>NC_088313.1:3622192-4828756 GCF_910592395.1 Lineus longissimus | reverse complement strand
TGTATACAGTATTACGCCTAGGCAGGTTTGAAAATGATGTTACCTGTTTGTTAGAAATCTCAAAAATAGCCCTATGTTGATTTGATTTGCATTATGTAGCTGTCTTGTCTGTTTTGAATTAATGTAAACAATGAAATGTTCGCAAAGCTAAAATTTGGCTGATTTGCTCGTTTTCAATTGGCGGTAAACTGAATTATCACATCTGCTGCCATAATTTGATTGTTTGTATGAATAACAGATATAATTTTCCAGCTTTGTTATTTTAAGTTCATACTTGACAGTGTATTCACAAAAAAAGTGAAAATAAAACACAGTTTATAGTACCTGGATTTCTAGGGAAGGGTGTTAAATAAATTTAATGGTTTCACCTTCCAATACAAGTTTATTTACGTGTTGTGCTCTCAGTTCCAAAAGGTGTTGGCCACATTAGCAATGTTTGTAATGGAAAGCAATTTTTGTAATGAAAAGCAATGTTTGTATGGAAAGCAATGTTTTGATGGGAAGCAATGTTTGTAATGGAAAGTAATGTTTGTAATGGAAAGTGATGTTTGTAATGGAAAGCAATGTTTGTAATGGAAAACAATGTTTGTAATGGAAAGCAATCTTTGTAATGGAAAGCAATGTTGTTATGGAAAGCAATGTTTGTAATGGAAAGCAATGTTTGTAATGGAAAACAATGTTTGTAATGGAAAGCAAAGTTTGTTATGGAAAGCAATCTTTGTAATGGAAAACAATGTTTGTAATGGAAAGCAAAGTTTGTTATGGAAAGCAATCTTTGTAATGGAAAACAACGTTTGTAATGGAAATCAATCTTTTTAATGGAAAGCAATATTACGTCTTGATTTGATTGCAGTGGTCTTTGGTGTCACAACCAAAGACAACTTGGTTAATTTTTTATGAAGCATGTCTCTATGATCCATTTTAGAATGGAAATTAGTACCTCTCTGTTGGTCCTTGTTTGTCTAATCAAGGCCGCTCTGTTAGACGTCAAATTATGTCCAAAACCCTCAGCTGATGCCTCATTTATATGTCGACATTTTCGGTGTAGACTCGGCAGTCTTGATAGGACAACCAAGGACTGCCAGCTTGGTATTAAGATCTAGCCTGAATTCTGGTTGTGACTTTGTCTTGGAAGATCAATTTGGGACGAATGTTAAGTAATTCAACAGAGTATCATTCCGTGCTACACAGCCATGGGATAAGGATGTAACATGTAAGTCTTTCTGTCACAACAATGGTCATAGTGCTCAGCTCGGCTAATTGGTCAAGGAACGGGAAGTAGTTCGGTACATTTTAACATCCCAAAAATATGCACTTTTTGGGCTTATTCGAATGGGGTTTGAAGACCCCTTTTATACCTCAAGGCAGTAACGGCTAAGGCACTTACAGTACTATTGACTTCCCTATCGTATCTTCCATTGACTTTTTCTGTGTGTTGCAAGTATAGATAAGAGAATCTTTAACCCATACTTGCATCAAGTGATAATAACGACTAGTCTTTATCAACTCTTGATACCATTCATGCAATTTCCTTTTTGGAATGAGGGTGCTACATTAAGGGGCTACTTAATATCAACACTTACGTCATACGATACTTAATGAACATATTCAATGCGATTTTCAGGATATTGTCACATTTTGTTTGGCAATTATACAACATTGCAGGGATGTGAATGCAGAAAGTACTTCATCATATCATTGACCTTCTAAAAAAACCTTTAAAAAGGTTCATCATTTCGAATTCTTTTTGAAAACTGCAGAGAAAACGATGCATTAGTTTTGGATATACAGTGGAACCACCCTTAGCGACCACCTCTATTAAGGAAAACCTCTCTATTAAGGAAAACCTCTCTATTAAGGACAACCTCTCTATTAAGGACAACCTCTCTATTAAGGACAACCTCTCTATTAAGGACAACCTCTCCATTATGGACACTAGTTTTGGTCCCAAATAGGTTGTTTCCATTCAACTTGACCTCTCTAATCAGGACACCTCTCTATTAAGGACAGCACTTGTCAGTCATGAGGGTGTCCTTAATAGAGAGGTTCTCCTGTTTGTTTTATGACATTACAAGCCAGTCTTGGCCTACTTGTACTAATAAATGAACTAATTGAGACAAAAGAACTCTTCTTTCTTTAATATCAGAATATCCAGAATGTGCGCAGCTGATGATTAAGACAACAAATGCTTTTGATGTGATTATGTCCGACCTGAGAACTGTTATCGTTGTCACCCGGCTAATGCGATGATTTGTCTTCAAGCCGTTGCATCAATAGCATGCTGTTGTAGGTGGACAACACTGAAGACGATTGCATCCACCTTCTGAAAGTAAACCACAAAAGAGACAAAGTGGTGAATGACATTGAAGACGAATCACATCCGAGGCAGGCAAGATAAAGTTACACAAAGCCACTAATAGGAGTCTCTCACGTCTCACAGTAAGTCAAAATGATTCACCCTTGTACGAGGAATATATTTAGTGTTCCATTTGACATGACCCGGGGCCCTTACTGTGTATATTAGTCACCTCAAGATGGCCAAATTAGCCCCTCTGCTCCTGCCTATAGTCCCCCTTTAAGGGATAGCAAAAAGGTGTTGTAGGTGACAGCATTGAAAACGGTAACCAGTCTTTGGTGTGGTCCACGTCTAGCCGTATCACAAACACACCAACACAGCCCGACATGAACAGGCCACATTAGAGACCCGTCCCATCACCACAAGACATCCCATGAGGACGCAACAATAGGTGATTGTGCTGACCACATTGAGGACAAGTCTCAACCACCTACAGCACATGCACAGCAACTGCAGGCTGGCACAACCATAGATATCACGCCAGGCATTGGTGCAAACACAGCATGAATCACATCCATAGCACAAGACAGAGACAGCAAGTGCAACAGGCCAGCTACACTGTCCTCAATCGTGACGATTGTCATCAACCACGTCAGAGTCCTGAGGCGTCATCAACTGTCTTCGACATTCAAAACAACAATCTCACCTGAGGTCAAATGGAACAAAACAATATTACCCAATGCCAAATGCAACGTCAAAGTAGCATACAAGAAGGCATGGAAGCAGAACCATCCGGACCATGACGGACAGAAGAGCTATCATCAGCTGACAAGGGCAGAACAGGACACCATCTTCAGACTGAGAAGCGGGCATATAACAGGATGCGGTAGCACCTATTCCACAAGTACAAAATAGGAGACACCGGCGTCCAATGTTCTTGCAATACGGGACCGATGACAACGACCCACGTGCTACGGGACTGCCCTCTGCACAAAGCCCACATAAATCTGGCTAAATTGTGCCAACATGCAGGATCAACTGTATGGCGACTGGGTGGAATTGCCGAGGATGACTGAGTACATCCGACGAACAGGATTGACTGTATGAGGTGAACGCTACGAAGAAGAAGACCTAATGCACCAAAGCCTAGAGAAACGACGAACAGGTTGTAGTTGAACGACATTGAAGACGAATTCAACCAACACATCACAGCCCGAGAGCCACGATCGACAACAACCTTCTGTAGATCCGCTATGTCACACCTGGACCTTCTGCCTGTAGTTTTTGTCTTCGGCCAGGGCTGTGATGTGGGAACAAATGTGATTGGCACCTACAGCCTGTTTTGTTTCCAGGGGCCATGTCGATTTAACGGGATCGACGGAATCAACGGAAACTCTACGGAAACAATGCTAAAACTGCATACAATCGCGTGACAATTAAAGAATGTTATTACTAACAATAAATACAACATTAGGGTATTAGAGTGTTATAAATCGCTATAGTTATCGAGAAGTAAATTGATCCCCGGACCGGCTTGTAAAAATTTACTTCTCGATAACTATAGCGATTTATAACATCCTAATAGCCTGGGAATGTTGTATTTATTGTTAGTAATAACATTCTTTAATTGTCAAGCGATTTTATGCAGTGTTAGCATTGTTTCCGTTGAGTCCGTCAATTCCGTTAAATCGACATGGCCGTCTCCAGGTACTCTCCGCAATGGAGCGGCCGCGTCCTGTCGTCGGGCTTGATCAGAAAAGATCATCACGATGACGAAATGCATTGCATAGAAGTCTATCTCCAGGCCGTGATGCAATTGATATGATCGACTTGGGTGTTGTTCACTTTACACCTGTTATTGCTGTATCTGAGCTGTGGTGCAATTCATATCATCTGTCTTCATCATCGTTTACCGAAAGCTTTTGATGCTGGACTAATGTGACGAATGTGATTAATTGTCTTCAATGTTTGTTACCTACCGTTTAACCTGTTGTTACTGTCTCCGATGGTGTGATATATGTGACCCGTCACAGCAAAACCAGGCACATTTCGCACAGAAGATGAGCCTAAGTGACACCAGGAGATAATGGAAGAAATTGATGTGCTCATATTTCACAAAAGGCAGACAGTAGAGAAATGAACAAACAGTCCGTCTCAACCTGCCAAGCTCAGAGCCACATGCGCCTTCTTTTTTGCTGTGACAGGTCACAAATGGTGGATGTGATTCTTCTTAAGTGCGTGGCAGCTACAGATGGTGGAGATGATGCATGTTTTGAATTTTACCTACCCAATCGGCTATTTTCTATTTGTCTCTTCTCGGGGAGACGGGACTTGGGAGAGAGTCTTGCTATTCTCGTGCCAGGGCTTTCCGTCGGGTATGTTGTCCGCGAAATCAAACTACATGTATGTGTTATTCAGCCTTGTTCTTTACAGGATATCTCGAAAAGAAAGTAGCCCCAGGGGTTGAAAGACATCGTCACAGCCAATATACAGGATGTCTCTAAAATGTATCTGAACGATCAGACATGAAGACAACATCACAACCTAGCCCTGTCTGATCAGTTTGCCATATTGTTACAATTGTCCTTGTCATAAGAATCAGCTGAGAGGGCGAGGCATAATGTTGCAATCTTCCTTGCTATACAGGATGTATCAGAAAGGATGTGTCTGTGATGTCTCCATGCCATGCCAGGCATGAAGTCATGCTCTCAGCCTATCCCATGCACACCAGTTAACAGATACACTATTGTAATAATCTGTGCTATGTACAGGATGTCTCAAAAATGATCTGTAGAGCCTCGAGGGACTGAAGACATCGTCACAACCATGCTCTGTCACTCCATATGGCCAAACGTTTCAATGGAGCATCTTTTTGGCCATACAGGATGTCTCAGAAAAGGATCTGAAGAGTGTCAAGGTCCTGGAGACATCGTCACAACATATCTCTGTCTGACCAAATGGACACACTATTGCAATTTTCCCAATAAGAGCCTGTGCTTTTTGGGGGAAGGGGGCCTAGGAATGCCGAGGGCTAGATATTAGGTGATGATGCGAGACAAATCAAAAATGTAAGACATCATTATGAAATAACAGAATTTATTGAAATGTCCTACAATTACAATGAAAGGAACAAAAAAAAACATATCAAAACAAACATTTGCTTAGAGGATTGTAATTTTGAATTGACAATTTGTATTAGCAATATTGATTCAATCACCAAATTTCAATGCTGATTTCTAAAACACCTTGATTGATACTATGTACCACAGTCAACAATGTATAATGCACTATGCGTCCACTGCATCTCGTTTTGACAGTAGGGGTTATGGTCCGGCAACCATAACCGCTTGGGTTGGTGCAAAATATGGAGGCAGTGAAAATCAGAGTCAAAATCGCATTTCATTGTATAGTTAAAGTGTTTTTGAAAAGAAATTGATACCTAAATGTCGGTATTGGGTGTCTCAAAAAACACCAGTCTGTGGAGCTGTCAGTTGGGAAAACCTTCGCTTCCACCTGGGTTTTGGTTGACATTTTAGCTCCAACCTTGCGGTGTTTGGTCACACAACCAAAACCTCCAGTTTGTTATCAATTCCTTAAGCCAGTTTCTCTGTGGGAGAATAGTGTTCGAACATTAGGTAAATATCATGCCAATTCCCCGAGGGCCTGCCTTACCCTTGTACACATTGAACATACTTTAGCCAACGGAGTCATCTTACCACATACTTTTGTACGATTCAGTTAGCAATTGTCAACCTGTCTTATCGTAGGTTGTTTTTTTGTCTAAAACTTGCATCAAATAATGGTCTTTTTCCCACAACAAAATTCCTGAATGGAAACTCTTTCCAGAGAGCTCCAAATTAACAACATTTTAAATTTGAACATTAGACATGTAATTCATTTTTAAAAGACTCTAATAAAATACATAATATGAAAATATATATTGCTGCACCTCTCTTAAACTGCTATGTATAAATATTCTGTAATATCACATAGAATGTATACATGTGAAAAAGCATGAATACAAAATATAGGTAGCAAAGGACAATGCACTTCATACAAAAAGTATGAGAAACCGGTCTCATCATTTAAAGTGGAGACGCCCTTAGCGGAAAAATCTCTATCAACTCAATCGATTACAGAAAATTCATAACAAAGCAGCACGGCTGGTCCTCAACACAAAAAAGAGGGACCATTCAACACCTGTCCTGCGGTAACTTCACTGGCTTCCAGTCCGCACCAGAATAGAGTCCAAACTTTCAACTATTGCTTTCAGGGCTGCGTACGGTGGTGGCCCTGCCTATCATCGACAGCCGCTTCTTTCCACACATACAATTACCAGGGCAGGTACGGCTCCCAGACTCACTTGGTGCAAGTCCAAGAAGAAGACTGCTGGAGACGGGGCTCACAGTGTCAGCGCCCCACAGCTCTGGGAACAATCTCCCAGCAGATATAAGATCGTGCAATACTAATACTATGGCAGCTTTATAAAAAAGGATCAAAACTTATCTTTATAAATGATATTTTCATAAGGACTTCTAACACCTTTTAACTACCGGTACTAATGTTTGAAGATTGTCAACGTTTAATTAGGTAAATTGGTTTTATATGTATGTAAATCACCGCTGACAACTTGATTAAAAGCGGTGTTATATAAATTTATAATTATTATAATTATAATTATTACTATTATTATTATCATCAAGGACACTAGTTATGGTCCCAAATTGGTTGTTTCCTTCCAATTTGACCTCTCTAATCAGGGCACCTCTCTATTAGAGACAACACTTGTCAGTCCGAGGGTGTCCTTAACAGAGAAGTTCTATTAATATACTGCAGATCAACTTAGGTTGGATTTATAAACGGTTCATATTTCACAGTTCACACTTCAAATTCTTACTATACTAACAACAGTTACAGTGGAACCTCCCTTAGCGGACACCTCTCTATTAGGGACAACCTCTCTATTAAGGACACTAGTTTTTGTCCAAAATTGCTACTTTCCATTCAATTTGACCTCTCTAATCAGGACACCTCTCTATCAAGGACAGCTGCACCTGTCAGTCCTGAGGGTGTCCTTAATAGAGAGGTTCTACTGTACTTACAAATAAAACGAACACTTAGTCACAGGAGAGTAATCTTTTCTCTATTGATTCTACAAGTTGGCAGAAGACCAAGTGTTCTCCATGGGTGAAGAAGACTGATTTTTTGTAGGAAACATTGGTGGGAATTTCAAAAGGGGTGGGAGTGAGATTTAAGAGGGTAGCTCCAATGGAAAAACCTTTACACAATCTGAATTTTTTTTTGGGGGGGGGGAAGTCGAAGGGGGAAATTGCTAAATAACATTTTGAAGGTGGGTGCTCTGCCGTTTTTTGAATTGGTGCAGAGAACACTATCAGATCTTATACATGTACAATGTATCACAGATAGACTTTTTCACTAGGGGCCTAAACGGGATGGATGAAATCCCGGCCAAGAAAGGAGGCCGTCAAATAAACAACCCCAGAGCCAAAATCAAAATGAAAATTGTCCACAGCTTTAAAAGAATTTCATATATAGTGTACATAAGGAGTTCTTAGCCTCTACAGAACAGCATACGAATATATTTTCATCTATTAGTTAAACTGACTTAAAGGGGTACACCGTTCGTAATTACAAATGTACTTGTGGTCCAGTTAAATAGAAATCCACTAATACAAAATGCCGTAGTGCAGTTATTATGAATACAAATTTGTTGAAACTTGGTATTCATAGTATTTGTATATCAGTCTACACAACGGCAATGTTGAAATTTATATTGAGTATGTATTTTCGCAATTGGACATTTTTAAATTCAATTACAAATTCAAAATTTTTAACGAACGGCTTAGGCCTTTAACAATGCAAACACAAAGACTGAGCTCTCAAACTGAGGGCCAGTGGATTTTATTTTGTCAAATCTCTAAACTACCAAACTATATAAACTAACAAATCATGAATGACATAAATATGCACCAGATTGAAGACATTTATCAAAGGGGGGCTATAGGCAGGAGTGAGGAGGTCAAATCTTCGGACGACAAATTCACATACTTAGAAGATTTGGGGTGTAATTTGGCAATAAATATATTACTTGTACAATGAACACAAGTAGTTTTGATGTACTCTGTGATAGGAGAGACCCCTAACGATATGTTGAAAATTTGAATAACAATAATATGGCCGCAATGAAAAAGTGGTCATTCTATATCTAATCATAGTCCAGCGTATATGTCATGTGTGATTGATTCGGGCTCTGGAGTGCAAACTACTGGTGGGATTTCTCTGGAGTTTGGTTTTGATTGATCTGGGGTTCAAAAGCAAATAGAATTTTTAAATGTCAGTAACCATGGCAATGAATTTTTGTATGTATTCGTCAAGGACGTAGTGCGTTGGATTTTGACATTTTCACTCTGTATGGTTCATTTCTAGACCAATCGGGGTGTAGTCTTCATGTTATTTTTTTTTGTGTCCATCTACTTATGTACCAAGAATGAATCAAAAATACCTAGAAAGAAAATATGGCCTATCCAGATGACCCAATGAATGACCATTAGGCCTCGCTGAAGAATTTATTTTTGCACCGAAATTCCAATACCCCGACATCCTGTTTTTTTCTGAACCAAAGATCAATCTTCAAAGGAATCCAACAAGTCATTTGAGCTCCAGAGCCCAAAATGATGCAGGCATAACATTTCCGAATGATATACAGTCCAGGAACCTGTAGTTGTGAGAGCCGTCCACAACAGATCATCAGCACCAACAATTTATTACAGGCAGTACAGTGGAACCTCCCTTAGCGGACACCTCCCTATTAAGGACAACCTCTCTATTAAGGACACAAGTTTTGGCCTCAAATTTTTTGTTTCCATTCAATTTGACCTCTCTATTAGGACAGCACTTGTCAGTCTCGAGGGTGTCCTTAATAGAGAGGTTCTACTGTATTTATCATCCAATACCTGACCAGATCTGCTATGAGCAGCACTGTTTACTTTATAAACCCTACTCAATTATTCTCAGTGCACCAAACAGTGCCTACATGATTAAAGAGCATTCAGATCTTTCGATTTCCATTCTGGATTTAAGCCCTTTCCGGCATTTCTAGGATGGGAAAAACGAAAATGCTCCAAAGATTGGAAATTTCTTATCCCTAGAACTAGTTTTCTACCCCATGCACCAGACCAGCATCACTTATCTTCTTTCTTTGACTCATTTTCTTTTCAAAATCGGTCATCACCTCAGTCTTCTCTTGCGCTACTACCGGGCGGGATCGGGTCGGGTGTTTTGAAGGGCCCAAGCTATGCTGCAACAGAATAATTGGAATTTGGTATCAGTCACACCAAGTTCCCAAGATTGCTGAGAATCTGGCAGGCCTTCTCCAACTTGCCGAGTAAGCCTGTCATCGAAAGGATAAGGTTTTTCAACAATGTTGGAAAAACTATTATTATTATTATTAAAAACATTTTTATAGCGCTTAACGTTGTTAAAACTTCTAAGCGCTTTACAATTTATAATAAAACATAACATTAATACATGATAGAATAAAAGTCATTACTAAAGAAAACCTGCAAAGGATTCAAAAGAATTTCTTAAAAATATGAGTTTTTAGTGCAGTTTTAAAACGACCCAGGGTACTCTGGCCACGAACACTATTAAAAAGGCCATGTGATAGTCTACTACTAAAGGACTACTACTAAAAAGTCCATGTGATAGTCTTTCAGCTAAATTAAGTTGTCTTCGTTCACTAATAAGCTTTGTCAGGCATGATTTGCATCATGTGTAGAGAAAAGGCAGCGTTTCTTTTTTCAGTAGATGGCAAAGAAATGGCAAATTTGGCAAGAACTGAAATAAAAGCACCCATCACCACTCACTGCCACAACGTGTACACACTGAAAAAAGGTGACTCACCAGAACATTGTTGATCTCGGCAACCCGTGAATTCCTCTTCTTGTCTTTATTTACTAAAGCATCCTGAAAATGGAGAAAATTATCAACTGGATACGTTAACCCCTTCGCTCCTGAGGCCAATGTAACGCTATGTCATCATCATCATCATCATCATATCCCGCAGCCATGCGGCCATTGGGGGCGACCCTGTTTTATCGACGATTCGGGACCATATGGTTCTGTCTTCAGCGAGGCGGATCAGGTCACTGGTCTTCCTTCCGGTCCAGTCCTTCACATCGTCTATCCAAATTCTCTTTGGTCGGCCGCGTTGGTTCCCCTCTACTGTGCCCTGCAGGATGGTAATGGCTAGCGTTCCCTTGGCTCTGGTGACGTGGCCGCACCATCTCAGCTTTCTCTTCTTGGCAATGGTAAGGAGGCTATCATGGCGCCCGATGTACTGGATGACCAGCTCTCTTACTCGCTATGTACTGAGATTTTTTACCAGTTTTATGCAAAATAACGTAAAAATACTTCAAGATATTGTAGCTCCTTCATTATGCCTCCTTGATTGATAAAACCATACATTTTTGTAAAGCTGATTACCTTGGCTATTAATTGGCGTTGTTTCTGGGTATCTTAGGCCTACTTTTTATGTCTAAGTAACCCGCTTGCAGGGTCGCTCACTTCGGCCTGGCGCGAGATGAGGTGGCAGTACAATACAATACAATACAATAAAAACTTGTAAGGCGCTCAAATCCAGCAATTAAACTGTTCGAGTGCGCCCCCTAGCGAGCAAATTACTTCTGAAATAGGACCGTCTTTAGAGTGTTCCTGAAAGCAAGGAGTGACTGAGTGTCCCGTAGATTACAGCTTAGAGAGTTCCACAGTTGGGGAGCCAGAAAACTGAAGGCACGCCCACCAAATGATGTAGTCTTTGAACGCGGCACAGATAGGAGGTTCTTGTCAGATGATCGAAGTGACCTTGATGGGTACCAAAAAATGCACTGGCCATTACTCGCGCAAGCGCCGCGCTAGTAATTGTACACGCTGAAGGTGTGTGTTGAGTTAAATGCAGTGCTGCCACCTCATTTCATCCTGGATAACCAATCAAAGATGGTTGAACAACAGAATTTGGGAAAATTTAGCAGAAAAGACGACTGCGGGCCAGTAGTACACATCGTACAGACCCGGTAATAGCCGGGTGCGGTAGCAAAAGCTTTCAAGAGGGGAAAAACAGAAATCCTCAAAAAATCGGGATGTCTCATCCCCTTTCTTACCAAGCTAGTAGACCTGCCCTCCTCTTTCTGAGCCCTCTCTTTGATCCTCTTCATGAGTTCTTCCAGAGCTTTATCATAATTCTCATTTCCCTTCACTGCCACCTCTAGAAGCATAATGAAATAAACAAATACTAAAACTTCATGGCCCGGTTATCAGAAAGCATGAACCTTTAATATCATGTAGACATGTTGTTTCATGTACATCACTGCACGTGCATAAACAACATGTCATGTTATGAGCTAAAATGCTTTCAAACAACCAGACTGTTTCAGCAAATTAGTATGCCTAATAAATACACAACGGCATTGTGAGACATACACAGCAAATGTAGTTATGTTTGTTGGATCAGGGGCGGATTTAAGGGGGGGGGGGGCGACCCGACCCGACCCAGACCCCCCAATTTTCTTCCAACCCGGAAAAAAATTAGGTTTTTCTAGTGAGTGAAATGCTTAAGAATAGTGCTCCATTGTGTTCATGCTGTGCCTTTAAGATCAGCGGCTCCACCTTTCCCACAATCCTACATCCGCCGCTGTGGGTCTCCTTCTGGAACAGTTTGTCCAGTCGAACCTCGTTGCAATGTACAGTGGAACCTCCCTTAGCGGACACCTCTCTATTAAGGACAACCTCTCTATTAAGGACACCAGTTTTGGTCCCAAATTGGTAGTTTCTATTCAATTTGACCTCTCTAATCAGGACACCTCTCTATTAAGGACAGCACTAGTCAGTCCCGAAGGTGTCCTTAATAGAGAGGTTCTACTGTACCTCTAGGGACCTTCAATGCCAACACCGTTCGTTAAACATTTGTAATTTGTAATTAAATTTGAAAATTTCCAATCACATGAATTTGCACATACTACAGTATTTCTGCATTGCTGTTGTGTAGACAAGAAATACAAATACCGGTATTATAAATGCCAAGTTTCAGCTAATTTGCATGCATGAAAATAGAGAGGTTCTATAGCACTACAGAAATCAATCAGTAGACGATTGTTAACATCATATCAAAAAAAATCTTGCTTACTCTTCTTTGCATCTACGGCAGCAGCTCCTGCTTGCACCTTTTTTTTATGACCGAAGAGGGTGAATTTTCTGAAATAGAATTTGGTAATAGAGGCCTATTTTTGTATTATCACCACAACTGATAAGCGGAACCTCTCTTAGCAGACACCTGTTGAAGGACACCCACTCTGTTAATGACACTAGTTCCGGTCACAAATACAGTAAAACCTCCCATAGCGGACACCTCTCTATTAAGGAAAACCTCTCTATAAAGGACACTATAAAGGACACTGGTTGTTTCCATTCAATTTGATCATTCTAATCTCTATTAAGGACAGTCCTTGTCAGTCCAGAGGGTGTCCTTAATAGAGAGGTTCTATCGTAGGTAATTTTTTGCCCTTGAACTACCGATTTAACTACCAGACGTATTTCATGTGACAATATAATCAATATAATGACGTGAAAAGAAACCCGTCCTCAAGGGGTTAAATGCTATCTACTGACTCTATGGAATTGAACTTCACTTACACAGGTGCCTTGATTGGAGGCGGTGGAGGGGGCGGCGGAGGAGCTGCCCCAAGATTCATCTTATTAGACATGTCAAGCCTTTCCTGGAGACAGCGCTCTGAAAAAGAAGGTTAAACGAGATTGGACAGTTGTATTGTAGAGAAAACTATAAAATCCAGGGTGTGCGCTGGGTCAAATTCTAATTTGCCACCGATACTGGAAATGGGAAAGAAATGTGTCAAATTCTTCTCTTTTTTAATTTTTCCTTTAGCCACAGAGACAAATTTTGGTCAATTTGGGTGTCACTTTCACTAATTTCTTCACTTTGCTAATCCCAGTGCCAACCTTGTTTAATCAAAGTCTCTCAATTAGTAAGTGCAACGTTTAAAAAAAGTTTAAAGTTATATTTTTCGGTTTATAGTGATATCAACTACGATATAGGTAATCATCCGACTTTACACATTAACCCCGGTCTGTCTGGTAACCTTTCAGTCGACCTCCACTGAGCTGCTCCACCAGCTCTACACACTGAGCATTTCTGACTGGTACCGACTGATAAACCTGGGTGCAGAGACGCAAGCAAGACAAAGAGACCTGCCTACAGAATCGCGCCGACAGTGGGGATCGAACCAGGGAGCTCTTAACCGCTAGTCCAGAGTCCCTGCCACTACACCACAGCGGTCATTCATCACTCACTGCGAGAAAACGCATGGATATTCTCATGATTAAGTCCGTATGTCATAATGTTCAGTTAACGTTTTCTAATTCTTGTAGGCAATTTATTATCATGTGATGTTATTTATACCTCATCATTGGCCATGATAAGAGCATTTTTACTTCGCCCATGAAATTTTGTCAGAAATCACAGCTTTTTAATTGGCAAACGGCCCACATTATATAAATATTACCCGACGTGTAGGGCAATATTTATTATCTCGTACCAAAAGTCATTGTTTATTTCAAGAATAGGCCTACACTTATTCAGGCAATAGAAACACCAGGTGCGGCGGACACACTAGTTTCACCATCAGCCAGAAGATGGCGCGTCAGCTGATATCGGCTATTTACGTAGATACCGACGTCGGAGAAAACACTGGTCGCGGCACATATCAACTTATAATATGAGATCAAAACTCGACAGGAATGCTCGTGATGTCAGTGTGTATTTGGCAGTAACGTATCATTGTCAATTTTGCAACGAGAAACCACACACTCTTGGCATATAATATAAATATTGCCCGCCACGGAGTGTAACATGCCGAATGTCGTCACACCGGGAGACATGGCGAAACGTCGACCGGCTGGAGCGGGCAACATTGCGAATACCACACGGTCACGTGACGTGTGTCAGCCAATCATATTCATGGCATCTCACTTGAGGTATGAGGTCACTTACTATCGTGGTCCATTGTTTCAATCTTCTTCTTTTGCTCACTGATGCTTTTATTGAGACGCTCTATCTCCAATTCGTTAACCTCAATGCAGCGTTCGAGATGCGCTATCTTCTCTTGCGTCAAAGACTCGGAACATTTTTTCTCTAATTCTCTAATCTGAAGTAAAAAAGATGCACTAAAAATAGCAACATGTCTTGCTGGATCAGGGTTTCTGCCAGCAGTAGCAAAAAGGAGCCATTTGCTATTTTTTTAATAATTTGGCTACTGGATAAATGAAATGGCTCCAAAATTTACAATGGATTTCTCATCTAAAATGGCAACATACAAGGAAATACCATCTTCTTGGCAAATTGGGCTAAAGAAAAAACGACCCAGCGGAACCCATGCTGGATATTGTGATTGGCATTCTCAATATTTTTAACCCCGACAGTCAACAGAATTGTTGCTCGCACAGCTTAACTTATAGAGGAGTTGCTTGGTGGCTCGTAAAGCGAAAGGTTTTCCAAGTTTCTTTTTCATTACCCTGTAGATGTCTAACCTCTTTTCTCTTTAAAACATGTATTGAATATTCATTAAATTATACAGCCACTGCTGTTTATTTCCTCCCCGGGGACTCGGCCCTGGCTACACTTATTCATCATTGAATTTCGAAAATCAAATCATACTTCCAAGAACAAAATAGAATTAAACTCAAAGTCAACAGTTAATACATGTACATGTACGTCATATCAAAGAAAATCATTGAAAATTAAAAATCATACACCTATTCCCAACTTGTACCAGTTGCCAGGCTAGATTTGAGGCTAAGGGCCACAAAGCCACTTTGATATTGGCTTTCTTGGCATGAAACAGCCAACACAACCCCAATAGTCACCACTGGTCCCCTTTCCTACCTTTTTGTCATAATCTCCCCTCATCGTTTCATTCTCACGCGTCTTGTCCTCAACTTGCAACAGCGCATTCCGCAGTTTCACATCCGAGAACGCAGAGGCCATGACTGCTTGGCTTTGGTGCTGGATGATCTTCTTCTCTTTTTGGAGCTATGCAAGAGATGTGAAAATCATCACGGTAAAAAAAAGTTAAAGTGTCAGGTTTATAGTCTGTTATCAACTACATGTACGATATAAGGTTATCATCCGAACCTTTCAGTAGACCTCAGATGAGCTGCTCCACCAGCTCTACAATCCGAGTATTTCTGACCGGTCCCCATTGATACACCTGGGTGTGGAGAGGCACGTACGACAAAGAGGCCTGCCTACAGTCTCCCGCCGTCAGCGGGGATTGAACCCGCGATCTCTTGACCACTAGTCGAGAGTCCAAGCGTCCGACGCGTCTTCAACATAAACACCAGTGTCAGACACGTGTTCAACATAAACATCAGAGTGTCAGACACGTGTTCAACATAAACACCAGAGTGTCAGACGGTGTTCAACATAAACACCAGAGTGTCAGACACGTGTTCAACATAAACATCAGAGTGTCAGACACGTGTTCAACATAAACACCAGAGTGTCAGACACGTGTTCAACATAAACACCAGAGTGTCAGACGCGTGTTCAACATAAACATCGCAATGATTTTGGTGCTGAATGCAAGCATTCTCTACAGCAAATGTTGTTGTCGTAACTGCTCCACTACGGGACTGAAGCATGAGGCATGCAACGAAGGAAAAGTCTCAAGACATGCTTCTTCACGTTGACACACCTCTTCATCTGGTCCATTATCAACTGTGACGCACTGTTGACCAATTGGTCATCAAAACACATTGGATATTCCCCATATCAGTAGGAAAATGGTTTTCACAAAATTGACAGCATTTTTAGTCATGCGTTGCCAATAAGTACACAAAGCTTTGCAACGTGTCCAGAGATAGCGCCATGCGACATACAGTAGAACCTCCCTTAGCGGACACCTCTCTATTAAGGACACCCTCTTTAATAAGGACACTGGTTTTGGTCCCATATTGGGTGTTTCCATTCAATTTGACCTCCCTAATCAGGACACCTCTCTACTAACGGATGGCACTTGTCAGTCCAAAGGGTGTCCATAATAGAGAGGTTCTACTGTAATTTGAGTGTTTTCACTACTCTGACAATCTCTGTGCATACGTACTAAGAGGGAGTTGTACTGCTGAGCGTACACCTTTGTACAAGGGGAGGGGATGTGCCTTCTTAAAACGTACATTCTTAAACCCCTTGGTTACAACGCATCACTACTATTCACAGTGTTTTATGCATCTCACTTTGCTGGCAGCAGTTATGGGTAGCAAAATATGGAGGCAGTCACAATCTTTATCGATGTTTAGTTCGAAGAGTTTTAGAATCGAAATTGAGGCCTAAATTTTGGTATTGGTTGTCTCACCAAGCACTGCGAGGGAGGAGACGCCATTTTGCCCAAAACCTCGGCAAAGTGCCCCTCAGTTTTGGCCCACATTTAAGATCAACCCCTGGGGTACTTGGTGAAAAAACCAACACTGAAAGTTTGGTATGAATCCCTTAAACAAAGACCTCCTTACCCCTTGTGCTAATTGCAATGCCTCTTCCCTAAACGTCTTCTCGATGTCATATTTCTTCGTCAGTTCAGTGATTTCTTCGAGCGCAAGAAAAGATACTGAAAAAAAGTCATATTGGTGTGAAATTTGATGATGATTTTGTGCTTCTTTTCATGTCCATGCTGTACAGTGTATTAGACATGTGTTAGAGGCAATACCACCATTTGAAGAGGTTGATGATGATGAGGTTGGAGTAAACCAGGTACATGTATCAATAAGAGAAGCATCCTTTTTAACTACGGGTATTTTTTTAGACTTGTATTGAAACTAGAAATTTGAAATTTGCTTGTCAGCAAATTTGATAGCCCCCACGGGCCCACACAGTACACGTATGGAGGAGTGAAGTCTATTCCGTTTCGCGGATGATCTATTTCCGGACAAACACGCTCGCGCTTTCTCAAAATCACACGCTCAGTAACATTTAAACTGCACCCTAACCCTTTCAGATGGGCAGGGTGGATCATCGATAAGCATTTAAGGCTATTCCTTTATTTTATTCCTTCATTCAACCATGTCAACCGTCGTTCTTTGCTCAAAATACTCGACAGCTCACCACTTCGGCAAACAGATACCGCCGCCATGATGCATGAGGATATGACGTCACCATTACGGGGCGGAGCTTATGCTAATATACGTGTGATTGACAGAATCGTGTCGGAGATTTGAAAGCAAATCAGAAAATCGGCGCATAAAAACGCTTCAAAGTCATCAAAATTATCCGAATTTCGAAAAAATCTTTGCCAGGTGCACTAGATCGAGTTTAGTTTGATGGGACAGGGGTGACAGTTTTTCAGTTGAAATAGCAGTTTTGCTGGACTACCTCCATAATATAACCTGGGAAGAATGCAGAAGCCTAGTACCTTCTCCTAGTAATCTCAATATAGACCCCACATTTGTTGTATGTGGGGTCTATAATAATACAGCTTGGGGTATAGGTGTGTCCTGAGATAAGTCTGAATAGCTTACTTATAAATATTTTGAAAAATGATTTATTTTATACTTCCAGATACAGACAGTTCAGTTTAATGACCTGTTCGCACTGAAACAAGCCATTGTTTTCTGAAACCCTGGATTTTCACACTTAGGCCTATTTTACTCAAAATCCAGGTCGTGATGACCTATTTTACTTTCTGATTCTAAATAGCCCAGATCTAGGCGAAACAGGATAATATTATCAAAAGGTCAGACCCAAACTTGGACATAGTTCAAGGGGCGCATCGAATAGAAAACGTGTTAAAAAGGGTATTTTCCAATGCACCTCTCTGACAGTCCAAAATGCTAAGGTTTAGGCCACATAAAAAAATCACTTGTTTAGTGTCCACCTCTTCCAATTTTTCAAGGTAGGGAGGGGGCTTTTTTGTTGTTGTTTTTTTTAGATAGAAGGCATACCAGAGGGCGGAGTCGGACCGAGTCAAACCAGGGTTTTAATTTCAGAAAGAAGAACATATCAAATCATGAATATTTTTTAAAACTTTGCTGGAATTAGACTTTTTAAAACTCGTCAGCCGATGAATGCACATTTTAAGGTTTTATTTTGACAAATTTTGGAGAAAAAAAAAAAAATTTCCAGGTCGGCCATTTTTCTCAGGTCAGGCGGGGATGCTAAACAAGTAATCTTTTTTATGTGGCCTTATTCCCAACCAATACTCTGTTACTAATTTCTCTATCAATATCATTTTCTTTTCTAACTGCTTACCTCTTTTAAAGCTATCTGTCATCTTTTGATAATTTGTCAACTCTTCACCAACCTCAGCTTTCTGTCTTTTTAATGAGTTACACTGAAATTTAAACATAGCAAGTTTTTAAGATGAACTTATAGGACAATCAATCCCCCTGGAGAATCAGTTCAAAGAATCTCATCTACATCTAGGCTATCTTAGGCTGGCCTTCCAACTTATCGAGCAGTGGTGCCTGGGAGAGTCCTGTAAAAACATGTGCATCTCAAGAAAAACAACCAAAATCCGTGCTCATCGGTAGATTTACAAAAAATTCCTGTATCCATCTGTTAGCTCATGTCTGCCAGACCTGCTCCCTTACGAAGAAAAAGAGAGGAAAACTGGCCAAAGGACACCACGCTGACTATAAAACTACAGAGGTCTATGCCAGAACTCTCTCAGACGACCAACCTCGTAACTGAAAACAGACTGACTGTCAAGCGTGCATCTCAAAAATTCTGAAAGCAGACGATGAAGAATGACAACAACTTGAGAAAGCATTACCCCACAGTTACTAAAAATTAAGATATTTCAATGCTCAGTCATGTCTTGTATAGTTCAAGACCACGCTCAACGCAGCTTAATTTCCAGATTTGAGGCCAATGCACCAACCACCGCCGTAAAGAGAATCCTCCATGACCGGCAGGTTAAACTGAGCCAAATAACTGCGGTTTCAGTACATCTTATCCCCTTCGGACAAAGATGACTCATCCTGAAGTCACTAACAACACTCAGCAGATGGGGAAGGGGGGTCATACAGCCCATAGCTTAGACAGGCAACCTCAGTGCATTCTTTTATTTCCTCCCATGACGCTAACCGGTCCTCACCTCATCCTCGTAAGTTTTACCGTTACAAATCGCATCATCCCTCTCCTCCTTGCACCGGTCCAGTTGACTTGCGAGATCTTCCACAGTCTCCTCAAGATCTGTAACAACGATCAACATTGGTTGAAAACCCAATGAGATGTTCTAAAACACCTTGAACACAATGAACCACAGTTCACAGTGCATGATGCACTACATGTCCACTGTGCCTCATTTTGACATTTAGCAACTACAGTAGAACCTCCCTTAGCGGACACCTCTCTATTAAGGACACCCTCTCTATTAAGGACACCCTCTCTATTAAGGACACCCTCTCTATTAAGGACACCCTCTCTATTAAGGACACCCTCTGTATTAAGGACACCCTCTCTATTAAGGACACCCTCTGTATTAAGGACACCCTCTCTATTAAGGACACTCTCTCTATTAAGGACACCCTCTCTATTAAGGACATGAGTTTTGGTCCCAAATAGGTCATTTACATTCATTTTTACCTCTAAGGACAGCACTTGTCAGTCACGAGGGTGTCCTTAATAGAGAGGTTCTACTGTATTACTGCTAGGGTTGGTACAAAATATGGGATATATTGAAATTGATATATCACTGGCGGTTTGGTTTTCTCAACAAACACTGCTTGGGAGGAGCTTGCATTTTGCTAAGCTGTATGTTCGTGCGAAAAACATTTTTTAAAGAAAAAATAACAATTTGCCAAAAAGAAACATCCATTTTACTAACTTTTCTTGAATTTTCGTATATGGCAAAAGACAAACTCGAAAATTTGTCATTTTACAGTCACATAAGTGTAGTGGACCACAGGTCTGGAGCAAGTGAAACACTTTTTAACCCATGCTAAAGGAGCTTCATAGTCTAGTGGTTAACACTGTTGGCTACAACTCAAAAGGGACCAGGTTCGATAGGGACCAGGTTTGATCCTGGGGAGAACCCAGGATTGTATTTCTGGATGAACCGGTGAGGCTTGTTCAAAGAACTAAAATTCCTGGCTCTTCACAGTCCTTCGAATGAGACTTAAAACCAAGGTTCCTTGTTTCTGGTGTCTATGCCATGGCAGGTTAAAGCCCGCCAAGTGAGAAATATGAGTAGCTTTCGTGGACTCAACCTCTCACAGAAGTCAGATTCACAAGACCGAAACCCCAATTGTCACGCATACGCTCATCCTGCCTTGGAGAAGGAATACTCCCTGGAGAAAATCACCTCCAAGTGCAGAGGAAACCCTGAAGGAGAAGATTGAATCCATGCGTACCTTCAATGCGCTCTTGTAAAGCAGCCACACTTCTGTCCACCTCTGCCTCTGGCTCCGCATCAATATCAACATCAATGGAAGCCGCCGAGAGTTGAAACTTCTGACACATGTTCAAACTTTTACGTTTAATGTCCATGTACTGCTTGTGAGCCTGAAATTCAATGACAAGATTGTAAAGGATTATGGTGCTCTCATACAAAGCACGACTCAGAAGATCACTATGAGCAATAAAGGACACTTAAAGCAATAAGTTGCATCCAGTAAAATCCTTTGATGAAGGGATCCATTATGCTAATTCATGTTCTGAATTATAAATACAGTGGAACCTCCCTTAGCGGACACCTCTCTATTAAGGACACTAGTTCTGGTCCCAAATTGGCTGTTTTCATTCAATTTAACCTCTCTTATCAGGACACCTCTCTATTAAGGACAGAACTTGTTAGTCCCGAGGGTGTCCTTAATAGAAAGGTTCTACTGTAATGAGTCAGATTCTAAGCTCGATTCTTATTTTGAGCTTCAAAGTTCAAAATACATCCTTTGAGCTTGAATTATGCTCAAAATACATCCTATGATTGTGAGAGATGATGGTTGTGTCTGTGATTGCATCTCTGCTGATGCTGATGATCTTACCTTACGAGCATAGTTCTCTGCATCTTGCCTCAATGCAGTTTGGATTTCGGCCTTCACTTCTAACTCTCGGAAGTCGGCCACAAATGGTTGAATAACTGAAATGATGATTATGCAGTGGTTAGAGCCGGCCTATAGAGTTAGCTGATGCATTACTGCATCCATGAAACACAAGTGCCCCCCCCCCCCCCCCGTGGTGTTTGGTACCCCAAAAAGTGTGATTTTTAAAACATTTCATAATATTTACATATGTGTAACTGCCAATCGCATGTAAGAAGACTGGTCTTGTATCCATTTCACAACAAAAATTTTCACAATACAGTGGAACCTCCCTTAGCGGACACCTCTCTATTGAGGCACCCTCTCTATCAAGGACACTAGTTTAGGTCCCAAATTGGAAGTTTCTATTCAATTTGACCTCTCTAATCAGGACACCTCTCTATCAAGGACAGCACTTGCCAGTCCTGACGGTGACCTTAATAGAGAGGTTCTACTGTATCTGCCCGTTATTTCTAAACACTCACTGTTTCTAAGCTTTTCAATATCCCTGTCCTTCTGCTCCAGTGTCTGGCACAACTCATCATACTGGAAGAAATACTCATATGTTAACAATGACTCGGGGGACTATAGGCAAAAGGGGCTATGGGGTCAAACTTATGGACTTATGGTGAATTATAAGGGCCATGTATAATTAGCGGAATGAGCGGAATAAGCAGAATGAGCGGATTCTGTACAAAATATGATATAATTTCATATAAAATGGAACTTAAATAATTGATTAAGCTATAATTTGTTCGATACGCCACAAAGATTATTTGAAAATCGCTTTTTACAGTCGTTAAGCCACAACTCGCAACGAGGGCACGAAAACTGGTCTGCAGGATCAGTTTAGTTCAGTCGGTAGCCGTGCGCGGAGCTGTATTACCGGCCTGCGGATGGTAGGTAGCCTAACGCCATCTAGAGAAAGTCAGCGGAACTACACTGACATGAAACCAAGGCTACAGCTCGGAATCCGCTCACTCCGTTTATTCCGCTCATTCCGCTAATTATACATGGCCAATTATAAGTACACTGTAGTTCGGAATTGATTGTGTTCGATTCCGTGATTATTACGTATTTCGCACAAGCCTCAATAGTTTTGATATACTGTGAGATAGGAGAGTCCCCCTATTGAAGACTTTGAGTAACTTTTTAATTTACCTGTCTTTTATTTTCCTCGTACTTCGAGAACAAATCTTCATGCTCAATTACACCTGAAATAGGAAAGCAGCCATGAAAAAAGAGGTACTTTTTCAGAATAACTCATTGCATCTTTTCAAAAGAGGTGCATTTTCTTTCCAAATACCACCATGTGATCTACTTTTCCAAGATTCATACCATTAGCAGCTACTGTAACATTGTAGTAATAAAGGTGTTTAAAGGGACAGGCAGTAGGCCCTATGTATTTTTCCTTCGAAAATGACTTCCAGCAGAACCGTCTAAAGAAAGTTACAGAGACAGCTGGCGGGTCATTTTGAATTATGGGTACAAGCACTGCAACTCTGGCCCCGCTTGACTGAGTGTGTGGGGGGGGGCTGGCCTTGAATAAACATTAAGTACTGCGAATTAGACTGAATGTTAACCGGAAAACAAGAATTTGTTTATCAAGAACAAAAAAGGTCATCATGGCTGACATGGGAATGGCCTTCACTAGCAGAGCCAGAGGCGCAAAAGCAGGTACTGAGTGAGTGACAGTGCCCCCCTCCCCCCCTGACTGACATCAGGCTTCTTTTTTTTACTCCTACGTCGTATATAAAATATCGAGAGGCGGAGTATATTGAACGACTAGTGCCAGGATGACCCCCCCTGGCCCTGTGTTTCAATGCGGTAGAAAAGGGGGAAGTTGAATGTTCATCATGTGTTCATGATAATTGATATTATAATTGATAATGATATGCCTATCTATTAAACAAATTCTCAGAGCTCTCTATAGATCCACAATGATACTCATTTAGTAGGCCTAAGTCACTTTAAACAAAATTTCATTTAACTTTGCAACAGCCCCATGAATTTGTAACACCCTGTATGTGTATCTAGCTACACTACAGTGTATTTGTATACATCACACACATGCATCACAGTCGGACTGTTTTGCAGCCGCCAGATTCAAACCCTGTTTATACCTTTGTTTGCGAGGTTTTTCACATATCTAAATTCTTTTTCAACTGCTTCATATTTCCTTTCCCACTCCCTACATTCGGAGCAGCCGCCCATGGCCATTTGCCCTTCAAAAATAGAATATTTAAAAAACTAAAACTTTGATGAAACCGGAACCAGGAAGTAACTTTTTGGTGAGCCGTGTGTAGTGTGTACAAATGGTGTAGCTAATGAATATTCATAGTGACGTCACCGACGCCGAAATTCAAAATATTATATTTGCGGGCATATTTAATGAGCAGTTGAACTTTTGTTGTTCGCTATGGCCCAAAGCTTGAGAATGAATTTTTACATTGATTTACATTTGCTCTCAAACCAATAAGACAAACTTGAACAAGCTTTGACCAGTAAAAAGTCGTCCTGAGATTCCGGTTTTTTTCACCAAAAAATATTGAGAGGACCCGTAAGCTTATATTGAAAACCACAGGGACAGGTAGCCTATTCATAATTCAAATTGAATTCCAATTTCAGTTTCCATGCCAAATTTACTCAATGAGCAAAGGGTAACCCTGCGCTGCAAGTGCCTGGTTTAATCCTTCTGGTCAGTGAAAATTAGCCTATTATATATAATAGGCCTAATGCATGACAGGCGCGCAATATTCTTCGAATTGACATTCATTCAGGGTTGATGTCATCTTGACCATCGCTTATCAGACTTACATACTTGCATTATTCTGCAGAATTAAGGTGAATTTGTGACAAAACGCGGCATTTGGCTATTCTGAACTATCTTGCGAATTTCAGGTAGGCGGATGTTCTATTTACTAGTGCAGTTTAGCGGGTTTTCAGTGATCCCGTTTGGAGGAGTCACGGCCCAGCTGGAAGCCATTTTCCTAGGAACAACCAAAATATATAGTATCTCATGTCCAACTTGCCGGCCCTTTAATTGACCATGATCTCTTGTTGGACGGCGCTTTCGACCTCAGACTGCATTCCTATTGCCACACTGGCACTTCTTTTATGAACGTTATGAACGCTCGCACCAAATGGAATACCTGTAGCACAAGAGGTGCATGTGAGTGCCCCTTTTTGGTGGAGATCAACTGACGATTTTTAAAGGTGCCTCTATACCAAAGAAGAAAAGAACTGCATATTGTATATTAAATTTTAGCTCTCAGGATACCAGGAAAACGCGTTGGCACATTACCCTATAAGTGTCCATTTTTCTGGGTGCGGTCCCCAGATCCCCTCGTTCCCAAGATCGCAGCTTCGGTCCTCTCTTTAGGTGGGACTCTGCCCCTTTGCCTAATTTCTGGACCCGCCATGGCATTTGAAGTGGACCATTTGAAGTAGGCTACATATGTATTTGTATATGTCCACACAACAGAACTTCAGTGCGTATTAGCACAATAAAGTTCTCGTCTATCCCCGCGCAGTAGGACATTGACATTATTCTTAGGAAATAGGCCAGAAGGCGGAATCAAGATCTCACTTCTTGGCCTCGCGTCCCGCAGACCAGCTCAACATCCGATCTGAGACGTCAGGCCTGTAAGCCAACGAGATGTCTCCGAAATTTTTATCGTTTTCGCTCTGTTTGGTCTTGCTGCTAACACCAACATCGGGTGAGTGATCACACCAACTTTTTTTCTTTGGGGAGGGCGAGGGGTTTGGAAGAATTATGCAATCTTTGAGCCATCATTCTAATAATGCCTTTTGCGCATATTGATATCAACACCTGCGACCTATCATGCGATATCTTAAACTTATGCACCAAATTCAACGCGTGGTTTTTAGCATACTGTCAGGGATATATTGTTTGCTTGTCACTCATCATGGCAGGGGCGTGATTGAAAAATACTGTTTTTCATCATCTAATTAGCCGTTTAAAAGAAAAATTTAAAAAACCTTTTATTGCAGTTTTCATTTGTAAGAGCTTTTGAAATAGACAAATCGTCATGATAGAAAACGTTCGTATTCACACTGTCTCCTGCTATAATGCATGATTATAGAAAGCAAGATTTCTGACAATGCTAAAATGGCATGAATTCTGTGTATAATTTGGGAGACGGCGTTGATATTAATGTGAGCTTGGCTGTGTGACAACACAAAACCTATAGCGGCTTAACATTATTCCTTTGTTTTCAGCATCAGACGTATAGTTAAAGTTGGCCGGGAAAAAACAATTTCTTTCAACTGAATACAATAAGTAATGTAACCTGGTCTGTTTTTGCCGACTCAGTCCCAGTCTGCACAATGTCAACAAAACGTTTGTGTACTCAGTTACTTTCACTTTTTATGGGATAGAGTCTATAGACTCTTGACCCAGTGTCATTGTTTCCCAGAGCTGGAAGGCCTACATTTGATGTTTCTAAAACCTATGACACATCTATAGTGTGCGCTTCCAATGAAAATATCTATAACATATTACTCACAAAAGGGTATCTATCTATTTATTTCAATGTATGTTTTAGTTCCAACGTTTATCTTCCCATTTGCATAAAAAATATCAATTTGACCGATTAGAATAGAGCTAAGCTTTTAATTAGAATTTGAGTTTTGAACAATCCTACAGACTTCACGATGCGACACATCCGTTTCAGATTTGGACTCGCACATCAAGGCATGGTGCGTACAGGTGCATGCTGACGATCCGTTTTTTCCAAAAATACATTCCATTTAATTGGTATAAACAAATTAATGCCCTAAAAGGCATCGGTTTACAATTTTCTGAATAGTGCCTATTGCCGTCAAAATATTTAATAAAACACGATCGTTGGGATCTGGAATGCACTGATGGCTATATTTTACAAAAAAAGAATTTGTCAAATACATGTTTATCCCTCCATCAAAGAGAAAACTTGTAATAAAAATCTGAAAATATCGCTTGCCGACCGCCCGATACAACTTTTGTTATTGTAATTCACGTAATTCCCTCCACTGCCTCTAGGAGCTGTTCATATATTCTGTGGAGTGTGGTCACTTGCGTTTAACGAACGTTTAACGTTTAACGCAAGTTAATAACTTGTGGACAATTGCAAACCAATGGGCCTATCTCTGATTGACCGACCACGGAAGCCCAAAACGGCATTAAAAATTTTTTTTGAAAAGATTATATTTGCCCAACCTCGGTCACTGGAATTTGGTTGTGATAAATTCTGGTCAATCTAATTTAGGGTCAGCTTCTAAACCCCAATATACATGTATACATATAGTATATACTATCAGCAGTTTGCCTCATGCATGGTTTTTATTCCATCTTCCTGTGTAGTAAACATTGTGAATGGCACAAAACAGTACACTTATTGAACAACATTATGATAAGAATCAGTTTCTGCTCAATTCAAAAATGTAAAGAATGTATACATTCGAACAACTGATTTGAAAGTAGCACGGCACTTTAACGCTTACCTCTCTACAAATGCTATTTAGCGATTTGTAATATTGAAGTATCAATAGAAACAAGTCTTTATAACGTCTTTATCAACTCAGTTGAATTGAATAGGTCAGGCAGGGATAACGAATGCAATTACAAGTTGAGTAAAGTTACGTTCGGAGTCGTAACGCGCAACCTCTCTATTGTTTTTGAGTCAAACTAGGTCAAATTTGTTTTCGCTCAGTGCCAATCGCGAAAATGGCAAAGTACCAATAATGCGTGTATTTTCAAACATAAATACTGTGAGCCAATATCAATCATCCGCCCTCGAGACATTTTCCGGATCGTGTTGAAAAATGTTCATCCAATAAATATTATTCCAGCGAAAGTCACCAGATCTTATTATTCTAACAGGAAAATTCTCTGCAGCGTTCAAAGGAATGATTCCAATCTGTTTTCAGTGTTTCCCATGCAACTAGAAACACAGACACACTGGGGAAAGATAAACAAGCCTTCCGGCGGTTGAGTTCACTCTTTGAGGGAAGTGTTTGGGACATCATGCGAAATACTACCTGAAAATCTTCGCGCTAATTTATTTTCAATTCGCGTAATTTTCTAATCAAAATAGGATTTTCGCAATTTTTATTTTTGCGAATCTGTCATATTCGCGAAATCCACAAAGCTAAAACGCCCCTCGAAAATCAGGTTTCGCCAGAGTCTTTCAAATAAATTCATTTGAAAGACTCTGGTTTTGCAGTCAAAATAGGCCGACGCAGTGGCCTAAAGAAATCGAGCCATCCGGCGACGGGGGTCCCTTAGACCGGGCAAGTCTTACCGGATTACATCATTTCGCTTCAATTTTCATTCCGCCATCACGTTTCTCTGCCCTCGATGATTTTTCGGTGATTTTTCCGCAAGGACTCCCATTTCGAGCACTTTCTATGGGTCCATTTTATCAAGATTGGCCAGGTGACCCTTGGGATAAGCCATTCAGTTTGTGTATCTCGAGCCATATTTCCTACCCACTAAAGAAATAAAAGGTAAAATATTGTGCAGGGTTGCTTTTGGGAACGAAACAGTTCGCCAACAAATGTATATCTGTCACAAATAGCTCTTTTAAATTTTGAAATTGATTGAAAAATAACGATTTTAGAGCTATAATGATAAGGCATTTTTGTCGATCTCGCCTGGTTTTCGTCGTTTAATGAATCGCCGCGGCTTTGCCGATCAGTTAGCGTACCCCACCATTTTTTTCTCCAAAGATGAATGATATCTAGGCAAAATAGCATATATATTCTTGTTCAGGAAAACATAGTCATTTATCTGACAGTGCATGGTTTCAACAAAATCGAGGCGAGAATTTGACAAAGATTGAAACAATCAAGTCTCCGATTCCCTTTGGGGATAACGGCATGAAACAGCGTCGGCATCACCAGCACCGGCACATATCGCATTGGAGATGATTCCATTCGGTAATGATCGGAAACGATCGGGCAATCTCCGATTCCTCTTGATTGATGACGACGGCATGCATATGAACAGCATCCTATCCAGAGGGAGTAATGCTCCCATATTGGTTCGGGGTTGGAACTATTTTGTGTTGGCTGGCAAATACCAGCCATGTAGGAATGCCATCACTCTGAGGACAGAAATCATACCCTGCTCATCAACTGAAAAACCAGTTGTCCCCCCCCCCCCCCCATAACGTTAAGTGAATCCTCAAGTCGGGCCATTCCAGGCAATATCAAGGCACGACAGGGCTTTTGAGCATTTTATCACAATATTTCAATTCATCAAATATCCTTTATGCTAGAATAAAAGTACACATCTTAGACAATATCACTTGACAGCGGAAAACTGTTTTCTTTTGTTTTTATTAAAGGTACTCTACCTACATGTAAACACCCCGTGAAGCATTGCGCTATTGCTTATAACTAAATTGCCAAAGGGACCTGAGTGTTTACACTTCATTTGTAGAATAAAGAGGACCCTACGTAGGATTTGGAATAAAAAATAAAATCCTTGTGTGGTCTTATCAGAATCGTGTATTGACAAATTATACCGTGCTTAATATATACTATCATTGTTTAGTGTAGCTAGGACTACTCTGACTGGAAGCATGGTTGTTTTGGGAAAATGGTTATTTCTTTCTTTGGACGCTTTATTTTTTGGTCCATTTTGGTCAAAACTTAAACAGACTGATTTACTAGGTCTGTGACGACATATTATGTCGTCACAGACCTCGTATAAAATATATGAGTTGATTTTGCAGTGAAATGTCCCATCTTACAAAAAGAGAGGATTTATTAGCACTCTCTTTGCATCAATCTACAAAATATATCACCGAATTAAATACCCGTTATTTTAGGTAACATTGCATTGAACAAACCGACTGAGCAGAGTTCAACCAACAGTAGGGGAGAGTCCTGGAAGGCCGTGGACGGAAATAGAAGTCCGCTCTTATACCAACATGCATCATGCGCCGTCACCGTCCCTGACGAGCCCGGAAAACACTGGTGGTATGTGGACTTGCTCAGGGATTACCCGATCAGGGAGGTGGAGATTGTGGCCAGAGGTGAAGGTAATGGTAAGAATCAAAACCAATCATGCCGCTAACTTTGAACTAAAATGAAGGGACCCGTATGGTCGCGGTGTGCAACGTCGGCAAGGACAGCAGGTGAAAACGTCCGAGTCTTAAAAGTCCCCACCCCCTGGGAAGAGTGTCCGCCCTTAGGTGGCACTACACAGTGGGGACGGGGTCCGTTCCCCCCCCCCCCCAAAGAAATGTAGTTCTTAAGACGGAGGCCGTTTCCATGTCCATGAATGGATCCACCCTGTTCCAAATACTATTTACTTTGACGCCCTCGTCTTAGTTTCTATGTGCAGAGGGATCTTTGGCGATTTTATGAGCCTAGAATCTGTGCCATTTGAAGCGGGTCTCAATCCCCAGTTTGGCCTCAATATGTAGCATACCTTCAATTTGCCACGCGAGGTTGGGGGTAGTTGTGCGAGTGTCAATTATGCTCGTCCAAATTCTAGGCCATATAGCGAAAAAAAAGCCGAGATGACCCCATGTTTTCATATCAAATAAAGAATCTAGATGCATTTGGCTATCTGCCGGTGGTAATGGCATTCCCAAATCATTCATTTTGAAGCGATTGAGGCCCGTTTGAAGATCGCGCACATCATGCCATTTCTTGGTCAATTATTTACCATTTTCAGGATCCAAGTGGTGTCAAAGGTTGCGCCACCTATCGGTGCACTTATGAATTAAATGCAATGAAAATGCTGTAGACTTCTTCTCTGGATTCATACGAACCCAGAAATGTACAGATTATGGTGCCTGTGATGTACGAGTAGGCCTCAGCAGGAACTGAAAAACTACCTCGTGTCGATTGCCCGGGGCCTACTTGACGCTGCCCTTGACACTGTGTAGTGCCACCTTTAATTGCATGGTGACGCGACGGATTAAAGGACCAACGGAGTCCATGATCTTCATTCCGGCGCCCTTCATCACCTCAGAGGTATTCCTCAGCTGTGCCCGGAACATTCTGTCCAAGTACACAAAAAAAACTGAAGACCGGTTGGTCGACATTTACTTACTTACATATTAGCCTATATAAATTAAGACTCCCGGAGAAGCCCATTTCGTCATCCTCTTCGATACTGCCTCGTGTGGGACTGCGTCCAGAGTGTAATTCAAATTCGTCTTTGGATGGTGATAAAAAAAAAGGGAGACTGACAGTACCCCATACCACGGCAGAAATGGAATATCATGATTATTCTTATCAAGTATTTTTTTCGTATTGGCAATATCTTATGAGGAGCCTTTATCATTCACACGATGAAGTTTTATCTTCAAGGCAACCTTTTTGCTGATTGGGATTTGATCGTCGCCACGGCTCAACCCCCGACAGGATTTTTCGCGGCTGCTGGTGGTCAGATCTGCTACAGCCAGAGCGGCAGCTCGACGGACGGCCAGGTTTACACCCTATCTTGCAACGAGACGGTCGGTAGATATGTCGGCATTCAGAGGAGAACAAACGGGGGAGTTCTGGAGTTATGTGAGGTCGAGGTCGATGTCCGAGAGCAAGGTATAGGCCATGATATTGCGTATATTTTGTCATTTATAACGGCCGGGTTGCAAATATCTTTCATGATTTGCCGAGTTTCTACTCAACCATGACTTACGCACGTTTTGTCTTCGACGTGCTCTATACCGAAAGGAACAACCAGGCACAATTCGTCCCCTTCGAAAACGAGGACCATACATAAACAATTGTATTGGATTCTTGTGACTTAAGGCACTGTTCAACTGAGGTATATTGTCTTTAATGTATTATAGTTGCACAACCAGGCGCAGTTCGCAGTTTTGTCCGCAGATGACAGAGTGCTGACGGAAAATAACGCGATTACATTCCTTTACAGCTGCGAATCTCGCCCTTAAAAAGCGAACTCTACAGTTTGACACGTTTTACAATGCTGCTGCGTCCCGCGCAGTTGATGGCAATAGGGATATGTTCTACTCCTCAAACAGCTGCACCCATACCAATGCAGACCGGTCGGATAGCAGCAATAATAACTGGTGGGCAGTTGACCTTGGGGAAGAAACGGTGATCATGCGCGTTGTTTTATACAACCGAGCGGACTGCTGCGGTAAGATCAGAATACTAATATTATTCAAAAGGAAAGTTAGTTGCAGTCAGCCACTTATTAATTACGGTACACTCTTGTAGAAACGTACATCAAGATGGCGATCAGTCGCCTGTCGCCCCGGAGGTGTACATTCATTTCATCGGTCGGTTTCCTTTTCCCTTAACATCCAGGTGTTCTCCCGTCCGTCTCCTCACATCGCATCTGCAATGTCCAAGTGGGTGACTTTTCGCAAACAAATCAGCCATTGTCGTTGTAAAGAATTCTGGCGTGACCAGGGTTGTATGTCACTTCCATCTAGGCAGGGCGTGACTAGGGACGTACATCACTTCCATCTGGAGACTGGAGACATAACTTCCATAGCAGGGAGTGACCAAATACGTATATCACTTCCAGTAGGGTGGGACGAATATCACTTCCATCGGGGCAGGGTGGGACGTATACCACTTCCATCAGGGCAGGGTGGGACGTATATCACTTCCATCGGGGCAGGACGGGGCGGGACGTATATAACTTCCATCGGGGCAGGGCGGGACGTATATCACTTCCATCGGGGCAGGACGGGGCGGGACGTATATCACTTCCATCGGGGCAAGGTGGGACGTATATCACTTCCATCAGGGAAGGGCGGGACGTATATCACTTCCATCGGGGCAGGGTGGGACGTATATCACATCCATCGGGGCAGAGCGGAACGCGGAATCCTCCCTAATAATGATGACATTGATACACATCTGTTTCAGGCAATCGGTTAGCTAATTTCGATATCGTTGTGACAAATCAAGAACCCACTCCGGGCCAGAAGTTTGTGTACGCCCTGGACGAGGTGTGCGCCCACCAGGGTCTTCCTGTCCCACAAGGCGGCATCGCCAGATATGCATGTACGAACCTCACCGGACAATATGTGGCTGTCGTCCAACCAAGGAAGCTATTTCTTACCCTCTGCGAGGTAGAAGTCTTCGATCATATGATTCCGCAAACGGGTAAGAAAATGAAAAAGATAAAAGCCGATGTGTGGAAGGAAATCAGCTCTGGGATATAAAATTCTGTTATCTGGTAATATAGGGGATGCAGGGCACTATTTCGGGAGGGGGGGGGGGGGGGATTTTAAATTGTAGTTCTGGAGGTCCAAATCCTTTAATTTACATTCCTGATGTAATACGTTGATAACTGCAGTGACCGAGGACCGCCGATTCAAAGCGTGAGAAACGTGCGGTGGTATATGATGTATCCAATTCGAATTGTCACAAAATATGAATGTGGTACCTCTCTTTTATAGCGGACACCAAGAACCCGATTCTTTTTTGGTCCATCTGTAAACGGGACACGTATATAAATGACAACATTGGTCAGTCCCAAGGTGTTCTTAAAAGAGAGGTTCTATTGCATTCTTTCTGCTTACTGTCTTACTGCAGTGCCACATGCTAACAATCTTGCCCTGAAAAAACCGACACAGCAATTCGATGACGCGAATGTTAATCATGGCAAATCTAGCAATGCAGTTGATGGGAATCGAGGACAGGTGTACCACGCATCTGGCTGTACGCACACAAGCAGCGATGCGTCGGACATCCGAAACAATAACTGGTGGTCGGTGGACCTCGAGAGGGAGACGGCAGTCTCATCGGTTGTGCTTTATAATCGCGGAGACTGCTGCGGTAGGTACAGTATGCATAAGCGTTGGCTCATCTGCTGGAAACAAACCCTTATACTTTTGATTCGTACTGTTGTTGATTTAGAATCAACATCGGCGTGGTCGTCGGCTGCCTTCTTTTCCTTAGCGTTTGACGACTGCAACATACTTTCAGGGCACAGCGGTTGTCGCGAATGTTTAGGTCATCGACATTTCACCACTGTTTCGTCTTGACATCGTTCCTCCGGCCATGCAGTCCATAGTTCTCGAAAAACCTATTGATCGAATCAGTCGGCCCGCGTCGATTCTGTCTGTGCCTATAGTTAAGTTAAAGGCAGCAGGTTGCCATGTACGCCCCTTCGAATAAACTTTGGCACCTTCAGATGTGACTTTGGCAATTTCATGTTCAATTTATTACTTTTGATCCCAATAATAGGGCTGTTACAGATAAAACATATATAAACTTGATACCAAGAATTAAGAAAGACTTGTCTTTAAAACTTCTTGCTTATACAGATAGACGACATATTGTCATATGCAATAATACAAGTTGCCATGTCTTCATCACTTTCAGGGAGTAGATTACAAAACTTTGACATCGTGGTGACGGACACGGTCCCAGTAACAGGCAAAAAGCTTGCTTACAGCCCGTCCGAGGTTTGTCTTCACAAGAATGGCGCCATCCAACAGGGAGCGGTGGTCACCTTCCCTTGTGTGAAGCAAGGCCGGTATGTTGCAGTTGTCCAGTCAAGGAGGCAACCCCTGACATTGTGCGAAGTGGAGGTGTACGGAGTCCCATCAGGTTAGAAAGGTGGAGCTCTCTTCCACTTATAATTCGGCGCAGTGATAAAGCAATGCGATGAGGCGTTCTGTTGCTTGAATATTATGTTGTTTGGAGCATGGCGTCGAGTTAGGAGCCTGTATAATATGTAGGTCTTTATTCGCGCTCAGGATGAAAAGCCGAACCACGGTCATGACGGTTTAATACACGGTGCATCGAGTTTTAACTTTGCAAGCGCGGGAACGTCATTACAACTAAACTGCGTGGACCGCGCCTCACCGTGAAATACAGTGTCTATACTCTCACCGCGATGGCGGAGTGTCCGAGTTTCAAGCAAAAACAAGTTGCCGTGTACCAGAGAAGGTTATCATAAATCTATCATAATGATGGGTTTTAATGGTACCGTAATCAGGGACGTAGCTAGCGGGAAGAGGGGGGCAGGGGGAGAATGCCCCCCAGAAATCACCACAAAATGTGTTTTTAACCGTAAGTTTTGCCGAAAAATATCGAATGGTGCCATCCCTCTCCCACCCCCACCCAAAAAGTTAGCTACGCCCCTTGTAGGCCCGACTATCGAAATTCATTTCACAAATTAAAAAAATTAATCTCATTTCAGTTACTCTGCCAACTCCCCAACCCCAAATTGGCAATTACCAACCAACGGCTTTGCCACGTGAGTTTTTTCGAGTTTACGATGCAATATAACTTCAGCTGGACCATGATTATAGCCTCTTATGCCTTATGGAACCTCCGTTGTGAACCTAGATAGCAAATATCAGGAGACAGGGCGAGTTTTGCATACCCCCTATCGGATGGGCTGGTTATAGCTCAACTAAAACGGTTTTTAATTCAGCCAGTAACTCGCGATGTCGTTTCAAAACAACGCCCTCGCCAAAACGTAGAAGAGTATTAAACGCCTGTGACATCTATAAAATTATAAGTAGGCCCTAATGTGGTTAATGATGGGCCTATTGATGGCTTACATCTATTAGCCTGGAGTTGCTTACCCTTACCGATATCATTTACCACCATTGCCATAAAAACGGAGCCTAAACAACGATATGAGGCAAGGGTTAACACAGATGATGCTGAAGTAGTTGGTGTCTTCCAAGCTCAGATCAAATGTCACCAACCCAATTGAAGAACTGGGCCAAGGCGATAATTTTATAACGCTGATGTAGAATAGCATATACATGTCCGTAGCCCGGCAGCAAACATGGTTGTTCAATCACTTCCTCGGTTTCTTTTGCTTTGTTTTCTGACAGTGTCAATTTTTTGTTCAAACCAAGGTAGGTGACAAATTTTGCCGTTTAATACGGAGACCATTGTGACCTTATCCGATACCAAGTTTATTGATAGACTTTTGGAAGAGACTGGATCGGATGGCCATCGATAGCCGGGGAAGGGGGCGTTGCAATGGACGGAAGACATTTTATTTTCGAGCTAAAGATTTCAAGTTTTATGTAAACTACCTTTACATTATCGTCTTTGATCTAGATAAATGTTTGACTGTTAATCCGGTCTCATGCAGACTAATGATTGCCGGGCGCAGCAATTCGCAACGTTGCATACGAAGTAGCAGACCTGTATGGCTGCAGTAAATTATAAATATATGTGACTTTGATGAAATGAAATGTACAACATGGGACCTCTGGAGTCCGTGTGTGCGAGATAGACTCCCGGGGCAGTACATTTCGTCACACTGATCGTCTCCGGAGTGTAGTGAGTGCACGAGGTCACATTTTGTTGAGCGGTTTTCATCAAAGTGGGGATTTCACAGAAACGTATAGTAGTAGTAGTACATGAACATGTACATGTAGTAGGTTTTTTTTATTAGGGGGCCCAGGAATAGTTTTCAAGAATATGTACATGGCGGGAAAAACACACTTTTAGAGTTATTATATTCGACGCTAATGTGAATATGAAGCCGATACAACACGTTTTTCCTTATTTCTGAAAGTTCAAGGCGCGACAGTTCCACCGACGATGGCCCCAAAGCAGCAAGAGTATTTCAACGCTGAACACCGTCTCTTGGCCGATCTGCTCAAGAATTATGACAGAGGGATACGACCTGTGTCTAATTTATCTGAAACAGTTACCGTAAAAATTGGATTGGCAGCGATATCTGTCGTCAAGATGGTGAGTTGCATGAGGTAAAGGAGCCATTTATGCATTGCAAATCTAGCCAACGGAATCTTCGGAGTGCGCGATGCGATGCGGGTGATCCGTTGTTCTTGTCAATAAATAGGTTCAATTGCGATCTACCAAGAAAACGAGTCCCAGAACAAATGGCATTTAAGTGACTTTATGCATGTATTTTTATGCCCCCGAATATTTAAATATAAAAATTACATTTTTCCCACCTGATCAAAACAACACGCTGTACCGGTAATGTTTCATTTCAAGCGGCGGATGTTACGTTCTACTAGATCTTAATAGAGTACTTAAAGACTAGATAGATCCGGTTTGGTTAACGGCGGATTTTACGTTCGATAGAGATCCGGTTTCATTCTAACTGCGGATTTTACGTTTTACTGCATGTAGATCTGGGTCAAATCTAATGATTTGGCGGCTCTATCCAAAGGAATGTTGTGGTTGAGAGATTTAAATAAACCGGACCCAGCTGAACGTTACATACGCCTTATTGTTTTGACTTTGGACACTATAGGCCTATCTTGTGAAAATGGTATGTAGAATAACAAGGTAATCACCTTTTAAACCAATTATGATTGCAGAATGCAAGGGAAGAATCGATTGCATTGAACAGCTGGATGCGATACGTAAGTATGAAGAGCAATATCAAATGACGTATAACAGTCCTGTCTAACCTATTAGGCCTACATCCAGTGATTAAAAGAGTCGGATGCCGCGACGTGACTAATCCCGAGTATACGAAAGACACATGATACAAAGTATTCCGACTTTATTGAAGGACCTGGATGCCGCATTTGAACAGGCCTGCATTATGACCAGAACATCCGACTCGACGGGATTTTAACATTTGGCCATAAAAATACGAAAGCCCAGAAGGCTCATTCAATATTCAAAATTCAAAATTCAACAAATATTGAAGTTTGAATTTTGAACTATGTTCTTCTGTGACTTTAAAATTCAAAATTCAACAAATTTAATTTTGAATTTGGACAATGCTATTTTTTTTACTTCAAAATTCAAAATTCAGCAAATGTTGAAATCGGAATTTTGTACTATGCTCTTCTTCTTTGACTTCAAAATTCAAAATTTAACAAATACTGAACTTTGAATTTTGAATTCAACCAATTGTGCCACTTAAAATTCAAAATTCAAAATTGTACAATATTGATCTCATGAGGTACCACTGGAGTATAGGGGCATTACTCTGAGCCTCAACTGCAGCATAAAATGGCAGCAACGAAGATAACTGTGTACAGTGGTGAAAAGTCGTTCGTGTTTTTTTATAAAAGATGGTGAATTTTCATTGGAAGAACTAGGTAAATTCAAAATATGAAATTTTTGAATTTTGAATTTTGAATTTTGAAGTCGCACAATTGGTTGACTTCAAAATTCAAAATTCAATATTTCAATATTTTAAAAATTAGTTAATTTATAATGAAGGGTTGTCAATTCTTTGTTGCTTTCAGAAGTATTTTCAAATTTCGAATTTCGAATTTTGAATTTTGAATTCAGAGAAGAGCATAGTTCAAAATTCAAACTTCAAAATTTGTTGGATATATTGAATATTGAACGAGCCTTCTGGGCTTTCGTATAAAAAAGATGTCTAAGGCTACTTTCCATTACACCACTAGTCTTTCAAACATTTATTGAAAAACTCTGATTCACCTTCAGCAGTGAAAGGAATAGAAACCACACTGTAAGATAATCTATTTCAGTTCAAAGGATTTTCCGGTAAATTTCAAAGATTTTTCCAAAACGGAAGGGGTCTACAGCACCCCCACCCCCCCCCCCCTACACCCTCACATCAATTTCGTGCTGGCCTTTATACTTGTTGCTTTTCCCCGCAGGCCTGGGTGGACAAGAGGTTTCTGTGGGATCCAGCGAAATATGACGGGGTCGACCACATCCGGATTCGGTGGGACAAGATCTGGAGACCAGATATCACACTTTACAACAGGCAAGTATTGGGGCCTTTCACTTGACTGCATGTCTTTAACGCAGACTCATCCAGAGATGCAGTTTGTTTTTCACTCTAGCCAAATACCAGGCCTCACGGTCAGTGTGGTAATGAAAAGTAACAGTATGTTGCGGAATAAAGCCAATTTCGCTTCTGAGATTGATAAGTAGGCATAATAAGATGTCACATGGCCTGTCCCAAGGCTGTAGTGCCATAAGAAGAGGTTACTAGGCCTGTCCCTCGGCTGGTGACATTAAAGGGGCTACAAGGCCTGTCCCTCGGCTGGTGGCATGACAAGAGGTTACAAGGCCTGTCCCTCGGATAGTACCGAATGTTGGCCTGAAGTTCAAGTTGGGTTCTCAGTGACAATTCAATGATGGTTCCAGAGGCTGCTACCCAGCTGTCATGGTATGTCAAGATGAAGGTCCCCAAGAGGTGGGCCCCAGGGCCGGTTACCCGGTTGTGGGGGAATGAGAAGAAGTCCCGAGCTGTAGTAGCAGAACAAGAGTTGACAAGGCTATTTTCTCAGCTGTTGAAGTATAAAAACAGGTCATAGGGCCAGGGCTATCACATCCGATGGTCTGTCATGTCTCTAACTCTATTGAAGTTGTATAACAAGCGTGCCTTAGGACATTTTCTCAACTGTGGTGTCATTACAAGAGATCACAGCGTGAACTGTTTGTTCTGCAAAAATACTACAGTGGAACCTCCCTTAGCTGACACCTCTCTATTAAGGACACTAGGTATGGTCCCAAATTGGCTGTTTCCATTCTATTTGACCTCTCTAATCAGGACACCTCTCTATTAAGGACATCACATATCAGTCCCGAGGGTGTCCTTAATAGAGAGGTTCTACTGTATTTATTTCTAGGTATAGTGGTATTTTGCGGAACATTGCGTAACATTCCATTTCCTGAAGATCCTAAATTGATACTAGATATAGTTCAACTAAAAACTTGATAGTTCAACTACGAACTGGACATGTACAGTTCACTTATGAACTTGACAGCTCACAACTATGAATTTCAATGTTCAACTATAAACTTGAAACACGCAATTCAACTAAGAACTAGATCAAGTCCACTAAGAACTTGATGGCTCGACTGTGAATAGTAAGATAGTGAAATTTTGATAATTGAACAAGGACTAGTTGAAATATGACCTTTCATAGTTACTTTTCCTGGCAAGAAATTAAAGGGAGTGCCTTTCAAAAGTTCGTCGCAGATTTTGGCCGGGTCGTTCATAACTTTTGATAAGCGTTTCTCGATTGGTTTTCTTTAACATTTCAGTGCTGAACCCCAGAGCATGAATCCGGTCCTAGAGGACACAAATGCCATCGTTGTGAGTAATGGTAACGTCTTGTACATCCCACACATGTTCTTCAAAGCCAGCTGCACCATGGACTTGACGTATTTCCCATGGGACAAACAGATATGTCATTTCAAGTTTGGGTCCTGGAGCTTCGATGGTTTCAAGGTATGAATCAAAAAGGAGGAAGCAGTCTTAACTAAAATGCTACCAATAGTGTGTTCTGATACATGCCGATCCACCGTCATTGTGCGTATATCCATCCTTCACCACCGATAATTCCCCCTGATCGGCCGTCGGAAGGGCTGTTACCTTAGCGGTCGTCTCCCTGCATTCCCTTCCTTCCATACGTCCATGTCGCGACAACACTTACATTACACTCACTCGTGGTTGTCGCACGAGACATGCACTGAAAGCCATCGTAATTGAAGACCAGGTGTTCAATGAGTAACGGTTCCAGGGATGCTGACCTGACCCAAATACACACTGCATGTTGTATTGAAGAAGGGTAACCTGATCCGGAGGTTGGCACTATCAATTCAGACCATCATTCAATTGCTTTGTGTCGAGCAATTTGATTGGCCACCCGTTTATGATGGTGCGTCCGACTGATTTTCTGGCCCTTTGTGTCGGCGGTGAAAGGAGGAGACTTTAGGACTGATATTCACCGCCGATTAGTCGGCATGGTACTGATATTAGTATAATCATATAATTCTAGTACTGATTGATACTGGTGGAATGGGATCTCCCTAATAGCAAACACTGATGTAAAAACAAGACACATTCTATTAAAGGGACAATATAGGCAGCAGCTAGGCAGGCAAGATCAAGTTACATGAAGTCATTATATCTCACAGTACATCGAAATGATTAACACTTGTACGAGGAATATATTGAGTGTTGAATCTGACATGACATAGGGCCCTTACTGTGTATATTAGTCACCCTGAAGATGGCCAAATTAGCCCCTCTGCTCCTGCCTATAGTCCCCCTTTAAGGACACTGATTTTATTACCAAATTTGTCATTTCCATTACTTTTCAGCTTGATCTGGTCTTCTTTGATGCCAAAGAGAAAATGGACTTCAGTGACTATGTAGCGGACAGCCAATGGACAATCCTAGATGCACCAGCAACAAAGCACGTGAAACGCTACCCATGCTGTGAGGAACCCTACCCGGACATAACGTACAAAATCATTCTGAAGAGGAATGGAGTTTTTCTATTGGACTGTGGACCAGGGATCTTGCTGGCCTTCCTGATACCACTGGTCTTCCTAATGCCTCATGGAACTGGAGACAAGACCTCCCTGGGTAGGTGTCATTTAAGTCGGTGTTCTCCACTGCCCATTTTGGTCTGGTGGATCACCGGACCAAAATGAAATACTTACATTTATCACCAGACCATACCACCAGACCATAATCTTTGAATCTGACCAAATATTTCTTACCACTGGGTGTCTGTATTGCAAGACTGTTTTGGACATGACTTGCAAATTTCAGACGGGCCTACGAATACACTCATGTTCTATTTACCAGTGCAGTTTAGTGGGTTTCAGTTGTCCCCTTAGGAGAAGTTACGGCCCAGCTGGAAGTCATTTTTGTATGGACAACCAACATATCTCGTGCCCAAGTTGTCCCTTTAAGTTGAGGAACACAGGGGTTTCTATAAGTTTTCTTTAGTTCTTGGTGTATTTCACACGACTTTTGGCAGCTCAGTGACCACCAGGTCTTTTTGACACATCGATATCAGCTCAAGAACACCAAACTATAATAAAACCCTGGTGATTTATGATTTGATGTGGGGGTACACAAGAGCCAGGGATGGATCCAGCAATTAGAAAAAGAGCTTTACACAAAATCCTGGTCAATCACAAAGACTTTTTTAAATGTTCAACATTTCATGAACAATTTCAAATATTTTTTGGCAAATTTAGAACAACACTCTCAGATGATCACTCACTCAGGTACATGATAAGAGGACCTACCCACTAAAGATAGTATAATTGCCTTGCAGGTTTTTGCATCATGTTATGTCTTCTGATAATGATTGCTTTCCTTGAAGAGTTTCTCTACACTACGCTGATGCCAATTTTGGGTAAGGTTTTCTAAAAGCCCTCGGTCATAGTGAACAGTCAATGACAACATGGAGTCGCTGTGGCCTGGTGGCTGCGACTGCAGCCAGCGGTCGAGAGTTTGCTGGCTGAACCCCCCCCCCGGTCAGCGTGAGACTCTAGGCAGGCATTTTTGTATAACCTGCTATACACCATCCAGGTTTATAAATGGAGCAATGGTCAGAAATGCACAGGTTGTAGTGCTTTTTGAGCAGACCTCGTCCCTAAGATTGGGCAATGCTGCTATTTTACAATGAAACGTTTCCTAAGCCAAGTTTGGATCCAGGTAGCCCTAGTCAGGGGCATAGTACACTTCAGAATATCTGCAGTAGTGAAAGGGTTAAAAAATGATGTTCTTGGTTTCAAATAATGTCTATCTTAATCTCTTTGTATTGTTTCAGTTTACTATTATGTTATTAGTTTCATCATGGTTGGCATTTCACTCTTCATCACCACCTTGATCAACAACATTTTCATCGGGTGCACAATGGCCCCGCCCAGCAGCATATTTCAGGTAAATACTGAAAGATTAAAGGGGTACATCGTTCGTATTTACTGATGGGCCAGGAAAATAGAAATGCAGTTATACACAATGCCATTGTGCAGTTACTCAGTCAAGGTAACCTGGACCGTAGGAGGCCTCGCTGATTCACCTGAGCCGAGCCATACATTTTCAGTGCATACAGTGGATGCACTGTCGATACTGAGCGCTCTGGTGTTCCAGGTTATTCACCTGGCTCGAGGTTACCCATCTTTGGGAATGGACAATGACTGGACACCGGAAGCCGACGCCCCCAAATTCATGACAAGGAAAATGCCGTCAAGTACCAGTCTCTGTAATGAGACAGTGGAGGAGACTGGTGAAAGAGTATTGCAGTTACTCTGCATGCAAATTGCTTAGTATTTGTAGTACAGTAGAAAATCTCTATTAAGGACACCCATGGGACTGACAAGTGCTGTCCTGAATAGAGGTATCCTGATTAGAGAGGTCAAATTGAATGGAAACAACCAATTTGGGACCAAAACTAGTGTCCTTAATAGAGAGGTTGTCCTTAATAGAGAGGTTGTCCTTAATAGAGAGGTTGTCCTTAATAGAGAGGTTGTCCTTAATAGAGAGGTTGTCCTTAATAGAGAGGTGTCCACTAACAGAGGTTCCACTGTATTTGTATATCTGTCTACATAATGAAATGTTAAAATTTACATTCAGTACTAATCATGCAATTTCATTACAAAATCTGCAAATATTGAATGAACGCCCTAGCGTAGGAAAGGAGTTACTGCCAAGGGAAGCTCCTAAAATGCATCCAAATATGTACGCAAACAGTTGGTAGAATGTCCAAAGTAACTTACCAATGGTACAGCAAACTCGAACAACATTGGACAAGCTTGAATTTGAACAACCTTGGACAACCTTGAATTTGGATGGTAATCATTCCATAATAGATTATCAAGACATTTTTAACCACTTTGTGATGGGACATACCAGAGTTTGCTAGCATTTTTTACGGAGTCATTCGTTGAGATAACATAACGTCAAGCAGTTAATTGTAACGCGTCATGACATAATACATTGCGTCAGGACGGGTGTATCAGTTCACCGTAGCATGCGACATGACGCTCTGGACCAAAAGTACCGGTGTGTTGCAAGGCATTTTAAACAGGTTCAAAACCTTCGAATTGAAAGGTTTTAAAACAATTCCCTTCATCATCATTTCAGGCTTGCAGCGGAATTGGCAAAATCATGTGCGTTTCGACAGCTTCGGCGAAGACGGACACCTTCGCTTTGATGGATTCCGAGGGGAACGCCACGCCCAATCCGACAAGTGCCCGTGCCAGGTGGATTTACATCGCTACTGTGTTTGATCGCATCATGTTTGTGGTGTTCACAATTATTGTGGTTATTATCACGACAACATTGTTTGTGAGGATGTAGAAGTACAAACAAACATTATTTGTGAGGATGTAGAAGTACAAACAAACATTGTGAGGATGTAGAAGTACAAACAAACATTATTTGTGAGGATGTGTAGTACAAAAAAAACATTGTTTGTGAGGATGTGTAGTACAAAAAAAAAATTGTTTGTGAGGATGTAGAAGTACAAACACGCATTGTTTGTGAGGATGTACAAGCACAGACTGGTAATTCTTTCGACTGATGATGCGGTAGAACCTCCCTATTAAGGACACCCTCGGGACTGACAGGTGCTGTCCTTGATAGAGAGGTGTCCTGATTAGAGAGGTCAAATTGAATGGAAACAACCACTTTTGGACCAAAACTAGTGTCCTTAATAGAGAGATTGTCCTTAATAGAGAGGTGTCCGCTAAGGGAGGTTCCACTGTACGAACATTGTAGTGTTAACCCTCATTGTTGCCATTATCACCACAACAGTGCTTGGAAGGATGTAGTACTGATTGGCTAACTTTAAAGTGATAATACAATGCAAGTATTGACACTGCATAATAGGACGCTGAAAATGTATTTCTACCCAGTATGTTTATGAGATGGTGAATTCGTTTTAGCGAATTCAGTTTTGAAATGTTTCGAAATGTGCAAGGAATTCACGGTTTACTTGTGTGTACATGCATAATGGAAAAATGATTCATTGTTTGAATATTAGAACTTATATGTAAGATGATTATCATATTAAATAGGTCAGCTGCAATTATTTTAGTACATGTAAATCTTATAGGTGAATATAAAAACACATTGCCGGTTAGAAAAGATACAAAGAGTTCAGACAAAGTGAAGAAAGGCAGTTGTTAAATGACACAAATATATTAAGAAGCACATTATTGTATAAAAAAGACAACAAAACAATCACCCAAACTGTACATACACAATTTTTGACAGAAATAAATGCTACTCGAAACAATTGTGACTTGGTTTTAATTCAAAAATATTCCGCATCGGGCGGATCTGACCTCCTGATCAGACGGTTACCTCCCGATGCGGCAAGTGTCCTTGACTGCTTGATATCAATTCTTTGAATCTCATTCCACATCTTCGGGCTCAACGGTCAAATTGACTGTTGCATCGCCACGGTGCACTGTCAGATCCAAGTCCTGCGACGACTCCACAGCCTTGTAAATGTCTGTGGCTGATTTTACAGGATTCCCATTAACTTTCACGATGACGTCACCTGGACGAACACCACCGCTGAAAAAAAGGCAAATCCATCAAAAAAGGGACACCTTGGGCTCGGAATGAACCCAGCAAGGAGGATAATCCCTCTGCTTGCCTCCACGCACTGCTGCTACTTGAAGTATCACGCTAATACTGAGTTTTTATGACGATGATTCTTCGTCAGTGTTGCGAGGTAGTTTTGGGCAGGGCATTTGAATTTCAGACAGGCCTTTGATTACATGCCATTCAAAGTGTGTTGTTTATTGCAGTTCAATCGATGATTTTTCAATAATCCTGCTTCCGACTGGAAGGAAGCCATTTTTGTACGAATAACCAAGATATCTCATCCCCAAGTTTTCACTTTAAGACCAATCGTGAGGATGTCTGTCTTCTTGAGGCATCATGAAGGGGTACACCGTTCGTAATTACTTGTGGTCCAGTTAAATAGAAATCCACTAATACACAATGCCATAGTGCAGTTATTATGAATACAAATTTGTTGAAACTTGGTATTCATAGTATTTGTATATCAGTCTACACAACGGCAATGTTCAAATATATAATTTTGTGCGTATTTTCGCAATTGGACATTTTTAAATTCAATTACAAATTCAAATTTTTTAACGAACGGCGTAGGCCTTTAATCATTGTAAGGTGTCGTAGATCACTTTTGTGGAGTCCGGCACCCTGAGGATCCATACTTTAGTTTAACTGACAGATTGATTGATTTTGATTGATTGACCGAGTAATGTCTATGATACATGCAGTAGTGAGAATGTACTCTGATGAAAAGCGTTTTAAAAACTGCACCTTTGATGAGATTAATTGTGAATAATATTATCAATACGGCAGTGGGATGTTTTGTTCCAATGGGTACTGTTTAGTTTGAGGTTTGTTCGAATGGTTAAATGAAGACTTACTGATATGCTGGCGAACCAACCACAACCTTGTGGACCAACACCCCAGACTCAACAGACGGAAAGGTCATCCTCATCCGGAGCTCGCTGACAATGCTTGGGGTCAAGGTCAGCATCGTCACACCCATGTAACGTCGCTTTGGCTCTGCTGGTTTACTCGAACCAAACCATCCTGATCCTCTAGCTGCAACTGAAAGAAAATATGAAAACAGAATCCTTTTAGTGCACTTCACACGAAGGCACAATCTCTGTCATTGGGGTATTTAGCAAAATTACATGGATAGTAGAGAGGCAACCACCACCTTTGTCTCGGGACAGGCCAGTGGAGGCTTCAGGCAAAACTTGGAAGGTGCCCATTAAAGGGGGACTATAGGCAGGAGGAGAGGGGCTAATGTGGCCATCTTCAGGTGACTAATATACACAGTAAGGGCCCTGGGTCATGTCAGATTCAGCACTAAATATATTGCTCGTACAAGCGTTAATCATTTCAACGTATTGTTAGATCATTTCAACGTATTGTGAAATGTGAGAGACCCCTATTGGCGACTTTGTGTAACTTTATCTTGCCTGCCTAGCTGCTGCCTATATTGTCCCTTTAATGCACAAGATCACACATTACCATGTACTCCAGAACTATCCACTCTGGGACACTGAGAAACTGGCCACATAGCCAAAACAAGCATCAATGGAGACAAAGCTCTGGGGATTAAGAGAGACCAGGTTTATCAGAGACATAGGCCTGCTTCTGTAGGAACCATATAAAGTAAATAGATGGCTAAGGAGAAGCAAAATTACACTTTTGTTTGACAATTCTGAACGCCAAGATATTGACTTAGTAGTAACTTAGTTCTTACCTCACTCATTTGAAGGAACAAAGTCCAAGTACTGGGTTAATCTAGCAGTGCCAGAAAGATGTTAACTTACAAAAATGTATTAGGTTCAACCAGAAAAACCACAACCACAAAATTCTGATATTGGAACGTCTTACGCGTATCAAAAATGAACAAGCAAGCCATTTTGTAGGCCATAAAACTTACTCCTTTTCTCAAGAATCTCGGCTTTATCCAGGAACTGTTTTGCATAGTCGGAAGGTATAGCGAACGAGATACCAGTCGTTACTTTCATTGTGTTGATACCTATTGCTTCACCATCCTGAAATTGATAGGATAAAAAATCCATTCGTAAATGTTTTGTCCTAACCGTTTGGGGCTCTTGAGCAACAATTACCCGGTCGGCTTTGGAGTATGTTTTTTAATGATCCTAGCCTCGCATTTGCAACCAAAATGATTTTCTCATTAATATAGCCATTATTACAGTGGAACCTCCCTTAGCGGACACCTCTCTATTAAGGACACTAGTCTTGGTCCAAAAATGGATTAAGTTTCTATACCACATACAGTAGAACCTCTCTATTAAGGACACCTTCGGGACTGGCAAGTGCTGTCCTTAATAGAGAGGTGTCCTGATTAGAGAGGTCAAATTGAATAGAAACTACCAATTTGGGACCAAAACTAGTGTCCTTAATAGAGAGGTTGTCCTTAATAGAGAGGTGTCCTGGTAACAGGAAACCAGCACTAGCTAGCGTATCTACTATTAATAGAGAGGTGTCTGCTAAGGGAGGTTCCACTGTACTACATACTACATACCATGCAACACTCACCAAATTGACTAAAGGACCACCAGAATTTCCAAACTGAAAGAAGACATGACGGATGTGATTACAATTGCCAAGTTGGATGACATAAATGTGTCACATAAAACGGACATCTACAAAGTGATGTCCAGAAGTGTTTTAGAGAGAATTGATTCAATCTTCAGTGTACAGGCGAATGAAGTAGGTGATTAGCATTGAATGACAGAAGTGAAACACCCTAAACTGCCATATGTTTTACTTCTCTCTCAATACAGAGATAGATGTTTCATTCGCACTACCAGTATCAATTGAAATATGTGACCCACCACAGCAAAATGAGTCGGATGTTGCTTCGAGTTTGACAGGTTGAGACAGACTGATTGTTCATTTCACTATTGTCTGCCTTTTGTGAAATCTGAGTGTATCAATTTCTTCTATTATGCCCTGGTGTCATTTTAGGCTCATCTTCTGTGCAACATGCGACCCATTTTGCCGTGGTCGTCACATATTAGTTTTGATTAGTTTTCTAACTGTCATTTCATCCATCTTGACTCTCAAGCCTTGGATCCACTCCGCCGATCCGGACTCAGTTACACCAATGAGGGGAGGTAACGGACCGATTAACTGATGGTTTAGAATGATTTTGTCATTTCATCAGCCATAACACTACCGGGTGCTGCATGGGATTGTACAAAAAATACTCTAAAACCTTGAATAGAAGCTAAGGTCGGAGGCTCCGCCCCTATTCATTACAATGGAGGGATTCTAAAACCTCGAGGTTTCAAGGAGCAAGTCATGATGAATTTAGTTTTCCCTAATATCAAAGATATTGTAAAGATTCTAATAATAATATATGAATATATTCTAAAGAATCGAATATTCTAAAGAATCGACACAATGGGTTGCTTCTACATATGTATTAGAAGAAATGGGCCTACCATAACCAGTGATGTTGATTTCATTTCACTGTCAATGTCAGCCAAGATCAGAGTGTGATTATGATATAACACATGCGACTCCATTTGAAGAATAATACCCGACTTATTATTGGCCCATCCCCATTCAAAACCATTGTAATGAATGGGGGGGGGGGGGCGGAGCCTCAGACCTTGAATTCGAGGTTTTAGACTAGAGTATATTATAAGCCAGTCTATCTTTGATAGTACACAGCTATTCTGACTTACATTTATAACAGCATCAGTCTGAATATACTCCATATCCTTGTTCTGTATACCCAATTCTTTCGAGCCACGGTTTATCGAGCTGACTATACCACAAGTGACCGTGTTACTCAAGGACAATGGACTTCCCATTGCCACAACCCATTCGCCTGGTCGGATGTTTGAAGACGAAGCAAGTTTTAGGACAGGCAATCCACTCTGCAAAGAGGTATAACTAAAAATTCAGATGGATTATAGAAAAAAAGTGAGCAGATTTACAGTGATACTATGATGTGATTGACAACTTTGCGGAAATACGTCCGTTTTTAATTGTTGATCACAAATGTAAAGCTCAAATTTTCCATTTTTGATTAGATTTATTATAAAATCGCTGAATGTAAACCACCGCGACCGCGAAAATGTTCATGTTGTGACGTCATCAACGAAAACGGCATCGAAGCGAGCTGTCCGGGCGGGATTAAACCATCAATTTCTAGAAAATGTGCATTTCGATTCGAAAACCTTACCGATTTATGAGAAAGTGACGTAGTCATTTGTCAAAAACAGCTAAAACATTATATGGTGAAATTTGACACGAGTTACCATTTAATTCAAGGTAAAACTGAATGAAATTGGTCGTAATACAATTATGGTAAAATAAAGTGGCAGTGATATATAAGGTGCTTTAAGGGAGCAAAATATGATATAAATAACAAAGGTAAACCTGACATCAATGGCCAATGCATTTCCTTTTGAAGCTGGAAGCTGCCCTTTCTGTCCGCATGGTTTTTTCTGCCCTAGCTACAACACTATGAGACTATTAGGCGAAGCATGTCATTTCAAGAAGAGACGCCAGATACGGGAAACTTACAGCTTTGATTTTTATTGTTGCCAAATCAGTTACTGGATCAAAGGCTTGAATAACCCCATCAAACTTCCTTCCATCACCGAGAACCACTGTCAGCTTGAGGTTATGTTTTTGTTTAGGCGCAACTACGTGAGCGTTGGTCAAAATAAGGCCATCCTCTCGAATAATGAATCCAGAACCATTTGAAAGAGTTGTCATTTGTCTGCTGAGGGGATGCCTGCAAAGATCAATATCAAGATTAATTTGAACATAGACTTACCACTTTTGATAAAACATCAAGAGGACGCTTTTCAATCAAAAAACACCAAGGTTTTAAACGCTAATTTTCAAAGAAATTTAACATAATTCAAAACAATGAATAGAAAATTGAAGTACAGTATTATACATTCTTAACCTAACATCCATTTACCAGAGGGATGCACGGCTCTTGTGATAGTACGCCTATCTCATTTAAGGTTGTAGGTTGCAAAATCTATCATTCTGTCCGACACAGACAAAACTATCCGTCAGGCTCTTTTGGCATGTTTGGATTAACACGCTGATCTCTGTTCTACATCGTATTGTACATTATCTGATTATGCTCAATATTGTGATACAAGAATCATCAGTCAGAGTCAGACTCCGAGGAAAGCCGTTGAAGGACACAAAAAACCAGCAGCAAACAAGTCAACATGTGTTCTTTTGTTTATTGTGGCCTTAGTTATTGGCTTCAAACAACCAACTCTGACTGGCGACTGGTGGTACAGTCACAGTGGTTGTGAGGATATCTATCGATCGGGAAGGAAGAAACAATAAAAGCAAAACTCTTTCTTACGGTCCACGAATCTCTAAGTAGCAGACCGATGGTGCAGCCTTTTCCACCACATCAGCAATAAAGTTGAGTCTCTTTGAAGGGGGTAAGCTGGTGTCATCATCCACAGGCTCAGCTGCCAGTACTTCAGAGGAGACTAGATGGCGCTGCAAAAAAATCCCCAAACCGGCTCCGATCCCAAGCAAACTTGCATATTGCTTCCATTTGAAAGCTTTTGGTACGAATTTATTTGTGTGATTAGATAGACACACTTTGGATTGTTTGAAATATGCACTATTCTGCTGTATATATTGGGTTTTATTGGCAAATTTTGATACATTTTGCCGAAAAATTCGGGAACATTGTCTGCAAATGGTCGCGGCCATCTTTAATTGGCTATTCATTGACATAGCCAATCGGATAAGGTTAAAATAGCCCATGAATAGGCTTCAGAAGGAAATAAATGAGTTCCATGCTTAGGAAGTTTAAACATCAAGATTAGGTTTTAATGATCAAATAATTTTGTTTTATTATGGAAATAAATTTTCCTCGTATCGCAAATCAATAAAAACACTAGCTTTGCTTAGTGGCGACTTAAACTATTCTTCAGTGAACTGAACCAAACGAGGGAGTTTGTTCATTATCATAAAATATGCAAACCCCAAAATAGATCACCAGTCTGGGAAAAACAAATGGACTTGTATAATTATGAGGGGAGGGGTCAGTTGGTCCTATGGAAGGCAGAACACCACCTTCCGTCGCATAAAAGGCCCAAATCTGCTGCCCCCCTCCCCCCAGCGCTAAATACAGCCTGTCCCTGTTGAGGTCCGTAATCCATCCATCCTGAACATCAGGGCCTTTCACTCCATAAATGGATCAAGATTTTTGTTCCCAACGCGGTGACCTAGAAAAAAATTATCGCTCAAGTCGCTGCAACGACCTAAAACAAATCACTCAAGTCGTCGCATCATGGGACAAGATTTCTTGTTCCATGGTGCCAGTCCTGGGTTTTCCTCAACTCGGCGACAGGGAACAAGATGGCCACAGTCCCCATGCCCTGTTCCAAGGGCAGCGAGAAAAATTCAGCGCCCCAAGTCATCGGAGGGAGGGATTCATACTGGAGATAAAGCATCCTGTGAGGGCACTTTGATTGTGGTTTATATCTGAAAGACGGTTTCGTCTATGTATACGTATTTGGGCAAGTTGGTCAAATTTGAGAATCCTAAAAATATTTTTTACTAAGCGGGACATGTAGGGTACTTCTAGGTGCAATAGTCTCCCTTCGATGTACTGAGTCCGACACTGAATCTTGAAATGACTAGTACACACCAAGTAGTACCCATAAAATATAAAAATAGCAAAGAAGTTCTTTATGCATTTAACACTGTTTTAATAATTTTTCAATATAGTGTCAACAGAACTTTTCTGGTTCCAAAGCCAGACGATGTCTCCCTGTACAAGTATAACATTTGAAATTTTGTACAAAATATTACAGTTTTAAAATATCCATGAACAGAATCAAACTTGCATATCAAAGGAGGCTAAGACAAGACGGTGCATTGGGACCAAATCTTACAAGTCTGATACACACTCTATAGGTTACTGATTACTGTTACACGAATGCAAGTTTACATGTACAAAAAGAATCAAACATAGCAGGATTAGCACACCAGTTGCCAATATATATTACAAGACACAAGCTTTAATCTACATTATGAAAACAGGGCCCAGTTGCGCAATCGACATGAGAGACCAACACCAGAGTCAGCTCAACTGAGCAACTCTTTCAGTAAATTTCACTTGTATCAGTAGCATTAATGCCATTACAACTGCCAACACCGACTGAATAGCCTGGACTCTTGATTCTGAAAAGGCCACTTAAATTCATGAGACAAGGTTGTGAATTTGATGGTAGAGACACAAGAGAGTGATGAGGGCACATTCTTGGCGGCAGTTGGCTTGGTGTTTTGATGACCCTAGACTGTCAACCGCCAAATTTCTTGTGATTTGCCTCATAACTGGAAAATAATTTCCAATATTTAGTTTGATGGATTCATAGGTAATTTCTTATTTTTTTTATTCAAAGGATTGTTTGCAATTTTTATTTTTCCAAATCCAAATGACTTGCCCATCCACAAAAATAAAACACCAGCAAAACTTAGGCAGTTTTCAGTTTCTCGCAGGGCAACCAGATGTCCTTGCTACCTGTACAGTTGAACTCGTCGCCTTCGCAAAATGTGCCTCGCGTCACAACCTCAGTGCTGCAGGTGATACTGGTAGCCAAAACAACTACAACTACGCAAGACCACAGTCCCCATAATATGTGGTGCCCATCGTCTTTTCAACTGGAAATACAAATTCCTTTTTGATTACATCAACCCAAAAAATTGTTCAATTTGATTTTACGACTTTGCCAGCAAGCACAAGTATACCACATCGTGCAAAATACAGATTCTCTCAGCTCAGTAGAGCAGGGCTTTAATGAGCTGTAGCCATTTCCAAACAGAAAGTTTTGAACATCTTCAAGAATCAGCAAATGCAAATGCCCAATTACTGATTTCCATTTGCGACATTTGTTAAGAGAATCAGTAATGCCCAATTATCGATTTTCGTTACCCAACAGTAAGTTTTTCACATCTTCAAAAAATCAGCATGTGCCCAATTATTAATTTCCATTTGATGCAAAATGTGCAGTTGATTAGGCCACAGATGCAAGCTTTATTTACAAGACACAAGAGGGTCATCTTAAGTTTAAAGTCCAAAATAATAACTAGTTGTCATAAATGAAATAAGCAGGACATTTTCCACATTACCCGAGCATTTCATAACATTTGTATGTGAGATGAGCAAGTGGTTTGTCTGTAGAATGTATCAAGGTCAACCAGCCTGTCGGCTGCCATTTTGGTTGCAACCTCGAGGAAATGATAGGGCTTGCCAAGACCATAGGAGTCTTACGTTTTTATAATAAAATTTCCTTTTCATACACCCAAATGTTATAAAATTTTCAGTACATGTGTTGAATGATCTTCTTATTTCATTTACGAGTACTAAATTTCATTTTAATGACTTTATACCCAACTTTAAACTTGTGGACAATGTTTAGGATGGCCAACGTTTTTATAATAAAATTTCCTTTTCATACACTCAAATGTTATAAAATTTTCAGTACATGTGTTGAATGGTCTTCTTATTTCATTTACGAGTACTAAATTTCATTTTAATGACTTTATACCCAACTTTAAACTTGTGGACACTGTTTAGGATGTCCAACACAAGCTACCAATAAGAACATGCCTATCTTCAGACATTTCTTTGTGAACAAAATTCATGAAACTATGATAATCTCAGAAACAAAATGCAAATTCTACTATCTACATTTGAAATTCAAATTGCAAATATCAGGGACTAGTTGTGACAAAATAAGACAGACGGGTCAAGGTCAACCAAGTTGATCTGTGAGTGGATCTGCCACAAGCTGACGCAGAAACCTATTTTAATGTTTTTTACTCCGAAATGTCTTTAACCATATCAACAGCAAAAAATTAGAAACTTGCAGAAAAAAATCAATATTATCATTTTCATCATTGGCAACACCATCAATTAATCGATCGAAACATGTCCAGATTTTTCAATCATAGTTCAAGCGAGCTTCATGTATTTTGTTATCGTGCGAGAAAATGAACACATCAAATTAAACTTGTTTCTTCCAGTTTACATTCAGTGTCTCTATCCAGCATCTTAACCCGCAATGTTTTGAGATCGCGAATTCACTCACCAAAAACCTTGACATTTTCCGACTAGGTGCTGTTTTTGTCTGGTCCCCACCCTCGCTCTAGTTCTGCTACAGCGATACTGAGGTCAGAAGCCCAGGCAAGTAGCTTCGAATTTGGACAATTGATCGAATCTGTCATGGTTTTGTGCCTCCCGCTAGTGGTGACGCAAATGCTTGATTCAGGATGCTATCCGGTGATATCAGAAAATGCTCTTGGAGGGTCAAAAACCAAAACCAAACCTTTTTTGGGTGCACTAACCATCCTTTAACCCTTTCAGGACTGAATATTCTTTTCCTAAACCTCTGCTCTGGACTGGATATTTTTTAAGTTTTTTCGCCAACATTGAAAGTTTTTGAAAGCAAAGTATCGGCTTTGCACGAATCGCTATGAAGTTGGCATGAATAGAAAGGGTGTTCCCCAGGATGTCGGGAATCCCCTTGGAGCAGTTAAAAAATGCAGATCGGCATTAGAAATGACTGGAAAACGGATGTGAAAAGATCGTCGATCTCGCATTTCTGCGAGACTGGTCCATAAACTTGGTATTGCGGTGCTCGCAATTTTGCAAGACTCATCCTGAAAGGGTTAACAATGTATATTGAGTGCAATTGAGAGCACAGATGGGGTACGCAGTTATCCCATTAATGTAGACAATGTCACTTAGCCATGTTATGAGACAATACAGAACCAGGCTACACTGATATATTCATGCTATATCATTTTAGTTCACAAGGTTTCTAGCAGGAAATGACCACATATGTTGTCAAAGGTCTGAAGAGAAATCAGCATATTTTAGAACAATTTTTGAAATTAAATACTTCGAAACAACAGTTATATGTCAACAATGCGACACTCTCGGATATTTACTAGACGATGTGAATATTATATGATCTCTTAGATTAGTTGATTCTAGACACAAGGAAAGGGCAAGTGCCTGCACATAGGCATAGCTAGGCTTTCTATAGGGGAGGTTGTTTTGCCCAAAGGAGAGGCACTCTCCAAACATCTAAGGATTTTTTTGCGATGGGGGGGGGGGGCTGTTCACACTGCTAAACACCCTGTTTATGCCTGTGCTCTACAAAGAAATTTCTGTGCAGTAATGTCAAAACGAATTAATGTTAGGTACTGGCAAAAGGTGGCCCTTTCAACAAATAGGGAACATTTGGTTTAAATTTAGAGGTCCTCATGGCTGATTTGGTTCATCATCTGATCTGTCCACCGATGTAGGTCAGGAACAAGGAACAGACCAGTTTGTTAACTAAAACATTGTAAGAGTGCCTTGCTTTTTTTAGGATTTCAGGGGTAAATGAGTAGAATCTTGTTGGTAGAGAACTTCTAAAGCCTGATAATCACTCATGCAATCTGATACTCTCGGAGAGGGAGTTGACTTGAAATTGAACAGGGTAATTTTTTAAGAAATGAAGACTCAAGAGATCAGGTTCTTTTGGAAAATATAGATGTTACTTTCAGAACGATCTGGTTTTCCTGAGTGCCCTTACTTGTACATTGACACATGGAAATAGGAACCATATTTTCCAGAGGCCAAATTACGAGAGAAGCCAATGCAATATTTACACAGTAGTTTTCTTTGCACTTTTATTGATTGGTGCATGAATTACATTACTAAAGGGTTAATATTAATTTCGCAACCATCCACAATTAAACAACTATACACACAAATGTCAAAAAGGACTCAAAAGAAATAATTAGAATGATCTGACATTTCAATAATACATCACAAAATCGAAGCAACCGAAACAGGATCAATTTAGGACAATTAGTTCAACCTTTCTGGGCCAGAGATTGAGCAAAGTGTAACTTTTTACAAATCAATTTAATCGTCCTGAAATAAAAGGGGTTATAAAAGGGGTTATAAAACCTCTTCCAATGACATGATCCGAGAACCCTGAAGATACACGTACGTGACATCAGTGCTTACAATTACATGTACCATCAGTGGGGTGACAGTGGCCCTGGGGTGACTTTGCCCCACCTCCCAAAATATTATTTAGGCCGGACTATCTTTAGCCAACTGAGTTATCTTTCAATATATCTTCCTACAGTGATTCAGTTGAAATAAAAGATTCACCATGTATGGTTCAACTCAAGCTGTAAGGGGAAACTGTGTGGGTCAATGTCACCCCACTTTGGGTCAGTGTCACCCCGTCTAACGCCAAGTCAGTTGTGGGGATCAGAGAAGTATGCTATGTCAATGAGAACAAAGCCGGCCACCCCATTTCATTCATAGAACTTTTGAAGAGTTAAATCATATCTGCACTGACCCACGCTATAGAGAAATCAACATCGTAGTGTCATTCATGAGTCCAAAACCACCGCAGTCATGGGTCGCGACCCAGTGGCTAGCATCCCACAGTAGCCCCTTTAGGTTTTCCAAATCCAATTCAGGATACGTACACCTACTACATAAACACTATATAAAGGCTTCTACCTAGCACAGTTTGTCGACTTCAAACCATGGCCCAGCCTGATCACTAATTGTTAGTGGGGAGGCGGCTCCTTGTCCGATTTTTTATTATCTACGCCTACATGTTTAACCATGTTCTTTTTTCTATTGTCCTTTTTTCTATGGTCATGCGATATCCTATCACTATTAAACAGTCCCAGTGACCCCTGGTGGAGGTCTTCGTCACTATCATCACTGCTGAGTTGAAGCTTTTCCGACAATGTTGAAAGAAGTATCTCCTGAACGAACAGGCTACGGTCGGCCCGCTCCATATCTAAAGCTTGTTGTTCGCTGTCTGACAGAGTTGATTCCGTTATTCTGAGGAAGAAAAGACGAACCGTTAATTGCAAGGACGACTTGAAATTTTGAAAGCAAGCATCAATTCCCATAACAACAGAGATAAACTGAAATCAGTTCTAGGTTGGCTGCACCGATGGTTAAAAATTTGAAATTTTTGTAATTTTTTTGTAAATGCGAACAGAATATGAATTTTAACAATATTGATGATGTGTCGAAAGATATAGACATACAGTGGGACTTCCCTTAGCCTCTATAATATAAGGACAACCTCACTATTAAGGACACTAGTTTTGGTCCCAAATTGGCATTCAATTTGACCTCTCTAATCAGGGCAACTCTCTGTGAAGGACAGCACTTGTCAGTCCCGAGGGTGTCCTTAATAGAGAGGTTCTACTGTACTATTATACTAAGTATACTTTTGTAATAATGCAACAGTTCAACAACAGTGCTTATACATGCTTCCCGAAATTGGTGGCTTGCATTGGAACTAACTTTTTCCCCCTTGTCCGTCATTAAAGGCATTCAAGTGTGTTGGTCAACCATGACTATCTCCTTTGTCCCTCCACCATGAGGCCTAGTTTCCCCTTATTACATCACTATTTCGGACACTCAGCGCCCCCTTTTCTGGAAAGGTGTATAGCCATACTTCTATGGACCTTAGTATTTTCTAAGTATTTTTTGACTCATTGGTGACTATTCCCTTCAGTCTTCACCAGAAGGGATGGATATTAATAAGTTGACCTTGATGTGGGTATAGCTGCAATCGTTTTCAGTCTGGAAGCATCCTGACAATATCAGGCCATTTCGCGCGATACATACTTACTCCCTCGGAAACATGCGTAAGGAGAAGTCGCGTCGCGTTTGCAAGAGGATGGTCTGGAAGTAGAGGGCAGCAGTACCTCCCAGTACCACACCACCCAAGTGGCCTGGCAATGTCCATAAAAACTACTCGCTTAAAACCTACCTCGATAACAAAAACTGTGAATTCGAATTCGAAGTATTCCTAGTGCTTGGAAGTTCTACAGAGGCCGTGGCTCCACTAGAATTAGGCCGGGCAGCCTCAACTTGGCCGCGTGGTAACCTTTCCAACTGCTGTCTGCAAGTGCAATCCGACAGAAAATTAGTTCTCTAGAATGCAAAACTTTCATAGAGCGGTTTTTTTAATAGACGCATTCAAAGAAGACAAATCAGTGCCAAAACAAATCAAATGCACACACTCAGAACAAGTCAGAAGGCCTAAGCTGACTTCGGACAATGCCGAGAGACAATTTTTTGCGATCTTTTGTTCAAGATGACACACATGACTGGTCAGCGCCAAAACAAACTTCTTCGAATTCGTTTATTTGGGTGGATTTTGCGATGCACCAAATCACCAAAAAAGTAAGTCTTTAGAAACTTCTGTGAGTCCCAGAAGTAAGAGGTGAACATTTTACTGGAATGCAGTAGTAATTAACTAGTATAGTATCCGTGTCCTCCACCGAAATTTCTATATGAGGGGTGGAAAGGGCTAATTTTCCACTGAAAACAGTACCAGTCATACTCATAGGTGGGAATTTTATTTTTAAGAGGGGTTACAGTATTCAGTAATTTAAGAGGGGTGCTCCAAATAGAGAATCATTACAAAATCAAAGGGGGGGGGGGGGGTCCAAGAGGAGGGTGAATTTGGAAAATATTTTTAAGAGGGGTGCTCCTCCCTTTTTGTATAAAAATTGCCGAGAACTTTGAGTATGTAAAGATCTTGGTACAGAGTGTTCCATGGGTTAAAAAACTTATTTCGCTATTTATACAAAATGATCATCACAAGAACCTTAGACTAATCATTATGGGAAACTTAAAGAAATGGTGCAGAAACCTATCTTCAAACAGGGGAACTTCAACTTAGCTTAAGTATGTTTTGTAACAAAATCTCAAGGAAGTACCTGGCTAAAATGATATTAAACTCCATGAAATTTTAGAGACAAATCAAAAATGTTAAGATTGTCAGTACAAAAGTTTGACGGATCTATGCAAAAGGGTCTATGCAACGTTTAAGAGAAACTTAGATTCGCCTGAGCACTAAAACAAAACACAGCCCCACCCCCTCCTCAATAAACTGGCAGTAGTAAACTGAAAAGTGTGTCACAGTCTGCTAATAACAGTATGTACACAACTAAAGTAATTATGAATTTTTTCAGCCACAAAATATTTCACACATACATGCACAGAGGCAACACAACATCAAAATAGATAGTCGGTAAAAAACGTTTTTAAAAAGCGACTTGTAAGTATTAGATTTCACAACTTCAGGAAAAGCAATCACAACTTCGTTGCGGTTCCGTCCAGGCGTAGTACATTGTAGTATCGGGCAAAACAATTTGTTAAATTTTTTTTTTAAAGTTTAAAAGTACTCAGAAAAATTCATGGAGTTCCTACCATTACGGTAAGTACTCCACCAAAACATGGGTCCCTTGACATTTTGTTTGAGATGAACTAAGTCACCATGTACTACACTTGAGCACTGTCAAACGTAGGAACCACCTGGCTAGCCTAGGACAAGATTCCAATGCTATGATCACATACAGGGTGGTTCAACATTTTTAAAAGCGTACAAAATGTATGCTAGTAGGAGGGGCTAATGCCATTTCCTTTTTTGTACATGTACACATTTTGTTTAAGGAAAAAACCGACATAGAATCGAGAAAGGACATACCTGTTCTGATTTTTGTCTCTAAAAAGCAAAAGAAAAGATTTATCAATAGCCATTTTAGTACAAACATCTTATTCTTACACACAAGACATGAAATTAGCAGTATACACAAAGATAGTACACCACAAAAAATTATATCAACCAGGTCTTTCTTTAGAAAGGAAATCCAAGGAAAACATAAAATAATAAAGAAACAGAATTTAATGAAATAAGTAAAATCAAATGAGGTGCCATGACCAGGGACCATTCCAAGTACAGTAGAACCTCCCCTAGCAGACACCTCTCTAATAAGGACAACCTCTCTATTAAGGACACTACTCTTGGTCCCAAATTGGAGGTTTTCCTTCAATTTGACCTCTCTAATCAAGACACCTATCTATTAAGGACATCACTTGTCAGTCCTGAGGGTGTCCGTAATAGAGAGGTTCCACTGTATACAAGTGATAATGTTAAAACATATTCTAATAAAAATCAGGAACCTTTTTGGTTTTCCACATATGTTTTGCTTATGAAATGGCCAGGGCCATTGTGCTCACCTCATGTGGAGGAAAGATGGATAAAGAGCATGGTATTGTGTCATGTAGTGTTAGGTTTGATGTAGGTCCAAGCAATTACAATTTCCCCAAAATGGCCAATTTACAGTACATTCGACCTATGTGACCTTGAAAAGTAGGTCAAATCAAAGAAGACCCTGGTGACACATTGAATGGTTGTTAGAATTATATGTACCTATGATATAAAATTGGTGCCAATCGGGCAAGTCATTACTAGGAATAATGGCATTTTGAAGAATTTAGGATTTGGCCCCCTCCCTGGAGGCCAAACGGCAAATCAGATCGCACCAAACTTCGGTACCTGAGATCACCTGACCAAGGGGTACATGTGTACTTAATTTGTGATCAATAGTCATTGCAGTTAAGAAACGTGCCATAGTTACGGCCTAACGGCGAATTTATGCCATTTGACCTCTGTGACCTTGACAAGAAGGTCAAATTAAAAACCTGCGTGACATATACTGTATGGTGGTTAGATGTATCCATGATATCAAATTGGTGGCAATCGGGCAAGAAGTTAAGGAATAATCACATTTTTAAGGTTTTTGGATTTTGCCCCCTGGTGGTCAAGTGGTGAATCATATTGGACCAAACTTCGGTCCCTGAGATCACCTGACTAAGGGGTAAATGTGTACCAAATTTGGTATCAATAGTCATTGCAGTTTAGAAACGTGCCATCGTTACATCCTAACGGCCAATTTACACCATTTGACCTCTGTGACCTTGAAAAGGAGGTCAAATCAAAAACCCGGAGGATATATGATGCACCTTTGCTAGAAGTACCTACCGTATTTTTTTCAAAATTTCCCGACTACTATTAAGGGAGATATTGCATATTTTCACTTTTAACGTTGGGCCCCCTAGTGGCCAAACCATGAAACGAATCGGACCGAAACTTGGTTTCCAAGGTGTCATTACATAAGGGTACATGTGTACCAAGTTTCAACTCAATAGCTCTAACAGTTACGAAACGTGCCCTGCTAACGGACGACGGACGACGACGACGACGACGGACGCCACGGTATGGGATAAGCTCACCTCTGCTAAGAGGTGAGCTAATAATGGAAAACTGGAATCGACAGTATCACAGGCAAATGTGACCCGTTACAGCAAAACCAGTCGCATGTCGCTCTGAGCTTGCAGGTTGAGACAGACTGATTGTTCATTTCACTATTGTCTACCTTTTGTGAAATATGAGCACATCAATTTCTTCTATTATCTCCTGGTGTCATTTAGGCTCATCTTCTGTGTGACATGCGCCTGGTTTTGCTGTGACGGGTCACAAATGATGCCAGGGTGTCCTCCAATTCTAGTCGAAAGTATAAACCTGCCCTTCAAGATGTGACATTTAGATCAGTTTATTAGCTCAGTTAATACTATTTTATCAGCTTACCGTGTGGATTGTAACTGCATTTCTAATTGCTGTAACTGTGATGAGACACTCTGAGCAGCAGCTGCTCGACTTCTTACACTAGATAACTGGGAGAGTAGCTCTGGAAGGGAACAAAAAACTTGCTAAACTAAGATTCTTCTGCAACTGAACACAGTCCTCCACATTTGTACCTCTCCGGAAAATGTAGCAGTTTTGATAATAAGATGACTGTGAACTGCTGAATTTCTGCAGGCAATTTATTGTCACTGTCTTTAAAAATCCACTGCTTCATGGCCTAGATTTTGTAATCAGTTTTGAACTTCACAACTGGAGACTATCTGATGGACTTTGCACTACAGGACAGCCTATCCCAGACATGTACACATATTTTGTGACTTTCGAACTCCAGCTCCATTTGCAATTGCTGATAATAATCAATACTTTAAACTTATCAAATGGAAGAACTAACATACGCCTCGGTTCAAAACTTGGAATAAGAATGTTATGATCAGCAAGTCAACAAAACGTACCCGCTATTGGATCCATGCTTTCTCTACTACTAGGTGAAAGACCAGTTAGTGCCGAGCTCGCAGAGGAAAAATGCATATTGGACCTTCTCGCCCTCATCCCTCCAACCCCTCGACCAGAATGGGGTACCCGCCGCATATGCCGGATACCTGATGCCTCATCGAAATCTCGTGGGGCTCTATGCTCTATTGTTAAGTGGGCAGCGAAGTCATCCGTGACATGGTTTGGATCCCCACCAGGCAAAGATGCGCACACTGGACACACCTAAAAGATTTACATAACAAGATGAGAAAACACTCCACCAGTGGGGTGGTATAAAATACGCTACTAAATTCTTGAATGATTTCATGACTGAATTGAAAATTCTGTCAGTCACAGTCAGTAAGCAATTCGAAGATCAATTTTCAATATTTTACGACCATCACGGTGTGGAATGAATTCCTGGCCCAGTTTCAGAACTCCATTCACATAGACCCTTTTTAAACCAGGCGGAGGAAGTCATTTCGGGCCCAAACAAACCTAAATATAGGCACAACGAAAAAAAGATCATGTGGTGTGCGACTATGCGGTCTTTTGCTTGCTGCTTGTTTGTTGTGGCCTTCAGTGGCCTCCTCCACCTGGCGTGAGGGCTTCTATTGTCATTGTGTGCTGAGCTATTGACATGTCCTGGCTGATGACTCGGAGAATGTAGCTGAAATGGAACTGTCTGCATCTCTCCGATTGACTTCGTCATTTCAGTTCGGTTCGCCAAGCTAGCAGGAGAGCAAACATGCAGTAACAGCGACTTACCACTTCCACAGAAGAGTCTGCATGTTCAGCTGCCACATGCTCCTGCAGAGATGCCTCCGTAAAGCCCATCTTACCACAGTACGGGCAGGTAAATGACTGCGGCTGCTCAGGGGTTAACCCTTCGCCACCATAATATAAATCTGAAATGAAATGAAAGATGATTAGCATCCAGATACAATGTCAGGTTACAATGATGATAACATGGATTGACTGGGGAGAAATAAGAGTGGTGAAAGAACACGTCTGCGCTGATTTCAGAAAGAATTTATTCGATGTTCATGTGGGCGGTCTTCTCCAAATTCTGTGTCCCTGGCATGTCTTTTGCCAACAGTCAGCATAAGGCTCCATTTAGGGGCAAGTCTTGTCAAATTTGCTTTCGCAAAAGGGCGTATTCCTTACCGAAATCGGTCCTAGTTAATATACACTGCATTGGATGATCAGTTGAATGTCTTGTTGTAGTGGCACCAGACTCGTAACAAGAGGCACAGAGATCATAGTCATAACAGATCAAACATTTGTATCGCTTCCCTCGAAAGTTGCCTTTCAAACAGGAATCGCAGCTGACACCTGAAACAGATTCACAACAAAACTCAGATATGGGATTGATGACAAATGAGCTACTGACACCACTGGTTCTTTTTTGACAGCACATTCATGAAACCGCAAAAAAATATCTGACCTGTCTTCATCCTTGGAGGAAGTATAATTCCTCCAAGCTTCATCTTATGCCCAATATCATCATTCATGTCGTACAGATTGTTTTCACCAGCCACCTTTTGGTCTGTTTGGACTTGGAGCAACTCGCATTTGGAGCTACTGCGCATATCCGTAAGAAATCTAGGTGACAATCTTGGTGGGACATGTCATGATGTTTCATTCACTCTGCTTCGTGTCTTCAGTTCGCGTGCCTAGTTTCCGTCATCCGTCATGTCGGTTTTCACCACTTTTAAAAAATCTTTGATTGTTGGAGATAAGATAAACAAGTTTGTTGATGATAAGCTTGTAACATAATTTACAACTCACATATACCAAAATAGATAAATAAAGAAAATATTTATGATTTCCATGGGGGTGAAATGGAGAAAGGGCCAAGGTGTGTAGACAGCCCTGTAAGTGTAGTGCTGTACAAAAATGCCAAAATGTACAGCAGTTGGCAGCCATGATAGTGAAAAAATCTGAAGAATCCAACCTTCATGACGGGACATCCTAGGCTCCCTGAATGATTTACAAGAAAATTTGTCCGACTGCAATGATCCGTGGTATTAACACAAGCTATCATCAAGCCTCTGGTAATTTCATCAACCTCAAAAACTAAGAAAATAACGAACAAATAAGCTGTTCATGCACGTCTTGGAAATAAGGAAGACCCTGCATGACGTCATGATGAAATCTCGACATTTCACGGATCAATATCGCAAATACGTGACTAAAAATCTTGAAAACTAACTATCTATTTAGAAAGATGCCTCATGTATATGGTAGATTATATCATAAATTGACCATTAATCAGATAATCAATTAAAAATTAATTTTTTAAAGCATTTTATTTCTCAATTTTTATCACTTCCGGTCATTAATTTGCAAAATGGCTTCCATTGCCGGTCGAGTGTTGGTTTATGGTGGAAAAGGAGCGCTTGGCTCCAAATTGGTTGATCTATTCAAAGCCAAAAACTGGGTAAGTACTCATAGAACAACACTTCATCTAATTTACCTTACTTTTCCGCTATGTGACCGCCCATCTGTCGGTTGCGGCCCTCGAAAGTGCGGAAGTGCTCACGCTAGTTCCATATTTCAACCACAGGGGGCGCGTTTTAAACGTATTTGAGAAATGTGGGGATTAATTAGCAGAGGAAGATTTCCTCTGTTTGCACCACTATCATGTAGAAGTAACTTAGGCTAAACTTTAGAATCCCCGATCGGAAATAACGTAGTTTGATCGCATTCAACTATAAATCCATTGAACAGTGGTGCTTGGTTAGTGAACCGATGACCTTTTTGGCTCACCGTAGGGGAGTCTTTACAATACCGCAGTGTCCGTCGTCCGTCGTCGTCTGTCGTCGTCCGTCGTCGTCGTCGTATCCTGTTTCAAAAACAGTGGCACGTTTCTTAACCGCTAAGCCTATGAACTTGTAACTTTGTACACAGGACTCCCTTGGTCAGATGACCTGTGACACTAAATTTCGATCCGATCTGATTCTTAATTTGGCCACCAGGGGGCCGAATGTAGATATCTAAAAAGTGTGATATCTCGCTTATTAATGACTTGTTTGGAATGAAATTTTTGTGGTAGGTACTCATAGCAAGGATACATCATATATCATACGGGTTTTTAATTTGACCTACTTTTCAAGGTCACAGAGGTCAAATGGCGTAAATTGGCTGTTTCAGTGTAACTATGGCACGTTTCTCAACCGCAACAGCTATGAACTTGAAACTTGGTACATATAACCCCCTATATCAGATAACCTCTTGTGCTGAATATCGGTCCGATCTGATTCTCAATTTGGCCACCAGGGGGTCGAATGTGGATATCTAAAAAGTGTGATATCTCGCTTACTGATGACTTGTTTTCGATAAAACTTTTGTGGTAGGTACTCATAGCAAGGATACATCATATATCATATGGGTTTTTAATTTGACCTACTTGTCGAGGTCACAGAGGTCACAACGCAGACACAGATATGGCCGAAATTGCATGTTTTGTGTTTTTCGTGTTGTGGCAATCCAAAGGTCGTGAGTTCAAACCCCGGTCAGGGACGGCCAAAAATATTTTTTTATTTTATTATTTTTTATCTTTTCCCTTTTGTCTTTTCTGACTTGTATCTTACATTTTCTTGATTTTTGGCTCACCGTAGGGGAGTCTTATGTAATACCGCAGTGTCCGTCGTCCGTCGTCGTATCCTATTTAAAAAACAGTGGCACGTTTCTTAACCGCTAGGGCTATGAACTTAAAACTTTGTACACAGCACCCCCTAGGTCAGGTGACCTCTGACACTAAATTTCGGTCCGATCTGATTCTCAACTTGGCCACCAGGGGGCCAAATGTCGATATCTAAAAAGTGTGATATCTCGCTTATTAGTGACTTGTTTTCGATGAAACTTGCGTTGTAGGTACTCATAGCAAATATACATCCTATATCATACGGGTTTTTAATTTGACCTACTTTTCAAGTTCACAGAGGTCATATGGCGTAAATTGGCCGTTAGAGTGTAAACTATAGCACGTTTCTTAACCACTAAAGCTATGAACTTGAAACTTGGTACATATAACCCCCTATATCACATAGCCTCTGGTGCTGAATTTCAGTTTGATCTGATTCTCAACTTTGCCACCAGGGGGCCAAAAGTGGATATCTAAAAAGTGTGATATATCGCTTATAAGTGACTTGTTTTCGATAAAATTTTTATGGTAGGTACTCTTAGGAAGAATACATCACATGTCTTACGGGTTTTCAATTTGACCTACTTTTCAAGGTCACAGAGGTCATATGGCGTAAATTGGCCGTTGGAGTGTAAACTATGGCACGTTTCTTAACCAGTAAAGCTATGAACTTGAAACTTGGTGCATATAACCCCCTACATCAGATAACCTTTGATGCCGAATTTTGGCCTGATCTGATTCTTTATTCGGCCACCAGGGGGCCATAATGGAAAAAGGAAGAAGTGCAATATCTTGCTTATTTGAGTGAATTGTTTTCGATAAAATTTTTATGGCAGGGACTTCTAGCAAGGATACACCACATGTCCTACGATTTTTGGATTTGACCTCCTTTTCTAGGTCACAGAGGTCAAATGGCGTAAATTGGCCATTAGAGTGTAACTATGGCACGTTTCTTAACTGCTGAAGCTATGAACTTGAAAGTTGGTACATGTAACCCCCTACATCAGATAATCTCTGACACCGAATTTTGGCCTCATCTGATTCTTGATTTGGCCACCAGGGGGTCAAAACTGAAAAAGTAGGACATGCAATATCTTGCTTATTAATGACTTTTTTTCGATGAATTTTTTATTGCAGGGACTCTTAGCAATCACACGATATTGATCTTGTTGATGTCATAGACAATTATTGGTTGGATCATAAACTTATATATACTGCCCTGTCTTATTACTTGACATCAATACACATCTAAAAAAAGTCTTCATGCCTGATTGTGTTCACCATATTCACCTCTAAACTAAGCATGATCCTGCCTACTAAAAGATGTATACGGTGAGCACAATGGCCCCTGGCCGTTTCATTTTGGGGTGTGATCGGGGATTCTAAACTTTCGTAACTTAAACTGTCAGAACAGTAGTGCCCTCACTTCATGTCCACCTGCCGTGTCAACTGGAAACAATCCGCCGTCTGGTCACAATGATGACGTTCCCAACGCCGATGGCAGTAATGTTGCGCGATATTGTATCGCCACGTCGTGAGAATACTTATGTCACCACTTGCTGTATAGAATTGCTATATCACCATTTTTTAATAGGAATTGAGGTTATGATGTAAATGGCGATATAAGTTACACAGAAGTGGCGATAGCCGATACAATGCAATATTTATCGCGCAACGTTAGCAGTGCATGGTCATGGAATGATGATGGATGCTTACTCCTTGCATGCTGGGCTGGGGTGTTCCGCTTCTTGTCCTTGCTGTGAGGGAAGATACATTGGCTCATTGAGAAATTGTCTGGCGTATTTGACCGTGAAGACATATTGCAAAGTTGTTTTGTTGTCCTGACCTTAGGTCTGAGGAGATGGTGTAACTGTAGTGTAAGTGTATCCAGCCAGTGCCCAGTGGCCTTCTCAGATGAGTGGACTGATTCATTGACATCACTAAAGTAGAAAAAAATTCCTTTTCGTTTCAGTGGGTTGGTAGTCTGGATTTGGTTCCTAATGAAGAAGCCCATGCCAACTTCGTTGTCCAGCGCGACTTGTCATGGACCGACCAGGAGGCAGCTGTTGAAAAGGATGTGGAGGAGTCCTTGAAGGATGAAAAAGTTGATGCAATTCTCTGTGTTGCAGGAGGATGGGCTGGAGGAAGTGCAGCCAATAAAGGTATCCATTATTTCTTATTGGCTACATGTAATCTCATAACCTCAAACTCTGTGAAGTACTTTTTTGATATCATAATGAATAATGGGGGGATTCGTGATGGAAACTTGACCAATTATGTATATAGACATATCACGCTAGGCCGGGATAGAAATTCACATGAGTTAGACTGTTACTGGCTACCTGAACACTGTTATATGCCCAACCATAGAAAGTCAAAGTCTGTTTGAAATGAACTGATATTGGTTACAAACAGAAACTGCTATCCAAAAAGGTCATGGGCTTATATTCTAGAAAGGGAGTATGATGTAACATGAGAGTTTGGTTCGGATTTTATCCTTCCCTTGCATGTCATACAGTAGAATCTCACTAATAAGGACACCCTTCGGACTGTCAGTGTCATATGCTGTCCTTAATAAATAAAGAGGTGTCCTGATAAGAAAGGTCAAATTGAATGGACCAAAACTAGTGTCCTTAATAGAGAGGTTGTCCTTAATAGAGAGGGTGTCCTTAATAGAGAGGGTGTCCTTAATAGAGAGGGTGTCCTTAATAGAGAGGGTGTCCTTAATAGAGAGGGTGTCCTTAATAGAGAGGGTGTCCTTAATAGAGAGGGTGTCCTTAATATAGAGGTGTCCGCTAAGCGAGGTTCCACTGTACTATGTTCATAATTTATTTCAGCCATGATAAAGAATGCAGATGCCATGTGGAAGCAGAGCGTCTGGCCGTCGACCATCTCTGCCAGACTCGCGCACAAGTTCCTGAAGGAGGGTGGTACCCTGGTTCTTCCCGGTGCTCAGCCAGCCGTCAAGGGAACACCGGGGATGATCGGTTATGGTATGGCCAAGGCAGCAGTTCACCAGTTGGTGAAGAGTTTGGCCGAGGATAAGAGTGGGATGCCTGCCAATTCATTCGTGGCAGCAATTCTTCCGTGAGTAAAGATCCGATGTTATCTATTATCGTTCCAAAAAAAATTCTAAAGTTCCTTTGCACTTACGTTTTCTAAGATTTGTACTTTTCTAAGAATATCTGTAAACAGTTTGAGTACATTCAAGGGTACTTATTAGGGTATTTATGTACTTTGAGTACCATACTTTATTGGACAAGTCTGGACAAGCACCTAATTGCATAACCTCCTTTGGATATATTTTAGACATGCTCAAAGTAAGTGCTACTACTTATATTTACATGCCGTATGGTGAAAAAAATACATGCTATAAGAACACGATGAAATTTGTCAATTCCGGTAAAATAAGTATTTTTGGATTGTTTCTGATAAAATACCGTGTTTTGTTCAACTTCCACATTTTTTGTGTGAAAACCCAAACAACCTGAATGCCATTTTTCTAATGAAATGGGCTATTTACCTATAGAGCATAAATTGCTGTAATAGCTGTGTTTTTTATTTCTGCTCTTGGTCCCTTGGTATTGCCCCAAGAGCATGTTTAGAAAGGATAATTGTGACCCGCTCTACCAAACCTAGGCGCTTGTCGCATCTGAACTCGACAGGTTGATACGGACTTGTTGTTGATTTCCCTATTGTAGACCTTTTGTGAAATCTATTACAAACTGATTTGGTCACATTTCACAAAAGGTCTACAATAGGGAAATGAACAACAAGTCCGTATCAACCTGTCGAGTTCAGATGCGACAAGCGCCTAGTTTTGGTAGAGCGAGTCACAATTTTGCTTTTTAGTGTAAAACAGTTTTTCCTTTTTTTAAAGACATTGTTTCGTCCTTTTCAATGTTGATATATATCTTGTTTCAGAGTAACACTTGACACCCCAATGAACCGCAAATTCATGCCAAATGCAGACCATTCCGCCTGGACGAGGTTGGAGACCGTTGCAGAGTAAGTTTGTTTGAAGAGAAGTTGAAGCGAAGACAGCTCCAACAAAATAGAAAAAAATCAATGAAATTTTTACTCTGAATGATAAGGCCTTAGATAAATTATGAAACGCCTAAAATGAGTTATGAAAAATTGGAAAATGAAAAGGCTAAAAGTTTGATTTTCTTTTTTTATGATTTATCTCTTGAATTCTGAATTTGTTGCTTAAAGGCCTATGCTGTTCGTTAAAATTTTGTATTTGTAATTGAATTTAAAAATGTCCATACTGAATATAAATTTCAACATTGCCGTTGTGTAGACTGATATACAAATACTATGAATACCAAGTTTCAACAAATTTGCATTCATAATAACTGCACTACGGCATTGTGTATTAGTGGATTTATAATTACCTGGACCACAAGTAATTACAAACAGTGTACCCCTTTAAACATTGAAAATTTTGTCACCTCGACCTCAATCCATCCGAAGAAGGTCATAAAAATCAAAAATGGTTTTGATTCATTTGTTTATCTTCAAACTCAACCTAGTATACAATAAAAAAATTGGACCACCATCGCTAAATGCTCATTCCTTGAATTTGTCAACAGGTTGCTCCTGAAGTGGAGTGGTAACGAGGAGAGGCCCGCCAACGGTAGTCTGGTTCAGCTCATCACCAAAGAGGGCGTCACCGAATACATTCCTGCCTAACTGCAGCATTCCAGCACTTCCATGTCAGTCCACCAATAATACAGCATTATCATGAACCTTGACATTTATACACCCGCTGTTTATGTCAGCCTTGGCCACTGAGTTGCTAATGACCATGTGGCCTGTCTAGTCTGAAATAAAACGAAAAGCTGTAGTAAAAAATTGTCCACATGACCTGTCCCTCAACCACAGCGAACTCACTTTCAGCATTACAATTTTTGGTGCCTGGGTGGCTAAGGCTTGGCTTAAAATAGCGTAAAATGTACATGTATTTTAATTCCATTCAAAATGATCTTCCATTGCTTATTTTTTTCTGAAAAACTACTTGGATATTGATTTTTATAAAGAAACTACTGGAAATTATGTAAAAATTTGTCACTGTATGATGGAAAATCATATCTTGATAAAACTGAATGTACTTTGTATGACAACTCGTGAAATCATAGTTCTAATTCGTTACGCAAGTATTTTTAGAAGCGGTAAGGTGTGATCATGTACTATCTGTGTGATTGTAATTATCCTATATCATATACTGTCACATAGATTTGTTTGTTGTAAAACATCTCTCTGTGAGAGAGTGTCATAGAGGTCACATTGGATTAGCTGTCAAACTGTTCAACGATTTTCAGTGTGAGATTTATACAATATCGAATTTTGAGAAAATCATATAAAGTATTTCACAAAGCGAAATAGATAAGTTTTTAGCATTTTAACAAAAATGGCAAAGTTAGAAGTGGTAAATATCCGTTTTTACCATTTTGAGAAAAATGTCTTCATAGTTTTAAGAATCTTACTGAAAGTGATTGAAAATTTTTCGACATTTTTTATCATAACAGAACATGTAGTGAGCTATTGATGCTTGTGTATGTTCCAAGGGGTCCCTGTGATTGAATAAAAGCAAAAGTCCCAAGGCTGTACCCCGCACGCTTTTGTAGTTTTTCAGAATGAAAAGTCTAGAGCTTAACCCTTCCAGGACTGAATATTTGTTTCCTAAACCTCCTCTCTGGACTGGATATTTTTCAAGTTTTTTCGTCCAAAATCGAAAGTTTTTGAAAGCAAAATACCAGCTTTGCAAGAATCGCTATGAAGTTGGCATGAATAGAAAGGGTATTCCCCAGGATGTCGGGAATCCCCTTGGAGCAGTTAAAAAATGCAGATCGGCATTAGAAATGACTGGAAAACCGATGTAGTGAAAAGATCATTGATCTCGCATTTCTGCGAGACTCGTCCAAAACGGAGGTATTGCGGTGCTCGCAATTTTGCGTGAGTCGTCCTGAAAGGGTATGTGCTATATCAAATACTCTTCTTGATTACATTTAATTAGACCATACACCTCAAACATGAAAGTGCAATGTTGAACGTATTGTGTATGGTTCTGAAGTCCTTTGTGTTGATAAACTGGACACTTCTAGTCATTGCTTTGGTGTCCATATACATGTATTTTTATAAGACCACAAAGAGAACTTATTTTAATCAAGCTTAAATATACTATGCGTGTTCAACGCTTCTTTGTTAAAGGGACAATAGAGGCAGCAGCTAGGCAGGCAAGATAAAGTTACACAAAGCTGCCAATAGGGGTCTCTCACATCTCACAGTAGGTCAAAATGATTCACGCTTGTACGAGGGATATATTCAGTGCTCAGTCTGACATGACCAATCCTTGCCTTGTATACTAGTCACTTGAAGATGGCAAAATTAGCCCCTCTCCTCCTGCCTATAGTCCCCTTTAAGGCATTTTTCTTCTCGGACTCAAATCCAAGCTGTAAATAACCTTTGTAAAGCTGATTATTTGGATTTCTGACAGTTTTATAGCGCACAAAGTTTCTCCTTGTTTTCTCAAAGGCGTCCGCACCTTATCAATGTTACTGTTATTAATATTTTTACAGAGCACTTACTGTTGAAGTAATTGGCATTGTCCAATGAGATTTATAGTGCGATTTAAATATCATTTTAGAGTCACCCTGGAGAATGATGCCCCAGCTTGCAGACAATCAGCTAGGCATTCCAACTTGCCGAGCTGGTCTGTCCTCAGAAAGGAGAAAATATTAGATGATGTTTGGGAATTTGCTTTCCTGGATTTTGACTGCACAGACTCATAATATCAAGAATTCATAAAGTTTCTTATCATAGTCTTTTTAAATTCTTGATATTATGCAACATACTCCCCAAAGATGCCTTTTAGAAAAAAGGAAAAACCTTGTGGGCTAAAAACCAACTTGGAGTCATCCATTGGTAATCATCATTGTTCGCTATGTCAAGCATTTTGGTAGTCAAATGTCTGTACATGTACATGTACTGTATGTCACATCACAAGAAGGTACCGTTACAATTCCTTACGTACTTAGGGGCAGATTTAATCGGAGCCTCGTAAATCATGCTTGTCTGAGCCCTAGTGCCCATGCTGTACTTAGATGACAGAGTTCAGTGCAGATGCACATGCACCTCGAGTTCAGAGCCTCATAAACCATGCTTGTCTGAGCCCTAGTGCCCATGCTGTACTTAGATGACAGAGTTTAGTGCAGATGCACATGCACCCCGAGTTCAGAGCCTCATAAACCATGCTTGTCTGAGCCCTAGTGCCCATGCTGTACTTAGATGACAGAGTTTAGTGCAGATGCACATGCACCCCGAGTTCAGAGCCTCATAAACCATGCTTGTCTGAGCCCTAGTGCCCATGCTGCACTTAGATGACAGAGTATAGTGCAGATGCACATGCACCCCGAGTTCAGAGCCTCATAAACCATGCTTGTCTGAGCCCTAGTGCCCATGCTGTACTTAGATGACAGAGTTTAGTGCAGATGCACATGCACCCCGAGTTGTTTAGTGTGTGCTCTGACATGGAAAGAGTAAAGTAGTATAAGAAATGGTTATTGTTGTTACTATGCATAGAAGTTTAGTAAGTCTATCAGAGAAAAAGATAAATATTGTTTAATATTGATTATTAATGGTGAAAGAGTGTGACTTCTTTGTGTTAGAATTGTTGTCAAAAGAAAGAGCCTGTTATTGTAAATGTTTTATTTAACCAAGCGATGCATTCCAAATTATTAACAATAAGCATAATGTATAAATGGCATGATTCAGGTAGCTACAAGTGTCCTATTTAGTGGTGAGATTTTGATAACTTTGCCAAAATTTCATCATTTATCTCTAAGATACTAACTGTATTAATTAATTTCACGAAGAAATTGCAAAGCAATTATAACACGCCTAAAATAGCTTGGAAAATTTGTCAGTATTTGGCTGCAATGAACACTTCAGCTACCTGGACACATCATTTTAAATATTCATGCCTCCACTCAGTGTGTCCCCTTGTAAGTCATTTCAGAGTGACAGACTTCCAAGCCTCCAGTTCTGCTTAAATTCAACAAGAAAGGGTGGTAGTTGGATGGTTTGTTGACTTTCTACCAAATTGCAATGTGAACAGGTCAACAGAAGATGTCATCTGCAATACTTTCATTTTGGGACATGCTGTGACGTAGTCTTCCACGTATATCATTGTAACTACAGAGCACCTGCTGTATTAGAAATAGTCAGATTCAGATGAGATTAGTTAGTAATTTAGATATTTTATTTTTGTTTTATGGTAGTGAGAGTCTTCTTTTTGTTGGCTTCAAGGATTTGTCTAAATACAGCTGTCACTGGATTAGACCCCAGATCAATACAGATCTGAGTCTGGTTCTCCCTTGCTTATAACCAAATTATTCAACCAAACCATGACAATTAGCTTTTCTGCATATTATAAACTCTGGCAAGGGTAGATAAGATTGAACCCTTACTTGATTCTTGTATAAATATCAAGGACAAATTACAAAGAAAGTGTCTTTCGTTTTCAAGTAAAATGTCACTTTCCACTTTACTCTTTGAAGCCTTCAATATTTTTTAATTTAAAGCCCGGAGCACACATAGATATAGGGCTGCGAGATTACATGTATGTCCCAAATGACTTTTACAGAATAAGGAACACAACAAACCTTCTTTTAGTCAATGATATAAGATTTTTAAGACCTTTGTGGCATAATCTTGCAGACATTTCTCTCTGTGTACTCCTAGCTTAACCAGTCCTGTGTGCTAATGCTAATTTAAGGCACTTGTCTTTGCGTTCAAAACTTTCAAATAACTTGACTTTCCTGCTGATCTCCGAAATCATTATCGGTACATGAAATCAAGTTTACATTTTCACAACTTTGAAATGAAATATTTAGAGCTGCATTTAAAAGAGACCAGTATAATGTCATATTTATCTTTGAACATAGTTTAAAATGTGCATTTATTAGGGTACTGATAAGAATTTTAGGTGTCAAACTGTGGCATTTTTGATTGAGAAATCCTGAAGCATTGTTAGATAACCCTCTGTGTTATGCCTTATAATAAGTCATACATGTATTAGCCATTTGTTAGGTCACAAATCCATTGTGTCTGTAGTACCATTCAGGCACTGGACCTGGACGAAATGCATCTATTTAAATTGGCAATCTATTTGATGTGGCACATATTGCATTTGATAGTTGCAAGTCCTTTTGTGATGATGTTCTAAAGGTCTCTTGAGCCAAGTAGTGCCTTGTGGCGTGTTGAATTAGCGATTATTTTCCTCATGAAACACCTGCTATTGAATCTGTAGATGAAAAGAAATAAAAGTCATTGTGTTTGAGAGATATTTTTCGCTCCATTGCTTTCTTCTAAACCCTTTGAGGTGTCTTGTCCGAATCACCATCGGAAATCATGGTGGGTTCAAGAGCTTGACCTTGGGTCTCTCATGTACCAGTATGGGGAGGTGCCAATCTTTCGTGATGCCCTCGACTTCTCACTGGAGCGGATCCTTCAGATGGCAGTGGCAATCAGCAGGTGAGAGCCAATGGTCATGCCCGTCTGGAGGTGATCCATTCGAGGACGGTCTCAATGCACCAGAGATGGCAAGGCAGTTGCCATATTCGGGACTGAAGTGCCAACATAACTCGAGAAATATTGGTTGATATGAATAATGACTAGCAAATGCTTTTATCTAAAACTCCATGTACATTTACACTACACCTTTCTGTACAAAATTGAAGTAAAAGCATTTGCTAGACTTTATTCATATCAGCCAATGTTGATGTAGTGCTGGATGTGACTATCAAGTCCTCGGGTCCTGACTGCTGTCCGGATAGGACCAGTATCTGGTCTCTGGTAACATTCCATATCTGACCATCCCACGAGCTTCTCTTTCATAGCACTCAGTAGCTCTCAAGTACTGCTTAACAACCAGAGCACCTGAGACAGCGATTGTTGTCAGGTACTAAAGGAACAGCATTGCATCACATTAATACCCCAGCACTCCCACTACACCTGCAGCCAGTTGTGAGAAACAGGCGACCAAGTTGATGTAGAATACAAGAATTGATCCTTCTTCTCCACCAGCTACCAGTTGCGAGAGGCAGGCGACAAGTTGGGAGAGAAAGGAGACTATTCCTCCTGCTACACCAGCCGGATGATGTGAATGACAGTACTCATTCAGCCACACCAGACACCGATTGTGAAAGACAGGCGACCCGGTTGGGAAAGATAGGTGGCCATTCCTCCTGCTGCACCAACCGCCAGTTGTAAGAGACAGGCGTCTAAGCTGAAAAAAAAACAGGGGCCATTCCTCCTGCTTTAACAGCCACGGGTTGTGAAAGACAGGCGACAAAGAATTCTTCCTGCATCATCTGCTGTAAGTTGCGAAAGACTTGGGATCACTCATCGAGCTACACCAGCCGCTGCCGGTTGTGAGAGACAGGCGACTAAGTTTTAAAAGGTAGGAGGACATTCATCTTGCTTCACCAGGCGCAAGATGAGCTTCACCAGCCACCGCTTGTGAAAGACAGGCGAACAAATTCTGAAACACAGGGAACTATTCGTCCTGCTACACCAGCCCCGAGTCGTGAAAGACAGGGGGCCATACTTCCTATTACACCAGCTGCTGATTGTGAAAGACAGACGACCAAGTTGTAAAAGGCATGGACCATGTCTCCTCATCTACCAGCCACGGGTTGTGAAAGGCTGGCGACCAAATTCTACAAGACAGGGGACCACTCATCCAGCTACACCAACCACCAGTTGTGAAAGACAGGCGACCGAATTCTGAAAGACAGGGGACTATTCCCCCTGTTACACCAGCCGCCAGTTGTAAGAGATAGGCGAGCAAGTTGTAATAAAACAGGGGCCGTTCCTCCTACTTTACCAGTCACAGGTTGTGAAAGACAAGAGACCAAGTTCCAAAAGGCAGCTTACCGTGCTTCCTGCTACACAAGCCGCAAGTTGTGAAAGACAGGCGACCAAAAGACTGGGGATCATTTCTCCTTCTACACCAGCCGCGAATTGCGAAAGACAGGGGCCACTCATCCTGCTACAACAGTCACCGGTTGTGAAAGACAGACAACCAAGTTTCTGCTATCAGCCACAGGTTGTGAAAGAGGGGAACATTCCTCCTGCTACACCAGCCGCACACTATGAAAGACGGGACCACTTATCCAGCTACACCAACCACCAGTTGTGAAAGACATGCGACCGAATTCTAAAAGACAGGGGTCTATTCCCTCTGCTACACCAGCCGTCAGTTGTAAGAGACAGGCGACCAAGTTGTACCACGACAGGGGCCATTCCTCCTACTTTACCAGTCACAGGTTGTGAAAGACAAGAGACCAAGTTCCAAAAGGCAGGGTACCATGCTTCCTGCTACACCAGCCGCAAGTTGTGAAACACGGGCGACCAAAATAAAGGGGATCATTCCTCCTTCTACACCAGCCACAAGTTGCGACAGACAGGGGAGCACTCATTCTGCTACACCAGTCACCGATTGTGAAAGACAGGCGACCAAGTTTTAAAGAGAGTAGGCCATTCTTCCTCTGCTTCATCAGCCACAGGTTGTGAAAGACAGGCAACCAACTTCTAAAAAGACAAGGGACCATTTCTCCTGCTACACCAGCCGTACAATGTGAAAGACAGGGGACCACTCATCCAACTACACCAGTAACCGGTTGTGAAAGGCTGGGGACCGAATTCAAAAAGGCAGGGGATCATTCCTCCTGCTACACCAGCTGCACCAAGTGAAAGACGGGACCACTCATCCAGCTACACCAGCCACTAGTTGTGAAAGACAGGCGACCGAATTCTAAAAGACAGGGACAGCTGCCGGCTGTAAGAGACAGGCCGCCAAATTGCAAATGACAGGCGACTACACCACGATTCCTGCTTCTCCAAGTACAAGTTGTGAAAGACAATTTCAAACAGGTTTAAAAGGCAGGATGCCATCACTTCTTATACACCAGACGCCTGTTATGAGAGTCTTTTACAACTTCGTGATCTGTCTCTCATCACAACCGGCGGCTGGTGTAAATATAAGCAGGAGGAATGGTCCCCTGCCTATTAGAATTTGGTCTCCAGGAGACGTGGTCCATGTCTTTTACAACTTTGTCGCCTGTCTTTCACAGGCGATGGCTGGTGCAGTTGGATGAGTGGTCCTCTGTCTTTCTTAAATAGCGGCTGGTGAAGTAGGAAGAATGGTTCCCTCTCTTGTAGAACTTAGTCGCCTGTTTTCCACAACCCGTGGCTGGTGAAGCAGGAGACATGGTCCTTGTCTTTTACGACTTGGTCGCTTACCTTTCACTACTTGTGACTGGTGTAGCTGGATGAGTGGGCTCCTATATTTGACATCGTGCGGGTGGTGTAGCAGGAGGAATGGTCCCTTGCCGTTGAGAATTTGGTCGCCTGTCTTTCACAAGCTGTGGCTGGTAGAGCAGTAGAGATGGCTCCTGTTTTGTTTTAACGTGGTCGCCAGTGCCTTACTGCGTGCGGCTGGTGTAGCAGGAGGAATTGTTCCTGTCTTGTTGATTTAGTCGCATGTCTTTCACAACTTAAGGCTAGTTTCCAGGAAGCATGTTTTGGAATTTGGTCTCCTGTCTTTCAGAACCTATGGCTGGTAAAACAAGAGGAATGAGAATGGTCCCTTGTCTTTTAGAATTCGGTCACCTGTCTCTTACAACTGGCTGCTGGTTTGTACGGGAATGGTCCTCTTTCTTCAAGAATGTCAGGATAATGCAACGGTAAAGAAACAGTAATGACGTCACGCTCAATCAAAACGGTCTTATCCACGGACAGGGACCCCTTGTTTCACTGTCTTTTAGAATATGAATATGAATATGAATATGAATATTTATTCGACCAACAAAATTTACAAGGTGCATTAATGAAATACATGATATTGATTGTGGTCGGGAGCAGAACAAGACCAGATTGGCCGCTTAATGCCTGCTCCCTTATGAATTACATGTAGTACAATGTTAATTATTATATACAGGATTTACAATTTAATTTACAAGACAGTTCTATTTTACAGTGAAGGAGTGAGTAATAACAGTTATAAGACGAAAAAAGTTTAACGAATGTCGCAAACATAGCAGTTGCGAATTTGGCACTTTTTATTATAGGAACCCAAAATTTCATTTTTGTAGTATGTTGAAAAGGATTTTAAGCTAAAATTTGAGTGGAGTTTGTTTAGAGTTTGTTTTGAGAGAGAATTATATAATTTAGTTAAACTGTATCGTGGTGTCATTTTGGCATATTCGTGTCTTACATTTGGTATTTTAAATTTATCATTAATTCTTGTGGGATAGTTATGAAGATCACTGTTAAATGAGAAAAAATTGTGCATGAAGTACACTGGTAAATCCTTTTTTAAAAATCTATAGAGAAATTTTATTTCAATTAATTTGTGTAAGTCCGGTAGTTTGAGTAGTTTCAGCTTTATGAATAAAGGGTCAGTGTGACTAATAGGATGACTGAGAGTAATGGCACGAATAGCTTTCTTTTGTAATTTTAAAATTTCGTTGTGATCATAGCCCCAAGATAATATTTGATAGTTGAGATGAGCAGAGATAAGAGAGTGGTAAATCGTTATTAGAATTTTCTGTGGAATAAAATGTTTTAAGTAATTGATAATGCCGGTTGCCCTTGATATTTTTTTTGAAATATGATTTATATGTGAAGTCCAAGTAAGATCCTTATTTATAAGTAATCCAAGGAAGTTAAACGATTCAACACATTCGAGTTTCGTGCCTTCAATTTGTAAATCTATGTTGGATACTGTGTTATGTTACACCCTGTATAATAATATCAGTAGTGGTCGCACAAATGTGCTTGTATTGTAGCCATCTTGGGCTTGTCACAACTTCCGGTATAATCACCAATAAACCAGTTTATTGTTGTTATGAAATCCATCTATAGTTCCTAAATCTGATATCTTCCAAGGATCAAGACATGACATTTGGCGACGAGGGTAAACTAACTTTCGGCAACATCACTTCGTAAGCGGTATCTCGCGTGTATCTGTGCATAAATCGAGGTAGAATCGGGGCAGAACCCTGCTCGGTTGCTCTGCGCACATCATCATACATCGTATCGGCCAGTGCAGTGCATCGTATCGTAGCTTCGGGATAACCTTTCAATCATCATGTCGATAAAACCCAAGCTTGCAGAGTTGGAACATTTCCCTCTTGAGCCTAAAGAAACGGCAGCCTCCCGTTGGGAGCAATATACCAAGCGTTTTGATAACTTTTTAGTTGCAACCAATATCACCAATCAAATCCGCCAGAGGGCAATGTTGTTGCACTGTGTGGGCGAGGAACTGTTCACGATATTCGAAAATATCCCTGATCGAGGCGCTGCTGATGATTACGCTGCGTGCAAGAATGCAATCAAAGCATATTTTCAACCAGCCAAGAACGTTGAATTCGAAACCTACAGCTTTCGTCAGGCTCGGCCAAAGCCGGATGAATCGACTGACCAGTATCATGTTCGGCTCCGAAAACTGAGCATTCATTGTGAGTTTCATGATGTGGATCGTGAGATTAAATCGCAGATCGTACAAACTTGTCGTGACTCTGAAGTTCGTCAAAAGGCTTTGCGGGACCCCAACCTCACCTTACAGCAACTCTTAGCCTATGCTAGGGCTAGAGAGGCTAGCGGGGTTCAGGCCAAGGCTATGGTTGATGGACACGAAACCGTTATCAAGAAAGTGGAGTCACAGAACAATCGATCGAAACCAAAAAAGTTTGTACCCAAAGCAAAACCGAAGTCGAAAGACTTAACTTGTGGCTTGTTTGGGGGACCGTACCCTCATGAGAACGAATGCCCTGCAAAGGGGAAAAGCTGCAATAACTGTGGTATCATGAACCATTATGCTAGGGTTTGCCGGAAATCGAAACAGGCAAAACAGGGAACTCAGGCTGGTCAATCAGCAAAACCGAGATTCAGCCAAAGGCACAAGCAGCATCATGTTGGTGATGACGATACGTACGGTTACAGCAATAATCAGAACCGGCCTTGGGAGGACACTTACAACTTATTCAATACGGAGTCCGAGGATCCAAACAAGTTCCCTAAGCGTAGAAAGCAGGCATGGGCAGAGTCGCCTATCACGCCATATACCGTCGATGCTATAATCAATGGCGTGAACATAACGTTTGAAGTCGACACCGGGGCTTCAAAAACCATTGTGAGTCAGGATGAGTTCGATAGACTGCGCACAGGGACAGAAACTTTAAATCTTGAACCAGCTTCTCCACCACCGGCAGAGTTCATTCATGCATTGGATCAGATTGACACCACTGTCGTTACGCACACCATGATCGCCACCTGGACCAACAGACATCCTGTGTTGGCCAATGTTCGAAAGTTCATCCTTTCAGGATGGCCTAAGCGGGTTGATAAGCAATATCAGCCATATTTCTATCGTAGAAATGAACTAACTCTACACGAAGGTTGTATCTTGTGGGGTGCTCGGGTCATCGTGCCTCCACAAGGTCATCGTCAGCTCCTGGAGGAGTTGCACTTGGCACATCCAGGCATGGTCAGGATGAAAAAACTGGCTCGATCATATATCTGGTGGCCAAACTTGGATGAGGACATTGAGCAGAAAGTGAAAGATTGTCAGAGTTGTCAACAGCATGTGAAGAAACCAACCGCCGCTCCGCTTCACCCATGGGAATGGCCTGGTAAACCATGGTTCCGTCTTCATATCGATTTCGCTGGACCATATGAGGGAAAAATGATTCTCATCATTGCAGACGCACATACCAAGTATATCGATGCTCATGTGCTCAACTCTGCAACGTCGTTGAACACTATTGGCAAACTGAAAGCAACATTTGCAGTGCACGGATTACCGCATATTATCGTTTCGGACAATGGTTCGAATTTCACTAGTCAAGAGTTCCGGGACTTCTGCAAGAGTAACGGAATACGTCATATCTTCACAGCACCCTATCACCCGGCCAGTAATGGGCTCGCTGAACGCGCTGTTCAGACTATCAAGAGTGGACTGTCAAAGTCTTCGAAATCGCAATCGCTGGAATCTCGTCTCCTGGAGGTTCTTTTCCGTTATCGTATAACGCCCCATGCTACCACTGGCATGGCACCATGTGAGCTCCTCATGCATCGTCAGCTTCGCTCTAGATTGGATTTGGCAGTACCAGACCTGTCATCATCTGTGTTACGTGGTCAAACTGCCATGAAATCGCGTCATGATACGAAGGCTAAAGCCAGGGAATTTAGCGTTGGTGACGCAGTTTTCGCTAAGAACTTTGCTGATCGTGGTCTGAACTGGTATCCGGGACGCATCACATCAAGATCAGGACCGGTATCATACACTATTCGTTTGAAGGATGGTCGCGTGTGGCGCCGCCATCAGGATGCTATACGTCTCAACGAGGCACAGGAGGACACATCGGTTGAACACGAGACACAACCACCGCAGGTTGTGCCCATTCCACAACGGGAGGAAATTCAGGGAAATTCGAGAGATTCCGATTCTGTGGTCACTAGGACACCGCAGGCTGCTACTCCACCAGTAGTTGCCCCACCTTCGCCATCTGCTGGACCGCCACAGCAACCTCTTCGTAGGTCCAGTCGGGTCAGCCATCCGCCAGATAGGCTTGACCTGTAGCGCTAATCAATAGGCGTCTAAGGTGTAGGCGGATCGCTGCCTTAGTATGTCAATCCTTTGTTAATTCTGCTGCGAGTGTGGCTCTTGACATTCATTCAATATGAGTACCTAATCATTCTTATGTTGAACTTGTAATTGCATATGGATATTGTGTGTTCCATTTTCATTATTGTTCAGTTGAGTTAAGCAATCGTTTATAACTGAGTAATTGTAGTGTTGGTATTCCAGATAATTATACTTACCTCCAGCAGTGAGCAGATTTGCTGTGTACTGAATATAGTGTTAGCACATTCGAGTGTAAATCAAATCCTATAGACAATTGGATTATTTAGAGACTATGTGTATAGACTTATCCTAGTCAGTGGGTTTCCAGTTACAGTGTTATTAGGTTTTGATCAAGCTCACGTATCATGGACTGGCATCTTCTGGGGGTGAGGAATGTTGGATACTGTGTTATGTTACACCCTGTATAATAATATCAGTAGTGGTCGCACAAATGTGCTTGTATTGTAGCCATCTTGGGCTTGTCACAACTTCCGGTATAATCACCAATAAACCAGTTTATTGTTGTTATGAAATCCATCTATAGTTCCTAAATCTGATATCTTCCAAGGATCAAGACATGACAATCTAGGATGCCATTAAAAATTTTGTGTGTTCGTTCAAAGATCATAAATTTAGTTTTTGAGATATTTAAAGATAATTTATTTGCTTTTAACCAGTTTGCTATGTTTAATAGCTCGGTGTTTAATATGTGGTTTACCTTGGTAGAGAAAGAATGTAATTCGCTAAGTGAAGTTGTATCGTCCGCAAACATTATAAAATTGAAGAATTTACTTGCTTTGTTTAGATCATTGATGTAAATGGTAAAAAGGAGAGGCCCTAAGATCGACCCTTGGGGTACACCCGTTTTAATGACAGCATGGTCGGAGGTGTAACCAGAGAAATCAACATATTGACGTCTGTTGGATATATAAGTTTTCATGAGATTTAGAGCAGAGTCAGTAAGACCGTAAAGGCTAAGTTTATGTAATAAGAATTTGGTCGCCTGTCTTTCACAACCTGTGGCTGGTGAAGCAGGACTCAGGATCCATGTCCTTTACAGCTCAGTTGCCTGTCTTTCACAACCGATGGCTCTTGTAGCTGGACGAGTAGTCCCCTGTCTTTCACAAAGTGTGGCTGGTGTAACAGGAGGAATGGTCCCCTGTTCTCTTAGAATTTGGGCGCCAGTCTTTCATAACCTGTGGGTGGTGAAGCAGGTGACATGGTCCATAGCTTTAAAACCTTGGTCGCCTGTCTTTCACAACTGGTGGCTGGTGTAGCTGGATGAGTGGTCCCCTGTCTTTCACATCGTGTGGCTGGTGTAACAGGAGGAATGGTCCCCTGTCCTTTTGAATTTGGTCGCCTGTCTTTCACAACCCGTGGCTGGTAAAGCAGGTGACATGGTCCATAGCATTTAAACCTTGGTCGCCTGTCTTTCACAACTGGTGGCTGGTGTAGCTGGATGAGTGGTCCCCTGTCTTTCACATCGTGTGGCTGGTGTAACAGGAGGAATGGTCCCCTGTCCTTTTAGAATTTGGTCGCCTGTCTTTCACAACCTGTGGCTGGTGAAGCAGGTGACATGGTCCATAGCATTTAAACCTTGGTCGCCTGTCTTTCACAACTGGTGGCTGGTGTAGCTTGATGAGTGGTCCCCTGTCTTTCACAAAGTGTGGCTGGTGTAACAGGAGGAATGGTCCCCTGTTCTTTTAGAATTTGGTTGCCAGTCTTTCACAACCTGTAAGTGGTGAAGCAGGTGAAATGGTCCATAGCTTTGAAACCTTGGTCGCATGTCTTTCACAGCTGGTGGCTGGTGTAGCTGGATGAATGGTCCTCTGTCTTTCACATCGTGTGGCTGGTGTAACAGGAGGAATGGTCCCCTGTCCTTTTAGAATTTGGTCGCCTGTCTTTCACAACCTGTGGCTGGTGAAGCAGGTGACATGGTCCATAGCTTTAAAACCTTGGTCGCCTGTCTTTCACAACTGGTGGCTGGTGTAGCTGGATGAGTGGTCCCCTGTCTTTCACATCGTGTGGCTGGTGTAACAGGAGGAATGGTCCCCTGTCCTTTTAGAATTTGGTCGCCTGTCTTTCACAACCTGTGGCTGGTGAAGCAGGTGACATGGTCCATAGCATTTAAACCTTGGTCGCCTGTCTTTCACAACTGGTGGCTGGTGTAGCTTGATGAGTGGTCCCCTGTCTTTCACAAAGTGTGGCTGGTGTAACAGGAGGAATGGTCCCATGTTCTTTTAGAATTTGGTTGCCAGTCTTTCACAACCTGTAAGTGGTGAAGCAGGTGAAATGGTCCATAGCTTTGAAACCTTGGTCGCATGTCTTTCACAGCTGGTGGCTGGTGTAGCTGGATGAATGGTCCTCTGTCTTTCACATCGTGTGGCTGGTGTAACAGGAGGAATGGTCCCCTGTCCTTTTAGAATTTGGTCGCCTGACTTTCACAACCTGTGGGTGGTGAAGCAGGTGACATGGTCCATAGCTTTAAAACCTTGGTCGCCTGTCTTTCGCAACTGGTGGCTGGTGTAGCTGGATGAGTGGTCCCCTGTCTTTCACATCGTGTGGCTGGTGTAACAGGAGGAATGGTCCCCTGTCCTTTTAGAATTTGGTCGCCTGTCTTTCACAACCTGTGGCTGGTGAAGCAGGTGACATGGTCCATAGCATTTAAACCTTGGTCGCCTGTCTTTCACAACTGGTGGCTGGTGTAGCTTGATGAGTGGTCCCCTGTCTTTCACAAAGTGTGGCTGGTGTAACAGGAGGAATGGTCCCCTGTTCTTTTAGAATTTGGTTGCCAGTCTTTCACAACCTGTAAGTGGTGAAGCAGGTGAAATGGTCCATAGCTTTGAAACCTTGGTCGCATGTCTTTCACAGCTGGTGGCTGGTGTAGCTGGATGAATGGTCCTCTGTCTTTCACATCGTGTGGCTGGTGTAACAGGAGGAATGGTCCCCTGTCCTTTTAGAATTTGGTCGCCTGACTTTCACAACCTGTGGGTGGTGAAGCAGGTGACATGGTCCATAGCTTTAAAACCTTGGTCGCCTGTCTTTCACAACTGGTGGCTGGCGTAGCTGGATGAGTGGTCCCCTGTCTTTCACATCGTGTGGCTGGTGTAACAGGAGGAATGGTCCCAGAATTTGGTCGCCTGTCTTTGACAACCTGTGGCTGGTGAAGCAGGTGACATGGTCCATAGCATTTAAACCTTGGTCGCCTGTCTTTCACAACTGGTGGCTGGTGTAGCTTGATGAGTGGTCCCCTGTCTTTCACAAAGTGTGGCTGGTGTAACAGGAGGAATGGTCCCCTGTTCTTTTAGAATTTGGTTGTCAGTCTTTCACAACCTGTAAGTGGTGAAGCAGGTGACATGGTCCATAGCTTTGAAACCTTGGTCGCATGTCTTTCACAGCTGGTGGCTGGTGTAGCTGGATGAATGGTCCTCTGTCTTTCACATCGTGTGGCTGGTGTAACAGGAAGCATGGTACCCTGCCTTTTGGAACTTGGTCTCTTGTCTTTCACTACCTGTGACTGGTAAAGTAGGAGGAATGGCCCCTGTCGTGGTACAACTTGGTCGCCTGTCTCTTACAAATGACGGCTGGTGTAGCAGAGGGAATAGTCCCCTGTCTTTTAGAATTCGGTCGCATGTCTTTCACAACTGGTGGTTGGTGTAGCTGGATAAGTGGTCCCGTCTTTCATAGTGTGCGGCTGGCGTAGCAGGAGGAATGTTCCCCTCTTTCACAACCTGTGGCTGATAGCAGAAATTTGGTCGCCTGTCTTTCACAACCTGTGGCTGGTGAAGCAGGTGACATGGTCCATAGCATTTAAACCTTGGTCGCCTGTTTTCACAGCTGGTTGCTGGTGTAGCTGGATGAGTGGTCCTCTGTCTTTCACATCGTGTGACTGGTGTAACAGGAGGAATGGTCCCCTGTCCTTTTGGAATTTGGTCGCCAGCCTTTCATAACCTGTGGCTGGTGAAGCAGGTGACATGGTCCATAGCATTTAAACCTTGGTCGCCTGTCTTTCACAACTGGTGGCTGGTGTAGCTTGATGAGTAATACCCTGTCTTTAACATCGTGTGGCTGGTGAAACAGGAGGAATGGTCCCCTGCCTTTCAGAATTTGGTCGTCTGGAGTAGGGACAAAGAGGAACTTTTTTACACAAAATGGGATTTATTATTTGATTTATAAAAGGGTTCATCACAAAAGTTATTCATAAATATCTCTGCATCAATTAACAATATGTACACCTCTGAACAGAGTTCTTAACATGGATATCATGCAAGGCCCACCAAAATGATTTTACTTTAAGATGATCAATCACAAACCCTGCTTACTGAGCCAGAATCCATACAGGTTAAGGTGAAACTATAGTGTTACAATTTGACAATCTAAATAACACCAGAATTCTTTCAAACAACGAAAAAGTTACTTCCATGTGTTGTTCAGAGGCCATTGAGACCAAAGGTTACAACGTCCTAAGATACCATTTTGTGGATTTTGAATGTGTTCTAGTGTTACTTAGATTGGCAAAATGGAGTCAATTTAGTTTCCCGAAAGCTGTGAAAAACCACCTGAAGAAATACGATTGATACATATTTGATCAAGCAAATACCATAGATATTTTTCCAGTCTTTAATACTTTTTAATTCTGATCTACATTCAATGGGTAATGTCACTGCTCATCTCAGACAAGCAGACCGGCTTCAAAGAATTAAGGATTGAACAGGTTGATGGACACCTTGAAAAATAAGCATGTTGGAACACTCCGAATGATATCAGTGATGAAAGAAAAGAGTAGGGCTTACTTTGGCATTCAAATGAACACTTAAAGAGACAAATTGGGCATGGGATTGAGGTGACCAAGAGGTTAAATTGGCAATGTGCGACCTGATGAGGCACCGCACTAATTGCTGATCACTAGTACCGGTAATGATTTTTGCATTTGTTGTGAGTTGGTTTTTGACATAGCTTGCATATTTCGGATAGGCCAAGGATAATTTCGTTTTGGCATTGCCTCTATTACAGTTTGAGGATTATTCAACGATCCTGTTTTGATAAGTCGCCATCCTACTGGAGGCTCTATTTGCATGAAAAACCGGCCCATCTCATGCTCAAGTTGTCCCTCGAATGTGATAACCTGGCATTGATTTTGCCTTGAAAGCCTCACTTTGGCTATTCTCACCACACTTACTACATTTTTGGCACAAGCTTTCCACGGCCCCCGACTTGACCAAAGATTAAGCATTCAATGATAGTGGAAATAGTGTTGGAAATTTACTATTAGTATTGGGTGTGTATTGGCTGTTGCAGTGAGTCCATACCGTGTGGCGGTGCAATGGCTTGTGTACCCCGTGAACCCAGAGGGAGTGGAGTTCGGTCCTGACAGGTCCACCATGTCAAACAGGCTGGGAGGGAGGGATCAGACAAAAAAGGTTTCCTGGTCCTCCAGGTTGGGGGTTGCCCGTAGGGTCAACAACCCTGCCGTGTAAAAATAATCAAACGTGATGGAAACTGAAACTCGAGAAGACCACATTGGCCCAGGATAGGGGGAGATGGTGAGCTCGAGTGGATGCCTTATGTGCAATATGGCTCAAAAAAGGATTAAGTAAGTAAGTATTGGGCGTGAACAGCCAAAGTGAGTGTAGTCTTTCATACTTAACCACTGCCTTATCAACTACCCCGCGCCTTTCTACCAGAGATCCTACACGACAATTGTATTCACAATGTACAAGTGTACCCTTCTTCTAGGCTCTGCCCAGACAGTACATCATGACAAAACTAAACTGGAGCCAAAATTAAAATTTTACGAAAACAAGTTCAAAGGCATGTGCTGACCGAACCAAGAGATAATTTAATTGAATAGCCCACACTATTTAGGGTCTACATTCACAATTTTTTTCAAATTGTGATATGTTCATATCGATATTTTCTTAAAACTGTTGACGGATTAAATCTCAATGGAAGTACATCATCGGTATTCCAGGCCATTTACTACCAGTAACATAGAGCAAAATCCCCTCTGTTTAACTGAAACCTAAAAGCACATTTTAAATTACAAGATGTTGAAACCCTTCAATGATTTCTTTTTTTTGCCTTGCTTTCTGAAATTCCCAAACCGAATATTTCTCCTTTTTACATGCAGTTCCTTCAAACTTCCGCTAATTATTAAAATACACATCAAATTAATCACCTTTCACACAATAACACCACCGTAAATACACACAGCAGAAAACTTCTGCCAAATTCCATGCTTTAAATGCCTTGAAACCGTTATGACCCCTTAGCTCCAACTTAATGGTCAAGCACATGTATGCAAAGTTGTCATCCCTTAAATGTTCGCAAATATTTCAAGCTTAGAAATCTACTGTACAAGCTCAAAGATGTTTTTATAGACAAGGACAGTAAGCTACATACAAGAAGGCAGTCAGATCTATTGGAGAACATGACATATCAGAAAATATCTGCAGGTTTAGGTAGAAACAAAGAGTAGCCTGATATAATTACTGCTGCGACCCGATTTCCTGCTCACACACAATCAATGATGCCTTTCTTTAGCCGACCCCACAACATACTTGGCAGACAAGCCCAGAAAATAAATATAATTACATCAGTTTGGCAATTTTGGAATTCTTTCAGTTTCAACCTCACATTTTCAGCTATTCTGAAGGAACGACGAACATCTTTCTACAATCACAACGGAACAGTCATAAAGCATTTACAGACGCAGCCTAAATTCTTCATTCATCGTGTAACTTTCCGTTCAAAAGTCTTTTCATCTTTGTGAGTTCGAGTAAAATGGCCTGGTTAAGAGATAAGCGTATTTATTAAATATTAAACTTATAAATGTGAGCCGTCACAGCAAAACCAGGCGCATGTCGCACAGAAGATGAGCCTGAATGACACCAGGAGATAATGGAAGAAATTGATGTGCTCTTATTTCACAAAAGGCAGACAACAGAGAAATGAACAAACAGTCCATCTCACCTGCCAAGCTCAGAGCGACATGGGGCTGCTTTGCTGTGACGGGTCACAAATGTCTGGAGATATCATTCAACAAGGGGACACGAGAAACAAGGGATTTCCAAACTCAATCAGGTGATTTAACCCGAAAGGCTTTTTCAGAATTTAAAGGTCCACGTCCTTTTGAGCTGCTGTGCAAAAACTACTCGGCAGATTTCTTAAAAGGTTCGCTTTTGCAAATGAGATGCAAGTTAGGTTTCATCCTGCGAACCGAAAGGATGTGGACATTTTCTTCTGAAAAAAGCCTCTAGTTCAAGAAAAATTGTGCTGTTGCAATCTTGATAAGAAAACCACATGATCACAGCAAGGACACTATCCCCTCCATTCATTCTGTCAGAAGCAAATGATAGTTTTCATTACCTCTGTATAAAGAAATTTGGATAAAAATGTTCGGCTGAGTTTCAATAAGTTCTAAAGCTTGGCTATAGTGTTTTTCATATCGTTTTGGCCTAAGGTACTCAGTTACTCGGGAATGTGACCAGATCACGTTTACCAAAAGATAGTGGTGTTGCACAACACCAGATTATCCTTAGGGTAGGCCAAAGCAATGCTCTTTCAGGGAAGGCCAAACCAATGCTCTTTCATGTTGTCAACTTAAGCCTGTCAATATGACCAGGGCTGTGTAACATTCCTATTTGTGATCACACAATTATTTTAGTGATAAGAGGTCAGCAAAGTAGAGTGGAACCTCCCTAAGCAGACACCTCTCCATTAAGGACAACCTCTCTATTAAGGACAACCTCTCTATCAAGGACAACCTCTCTATGAAGGACACTAGTTTTTGTCCCAAATTGGCAGTTTCCATTCAATTCGACCTCTCCAATCAGGACACCTATCTATTGAGGACAGCACTTGTCACTCCCGAGGGTGTCCTTAATAGAGAGGTTCTACTGTACCTTTGGCCAGATCTATCTGAAAAACACTTTACAATAATAGCCATAAAAGTAGGAAAATATAAGTGACACAAAGCAGACGACATTAGGAGCATCTAAATACAGGTGGATAAAATGTAGCCTCCAGGCACTAGGCGGCTATATTGCTGGTACTATATACATGTGTCCATATTAGAGCGTGGAGCATACTTTCGTTTCAATTTATCTGTAGATTTATCAAAGCTTTGCTTTCGATTATGTCCTGAAAGAACAAAGAGAAAGTATGTAAATCGTATTTTAGAGGTAATGTACAAGACCTGGAAGATCCACATAGGTTCAACAGCAGGTACAGTCTAAAGAGTCTATTCATATCAGAAGCAAAGTTGGAAAAATCTATCTTCTTCAAATTTTTGTTTCTGCATCACAAAACTCTACCAGGAATTGTCTTGCTCATTGTTGGCCATGGATGTTGCCGACGTCATCCGGATTCGGCCAGATGTTCAACACTAAGTTCATTCAAGAGCCATTCGATTGTACCAATTTGGATTTCACAATTATGAATCTGTCTCATAAATCAATTTTGCCTCTAACGTCACATTTGAAGTGAGTGCAGTGGAGGTTATGGTTATCTCACCAAAACCTCAGCGGCCAAAATGAAGCTAATTATAATTCATTATAAAAATGAAACATTGTATCCACAAAATATGATGGTTTTCCCCAAGTCATAACATGTGACGTTATTCAACGTCAAACTTCTAGCAACCAATTAGTACGTTTGACGTAGATAAACGTCAGATTTCCAGGAAGGCATTCACACTTAATGAGGCCAATTATAATTTGTTATAAAAATTCAACACTGTAGCCACAAAATTTGATGGTCTTCCACTTCCCCAAGTCATAAGATGTGACGTTATTCAACGTCAAACTTCTAGCAACCAATTAGTACGTTTGATGTAGATAAACGTCAGATTTCCATGAAGGCATTCACACTTAATGAGGCTAATTATATTTCCTTATAAAAATGAAACACTGTAGCCACAAAATTTTATAGTTTTCCACTTCCCCAAGTCATAAGATGTGACGTTATTCAACGTCAAACTTCTAGCAACAAATTAGTACGTTTGACGTATATAAACGTCAGATTTCCATGAAGGCATTTACACTTACCTAAAGAAACTAACGCACTAGCTATATACAGACCGCTCTGATTCGGCGGTGGGAATTGCTCATCTCCAGTTGGGAGCTGTAATATCACAGAAAGAACGGCAGCCTTTTGGCTGTGGAGAGGCTCAATAGCAATAGCACTAGGATGATCAGAAAGCTGGAAAGGAAACCGATAGTTACTTTAAAACATTGTATCTATTATTTTGGTGGATACCGGGCCTGTGCTCCTGTGATGCTGGTTGACTCGGCAACAGAGCACAGACCTGGGTCACGATGCCATCACACAATTCTGTGTGGAAAAACATTGGTCTTTCGCACAAAAATTGGCCTTTTTACATCATCATGAGACTAACTTGACGTCTGATGTCATTTTAAGCTGTTTGAGAGCAGATTTGACCACTTGTACCTACAGAAAACACTTCAAGACAGACAAAATCAACTTTTGGTCTTGTTATTTTGGCAACCCCAATTTGGGCGCACACTGCCTTAAACGGTGAGTTTTTGATGCAACTGAGGAGCCTGTGGTGCCAGAGACTCGATAAAGCTCCCCTCAAATCCCCTTGGAAGCAGCAATGAAGGCGGTCTTTCGTTTCACTACCGAGGGAACAGTCCTGCCGCGGTTGTTAGGCTCAATCGGGAACATGAGGATGAAGCCTACCTTTTTCCTCCGCCTGATATCAGGAGGTTCCTTTTTATCATCCGAGTCGTCAGTAGACTGACGAACTTCAAGCAATGTTTTGGAAAATGGACGGCTTACCATACGCTCCATCTCGACAATCATACGCTGAAACAAAGACAAGATCACGTCAGATAGATTCGCATTGTATTTCTTCTGTATTTCAAGCAGAAGAGTTTTGCAATTGCGACATCATAGAATTGGTCTGGGACTTTTGCTCAAAACTTATTACTGACATCATCATAACTGTTGGATGAGGACATCATCCCTGCAGAAGAATATCACATCGATAGCCTCATAGCATAATTGCCTAAGTCATATTTTGGCCAAAATGTGAAAATTTTATGTCTATGTCACTTTTCTGTGTTATTCAAGCATTGTTTACTTATTTAGTGGTTTTAAAAATTTTGAGACATCTGTTATAAGTTTTTGTTAAAGTTCGAATAAAAATTTCCTAAGCGTTGTCTAAAAAAATGGTTCTTTAATTTTTCTCAAAACCTTCAAAATTAATATGAGTTAGGCAATTATGCTATGAGGCTAACGACATCTGACAAACAGAAATGCACTTTATAAAGGAAAATTCTTTTGCCAAAATTTGGAGCACAGAATGCAAAGTCTTTAGTCAACTTCATTTTCGCATATTATGACTCAGTTGGGAAGGTGAAGTGAATACACATATTTCTGTCCGTCGCTGGAGACAGTCGCACCAAAGAATCGCGCAGACAAGTTTTAGTCGCAGCGACTAAGTAATGACAACACGACAAGCAATTGCAATTTATAACCAATCAGAAACGCATCACAACCACATTTGTCACATTGTCTTAGCTCTGATGCAGGTTGCAGCGACAAAACTTGCCTGTCTGCGCAGTGCTGTAGAATCGGGGATGGCAAATTGTAAAATGTTTGGACAAGACTGCTTACCTGACGTCGGATGTACGCATCATACCTTTGCTTGACCTTCCAAAAGAGGGCGGCAATGAGCAGCAGAGAGAGAAAACAACTGAAGGGGAAAAAGTAGTGATAACAATATCCAACGAATACTATATGTGACCCGTCACAGCAAAACGAGGCGCAGGTCGCACAGAAGATGAGCCTAAATGTCACCAGGAGATAATGGTAGTAATTGATGTACTCATATTTCACAAAAGGCAGACAATAGAGAAATGAACAAACAGTCCATCTCAACCTGCCAAGCTCAGAGCGACATGCACCTGGTTTTGCTGTGACGGGTCACATATTATCAATGATAGAAAACACAATGCCTATTCTATAGTCTTGTAGGCCTCAAAAGATATAGGAAAGCTACGTAACTCTTTAACTGCCGAATATTTTTTTTCGAAAATGTAGTTTGTTGAGGAAGTGATGACGGACTGGATGCGCAGGGGTGGAGATAAAATGTTGGCTAAAACCGAGCCAACTTTTTTTGGGGAAATGGCTGCCCCACCCAGGCAGAATTTTTTTAACGGCAAGTACCGACAATGAAGCGTGAATGTCTATTCTAAAACACCTCAAAACAAACACTGTAACGTGACTTTGACTGCCTTTTTTTACTTACTTCCATATTTTGTACCAACCTAAGAAGTAATGGCTGCCCAACCACGACCGCTGCCATGAAAACGAGGCACAGTGCTTTATACAATGTGTGCTATGCTATGCACCAAAGGTGTTTCAGAAACTTAAACCATACAATAGTTATGCAATTTCAAAACAGACTTACCTAAAGAATGTCACAAAAAATTGTATGAGGTCAATTTTTGGAAACTGTGAAAATGAAATCTGAAAATGAAGTAAGATAAAGTTGAATGTAGTTGCCAATAGGGGTCTCTTCTATCTCAAAGTGCGTTGAAACTATTCACGCTTGTATGAGGAATATATCTAGTGCGGAATCAAAAATGACCCAGCGCCCTTACGGTGTATATTCGTCATCCGAAGATGGCCTATTCAAATCTCTAGATCCTACCTATAGTCCCCCTTTAAATAATTAAAGGAGCTGCTGAAATAACTTCGAAAACACCGGACTATTCAAAAGCGGAACTTGACTTACCTTAACAGTAACAGGAGTTTTGAAATTGTAAATATAAACAAAAAACGTCGTGTTTTTCTCTGAGCCAAAGGAATACTGCGAGTGGGAAAACTTGGCTTTCAAAAAGTAGCATCGCTTGTCGCTGATGATGACGTGTTCCACCGGATCATCCTCTGTAATAATCAAAGAAAACTGTGACCTTACATACCAGAGGAGGGGGAGTAAATCACATTAGGGACAAATGGAGGTTTTCATACATTCATAACACAGGGGCATAGCTAGCTTTTCGGTCGGGGGGGGGGCAAAATTACACTCCCTCCTGCCAAGTTGGAGATGCATCCCGTCAAGTCAACCCCAACCCCGTTTCTGTGTACAATCTGCTTTTTGACATCATGAGTTTAAGTCTAACTTGTATACACGGATAAGCAAATCATATTTCTGTTGGAACACCTCAGTAATTCACTCAAAAGTGACACTAGTTTGACTGAAAATCCCTTAGAAAAGACTGAAGAAGATTCTACTAGGTTATTCTTGGATAAGTTTCAGAGAGACTTACTTGTTTTGACAGTAACATTCAGCATAGCATCATCAGAACAGTTAATACTGAAATCGACATCACGGTCAGGCTGAAAACACAAGGAAAGAAGTGTAGGAAAGAAGGATGACATAAATGCAAAGATCCTTGATGGACTGATGGCAAATAAAGCAACAGAAGAACCTCTCTATAAAGGACACCCTCGGGACTGACAATTACACTGTCTTTATAAAGTAGAACCTCTCTATTAAGAACACCCTTGGGACTGACAAGTGCTGTCCTTAATAGACAGGTGTCCTGATTAGAGAGGTCAAATTGAATGGAAACAGCCAATTTGGGACCAAACCTAGTGTCCTTAATAGAGAGGTTGTCCTTAATAGAGTGGTGTCCGCTAAGGGAGGTTCCACTGTATTTATAGAGGTGTCCTGATTAGAGAGGTCAAATTGAATGGAGACAACCAATTTGGGACCAAAATTAGCGTCCTTAATAAAGAGGGTGTCCTTATTAGACAGGTGTCCACTAAGGGAGGTTACACTGTATTCATGAAAACCACTGACGTGGTCGGCCCAAGTGAACATGGATGGAAGACGTAAAGAACTGGACAGGACTGAACACCACAAACCTGGTCTGTCTTGCTTAGGATAGAATGGTATGGTGTCTCAATGGGTGATATGAATAAAGACTAGCAAATGCTTTTACTCCGGTTTTGTACAGGAAGGCCTAGTGTAAATGTACATGGAGATTTAGATAAAAGCATTTGCTAGTCTTTATTCATATCACCAATTGTCAATAGCTCAGGGTTGTGAAAATGTTTGCATGGCTGCTGGGCATGATGATGATGTTGATAGATCCAATCCCACTAGAATCGTCACTTGGATGCCTCGAGCTTGGGGATGCACAGTAGCAAACTGCGATGCACCAGCAAACTGCACACGCGGATTGCCACAAACAACAGGCCAAAATAGGCCTGGTCAAAACGATCGATATGATAAATGTGACCCGTCACAGCAAAACCAGGCACATGTCGCACAGAAGATGAGCCTAAATGTCACCAGGAGATAATGGAATGGAAGAAATTGATGTGCTCATATTTCACAAAAGGCAGACAATAGATAAATGAATAAACAGTCCGTCTCAACCTGCCAAGCTCAGAGCGACATGCGCCTGGTTTGCTGTGACGGGTCACAAATGATGGAAACTTACCGTGTGAGGAATATTCAGAAAGTTAATATGAGTGAGATGTCGATCATCCTTCTTGGACAGGTTGAATGTGAATTGATAATCTGTGGCCAAGTTGTCTGAAAAAGGAGAGGAATTGAATAAATATTTTTGAGACAAATTGACCAATGACCAAAAACTGCAGCTGCATACTACAAACTACCAAATGTTTGCAATGTATCAATTGTCATGATGGCTATGTCACAGGTTGCGGTGATAAAAATTGCCTGTCTGCACAGCACGACGGCATGCTATGTGGAGGCAAAGAAGAACTAATGAGTGACGTCAATTTCTCGAGAAGGGCTGAAGATTTGATTGGAAGTCCCAAACACTGAAAATCCAAAAGCTGAAAAAGACGATTTCATTTTGAACTAAGTTCAAGATCGTGCAAGCTACATGCACGACAACTTGAAATTTCAAATTGAAATCTTGCCTTATTTTTAAATCTAGATCTGTACTGTATTCCCAAAGACTGTTTCAAGTGTAGTCACTGGCTAACTGCTCTCCCACTGAGTATAAAATGTCAACACTCTTTTTACATCATGTGCCAATTAACATGAACGGAAATATATAATCATATTAGGAATTCAATCAAGATGTCCCAGCAATTTTTCAACAATTGGCCTACTTTCATTTAATACAAAAACATTTTTGATCAGACATAAAACAGTGTCAATTGGAAAGGAATTGTGTTTACACAGTACTGTTGATAGACTGTCTGAACCCCAGAGATCACTGGAAAATCATTCTCAGACAATAGCGTTTACCTAAAAAACCCTAAAAAATAGCTCAGTGCAAATAATCCTCACTGGGAAATAAGCTGGTATCACAAGGAAAATTTTCTGACGAGGATTTCTCGATATTAATCCTAGGTTTTTTAACATTTGTTGGACACAAGGATGAGGATTTGATTATTTGAACCTTGATTGAACATCAACGAAGTGGGGTGAAAGAAATATGAACAGACTTTTGGTTCTTAGAGGAGGAAATGCGATGATATCAACTTACAATAACACGTGCCTCCTCTTGGATTTCCATAGTACTTCTCTTCTTCGTTGCAACTGAAAAGACATTGAAACGCCTTATACAGTGGCACCTCCCTTAGCGGACACCTCTCTATTAACGACACTAGTTTTGGTCCCGAATGGTCGTTTCCATTCAATTTGACCTCTCTAATCAGGACACCTCTCTATTAAGGACAGCACCTCTCTATTAAGGACAGTCCCGAGGGTGTCCTTAATAGAGAGGTTTTACTCTATCTTTACCTTCTTCTTTTTAAGTGACCAAGTTTAGCTTAACAGAGTCAATATCGATGTAAAAATCAGGACACCTCTCTATTAAGGACAGCACTTGTCAGTCCCGAGGGTGTCCTTAATAGAGAGGCTTTACTGTATCTTTACCTTAAAGCGAACTGGAACCGCCAAGGCAGTTCGTATGACCTCGTTTTCATTTCCCGCGTATCGGGTGATCAGAACGAGGCATGAATGAAACATGGCGCCTAGCTGTCAATCATCCAGTGACGTCACTACTATGGAATTTACTACGAAAATTCATGAATGAAAGATCGCATGACTCACGTGATTCTCACATGATTCTCAATAATAACAAATTGAACTGCGCATGCTCGGGCACTGGGGGCGGAGCTACAAATCTGAACTCGACTTTCTCGGGCGGTGAAAGTCGAAAAGTTGAATAAATCGCTCGGCGGTTCCAGTTCGCTTTAAGTGACCATGTTTAGCTTAACAGAGTCAATATCGACGTAAAAATCTTTTTTAAAAAGTTTTTAGGAAACTTCTTAAAGGGACAATATAGGCAGCAGCTAGGCAGGCAAGATAAAGTTACACAAAGCCGCCAATAGGGGTCTCTCACATCTCACAGTAGGTCGAAGTGATTCACGCTTGCACGAGCGAGTATTCAGTGCAAGTATGACATGACCCAGGGCCCTCACTGTGTATATTAGTCATTTGAAGTGGCAAATTAGTCCCTCTCCGGGGTCCGACAGCCTGTAGTCCCCCTTTGAAGGACATGGTCCCAATTTGGTCATTTTCATTGAAGTTGACATTTGTAATCAGGACATCTCTCCATTGACGACTGACTTTGTCAGTCCTAGGGTGTCCCTAATAGGGAGGTACTGTCATTATAGACTTACAGGTTGCATTTGTTGCCAATGACTCCCTTGGTCCTGCAGTTACATTTTCCCGAGAAGCGGTCGCATGTATCAGCCTGGTCGTTGCACTCGCACACTGAAAGACACAGAAAGATGCTTAAGATCTTAAAGCAGATGAAAATGTTAAAATGTGCATAATCTGAAATAAAAACCGTGAAATACTGCGCCTCATGTCATATGATTTTCGCGCAGCTTCATTTTTCGCATTCATGAACATTTCTGAAAAAGAACTGGGGCCTATTTATAATCCTGGGGTGTCTTGCTCGAGGACACGGAGATGAAACAACTGTGGCCCTTGCCACAGTCAACCCCCTAGTCTCCTGATCAAGAGCTGGTGCTCTATCCTCTATGCCACTGATCACCTGTTTTGGAGCGTGTTTTTGGCATTTGTGACCCGTCATTGAAAAACGAGGTATATGTCGCTCAGACGATGAACCTATATGACCTTAATAGGAGAAGCGGAAAAAAATGATGTACTCAGATTTCACATGAGGCAGACAACAGTGAAATGAACAACCAGTCCGTCTCAACCTGCCAAGCTCAGAGCAACATGTGCCTGGTTTTGCTGTGACGGGTCACAATCATCAGAGAGGTCAAAAGTTTGACATATCTGTGTATAAAATGTATAAAGTGTATAAATTAGCTAGTTTTTTTATGTCACAAGCTGTACTGAATATAGACCTCACCTGAATAAGTTAAATTCAAATAGACACAGTAATGAATATAGCAACCAAGAGTACGATAGCGTCCGAAGTGGTACATTTCTTCCTCGTCTGGGTCCATGATCATGTGATGTGGACCTGGCCCCGTGTTCATTTCATACCCAGTCACATTAGAGATGTCAGTGACGATTGCAGTCATGAGACTTGATCCAATTTTACCCAAGTCATGATAGAATAAATAGGATTTTTATTGTCACATCACTATCCTCTCTTCTCATTGAAATGCCTTGTCTTTGTTCAATCCAATTTTAAATTCCAATCAGAGTTTCATTTGAGTTCTGAATGAAAGGACAAAAAATTCAACCAAACATTTGCTGATATGAATAAAATCGAGCAAATGCTTTTACTTCAGTTTTGTACAGAAAGGCCTTGTGTAAATGTACATGGAGTTTTAGATAAAAGCATTTGCTAGTCTTTATTCATATCACCCATTGTCACATCACTGCTGACTCTACTCATGTCAGCTTTTTAACTGTAGTTTATCTGATAATTTAAATCGTTGATGATCAATCGATTCCTTTACAAAGAAGACACTATACAGAAGAGAAATCATATCCATTTAATTGAAATAAACAATCCTTATATTATTCGAAAATATAGAAAAATTCCATGAACACATTTTCTGAAGTCCTAAAGAATGCATTTTTAGCCAATTGAAATATTCCACAGAAAATGTTCAATTCAGATCTGCCTGGTGCTTTTTGCACATCTGAGGACTCAGACAAAATTATGACTGACAAGATATTCATGAATAACTACAATTCGATACAATCAATACCACTTCAACGGTAATAATTTTTAAGTTTCTCACCATTCAGTGGAGGAATGTATCAATGTAAAAAAACGACAACCTCCAACAGAGAAACACTGATAAACTGTCAAATATTTCTCCTGTGTGGGTCACTCTTAGACAGCACCCCTGACACTACCCACCCTGCTTTTCACATTTTACACTACTGGTATAACTCCAGCGAATTAAGAGTTGAATCTTAAGGTGCAGAACTTACAAAGGGAAACAGACAATTCAATCGGTGTGGCCTGACATCAATATTGATTACAACCATGTGATTTCACCGTTTGGGTGTAGCCACAATTTCCACGATTACACATCCTGACACCCGAAACTTAAGGCAGGGAAAACACATCGGAAAATAAGTCGATCAGAATAGCCTGGGGCTGCGACGACAGAAAGTTATAGCCTTTTATCTTTTGAGGTCTGGCTTTTGTTCAACCAGTGGTAAATGACAATTACGGAATGTTGAGTCATAATTGATGATTTTGTCCACATTGTCTAAACACCCAATATATGGTAAACAAGTTTTTTATGTTAATACATATACCTACAGCATTCGGGGGTGAAATTGACACACCTCCCAGAGTCTTATCTGAGCTAAGTTATGATAAGTGTAGCCCACTGATTTATCTTTTAATATGTTTTTACAATAGGGCTGTTTCCTTGGTACCAAACCAAATCAGACCAGACCAGACCAGACCAGATCACATCACTCACAGCGTCATGAATGATGTACATGTAAGTATGTACATCAAACCAAATCAGACCAGACCAGACCAGACCAGATCACATCACTCACGGCATCCTGAAAGACGTACATGTAAGTATGTACATCAAACCAGACCAGACCAGACCAGACCAGACCAGACCAGACCAGACCAGACCAGACCAGACCAGACCAGACCAGACCAGACCAGACCAGACCAGACCAGATCACATCCGTGCACGTTTAGACGGCAGACCAGTCGAGTCTGATCCGGATCGATGTCCCTGGTAAACCACCCTAGTGATTCAGTTCCACGGGGATTGCGCGCGACATTTCACACATGGTAGGTAGCAAGTTAGTGATGCGCTACTGACGCAATTTAAGGGATGTCCATTGTGATTAGGACTGTAGGCAGAGAATACGCTTAATATTATGTTTGGCGGAGTCAGAAAATCAGTCAACTTACTGGTGCAGTTGCCACCGTTGGTCGCTGTTCCATAATACCAATCTTGACATTCCTGACACTTGTCACCTGAAATTTTGAAAACGATATCAAACTGGGAGGAAATCATAATGATAATGATGATAATTATATTCTCGCGTGTGTCCAGTTTTACATCAAACTTATACACTGTGTGTCTGTCGCAAATTCGTCATGATCGCACAGATTTTTCCCGAAAGTCTTTCTTGGCATCAATCAATAGTGCTCCGGTACATTGATCTTCTGGGCTTATTAGTCCAGTGACTGTCTTCAGCTCACTCCCAAAATGTTGTTACCTTGAGTGAGATCCACACAGTTGACACAGGTATCTGTCCCCGGGTAGCAAGTACTGTGACCATTACACTGGCAAACGGGACACTCGGTGAAATGCCACCTTCGGTTCGGGCACATGGTCTGGTTGAGGGTCATAACACCGCCAGTATTCTTGCTGTAGGGTCCTTTATCGCCGCCCTGGTGGCATTTTCCTAGACCGGTGTCACTGCCATCGGAACACCAACCACACATGGGATTCTTCAAGCAGTCTTCACACATTCTGGCATCCTCACATCGGGTGTCTGGAGAGAGTTTATATGATACCAGTGAACATGTTGAATCACCAGGGATTTGCATTACTCATCTTTTAAATCAGATGATGATACTTAAAGGCAAATGTACCACAGTACAGCCATCACGAAGTAACTGCTGCCGCCTATTGGCACCGACATGACAGAAATTTTAAATCAACATCAACACTGTTCAAAAATTCATTGCATTTAACTTTCACTAAAATCATTTACAGCTCACAGGCCACAGAATCAAGGCCGGTCAGTAAGGGGTTAAACATAAAATATCCATAAAGGGTTAAAGAAGGAGAAGGGATCCACAGAGTGGGCACAGTGATCCCATGGTCTCTTCAAGATTGGATATCTTACTCCCTCTTTCACAAAAACACTTTTACAAGGTTTTGACCCCTACAGGCTCCTGATTCAGTCGCCAGTGAGGTATGCGGCATCTCAGTGAACAAATTCCCAATGCATTGGGTTTAATTCCTTTAAATTCAAATTTAAGAAACAGACAAAGGGAGAGCTGATACATGTGTACCATAACTACATGTACCTCTAAAAACAACGCTATTGCTGTCTCATTAGCCAGGGTGACGACACAATTCCCTGTGAAAATCGGGTAATATGACATAACGATATGACGTCTAAGACACTGAAACATGAAAAGGGTAGGCATAACTTACCAGAGCACTTCGAGATCAGCGTCGTCCACTCCAAGCACTGGCCATAGGGGAAGGTAGCCACATAGGCATTTGAGCCCACGCAAGTCCCCTGGCTGGCACACCACATACAACCGGCATTAGTACAGGCTTCACATCCTGTGTTAACCTCACAGCTTGGTGGGCAGGTTTGACTATAAGTTTTATCAAGTTTTATACCACTGCCTTCACCTGGATAGAGTAAGAAATCATTCTTTATTGAAGGGAACCGGGACCTTGTGTCATGAGTGGGCCAATCTAAATGATCATACAAGTAGTAAAATGATCTCACTAATAGTGCAGGAAGGCCTCGAAAGGCTAAAAATCCCTTAAAGGCAGAGGGTAAAGCAAAGTATCGTCCCTTATGTAGAGAATACGGGCCTCTGTTTAGTGTTCAGACAACTAGAGTAAGTAGATGACGTCAACTCAGTGTTCAGACAACTAGAGCAAGTAGATGACGTCAACTCAGTGTTCAGACAACTAGAGTAAGTAGATGACGTCAACTCAGTGTTCAGACAACTAGAGTAAGTAGATGACGTCAACTCAGTGTTCAGACAACTAGAGTAAGTAGATGACGTCAACTCAGTGTTCAGACAACTAGAGTAAGTAGATGATGTCAACACAGTGTTCAGACAACTAGAGTAAGTAGATGACGTCAACTCAGTGTTTAGACAACTAGAGTAAGTAGATGACGTCAACTCAGTGTTCAGACAACTAGAGTAAGTAGATGACGTCAACTCAGTGTTCAGACAACTAGAGCAAGTAGATGATGTCAACTCAGTGTTCAGACAACTAGAGTAAAGTAGGTGACGTCAACTTAATGTTCAGACAACTAGAGTAAGAAGGTGACGTCAACCTAGTGTTCAGACAACTAGTGAGTAGATGATGTCAACTCAGTGTTCAGATAACTAGAGTAAAGTAGGTGACGTCAACTCAAGTGTTCAGACAACTAGAGCAAGTAGATGACGTCAATTCAGTGTTTAGACAACCAGAGTAAGTAGATGACGTCAACTCAGTGTTCAGACAACTAAAGTAAGCAGATGACATCAACTAATATTCTATAAGACCTAAAATAGGAACAGATTATTCAGATAAGGAATCGCCAAATCTAAGTGTCTTTTTCATCCAAAGAGGTCAGACAATCATTACTGTGAAAGTGTTTGAGGTTTCTGCCTCGTGAATGGAAGGTCGAAGGTTCCAAGCCCGTGGGTAACTCGTTACAAAATGGACAATTGGTTAGCCGCAAACTATACTAGTAAATGGGTACTAACTGCCTTCTTGCCAGGCGCCTTGCATTAGAGATAGGAGTCTGGGAGTAAAGATCTTCTTGCAAGCCAAACCTGGCTGGCCCTTTCATTAGGGGTGACACTTTTAATAATAAACAAACTTTACTTCTAACCCAGTACCCTGTGTTGGTAAGTTTAGGAAGGCAAGTAATAGCATAACATAACATAATAGTAACATAACATAATATAATATATGAACACAGCAGAACGTAACATAACAACACACTGAAACGAAAGCTAGTCATCAACAGGGTTGTTAAATGTCTGCACAAAGATAGCGAGGTTGCATCATCAACATCATCAGTACAGATTGGCCCTTGCTGATTAGTGGAAGGGGGCGCTACCTACTTGATAACAGCATGACAATTGTCAATTGCGGAAACAAATAAATATCAATAAACATGCATTAGCTAAGACTTAGCATGCGTGAAGACAGATTCTAGTTCGAATAGGGGCGCGCACTGAGTGTTGACTACAGGCATCACAATTTTGGCTAGAGCTTGAAATCCGAAATCAACAGAACACCTTCAAAAGGGAAGCGAATGCCCATTTGAAGCCTGGGAGGCTCTTACCTGGAAAACAAAGAACTCCAACCCTTCAAATAGTCATTCACTTCGTTTTGAACATGTGGAAAGACTTATACAGTGGAACTTCAATTAGCGGACACCTCTCTATTAAGGACAACCTCTCTATTAAGGACACTAGTTTTGGTCCCAAATTGGGAGTTTCCATTCAATTTGACCTCTCTAATCAGGACACCGCTCTATTAAGGACAGCACTCGTCAGTCCCGAGGGGTTACCCTTGATAGAGAGGTTCTACTGGAACTGCATTAGGATTTCAAGTTCTAGCCAAAATGGTGGTACCTATGTCAACCCTTAGTGAATTTTGACTCATTCATATTTTGTCGTGCAAATTTCCATCAAAGCAATGGTATGATATTTTACTATAAAATGGGATCGAATTCTGACTCGAGAAAGAGTCGAGGGAATGAGCTAGAAGTCTGCTTCAGATAACCTTAACACATTTTCACGACAGATCTAGACTTGTTTTGTTCAAATTCATAGCACAACATCTTTCTCTTAAGAGGAAATTGCGAGTAGAACCAAACAAGTCTATTCTTAATACACCAGATCAGGCCCGTCTGTACGTTTCTAGAAGCGAAATCGCCACAACACCACCTTGGTACTATTCAGCTTGCACTCTCAAAGGCAAATTTCAAAATGGTTATGTGATTTCATTTCTCTCCAAAAATGACCTCGAAGAAAGTCTGGTATGTACGTCAGCTGAGATTTTCAGGGCACCTCCGTCTGTCAGTGTACTGAGGAACTACACCTCATGTGACAATACGATATGTTTACAAAGTTAATGCTTTTTGCTCGTGATAAAGAGAAATTTTATCAAGCTAAAAATCAATATGTTTTTAGGATTTCTTGGCAATGGTACAGTTACTTTGACAAACCCAAGTATATGTAAAGGGATGACCATGGGGACCACCATTTTGGCTGGAGCTTGAAATCCTAAAGCCATTAGAACTCCTGCAAAATGAGGTGAATGCCCATTTAAAGCCTGGGAGGCTGTTCTCTGTAAAACAAAGAACAGACTCCCACCCTCGAAATTGGTATTCGCTTTGTTTTGAAAGAGTTCCGATTGCTTTAGGAATTCAAGTTTTCCAGCCAAAATGGTTGGGCCTATGGACAACCCTCAAAAAACACTTATTAGTAAAATAAGGTGGATTGGACAAGTCATGAAACCCAACGACAGGCCTGTTTGGTGTAGTTCAAGTGAGTATCAGATAGAGGGCAGTGCCATCACCTTGTAAGGTGTTGGTTTCAAGCTCGAGAAGCAGCTCGATGTCATTATAATGGTCATCCTTGGCTGCAAAAGGAATACAGTAGGTGTCATTATCTACATTTTTGTAACTGATAAAATGAAATAGAAATGGCTCGATTCAAATTGAGGAATAAGAATTGAGAATCAGAAATCAAGTTTTCGGAAAAGAAGAAGTTTATTTCCTTGAGGAGAGTGTGTCTGTTATCTTCGAAATTATCTTCAAACAGGGTGAACTTTCACAAAATATCCTCATTCCCCAACGGAACCCCAAACCCTCCCCATTTCTTCAATCCACACAGAGAATGATGAAGTAAGGAAAACCTGTAGGTTGAGGGTTAGCTGATCAGATGAAGTTTGCGTATTTTACATCGTTTCAAGGAAAAGACTGGCACAGTTGATTGGACCGCCTGTCTGACAATGAGGATCGACGTCAAGAAGCACCGAATAGTTGGGGATTGATGACATAGAGTTGCGTCATTGGGCACCCAAGGTGTTACTGAAAACACGATATGAACTTCGAAAACTTAAAAAGATGGAGCACACCAGCAGACAATTTTTTATAAAATGTTTTAGTAATGTCTAGTAAACTTTTTTATCAAAAATTGTATTTTATAATGTACTAAAATCTACTTCTTCTATTTCTGTCACACTTATTTTACGTCTTTATATATATATTATCTTTTGTAAAGTGCTTAGGAAATGATTTTATTCGTTATTGTAGCACTCTAATTTAATGAATATTATTATTATTACAGTGGAACCCCGGTTGGCGACCACCCCGGTAACGCGACCACCCCGCTAACGCGACCACGATTCTCCGGTCCCGAATGGTTTCCTCTCTAATTACCATTAAGAGACCCCCGCTAAGACGACCACCCCGGTACCCCGACCGCGACCACTGGCTTGGCCGGTCCCAAACTGAAAATCAACCCCGCTAACCCGACCACCAGGCCTAATTGCCGTAATCGGTCGCGACCGCGGCATAGTAATTAGCACCTCGCTGCCAAGCTTTGTTGAGACGGGGACAATGGCCATGGGAATACATATGAAAACAAAAAATACAATGTGATTTTGCAGGTATGATCAATTGTATAAGTGTAAATGAATAAATAAACTTCCTTTTTCTAACGTTTTCATGGTTTGTTTTCATCACTGAGCCAGTTCAGTACCAGACATGCGCACTCAGCAGCAGCAGCAAAATCATGTGATTTACGTGATTTGCATATGAACTTATAATAAACGGCGGGTAGTTTGAAGACCACACTTATGACAATAACAAGCTTGCGAGACGTTTGAATGTTTTATGATATGGAGAACTTGGTTGATTTACTACAGTATCATTTTATATTTCTTTAAATATTTTGACTGAAAATAGATTTGATTAAAACTGTAGCATTACTCAACTCATCATTCACGTGGAATCATACGACAAGTTTACTTCAATCGTCACAAACAGTCGGGTACATGGAGGATGATTCACCAAATTGCCCGCAAATGCGTCACGTCGGGCAGATAATGAAACTTTGTGGATAAAATGAGTTACAAAATTACCTTTTCTAACTCATTCTGAGAATGTAACATGTAATTTTATCGACGAACTGTTCTTGCGAGGCATGATAACAGAACTTTGGAGCGTGCATCATCTCAATCAGGCAGCGTTGCTATGGTAGTACAGCGTACACACGCCATGCAGTCGGCAATTTTGGCGGGAAAAATAATCATGTATTTCGTCTGGGGATTCCCAACCCGGTAACGCGACCACCCCGGTAACACGACCACTCCGACCACGGTCCCATGAGTGGTCGTGTTACCGGGGTTCCACTGTATTATTATTATTAAGGTGTGGAATGTACTGGGTGTGCACGGCAGACACAGTGTATGTGATCTGACAACAAAATTGAAGCAGATGTGCAGTCATCTGGGCTTACGACAAAGACCTGCAGTGAACAGTTAATGTTGTCTAGACCCATGGATTTAAATAATGTTACTCTCACTAAGACCCGAATGCGGAAAAAGAATTATACTGACCGACATAGATGCAGCTTTTTTCTTTGTGGCCCCACTTGCAGTTCTTTTCTATCTGGCAGGCTGAGCACTGGTGCAGCATACTGCAGTTGTGGCTGACATTTGCTGGGCATTGCTCAAGTGTCTTCACCTGAAAATGAACAGTGCTATGATCAGAAAAGTTAAAAGTTAAAAATTTTATTTCATCTACAGGTTTTCAATCTTGATTCCTATCGGTAGCTTGATGCTCCTCTGGAGACTTCAAATCCACACCTCCGTGGGCCTTCAAGGAAGATTTCTGTTGCAGCAAACAATTTGGAATCTTCTCCAACTCACCTCATCCTTGTTGCATTTCGTATGGGAACACCGGCTGTCGCACCAGTTACATTGATAAGTGGTAGTCACACAACTAGGGCATGTGCTATACTGGCAGATGTCACTGAGGTCCTCTGCAAACAAAATATCATCAGACGTCAAAACAAGCTTAATTTCTATCAAGAAAGTTAACTAGTTCTTTTCTGAATAGCTACACCCATTGCATTTCACGAAATGGAGATAAGACGTCATCAACATGATCAAGTGACGCATCTCATTTTCCATCATTGTTGTCCCGAGGATGATGTTAAATGATTTTCAACGGACGATTTTTCGACGAAGTTCGTTTGGGCGCTGACCAATCATGCCTTTTACCTGGAACAAAGGGTCACAGTCGCTTATGCCATTGTCCAAAGTTGGCTTTGGCCTTCTGAAGTGTGGTGTGTCGATGTTGTATTACAGTATAACCTCCCTTAGCTGACACCTCTCTATTAAGGACACCCTCTCTATCAAGGACACTAGTCGTGGTCCCAAATTGGGTGTTTCCATTCAATTTGACCTCTCTAATCAGTACACCCCTGTATTAAGGACAACACTTGTCAGTCCCGAGGGTGTCCTTAATAGAGAGGTTCTACTGTATGTTGATGGTGACACTTTCGAACGGTTTCGACCGTTCAGTTAAAAGTTAGCTCCAGTGTTTATTATTGGTACACCTGTCAGCGCATGGCGGCGCTGGCTGAAAATGGCTGCCGCAGCCAAAGGGTTAATATCTGGCTTTACCTTTGTGTGGTGTACACGTGCGTTCACTGACATCATCAAGAGTGATGGACTTCCCAATGAGTTCATGAGCCTCTGTCTTGGTCATGCACCCCTGGTCTTGGACCCACACGCAGCTCTGGCCGGGGAGGGCTGCGAGACATGTTTCTTCAGTGACATATAGGTGGCAGTTGCCTGGAAATTGATATGAAAGTTTCATTAGAAATTAAAGAGGAGAACAGCCAATAATTCTGACTTTGTTTATCTTGAATTGGTTTCTCCTGGGGAAGGGAGGCAAGACATACAAAGAGACCCACCCAGAGTTTCACGCTGACAGTGGGGTTTGTACCAAGGACCCTTTGACACCTATAGCCTATACACCCGAGTCACTAGACCATTGCCATTATCTCTTCTTTATCACACGACATCAACCTTTTGAGATGCTACGATTCAAGTTGAATTCACCCTGTGTGTTGTTCAAATGTTTAACTGAAGCACCTTAAATTAAGGAATTGAACCCGAGGCGGAGGACCTTGGTTGAGTTACCAAGACACTCTCGGGTGGAGCTAAAATACAGTCCAAACCCGAGCCGATAGGCGAGGGTTTGGACGAAATTTTAGCTCCACCCGAGAGTGTCTTGGTAACTATACCAAGGTCCGAAGCCGAGGGTTCAATTTCTATTCTAAAATACCTCAAACTTAAAAAGATAGGCCACGAAATAACTTGAATATGTGCGAATTTTGCAAATTCCATCCATCGCCTGCCCGGAGCGCCGGTAGCGCCGTTGTTTACATTATGTTACGGCAGCGCGTATAGGAAGTCCGGATCGGCTCGCTCAAGTGATGCTAAAATCCGCGCAAATGGGCTATTTGGAGCGTTTTTCTAAGCAAATATGTGTAGTGCTCATTAAAAAACTTAGGGTGGTTGATGCTTCCTTGGCTGATTTGTGTTTGAAGCAGTGTTTTGAGAGCCTCAAACTTCTGAAGTGAGCTGTGTGCATGGTTTCCACATTTTAGTGCAACCCGAGGGAACTTTGGTAGAGCATCTTGGTTGCGTGTCCAAAACACTCCGCTCTCAGAACGAGGCTTATGCATTTTCCATTTAAAAGTTGACTTAACGTTACCAAGGTATTTTAGAATTTTTATCAATAATATTGACAGACTTGTCATGCTGACTTCCATAAATAAATAAAAAATAATAAGCAAGCTTACCTGGGGTATATACCAGGACATCGTTCAGCATGACCCCATTGAAACCACCAAATACATACATCTGTCGGCTTGTCCTGAAAAAAGACCAAAAACACTGAGCATAAACAACGTTAAGAATATTGCTGAAAAGCACTGAATAAAGATTAACCTTATGTATCCTTCTGCCCACTTTTCAAATCTGTCAAATAATTTTGAAACAAGTTTAAGGGGATTTCGCACACCAATGATTCAGCCTGCTTTTTACATTTTCTCGGGTGGTGAAAATGAACCTTTTTATTTCCTGTTTTCAAGTCCAGTGAAGATCAGTACGCTAAATTCGGCCTGAAGAACATGTGGACAATATAGCTAGCAAGGTTCGGGGTTCCGACCAGAAACTTGCATATGACTTGATGATGCATCAATTGATTTGATACCCACTGAGGCGCAGTAAGGGCATTGTGTTGCTCGTATGAAGTTCACTTTAATAACAAAGTACATTTTTTACTCACTTTCCCTGGTAGACATCAGCCGTGTGACCAAACCGGGAGACATCTTGAGGGAGTTTAGGATTGGGAAGAAAGTGCCACTTATCACATTCTGAAAGACAGAAATGATAACTGATATGAATAGAATTCTTTGAGAATGTAAACTTAATTGATGTATAGTGGAACCTCACTTAGCGGACACCTCTCTATTAAGGACAAGCGTGAATCACTTCAACGTACTGTCAGATGTGAGAGACCCCTATTGGCGACTTTGTGTAACTTTATCTTGGCTGCCTACATTGTCCCTTTAAATCGATGAGAAACTACTTTACAGATCATTGTTGTTTCAACATCTTATCACAAAAGACCTTGTAACCCTTTAACTGTCGAATATTTTTAAAAATTTTCCGATAAGCTGTTTTTAAAAGACTGTAGCTTGAAACCAAGAAGAGTAAGATTACTCAAAACCGCCGTAGAAACGATCACCTTTACGACATCTATCAGTAAGCGGGGAAACTGCATAGCAGACGTTCTTTTCAATGAAACTCAATGGTAAATAACGCATAGGCACTCGTCGCAATTCGGCGACGGTGTCAGTTAAGGGGTTAACATCCTGGTCAGACAAAAACAATCTTCGTCAAGAGTTAGTGTGTTGACACAACAATAATTATGGTTATGTAATACATCTTTTAATAACTTGTTACCCAAAAGCCGTACTCACTTATGTCATACGCCATGAAATCACTTGAGTAACATTTTGCTCCAGAGCTTTTGTGCGTGTCATTGTGTGGGTTGCCTCCGTAGACCAGCATCACATCACCGATCATTGCAGCGCTGTGGAGATACTTAAACTGGCCACTGCTGTGCAGAATTGTCCTGGAAAAAATATTACAAAGGAATTAGAATGCACACCACCGAATACTTTTGAGACTTGGGCCCAGTTGCTCAAGATGCTGTGGAGATACTTGAACTGGCCACTACTGTGCAGAATCGTCCTGGAAACAATATTACAAAGGAATTAGAATGCACACCACCGAATACTTTTGAGACTTGGACCCCAGTTGCTCAAGATGCTGTGGAGATACTTGACCTGGCCACTGCTGTGTAGAATCGTCCTGGAAACAATATGAACAATGTTAAGAATGCACATCACAAAATACTTTTGGGCCTACACGTAGTTGCTCAATCAGCATTAGAGATAAACACCAGCATTGAATTTATTAGCTCCACTAAGCGTATCTTCTTCTGTCCAATATTAGCGCTGGGAATAATGCCAATATTTAGCTGCTAACACCAACTGTGTGACCAGGCCCTGAGCTATTCTATTGAGAGCTGTGTCTTAGAGCTTCCGATTTCTGCTGACCTTACTTAGAAACCAAACCAAGGCTGTGACATAACATGTAAACAAAACAGTTAATTTGCTATATCTCTGGACTTAGTGCTTCAATTTCGATCAAACTTGATTTGATGCAGAACTTTAAGAACAGTCTTTGAGGATTTGTACATGGCATGCAATCATGAAAGCAAGAATATTGACCGTCAGGCTCTTTTTAGAAGGGGGTACACGGAAATCCTCCAAAAACTGGTAGTTTCTCTCATCCTTGTTGAATGAGGAATGCAAGTAGAAGAACTACATGTATTGAACTTGAAATTAGAGAAGAAAGAGTAACAGTACTGTCATAGGAAGTTTCAACAGCAGTCTGTCCCCGTCACATGCTGACTTGATCACACCACTGTTGGCATGAGGCATTGGAGCACACACAGGTAGTCTGGTCAACCGAAACTAGATCAACCTACTGAATTCCAGTAGCTCGAAATCAGCACTGCCAAGACGAAGCTATGCATATGTTTCTAGGTCAAGTTTGCTTGCAATATACTGCTTTATGGTTGCAGTTTTCCTAGGACTGAGTAACATGTTTCTAGGTCAAGTTTGCTTGCAATGGACTGCTTTATGGTTGCGGTTTTCCTAGGACTGAGTAACATGTTTCCAGGTCAAGTTGGCTTGCAATGGACTGCTTTATGGTTGCGGTTTTCCTAGGACTGAGTAACATGTTTCTAGGTCAAGTTTGCTTGCAATGGACTGCTTTATGGTTGCGGTTTTCCTAGGACTGAGTAACATGTTTCTAGGTCAAGTTTGCTTGCAATGGACTGCTTTATGGTTGCGGTTTTCCTAGGACTGAGTAACGAATCTGGCAAAAAAAACTTACCATTTCCGCTTTTTTGGCTGATAGGAGTAAAGTGTATCTGCCAGGACATAGTGGTTGGTACTACCCGAGAGGTAACCAGCGTGAACATAGAATGCCTCGGTGGTGAGGTCGTAAACACTGGAGTGGGCGTAGCCTCCTTTCACAATAGCGCCAGTGGTTTGAGCAAGACTCCACTTCTGGTCATCTGGAAATAATAACAACATGTTGTCATATATTAGTAGAACCTCTCTAATAAGGACAACCTCTGGACTGAAAAGTTTTGTCCTTGAAGGGACAATATAGGCAGCGGTTAGGCAGGCAAGATAAAGTAACACGAATTCGCCACTAGAGGTCTCTCACGTCTCACAGTACGTCAAAATGATTCACGCTTGTACGATGAATATATTTAGTGCTCCATCTGACATGACCCAGGACTCTTACTGTGTATATGAGTCACCTGAAGAAGGCCAAATTAGCCCCTCTGCTCCTGGCTATAGTCCCCCTGATTAGGGGTCAAAGTGAGTGGAAATTTGGGACCAAACTAAGTGTCCCTTATAGAGAGGGTGTCCTCCTAACAGAGATGCCCACCAAGGAAAGTTCCACTATTCTCAATATAAAATGATATGCACATGAGTAAGGTTGACTGTCTGCTTTTACTTTTAGAATTTTAAGATAAAGTTTATCATCTACTGGTGCTAACTGATCAAGCAAGGACTGAAATTAATTTAAATTTCTATAGCGCAAAATTTTAAAAATTGCCCCAATGGGGTGCCTGAAAACATCCTCTGAACAGGTGGGTGAAAATGGCAACAGTCTTAGCCATAAGGCGACAGTCTTAGTCATATGGCAAGTCTTAGCCATATGGCAACAGTCTTAGTCATATGGCAACAGGTTTAGCCGTATGATTTTCAACACCACGCTGATTCCAAAGCCTGTCTGCTTGGACAAGGAAGCTCCTGCAACTCCAGTCTCCCAAGTGATACTTGGGGTTCCTCAGGAGACCTCAGGGCTTGCCCGGTGTGCTGGAAGGGAGGAGATGGGAGCCGGGACAAGGATACTGCAAACAAAATGAGCGGAAACAAACTCACCTAGTCGATACTCCTGGACAGTATTCGTGTATCCGAGCAAGGAACTATATCCAAATATGACATACATCGTATCATTAACAACATGAGCAGTGTGACCGACCACGCCAATTGGAAGCAAATCTGCACTGGAAGAATTGATCAGCGACCAAGCGACGGGCAAGATTGGCGTTGCAGTATTTGCCGGAACGTCAAATACCCATAATTCATTAGTGATGTTCACTGTCAGCACATCGCCACCGAACATGTAGATCTTGTTCTAAAAAGGACGAAATAAACCTCAGTAATGGTATTTACATTAATATTTTAATGAAAGCTGGCCAGAAGTTTCAACAATCCAATTGGGACAGCATCTACAGTTGACGCAAATAACGTCTCCCTCTGGTTATCACAGGTTGAGGGGGACATATCCATGATTGTCTTCATCATCCTTCATCATCATCATCATCATTTAACATGTTTAAAGGTAAGGTCGCAGGAGATTCCTTACCCACCTGTAATGGTAGTGCTTTGTTGTTTCTCAGACGGGGCCCAGATTTATCTTTCAAACATTGTTTACAAATTCCTCTCCTTAGAACCTTTGTCGAGGTTGAGCCATTCTGCCTGGGTTGAAGGCGGTTGGCCTGTTTTTAGGGGGTAGGGCATTATTTTGGAATTAAAAAGGGCACACTAGCGCCACCTCAAGGGTGACAGGGCACAACACCCTTCTAAATGTGCCTATACTAAGAACTAAAAGGCCTACCTTGTATAAGACAACTGAGTGACCGTATCTCGCGGCTGGTAATTCCCCAATAGTCCTCACATTTTCCCATCGCTGGTCTATCACATGGAACCTGAAATTTAAAATTAGGATGACTTATCATTTTTTTGACAAGAATTCACATCTGTTACACTCCCAAGGCAGTGGTCACACTAACATCTTGGAAACTCCCCAGGCAGTGGTCACACTAACATCCTGGCTTCCTATCTGTTGCAAAAACAAGACAATAGGTTTCTTAGAATAAGACCCTGTTACTCCAAGTGGAGCACAGATTGCCAACGGGATTTCTCCTGTCCTGGGCAGTTCTCTCAACTTGGGCAAGAAAATTAGACATCTGCTGTAGAATCATATGGGGCAGTATAATATGAGTTTCTAATGGTCAGTCAACACTGCCCACAATGATGGAATTACATTCATGAAACATTTTTCCTTCCCCATCCAGGCAGTGCACACACCCCATGGCCAAGAATTAGTCTCATCATATCACCTTATCAAGTCACGTTGAAATAAGAGATGTCAGATATTTATTATTGCACACATGATTCTGTACTCACCGATCAACGTTAGATAATCCGATGGTCTATAACATGTATGATGTAATAGAGGTGAAATTTCTGAGCTTTCTAAGCTTGCGTTTGCCTCCAAAATTTACAACGCGATGCCACTTTCATCAAGCCCCTCCCGGATGAACAGCGATAACTTTTTTGCTTCAAATAATTTTGACATTTTGCCTCTGTACCTTGATATGTCCATTTGACCTGTCATGCTGAGATCATAGCCACCTATGACATAAATCCATGTGCCGTCGATGACAGACTTGTGTGACGCCCGCCCACCTGGCCCTAGGGGATGAGAAGGCGCCATAGACCATGAGCCATCCTCGGAGGAAATATTGCAGCCGATGCCTGAAAGGAAAAGAACGGAAGTCAATGGGTGATATGAATAAAGACTAGCAAATGCTTTTACTTCTATTTTATACAGAAAGGCCTAGTGTAAATGTACATGGAGTTTTTGAGAGAGGCATTTGCTAGTCTTTATTCATATCACCCATTAAGGAACCTTCACAACAATACCTGCCAATAGGGGGCCCTGCAGGCAAGTGGATCATGGTTGTCATGAGAAAGCCATTTCTCGGGTCAAAGATTATTAAATATTTCATCCCTTAATTACTCTACATGGAGAAATAGCACCAACAATGTTGTTTTATTGGTCCTTAATTCTATTTTGATGAGTTTTAGGGAGAAAATCAACAAAACTTAATTTTAATGGAAAATGCACTGGAAGTGTAACTTTTAGTACTGGTGCTGCCATCTGGATCTTGAAAAGCAGTGCCAGTACCGTGGATGGAGATCGGGAAAGAATCTTTCTGTTTGCTGTGAGGCTATCGCATCACAACAAAGCTTGCGATGCCCTACGCTGCATTTGTAGTTCTCCGTCAATCATCTTAAAACCCACTAGCAAGTGTCAAATTTTATTTATAAAGATCGTATTTTGTTATTTTTTAATAAAATATAACGTTTTATCAGAATGAAATGGCCAGGGCCATTGTGCTCACCTCGTGTGGAGGAAAGATGGATAAAGAGCATGGTATTGTGTCATGTAGTGTTAGGTTTGATGTAGGTCCAAGCAATTACAATTTCCCCAAAATGGCCAATTTACAGTACATTCGACCTCTGTGACCTTGAAAAGTAGGTCAAATCAAAGAAGACCCGGGTGACACATTGAATGGTTGTTAGAATTAGATGTACCTATGATATAAAATTGGTGCCAATCGGGCAAGTCATTACTAGGTATAATGGCATTTTGAAGAATTTAGGATTTGGCCCCCTCCCTGGAGGCCAAACGGCAAATCAGATCGCACCAAACTTCGGTACCTGAGATCACCTGACCAAGGGGTACATGTGTACTTAATTTGTGATCAATAGGCATTGCAGTTAAGAAACGTGCCATAGTTACGGCCTGATGGCGAATTTATGCCATTTGACCTCTGTGACCTTGACAAGAAGGTCAAATTAAAAACCTGTGTGACATATACTGTATGGTGGTTAGATGTACCCATGATATCAAATTGGTGGCAATCGGGCAAGAAGTTAAGGAATAATCACATTTTTAAGGTTTTTGGATTTTGTCCCCTGGTGGTCAAGTGGTGAATCATATTGGACCAAACTTTGGTCCCTGAGATCACCTGACTAAGGGGTAAATGTGTACCATATTTGGTATCAATAGTCATTGCAGTTTAGAAACGTGCCATCGTTACATCCTAACGGCCAATTTACACCATTTGACCTCTGTGACCTTGAAAAGGAGGTCAAATCAAAAACCCGGAGGATATATGATGCACCTTTGCTAGAAGTACCTACCATATTTTTTTCAAAATTTCCCGACTACTATTAAGGGAGATATTGCATATTTTCACTTTTAACGTTTGGCCCCCTTGTGGCCAAACCATGAAACGAATCGGACCGAAACTTGGTCTCCCAGGTGTCATTACATAAGGGTACATGTGTACCAAGTTTCAACTCAATAGCTCTAACAGTTACGAAACGTGCCCTGCTAACGGACGTCGGACGACGACGACGACGGACGCCACGGTATGGGATAAGCTCACCTCTGCTAAGAGGTGAGCTAAAAAGTGGCACTAATTCGGCCTGAATAAGATTTACAGTCTGAACTGGCGACACCACAGTTTATGACGTAGGATTAACAAAACCCTGAATCACAGGATGCTGACATCCAATATGGTGGCAATTGATCAATTCCAGTGTCTGAAATTTTTTAATTTCGGCACTCGGGCGATTTTGGAGCTGAACCTTACCTGTGAAGCCTGTTTTACAGTGGCACTTCCCATCCACGCAGTTCCCATTCGGTGCACAGCTGTGTGGGCAGTTGGGTATATCACATGACGGTCCGTTGAAATTGACATGACAAGCACACTCTCCTTTTGCATTGTTACAAACGCCGTTATTTGAACAGTTTAGTGGGCAAGTATTGACACTGAAATAAATCAAACACGTTTTCATTTTGTCTGAGAGAACTTGATTTAAATGAGGGTAATAGATAACTTTGGTGCAGGCTACATTGTGTATACAGCCTAGAACACAGAATCAGTGTCACAAGATTTTACTTGTTTTCCTTAAAAAATATTTGAAATTATCATATTGAGCCAGGAGCATGTATTAAGCTCTCTATTATCCATTTCACGAAAAAAAACAACTCTATTATTTGATGATTTCGGGCAGAAGTGAGATGCCAACTCAATTACACAGTAGAAGTACAGTAGAACCTCTCTACTAAGGATACCCTCGGGACTAACAGGGACTGACAAGTGCTGTCCTTAATAGAGAGGTGTCCTGATTAGAGAGGCCAAATTGAATGGAAACTGCCATTTTGGGACCAAAACTAGTGTCCCTCATAGAGAGCTAGTCCTTAATAGAGAGGTGTCTGCTAAGGGAGGTTCCACTGTATTCTGTCATGAGGAAATCAAATTTGGGACCTGAGCCACGACTGACACTGACGTTGACACTGCACTACCTGGCACTGCTTGTGTCGGCTGACTGGTATACAAATGAGTGAAAATCAATGTGTTATTGAAATAGCCACTTTAGAAATTGTTAAATATAGCGACACTCGTATGATTTTTATATATCATAAGGCCTCTGAAAATACAATATGACATTCTTTGAATAGACTTGACCTCTTTTTGAATCGTGCCTAGTCAGTGTCCCACCTTCAGCTACATGAACATGTAGATGTATTTGTGGACTTGTTTTTGTCAACTTTCAAAACAAATTCTAGACTGAGTCACTGATTCACTGAGCAAATCAAATATATTTGAGCTACATGTAAAACTAAATAAACAAATAATAAATACCAAAGAATGACCAGGATATTTCTGTTACAACTTTGATCAACAAGGTGATGAAGGAAACATTTTCAGACAATTCTTCAATAAATGTTTGTCATCAACGTGATTAAGTACATGCATATGAAAAAAAAAATCAACAATGTTGCCAATGACAAGCTGGATGGAGTTGGCTCATCTTTTTTACGACACATCACACGTTGACACGTTTTTGTACATGGTGTAATACTTACGAATAAGATATGTTGAATCCACTCATGTTATATGCCGCGTCGCTGTAGAAGTACAAGTAGGCGCGCCCAGAGGTCGCTTTGACTTCAGGAAGAGGTGCGCTGTCGTTTGCAGATTTCTTGCGTATAAGGCCACTGAAAGGAGTGAGAAGAAAAAAAACACGGTCAAACTTGATCGGCATTGATTTGGCTCTTAAACTGCTCAGTGGAATTACAGCAGTAGCTGGTCCCTATTCGGACTCATTGCCTTAGTCTAAGGAAAAGACAATTAACACACACTCCTTTATGATACTGCTTATTTCGGTCACCAGAAGAACACCATCACCCCCCAACATGCACCTCAGTTCGGCTGCTTGTTGATAACAATTGGTTTTAACTCCCTTTGTTAAAAGATCTTCCAAGAACTAAAAATAGTCTTGTAAAAATTTAAAAGACTGTTCACACACCAAGATTTGGTTTTAGCATCGGTCCCGTTACCCGCTAATTTCATGGTGGGCAACTACTTTGAGTACCTAGCAAGGTCGCCCTATCGGCAACTACATATTTCACCCTTTTCAAGAAAAATATCTTGGAGGACTGGTTTGGAATGGAATGACATGGGACAACATCACCACATTGGCTCAGGATGGGGGAGATGGTGAGCTCGAGTGGATGCCTTATGCGCCAATATGACTCCGAAGAGGCTTAATGAAAATTAATGGACTGTTTGTGAAGAAGGAAGACCAGCTGGTGAAGAAGGAAGACCAGCTGAACAAAATATAATTGGCAAGATGCCAATTGACAATGACCTAAAGTCTAAATCGACCAATGCAAAGTCATGGCAGTATCATTCGGCCTGACATGGCGATATTGATTGATGGACGGGATTAAAAATCGATCGACGAAATTTTAAATTATTTGCCGTGTTACGTTTAAACCTAATAGTACATACACACCACAAACGTCACAGAATCACACACTGTTGCCGTTGCCAAGGACCATTGCCAACACAATGTAAGATAATTGACTGTGGTTCACCCACAATGTCAAAATGATTACGATTAAAAATATTACAAAATAGATTATGCTGCATCATCATACACAAGACATTATGAGTAGACTTTCCTCATGCATGTCATATAGAATGGCCTCAAATATGACAAAGGGGTTTTGATTTATGGCCAACAGATGTGTATCAGTATCATTCATATACGTCAACCACCTTCATACACAAGTCCAGGGCATACATGTAATGTATTCAGATGAAATTGGGACATTCATTGAAAGTTATCAGGGCTTTCATGAGCAGCAAATATTGCAAAATAGACATTTGACAATGCCCATAAAACATTTGACAATGCCCATAAAACTGAAATTTAAAGTGGTCAGAATTCAATTTCAAGTAGCAGGTCAAAGTCAAGGATATTGCATCGAAAAGAATAGTGACTTGCACAGGTCAAATCTAGATTTAAAAAAAACACCTCTACGTCTTCCTGATTGTACAAGGCAGTCACATTGTAAACGACAGGCAGACTTAAATTGCGATTTTCCAAGTATGCCAAGACCGGTGACTGAATTATTTGAAAAAACTTCCTGGTTTACTACCTATTTAAAAATATAAGTCGAAGCCATTAACCAATCAAACTGTCATTTTTGGATAAAATGGTAATCAGACAATAGGATTCCACGCTAATTTCATTGTCAATGTCAGGGAGTCCATTAGCATTAATCACACCAAGGGGACCCTCATGCACAGTGAATTCATGTCAATTCAGCTTCCATCCAGAGCATCGTTTTTTTGCTAGCCATCTCTTTCTTATTTTGTCACTTCGGAGGCCAACTAAATACTTTTATTTGTAGTATCTCCAGACCAAAGTCATCTCGTTCTTGGCCCAAGGGACTCGTCTCATGCACTAACATTTGTCAGTTTTCCATGTCAGAGTCAGTGAAATTCTACTGCCATTAATTATGAATTTGTCCCACAATGTACGTTATAGGAAAGATCACTGTACTCCTATGAGGGTATTGGATCTGTGCCATGACCAGCAGAAGTAAAGAAATACAGTAGAACCTCTCTATTAAAAGGACAACCTCGGGACCGACAGTGACAAGTGCTGTCCATAATAGAGAGGTGTCCTGATCAGAGAGGTGTCCTGATCAGAGAGGTCAAATTGAATGGATACTACCACTTGGGACCAAAACTAGTGTCCTTAGAGAGGTTGCCCTTAATAGAGAGGTGTCCGCTAAGGGAGGTTCCACTGTATCCCGATTTTGTACCGGGATACGCATGTACATGAATGAGTTCCGTAGCAGAGTTTGCTATGCACATGTGTAACTACAGTAACAGGATACAAAAGGTCGAAATTTCGTTCCAACTTCTGCTCACCACGGTCAAAGCTCTCTAGTCTCAGTTTCAGTGAAGCAGAGCAACGTTAGAAGAGTGGAACCTCCCTATGCAGACACCTCTCTATTAAGAACACCCTCTCTTATGAAGGACACTAGTTTTGGTGCAAAATTGGTTGTTTCCATTCAATTTGACCTCTCTTATCCAGACACCTCTCTATTAAGGACAGCACTTGTCAGTCCCAAGGGTGTCCTTAATACAGAGGTTCTACTGTACGTTTTTAGTCATTTTAAGACTACAAAACTTTTTTCAAACAGCCAACTTACCTATATACAGCAAGAAGGGGATCAAATACTGACGATCCATCATAAATATAGAGATGATCCCAGCCACATTCAGTAGCAAACTCGTGGAGCCGAAGTCTGAGTGTGCTGTTTGGCCTGCCCGTGTCAAGGAGCCACGTGCATTTGACATTTACAGTGTAGTTGGAAGCACCGTCTGATATGAAGCCAGAGGAAGAGGTCAACCTGGAATAAGAAGCAAAGACATTTTTTTTCCAAACAGTGACACCCTTGTTGCTTATGTAAAAGCATCTTGGGATGTTTCATGATAAGACATCACTAATACTGCATACAGTGGACATTCTAGTACATATCCCGTCCTGGGCCTGATGCTTGTTTGGTTTGTTGTGGCTCTTATATCACAGCTTCCTGCAAGGACTGGTGCGTAATCAATTTCCAGGTACTCGTACCGGTATATCAGGGCGTCAACCGGCCTACTATCACGGATTTTTGTCCGAGTACCACCGATTACATTTATTTCATATGAAACGTAAGGCTGGAATAAATTCTTGCATCAATTTGATAAACTGGCTTCATGTTGTGTATTCCACATGCATTGTTCTGTATTCCACATACATTTATACACATCAATCCCAGTACATTTGAAACAGTGTATCCTCTTAGCTATCACTCTAAATTTCTCAACTTCTGCAGGCGATTTTACCAAACTTAAGACCCAAAAGGTACAATTTAAGGTTAAACTCAAATATGTTGTACAACATAGAATGTACTGGGCAGACAAATGAGATTTAAATTCCAATTTTTTGACTCACTTCGCTCTTCCGCCGCAGGCATCGCAAGATTTCCCCATCCAGCCCGGAGAGCAAACGCAAGTGTCATTGTTACACTCCCCATGAACACAATTTGAGGGACTACACAATCCAGCACTGTCTACTAATGTCAATAAACACACAAATAAAAAGAAATACGCAAAAAATAGGATCAAATGTGGTATTTTTCGGCGAAATTTAGACTTCATTTGGAATATCAACATAACATCGTCCGCCATGTTATTTGCGAATCAGTGTCGCCATCTCTAATAAGAATATGGAACTAACAGATCGGAAGGACAGAATCCTCTGTCTCCTCCAAACCTGTCGTCGCTCAATCCTGTTTGCCACAACCATGTCTGAACACATGTCTCCTTCAAATCTGTCGCCTTCAAATCGGTTCTTCCTCAATTGTGTCTCCTTCAATCTCGTCTCCTTCAAAGCGGTCTCCTTCCTGTCTCCATCAGAGATGTCCTTTCGCAATTTGAAGGAGACAGGATTGAGCGACGAAAAATTTTAAGACGACATATTTGGAGGGGACAGAATTGAGGAAAGGCAACTTTACAGTAGGCAGAATTATAGAACACAAGATTAAAAAGGAGCATATTTGAAGAAGACAGGTTTGAAGGTGACAGGAACTGGTGAAGAAAATGTGACACGATCGTAGCAAATTTCGATTTAAGAAGAAAACATTTGAAGAAGACAGAGGAAGGACAGATTTGAGGAAGATATGATTGTGGCAAACAGGAGTGAGCGACGACAGAATTGAAGAAGGAAGGACGGATAAAGAGGAAGACAGTTTTGAAGGAGGCAGGAACTGATGTAGGACAGGTTTGAAGAAGACAGGATTAGACAGATTTGCAGAGACTGGTTTGAAGGACAGAATTGAACAAGGACCGATTTGAAGGACAGAATGAGCAAGGACATTATTTGAAGGAGAGAATTGAGCAAGGACAGATTTGAAGGATAGAATTGAGCAAGGACAGATTTGAAGGACAGAATAGAGCAAGGACAGATGTGAAGGATAGAATTAAAAGATAGAATTGAGCAAGGACAGAATTAGGCAAGGACAGATTTGAAGGGAACAGAATTGAGCAAAGAAAGAATTGAAGGACCGATGAGCAAGGACAGATTTGAAGGATAGAATTGAAGGACAGATGATGATTTGACGGAGATGGGAATTGAGGAAGAATACTTTGAAGACAGAACTGAACAAGAAAGATTTGAAAAAGGCAAATTAATTGAAGCAGGAAGAAGAACCAGAACAAGAAAAGAATTGCTTGAGAAGTGCAGTAGAATTGATGTCAGAGGATGACTAAAAGCAGAACTGAAGAAGAAGAGGAAATAAGAAAGTGCAAGGAGTTGACCGTTTGATCTCTCAAATCCTAATCCCTTACGTTTCTCTTTTTGTTAGCAGACGATAGTCAACTACACTCTCATGCACGGAGTTGACAGTTAGTTACAACTTGCTCTCGACTGTGTATATGCTATCATCAACAATGTTATCAAGGAGAAAATATCACGTTAAGAGAGCAGCGTCTATGAGTAAAGCGGTGAGTCCTGAACATTACCGAGTTACAACGGACGATTTTAACCCTTTCCCTCCCGGTGATGCTCTGTACCAGTCATTTCAGTGTGACTATGGGAGCTCCACGTGTCCGAGGCGTTTCCAGAGCAGTTTCCATCGGAAGGACCCGAGCTCTGCCCGTACTAAGACTCTACCTTCAAGTTATACACCACCGCAGGATCAGGCCTCGGGCCCTAAGAAGAGCAGGGTGTCGAAGTCGAGGATTTTTGAGGGGGATCTCTTTGATCAGTTGAAGGAGAGCAGTGTGGACACGCCCTCTTTTCAGGACCAGTTCGATTCTGAGATTCAGGGTATCAAGAGTGGAACATCAAAGGAAAGGGAGGAGGAGAAGAGTTTTCAAGTTGGATGTTTAAGGGAATGTGGCATTGAGCAGAAATATAAGAGGGTGCCTGAGAGGGTTCAGAGGAAAGGTGACAAGGAGACAGGTCCAGTTAAAAGAATTGAGAAAGGAGAAGGGGAGACGGATCCTTTTCATAGGAGAGATGAAATAAAGGAGACTGGGCCTATTAAGGGGAAATGTGAAATAAAAGATCCTGATAATTTAGTTCATTGGGAAGGTGACACAAGGAAGACAGTTCCAGGTTGTTGGGAAGGTGACACAAGGAAGACAGTTCCAGTTCTGCAGCAAGGTGAAATAAAGGACAACAGTGAGATCCAGGGGGAAGTTAAAATAAGGAAGAATGGTTTGGAGCATGGGATATTTGAAGTAAGGGACAAATGTGAGGTTCAGCAGAAAAGTGAAAATAGGGAGACAGGTCACATTGAAGGTCTTTGGAAAAGTGAGATAAGTGAAATTGAGAGGGAAATAAGAATAGAGGATCGAAGTGATTCTGTGTTGGTTGGATCTGTAAGATATCAGGACGAAGTGCAAGTTAAACCAGATACTAGGAGGCTGCATCACACTGAAGAGGACTTTACTGTGGAGCAACAATTGAGGGCACTGCCAGAAGTTAGTGAAAAGGACCTGGATAATGCCACAATTACTGTTTCGCCCAAAAAACTGAGGTTTAGCCTACCGCCGAGCTTGGCTCCTACTGACTGCAAGACCACAGCCAAATCCCAGAGACCGCGTTCTGTAAGTCTTGGAGATGTTGAAAAAGTGAGCGAACTCCCGAAATTTGAAAGTAAGTTAAACATTCAGTTGCAGCCGGTCCATACAAGTATCTTCATGTACATAAACAAAGAACAGGAAAACGTGGTGAAAATTGGTGACAATGTTTGGCAAGCATACCCTTCTCGTCTTGGGGTCAATTCGACGAATCAACGGAAACGAATTTCAACAGTGTCGTGTGGGCCATTGACCATCTCCCCGCACTACGACAGAGAACCAAAGCGAAGGGTTAATTGTAAGCAAGGTAAAATAATTTACAACATATTGCTTAGGACACTAGCATCCGCTGCACATTTGCTTATTTTTGTCACAACCAAGTAGCAGCATTTGCTGTTGTCTCACAACCAAGTGGTAGCACACTTGCTATTTGTGTCACATGGCAGCACATTTGCTAATTGTGTCACAACCTAGTAGCAGCACACGCTGTTGTGTCACAATCAAGTGGCAGCACATTTGCTTATTGTGTCACAACCAACTGGCAGCACATTTGCTAATTGTGCCATAACCAAGTGGGAGCACACGCTGTTGTGTCACAACCAAGTGGCAGCACATTTGCTTATTGTGTCACAGCCTAGTAGCAGCACACGCTGTTGTGTCACAATCAAGTGGCAGCACATTTGCTTATTGTGTCACAACCAACTGGCAGCACATTTGCTAATTGTGCCATAACCAAGTGGGAGCACACGCTGTTGTGTCACAACCAAGTGGCAGCACATTTGCTTATTGTGTCACAACCTAGTAGCAGCACACGCTGCTGTGTCACAATCAAGTGGCAGCACATTTGCTTATTGTGTCACAACCAACTGGCAGCACATTTGCTAATTGTGTCATAACCAAGTGGCAGCACATGCTGTTGTGCCACAACCAAGTGGCAGCACATGCTGTTGTATCACAATCAAGTGGCAGCACATATGTCTATTGAGTGACAGTCAAATGCCATCATATTTGTTTGTATCACCATCAGGTGGCAACATTTTTTTCATTGTGTCACAATCAAGTGGCAGCCCATTATAGCTGATTCATCACATTGTAGCACATTTGCATATTGCCTCACAATCACATTGTGTCACATTTGCATATTGCCTCATAATCAGATTGTGTCACATTTGCTTATTTTCCTCACAATCACATTGTGTCACATTTGCATATTGCTTTATAATCACATTGTGTCACATTTGCTTATTGCCTCACTATCACATTGTGTCATATTTACATATTGCCTCATAATCAGATTGTGTCACATTTGCTTATTGCCTCACAATCACATTGTGTCACATTTGCATATTGCTTCATAATCAGATTGTGTCACATTTGCTTATTGCCTCACAATCACATTTTGTCACATTTGCATATTGCCTTACCATCACATTGTGTCACATTTGTTTATTGCCTCACAATCACATTGTGTCACATTTTCATATTGCCTCACAATCACATTGTGTCACATTTGCTTGTAGCCTCACTATCACATTTTAGCACATTTCCTTTTTGCCTCACAGTGACATTGCCCAAAAATATCATCAGACATGAAGCAAGTGTGCTGTAGCACATTAGTTCTTTACTATATTTACTAAATTGTGATTTGGCAGTTCCTGTACACATAGTGTCAGTAGAACCACCCTTTAGGGACACCACTGTTGGAAGGACAGTGATTTTGGTCCCTATAAAGGGGTGTTTTTATACATTTTGGTTATCAGGACATCTCCATATTGAGGAGAGTATTTATCAGTCCAAGGGTGTCCTAATAGAGTGTTTCAACTGCAACTGTATATGGTTGGATAGGGATCTTCTCAAAAAGTTAAGCTATGTTTAAGTATTTTGAGACGATCCCCCAAAAAACTTCGTGGTCATCACTGTCATCTTTTGGTTGATGAGCGTCCTTTTGAAACAAGAAGTCCATCCATCTTCATTTCAGAAAAAAAATAAGCAAAGAACACAGAGTCCTTGCTAATTTATTTGAGCGCCTGCAGTAATTTCAATAGAAATCTTTAAAGGTAAAACCCACACTTGACAACTCTAAGAGATGTGAACAGTTCAAAGGGTCGGCATGATGTTCAAATTGTTCAAGTGGGCAGGTATAAAGATCTTTTTATTGAATAATGACACTGGTCTACCAAAGGGTTCCACTAAAGTTTGTCATAGCTCCCTTTTCTCGGATGTTGTTAAGTTACATATGAAGGTGTAACATTTCTAGTACTAGGCCTAGGGGAAGCCCGTTGCAGTATTATTAGGATGTGTTGTGCAGCCACAGGCCCCTCTCCTTTCTAATATTCCAGTATTCCATCTGTAACCTGCTAATGCATATAAAACCATTCAATATCAACATTAAATCTATGTAGTCTATGTACTTTATTTATCTTATAGTATGTATTGTTGCTGAACTTTCACCTACTTGAAAAATTATCTTCAATTTCCATCATTGCCAATTGAGTTTATTATCAAAACTATGTAATATTTTTGAACTTTTTGTGAAAGTCTGTTAAAGGGACACTATAGGCAGCTGCTAGGAAAGCAAGATAAAGTTACACAATGTCGCCAATAGGGGTCTCTCCCACCTCGCAGTACGTCAAAACTATTCAGGCTTGTACAATGAATATATTAAGAGCTGAATCTAGCATGACCCAGTGCCCTTACATTAGTCACCCGAAGATGACCAATTTAACCCCACTGCTCCTGCCTATAGTCCCCCTTTAACCCTTTTTCTGAATGCGCCATCTTGTGCCGACATTGGATACCAATACTGAAATGCAGAGCTTAATTTTAACAGTCGAAACTGTCGAGATGTTTTGACACAAGTTTGCCATGATTGACCCAGTCAATCCACCGCCGTTTTCACTGTATGCGCCATCACACTTCCATGATCTTCTCTGAATCCATATCATCCTGAACTTCAGGGCAACACCAGGTGCCACTGACCAAGCTCATGTAACATGTGCGAGGGGAGGAGCATGCAACTAACCCTGATATTTTGAGGACGAATCCATATGGGAGACAAGAGTTTTGACAAAGATTACAAAAACTGAAAACAACTTACAATTGATGTTTTAAAAAATAGTCTCAAGATTTCACATTGGTAACAAATAACAGTAATTCACAGAAACATGAACCACAAAGGAGTTGCCACATTTATGCTAATCTAATTGTTCTGTCAATCAGAGGTATGGAATGCTGACCCCATTGAACCAGCAAGAAAACAAAACTACTTCACCCTCTTCCCTGTAATTATCAGATTGTACGATTGAGAATGACTGGGTTCAAGTAGCACATCACAAAGTAATTGCCTGAGATAGCTATGTTGGGAACTTACTGCAATAATATTGAAATGGTCTGGTATCGGAGTATGTTGAGAGTTTTTTTTGCCAACTCTACTGTTGTACAGTGGAGCCTCCCTTCGCGGACACCTCTCTAATAAGGACACTAGTCTTGGTCCGTAATTGGGTGATGCCATTCTATCTGACCTCCCTTATCAATACGTCTCACTGTTAAGTTCAGTGATTGTTGGTTCGAAAGTTTCCACGATCTTACAAAACTGTCCATGGGAACCACTCCCCAAGGACGAATTTTCTGTAACAAATTCTGAAACAGAAAAGTGATCCCTTAACACAAGTTCTCAGAACTTGGTTGGCCGTTGTATTTCTCTAATAATGTAGGATGTGCCAAAGTTAATTCTATGGCTCTTTGCATACTGAGTTTCTTCCTTGGTATTCATCCTTCAGGGCCCGGCGTAAATGTTTGAAATCTTGTAATTATGGAAATTAGATTTTGGAAATGGCATAATTACAAAGACATATTTAGGGGCACAATGGTGTTATATAGACGCATTGAAAGTACATGTACATGTATTTTGGTATATTTGTACATGTACATGTATTTTGGTATATTTGTACAGTAGAACCTCTCTATTAAGCACACCATCGGGAATGACAAGTGCTGTCCTTAATAGGGAGGTGTCCTGATTAGAGAGGTCAAATTGAATGGAAACAACCAATTTGGGACCAAAACTAATGTCCTTAATAGAGAGGTGTCTGCTAACAGAGGTTCCACTAGTACTGTATTATGCTTTTGGCATTTGGGGGATATCATTTCATGCCAGGATGAATCTCAACACAACAGTGTATTTTCAGGGCAAAATAGCTCGATATGGATGAATGATGCGATTTCATTTCTCACGACAAGAACAGATGAAATATTTCATCTCAAATCGCAAAATGCATCACATCCAACATATTGGGGTTAACCTTGGCTCTACTTGAAATACAATGGAACCTACTTTAGCGAAAACCTCTCTATTAAGGACACTAGTTTTTGTCCCAAATTGGTGCTTTCCTTTCATTTTGACCTCTTTTATCAGGACACTTCTTTACTAAGGACAGCACATGTCAGTCCGAGGGCGTAGAGGTTCTACTGTATTTGCGCTATTTGCGGTAATTTCATTCTTACTGGTTTGCATAAAAAAATACAGGAGGCAGCACTATACAAATCCAACCCACTCGATCCGTGTTTTTGTCAGGTTGATTATACATCAACGTTGCATTCCTGATACAAGTTGTATGAATGAATTATAGTAAGAATTATAGTGATATTTCGTCGTAAAGTATCGAGATTATTACATGCGCATAAAGAAATAGCTGGAAATGATGTGTGCAGTTTTCACAAATTTTGGCGCGTTTACTGGGAAAAACCGTTATAATGTTTGTGTCACATTATTGTTGACGGCAGTGGGGACACATGCCACTAGTCAGTAATTGGCTGATATTGGTCACCAGAGAAGTGGTTGGGAATTGGGATCTGTGGTTCTTTGGTTCGTGATTGGCTGGTGGCCCGTCTGGTGTCCTAGCTTTGTGACCTTTAATCCAGATTGACCTGGTCGAGTTGTATACATTTTATGAATGAGGCGGGTAAAAATGTAACAAGGGCATTAAAAATGTGCACAGTCATTCTTAAAGCCCTACGCAGTTCGTTGAAAATTTGAAATTTGTAAATGAATTTGTAAATTTCAAATTGCGTAAGCACGTACATGTACATGTAGTAAATATGAATTTTAAATTTGCCATTGTGTAGATAGTTGATACAAATACTATAAATACTAAAATACCAAGTTATAGCAAGTCATGCACATAATAACTGCTCTACGGTATTGTGTATAACTGCTTTTCTATTTTTCTGGACCACGAGAAATAACAAATGGCGTGAACCTTAAACTCATTTCGGTGTTATGATAATGACAATGTAAAATTAATGACAACTTTTTCCAATTATTTTGCAAATGAGAAGTGTTATGTTTGTCTTGTGCAATCTGTTTTAAAGGGGGACTATAGGCAGGAGGAGAGGGGCTAATTTGGCCATCTTCAGGGTGACTAATATACACAGTAAGGGCCCTTGGTCATGTCAGATTCGGCACTAAATATATTCCTCTTGCAAGAATGAATCATTTCCACCTACTGTGAGATGTGAGAGACCCCTATTGGCGGCTTTGTGTAACTTTATCTTGCCTGCCTCCCTTTAAAGGGTGTATACGCCATTTGTTCACACTCTGGTGGTCGTTTCCATGAAAATGATGCACACCATTGCAGTGCTGGCACCAGAGAAAACTTGCAATTTTTGGCAGATTCACAGTGTCATTGAAACAATACACCAACCTAGTATTATCATAATGATATAATAAACCCAGAGCTTTTACCGTAAATAAACATGCAGTGATCGGGAAAATTGATACACGCACCAATTATTCACAGATTACGCAAGAATATGCATGCATGTCGTCTCGTATTTGAAATAGGAAATAGATATACAGTAGAACCTCCTTTAGCAGACACCTCTCTATTAAGGACACCTACTCTAATAAGGACACTAGTTTTGGTCCCCAATTGGGTCTTCCATTCAATTTGACCTCTCTAATCAAGACACCTCTCTATTATGTACAGCACTTGTCAGTCCTGTGGGTGTCCTTAAAGGGAACTGGAACCGCCAAGCCAGTTCGTATGACCTCGTTTTCATTTCCCGCGTATCGGGTGATCAGAACGAGGCATGAATGAAAAAAGGCGCCTAGCTGTCAATCATTGAGTGATGTCACTACTATGGAATTTACTACGAAAACTCATGAATGAAAGATCGCATGACTCACGTGATTCTCACATGATTCTCAATAATAACAAATTGAACTGCGCATGCTCGGGCACTGGGGGCGGAGCTACAAATCTGAACTCGAATAGGAAGTTGGAAGTTTGACTTTCTCGGGCGGTGAAAGTCGAAAAGTTGAATAAATCGCTCGGCGGTTCCAGTTCCCTTTAATATAGAGGTTCTACTGTAGTTGGACCAACACAGAATATATCTAAATGAAAGGCGTACCTCTATAAAGAGTTACAATGCAACTAACTTGGCTGTTTTGCACAGCCTATTAAACCTTAAAGGGGTACACCGTTCGCAATTACTTGTGGTCCAGGTAAATAGAAATCCACTAATACACAATGCCGTAGTGCAGTTATTATGAATACAAATTTGTTGAAACTTGGTATTCATAGTATTTGTATATCAGTCTACACAACGGCAATGTTGAAATTTATTTTTTACCTATTTCCGCAGGTGGACATTTTAAAAATTCTATTACAAATTCAAAATTTTAATAAAAAGCATATTACCAATAGAAAATCATGTATACAGGCATGTTTGACTTAATATCCATGCATAAGATGCATAACATTATATATGTTACCATGTGATTGTGATGATAATTAGATCATACCGGTACTTGGAATTCAAAACATCTGAGTGATAACATATGATGGCTGCTGCAGGGAGGTTGAAAAAACAATGTCATTTGTTAAACGTCTGTTGCAGTGAACCCAAAAAGCAATATAGGCAGTGGAACTGCTCTGTCGAGGACAACCTTGAGACTAACCAGGCTCGAGGAAAGATAAGATAGTGTATTAAATGGAAACAACCAACTGGGTCCAGAAAAATGGTCCTTAATTAATTGAGAGGGTGTCCTTAAGGGGTACACCGTTCGTGATTACTTGTGGTCCAGTTAAATAGAAATCCACTATACACAATGCCGTAGTGCAGTTATTATGTGTACAAATGTGTTGAAACTTGGTATTCATAGTATTTATATATCAGTCTAGACAACGGTAATGTTGAAATCGATATTCAGTAAGTATTTCCGCAATTGGACATTTTAAAATTCAATTCCAAATTCAAAATTTTAATGAACAGCATATTACCAATAGAAAATCATGTATACAGGCATGTTTGACTTAATATCCATGCATAAGATGCATAACATTATATATGTTACCATGTGATTGTGATGATAATTAGATCATACCGGTACTTGGAATTCAAAACATCTGAGTGATAACATATGATGGCTGCTGCAGGGAGGTTGAAAAAACAATGCCATTTGTTAAACGTCTGTTGCAGTGAACCCAAAAAGCAATATAGGCAGTGGAACTGCTCTGTCGAGGACAACCTTGAGACTAGCCAGGCTCGAGGAAAGATAAGATAGTGTATTAAATGGAAACAACCAATTGGGTCCAGGAAAATGGTCCTTAATTAATTGAGAGGGTGTCCTTAAGGGCTACACCGTTCGTGATTACTTGTGGTCCAGTTAAATAGAAATCCACCAATACACAATGCCGTGGTGCAGTTATTGTGAATACAGATTTGTTTAAACTTGGTATTCATAGTATTTGTGCAGTTGAACCTACTTTAGCGGACACCTCTCTAATCAGGACAACCTCTCTATTTAATAAGGACACTAGTTTTGGTCCTAAATTGGTAGTTTCTATTCAATTTGACCTCTCTAATCAGGACAACTCTCTATTAAGGACAGCACTTGCCAGTCCCGAAGGTGTCCTTAATAGAGAGGTTCTGCTGTATATCTGTCTACAGAAAGACGATGCTGAAATTTATATTTGGTATGTATTTATGTAATTGAAAATTTTCATATTCAATTACAAATTCAACATTTTTATGAACAGCCTCAACCTTTAATAGACAATGTCTTAAGGGACATTCCCCTGTATTGGGTTCATCGGACTTCTGACCTGTTTTTGGCCAGGTTTTACACCTCATGCGAAGGATGCTGTTTTGGGTTTAGCGTGTTGCTTGAAGGAAAGCAAACCAAAAACCACCTAAAGAGGATGATAGAATCAGTTAGCGAAGCCATCCTTTAAACATTCATGTCAAAACTTGAACTCTGGACCACGCATAGTAAGGGTTGAGTATCAGTGTGCTGTGTCTTATGTCATGATGCAGTACATAGGCCTACAATCTCAACTTGGAAAAAATTCGGATAGGCCTGCTCCTGCCAGATAAAAATGTGATATTTTCGTAACCTAATATCTTTGATTAATGCGAACTAATTTATGATACAAATATATTTTCTTAGTGTGCCAAGTGAAATTGTAATGACGGTTTGATCTTAAGCATGTGTTGAAGATCAGTCTGGCTTGGGACCTCAAAACGGGATAACGTTCATTGTTTTCTATTGTTCTCTTGAGGAGTATATAAAGCATGGATGTTCTTGTCATTGACAATGGTGAGTTATTGAATTTTGATATTAATCTAATAAATCACTTCATTAGTTTGAGAAGATTTTATGAAAAATGGGGTATTTGTTGAATTTTTGTCTTCGTGAAATGTGAAGTTTTGGTAAAATGAAACTCGAGTAACATAATGTCTCATTGAGAATAACACTTTATATATATATATATTACCAACAATCCACCAAAAATCCACCAATGAAATTGACATCATGTCCTTAATAGGCCTATACATTTTTTATCAGGTCTTTGATCATGATTTTTTGTCACCTTTGTAGGGTGTGGTGTATCCGAAACCCAGTTTAGTCCTATAAAAAGGAACTTGGTAATTCATAACCAGATGCATGTGTGTACATAATGTATATGTCTAATGTTCAACCCTGTGGTTTGAAAATCTTTAGAACCTTTCAGCCTACTGTACTGTTTCTTTCACATTATCAAAGGGACATTGTATAGGCCTAGTAAAGGGTAGTGGGTGGGGCATTAGAGTACAGCTGACTCATTCTGCCTTGGTTTATTTGGACTTGTGTATATATTCTCACTTTGTCTCTGAAGGGAAAACACATGGTGTCCAGCCTATACAATGTTGTAAGCGCTTTCAACCAGTGCCTTGACAACAAAGACTGCATGCTTGCATCTTTCAAGCAGTTTAGACATCTGTACTTGTCTTTTTTTGTGTTTGGAATATCAATGGTAAGGTTTAATTTAAGGAAGTGACTATTTGGCAAGCCCGGCTTACCAAACAGCGACTTTTTCTTGTCCTGAATGGAGAGCCGAACTCATTAATATTAAAGTAAAGTCTCCAGCTCGCCAAACAGGGTAGATTTTTACCTGTTAGGCAAGCCCGGCTGGCCGAACAGGGTGGCTTTTTAGTGCTGTCTGGCAAGCGGCTCTCCAAACAGGACAAAAAAAGATGCCTGTTCGGCGAGCGGCTTGCCAAATAGACCCGGCCTTAATTTAAACCTGGTTGGGTCAACATCTCTCCTCACTGATACAGGCTCTTTTAGGGAGATTAGACAGCATTTGTACCAAGGCTGAAGTTGGCTCCGTGTCATTGTAGCCAGTAGGCCTTTGTGAAGAAGACGAATCAAGAGCCCCAAAAAATCAAATGCGCACACTCAGAACACGTCAGAACACCTAAGTATTTTAAAACCGACTTCCGACAATGCCATAAGCCAAGGTGACCCTTTGTTCTTAGTGAAACACATGACTGGTCAGTGCCCAAACAAACTTCTTCGAAAAGGTCGATTCCTAACTTTGGAGAGAATTAATTGACATTTTTAGTTTTAGGATGGAGACACAATTTTGATGATGGCCCAGACTTGCAGCACCATGTTGTGGTAACCTATTTAGGGACAAATTAGTCCCTGGATGCTGGGGTGACTCATTGGCACAGAATATATTTCCGGTTAAGACCCATATTTTGGGTGTAACTTCTCAATTTTCACCAGGGAAACTTTCCTCTATCCCAAATCCTGATTGTCATTTTTGGGCATTCATAAGGCATCCAGAAAAATACCACTGCCTCCTAGTTGACAAAGTATTGTCAAACCATTTAAAGTCTCAACAACAACACTGTATGTGGTTGAAGGAGTGGACAAAGCCAAACATTAAATGACTTCATTTGCAGCCCTTCCTCCTTAACAACATCACAATATTAGCTCAATACAAGTTTGAGTTACACCGACCACCATCCCAATGACGCCTTATCTTGCCCTCCTGCCATTTTGATTCGTGATGGAATGTTTCATGCCAGAAAAGGTCATAATCTTACACATAGAGGCAATACATGTTTTCTATCAAATTCAGATCAAGTTCAGGTGCAAGGATTCAGCAGTTCATTGTATATGTTACATGTGACTCGCCATACTATGTACTGGGATTTTTTACAAAGTTAAACTGAAATAAATTCAAAGGTCTATGATAATATTGTTTCGAACTAACTTTGCCGGAAGCTGTTGTACATTGAATGTGAGCTACCATGTTTCATTCCATGTTATATTCGAGTGGATATATTGTGTTCAGGACTTTTTGGCAAAGTTATACTGAAAGGAACTTGTATGAGTTGATATCAAGTCTTAGTTCCTTGCCAGAAGCTTTGTACAAGTATATCAAAAGGAGCTACTGTGTTTCGTAGAATGTGAATTTTTGAGATGCTTAATGAGGCATGTTTTATATCAAGCTATGATATATTTGTAACCTTTGTTCTTGATTTTCTTACAGGTCAAGTTGGCGTGGTGCATGACAGAGCCAGTGGTGAAGACGATGAAAAGATAAAAACAGTAGAGACTGCGACAAAAACTGCAGAGAAAGACGCAACTGTAGAGATTGAGATAACAACAAGAGAAGAAGACGCGAAGACACTAACTCTTGAAGAGGTTGTGACAGATTGTTCCAACGGTGAGACAATTGTGACAGCGGAGACGATTGTCAGTGCTGATGGTTGTGACGAAGAGACCATTGTGACAACCAAACAGATGGTGACTGAATGGGACGGCGACGAAAAGATTGTGACGACGGAGAAAATCGTTGGGGATGATGGGAATGAGTGCGAGACGAGGACTGAAACGGTTGTGAAGATAGACAGCACTGAAGACAAAGACACTGAGAAGGTTGTGACAAAGATTGATCGCACGACGAGCAAGATTATCGTGGAGGTGGATGCTGTGAATAAATCCACATCGCCGAGGAAGGATAATTTGAATGATAGTATTGACCGGGAAGAGCAGAAAAGGGAGGCGTTTCGATATTTTGAAAAGTTGGGCAGAGAGGCATCTCTTGAGGGTTTGAAATTGAGAAGTACACCAGATAAATCTGCTGTTGTTAAGGAGGACAAGATAGTTCCTTCAAAGGCCCAGAGGCCAAAGTCAGGGGTTTCAAATTTGTTTACCGGTACGAGGGACGTCTTCACTGGATTACGTAAAGTCTCACCAAGTCATAAATCGCAGACTTTGGACGCCAAAAAGATGAATCGTTATGATGTTAAATCGACTGGGGACATTAGCCATCCCCGGCATATGGAGGATATGACATATGCGGACAGTGATCCATCACTGCGTGTCACTTTAACTGGTATGACAGCTGGGGATTGGCGGTACAGTCCTACGGGGTCATCCTCCACCGATACCAGTTTGTACGGTGCACGGTCACCGCGCTCACCAATCAGAACAAACGGCTCGTTTAATCCGTCTAGTGTGTTGCGACGACCGTCTCCAAACTCGTCAAACGTCAGCTTGGAAATCCACAATGCTATCGACACCTTGGACAGTGCAATAGCCCTCAGTAGTCAAAGTTCAGTCGATTCGGGGCTAAGTTCAGACCCAGCTCGCCAACATGGACATTTTGTTGTCGTGGCCATCGATTTCGGAACAACCTATAGCGGATACGCGTTCAGTTTTACAAGGGATCCGTCAAGTGTTCACATGATGCGTAAATGGGAAGGTGGCGACCCTGGTGTGATAAATCAGAAGACACCAACGACGCTTCTTCTTTCGCCCGACGAAAGGTTCCACTCGTTTGGATTTTCTGCCCGGGATCATTTCCATGACCTTGACCCCCAGGAGGCAAAGAAATGGTTGTATTTTGAGAAGTTCAAGATGCTCCTCCACCACAACCCGGTGAGTAGATTCTCTTCACAAAGTGCCCCGCAAACAGGCAATTTTTATCACCGCAACTGGCAATAATCATTACTGTTGATGCATGGAGAGATAAGATTTCTTGTCTGTTGGTAAAAGTGGTCATTGCTGGATTTGACATTTGTTGCAGGTTGGGATGACCCCGCAGACAACCAATTTTTGTAGGATGCAATAATTATCACACTTTGCTGAGATAAAAAGTGCCTGTCTGTGCTTTTAATGGGTAAATGACCTCATTCTAATTCTTCATTTAGTTCTAAGAGAAACAATGATGTTGTTCTAATCTAAAATAAACAGAACATTAACCAGGTTTTTGGTATTCCTTGGAAAACTACATATTGGTTGCTTTAAGTGCAAAAAGTTGTTGCAATACTAATGAGGAACCGGCGTTAAGATAACTGCCAGTGGCGGCGCCACAATCGATCGTACCTTCTGACGCCATGACGTCATTTTCTGGTCTGTTGACGTTGCATGAGGTCAATCACGGGAAACCATTGCGTACATTTTTGCACAGCATTTCAACAACAGAAAACGTGCCCAATAACTAGCATCGCGCATATTTTCCGCAAAATTATCTTAAAGAAACTGATAGCTCAATAGATTTAAAACAGGAAGATGCAAACGTCGCCGAAATCGGTCGAAAATAAGCGATCGTTTTCGGGCTCAGAAATAACATGATAATGCATTGGAAATGGAGAGTTTTGGTATGATCGATTGCATCGCCACGCGGCGGATAAATCGCGCCGGTTCCTCATTAAGTGCATGACAGCAACTTGTTGGACAACCACTTTATACTATGCCGATAAAGTTGGCAAGCCCAACCACTCTAGTTTGGAACTGTAGAACCCTATGTGCAGTGGCCATACAGACAGTTGGTCAAAATATTCTTTACTCTCAATCATATGTCAATGCATGGATTCCCTGAGATTGTTCCATTCTAAATCTGGATCTCGGAAGCACCCTATAGTCACTTGAAGATGGCCAAATTAGCCCCTCTCCTCCTGCCTATTGTCCCTCTTTAAAGCTGAGATTTTCCCTATTAAGTTTAGTACGACATTATATGGTCATTGCTGATCATGATAGTGTCTTCGGATCATACTCTAGCTGACAGACGATTGCTTTATGTACATTTCAATTTCTCCTTCAACTCTCATATATGCACCTCCGTTTTCAGGCAGGGATAGCTAACCCTTAATGGCAGATAGCTATCTGCCATTAAGATTGTCAGTTTATCCTTCAGCTTGCTGGCAGTGATGTAATCCTAAGTCATACATTTGGTGACTATTAAATGACTGAATGCATTGGCTATTTTATTCAAACATTGCAGCTCAAGATGAGTTTGCATACCAAAGGGCAAAGCAATCTATTTTTGCAAAGTATACCATTTCTACATGATATCATCATTGGTAGGAATTGGAATTCCACCAATGTGATCTGGACCTGATAATGTCAGACAAAGGGCGAGGTTATATCTTGACTTTCTAACAATGATATCTGGGTTGATATGGTGAAAGAAACTGTATCAGTACATCCTTGAGTGTTGGAAGAGATAAGCATCCTATACTTATTGTGCATTTCCTCAATGTAGTGTTTTAACACTTTGATTGTTGTTAACCCTTTCATTCTGTGATTTTGGATTTGCGATACCATAAAATCAATCAGAGGCTGGAGTGCGAATCACTTCTGCTGCATCTTGTTATGGGGGATGGGGGGGGGGGGGGGGCATAGTACTCCATCAATTGTGGATTGGGGACATGTCATACATCAGCCATTGTGTAGTGCTAATTTTGTCTTCAAGTAATAGCCTTGTTGAAAAAAACCTTCTAAATAATGATAATATGTTAAGTGTTATACATGTACAGTGGAACCTCCCTTAGCGGACACCTCTCTGTTAAGGACAACCTCTCTATTATGGAAACTATTTTTGGTCCCAAATTGATACTTTCCATTCAATTTAACCTCTCTAATCAGGACACCTCTCTATTAAGGACATCATTTGTCAGTCCCGAAGGTGTCCATAATAGAGAGGTTCTACTGCATGTTGTAATGAGAGAGGGAATGGTCTTCTTTGGGATGCTGTTGGGCTGAAATATTGTCAGGATTGGGATGAATACCATTATTTCAGCAGGATTCAGGAAAAGCAATTCATTATACAGTGGAACCTCCCTTAGCAGACACCTCCCTATTAAGGGCAACCTCTCTATTAAGGACACTAGTTTTGGTCCCAAATTGGTTGTTTTCATTCAATTTGACCTCTCTAATCAGGACACCTCTCTATTAAGGACAGCACTTGTCAGTCCCGAGGGTGTCCTTAATAGAGAGGTTCTTCTGTATTTTGATAGGGCTTAATTTCATATCGGTGCCTTTATTGTAACGAGACGTTGAATCACCAGGCGCCCCCTCTCCCACCTCTCATAAAATAATCTGACTCAGACAATAGTTGTGTAACTTATTTTCCAGGAATTGAATGAAAAAACCATGATTCCCGCGAGCAATGGAAAGGAGGTCCCAGCCGTGAATGTCTTTGCCCATTCCTTGATGTTCTTCAAGGAGCACGCTCTCCAGGAACTGAGCGACCAGTCGACGATTAAGATACTTAACGAGGACGTGCGATGGGTGATCACAGTGCCAGCAATCTGGAAGCAACCAGCCAAACAGTTCATGAGGCAGGCTGCCTATAAGGTATTGAAACAACTAATTCTTTGCATAGTTATGGAAAGAATTAGTTGCTGATCATGATAGTGTCTTCGGATCATACTCTAGCTGACAGACGATTGCTTTTATGTACATTTCAATTTCTCCTTTGACTCTCATATATGCACCTCCGTTTTCAGGCAGGGATAGCGAACCCTGAATTCCCCGACCAGATCCTCATTGCCCTGGAACCGGAGGCTGCCTCCATTTACTGCCGCAGACTACGCATGTATCAACTTGTACCGGAGGCCCCTGTGAAGCGCCCTCTATCGCCAAGAAAAGATAACCAGGAGCCGATGAATATGGACTTTGTTTGTGAGGAGTTGCGACAAGGTAGTTTTTCGTTCAATACTGCAGGCACAATGGATGTCAGGCCTGTCTCCACTAGGGCATTTTCCTGCCCTGTGATCCCTGTTGCAGTATTGAAAATGACTGGCTGGTGCATTTCACATCTTTTGATGAGACTTTCACTTCCTACCAATTTGAATTGTCAAGTACTACTGGGGCTGAGCATAGTTTCAAGCAGCGGTAGAGTCCCTAGTGGAATCAGGCCTTAACACTCTAAAATGTTCTCTCCTAATACTCTCTTTCTCTGAGTTGGACAATTTAGGCAGCCTATCAACGTGCATGGGAAGGGTATATCAACTCCTACTTGTAAAAAATGTAAATTTTCTGCTTTCTTGTCATCTTAGACCCTGATCCTGAACTATTTATAATATCTTAACCACCCCGCAATCAGTCATTATCATCATTGTGGCATTTGAAACGATGTTTGAATCTTTGCAAGTCTGTCAGAGTACTATTTTATTCTATCAAAGAATCATTCATTCTATGAAAGAATGGTGTCATTTTATGAAAGAATGGTGTCATTCTATGAAAGAATCTTGCCATTCCGTCAAAGAATGGTGTCATTCGATCAAAGAATCATTCATTCTATCAAAGAATGGTGTCATTCTATCGAAGAATCATTCATTCTATGAAAGAATGGTGTCATTCTATCAAAGAATCTTGCCACTCTATGAAAAAATGGTGTCATTCTATGAAAGAGTGGTGTCATTCTATCAAAGAATCATTCATTCTATCAAAGAATGGTGTCACTCTATCAAAGAATCATTCATTCTATTAAAGAATGGTGTCATTCTATCAAAGAATCATTCATTCTATTAAAGAATGGTGTCATTCTATGAAAGAATCTGCCATTCTATCAAAGAATGGTGTCATTCTATCAAAGAATCATTCGTTCTATTTAAGAATGGTGCCATTCTGTCAAAGAATGGTGTCATTCTATCAAAGAATGGTGTCATTCTATCAAAGAATCAGTCAATCTCTGAAAGAATGGTGTCATTCTATCAATGAATGGTGTCACTCTATCAAAGAATGGTGTCATTCTATCAAATAATCTGTCTTCTATCAAAGAGTTTTGTTATTCTAATGAAGAATCTTGTCATCCATTTGACTCATTCTATCAAAGATCCTAATCTTGCTTTATTCTTGCCAATAGAAGTACATGTATGACCAAATTGTATATTGCTTATACCAACTGATATGCGACTGATATCTATTCAGATGTTTTGAAATGTCCATGCATTTTCTTACTAAACATGCCTTTCTGTTATATCATAGCTCTGCTTCACCAGTCCTTTCTCAAGCTTAATTACCATATCTGTCCTGGTTTGGGCTATTTTCAGATCTAACCCACTATGCCAAATATGATATAAGCAAAATACAGGGAGAACGGGTAGAAAATATTGTTCGAGGTTTGTAAAGATTTTTGAGTGCTTCTTATCCTTTATCCTCATTTTCATTATGCATGTCTTCCTCTCACCTTGACCCCCATGCACTATTTTAAGCCATTCTACGGGCTGGCTGGCCTGAAACTCCTGGAATCAGTGTAGGCGGGACCTCGTCCATTAAACAGTCACTCAATCAATCAATCAATCAATCAATCTCGTCTCCAAGTAACATTTAGATTGCCTCACATACATATATGCACTTATTTTACTCGAGAACCGAGGCAATTCTCATCTGTTATGATATCAATAGAATCACTTTTCACACCAGACAAAGGATAGAAGGGTGATGTCAAAAACACATTACTTAAATACTGTGTTTTTGGTGATATCCAGACCTAGATCCCCTTACTATGCACATTAGCAAGAAGAATTAATAAAATTATCAATTCTTGATATTGCCATAATTCATTTTTGAGAAGTAATACACAGTGGGAATGGTGATCGGGGACTGCCGAGTCATGATTAAGCATCTCCTCAGGTGATTTTTCATGACCTAAACTTGTAATTTCTGAAAGTTGACACTTAATTTCCATAGTATAAAGTTTGAAAATGGAAATGGAGGATTGCTTTATATAGCCTTGTGATTGGTGCGGACGTCCCCATCAAGATAAGCAATGTATGTTTGGCGTAGTTAGTTGACGAATGGGTGGCATGACACAGTTGCGACACTAACATGTACAGTAGAACCTCTCTACTAAGGACACCCTCGGGACTGACAAGTGCTGTCCTTAATAGAGAGGTGTCCTGATTAGAGAGGTTAGATTGAATGGAAACACCCAATTTGGGACCAAAACTAGTGTCCTTAATAGAGAGGTGTCCGCTCAGGGAGGTTCTACTGTATGCTGAGAGAACAAATAATTAGGTCTATTGGTTCAGAATTTGTTTCAAATAGTTAACATAAGTTTTTTGTAACTTTCAGGCACCTGTTACATGGTTGTCGATTGTGGTGGAGGAACAGTGGATATCACTGTGCATCAGCTGGATGAGAGTGCCGGAAAGCTTCGAGAACTCCACAAAGCTACAGGAGGACCACATGGATCTGTTGGTAAGATATCTCCATCATTTCTGAACCAGCAGTGGAAGTGTTTAGGGATAGCTAAGGGGCAATACTACCCCACCCCCTCCCAGCCCTCCCAACCCAACCACCACCATCTCAGCTTTGGTTAATTATTTGACCAAGCAGCAGTGGACAGGTTCATCTCAACCCTGGTGCATTGCTGTCAGACATGAGAAGAAGGCATTATAGGAACCTCTTAAATTTCATCATTTTCCTAGTGGGTTTTAGTTTCATAGTATCCAGTGTCTTAGGTCTTAGGTCTTAGTTTTCTAGACACCCGATATCAGTTATGAAATTGTCATGGGGAGCTTCAAAGCCTAGTGGTTAACACTGCTGGCTACCACGCAACAGGGCCTGGGTTCGATCCCGGGGAGAACCCAGGATTGTCTTTCTGGATGAACCGGTGAGGCTTGTTCAAGAAAATAAAATTCCTGGCTCTTCACAGTCCTTCGAATGAGACTTAAAACCAAGGTTATACTGGTGTCTATGCCAGGGCAGGTTAAAGACCCCACCAAGTGAAAAACATGAGTAGCTTGCATGGACTCAACCTCTCACCAAAGTCGGATTCACTTAAGGCTAAAAAACCCAATTGGCGCATAACCGTAGTGTCACGCATAAACGCTCATCCCACCTTGGAGGAGGAATACTCCCTGGAGAAAATCACCTTCAAGCGCAGGACGAATGCTGAAGAAGAAGAAGAAATTGTTGTAAACAGTGCTGAGATTTGAACCTACGACTTCTCGCTCACAAGGCCAGCGTTCTATCAAAAGTCTTGCCTAAATCACAACAAAATAAGTGTCTGCATTTTAAAGGCCTGTACCATTTGTTAAAAATCTAAAACTTGCAATTGAATCCGAAAATACCTAATTCTGTTATATGGGGGGGGGGGGGGGAGATGTGTAATAACCACCACCTCCTTTAATTATCGTTGATACAGTCCTTATCCAATTGACATCCACCATACGTGCCGACTTGCATGCCAATGACACCAATGACACCAATGCTTATATCTCTGTGTTTCACGTATATTACGCTCGACCTACGCGCTGGGATGTTACTTGTGATTTGGACTGTTATACTGAATCTAAATTTCTACATTGCCGTTGGGTTGACAGAAATGAAATACTATGTCTACCAAGTTTCAACAAATTTGCATGGATGATAGCAGCACAGTGGCATTGCTAAAACTGCATTTCTAATTTTTGAATACGAAAGGCATTCCCCTTTAGTGCTGATTCTTCAAACTTAATATACATGAACACACCTCTCTATCTAATGCAGGGGTTGACCAAGAGTTTGAGAGACTTCTCATCAGGATATTCGGTCAAGATTTCGTTGATCAGTTCAAGTGCAAGCGTCCCGCTGGATTCGTGGACCTGATGATTGCTTTCGAGTCCCGCAAGAGAGCTGCCAGCCCATTCAAAGAGAATCCTCTAAACGTATCGCTTCCATTTTCCTTCATTGATTACTACAAGAAGTCGAAGGTTTGTAAATGATTTTTTGTCCTGGATTTTGTTTTCTCGAGTTCAGGTTAAAGTGACTATAATACATTGGAACATAAAAAGGCCTACAGAGGTGTTAACAAACAGGCAAACTTGATCTACGATCTGGGACATCCGTGAATGGGGGGGGGGGGGGGGGGAAAGACGTGTATTAACCACCACCTTCTTTAATTATCGTTGATACAGTCCTAATCACAATTGACATCCCCCATACGTGCCAACTTGCATGCCAATTACACCAGTGACGTGCTCATATCTCTGTTTCACGTATATATTACGCTCAACCTACGCGCTGGGATGTTACTTGTGATTTGGACTGTACACCTTATTCCACAATGAGTTTACTTTGATATTTTAACTTTAAAGGTCTACGCTGTTCGTTAAAAAATTTGAATATATAATTGAATTTTAAAATGTCCTATTGCGGAAATACATACTAAATATAAATTTCAACATTGCCGTTGTGTAGACTGATATACAGATACTATGAATACCAAGTTTAAACAAATTTGTATTCAAAATAACTGCACTACGGCATTGTGTATTAGTGGATTTCTACTTAACTGGACCACAAGTAATTACGAACAGTATACCCCTTTAATCATTTTCCAATCTGTCTTCAAACGAAACAAACCTATCACTGCCCTAACCTCCCCCATCATCTAACAAATGCACTGACAGGCCTACTTGGCCTGTTTCAGGCTCTCACCCAGACACTGAGACGGATGCTTCCACATTCACAGGGTTGTCCCGTTGACGTCGCCGTCCGACGCTACAACGAGAAGTATAACGACAAGGACGTGCGTTGGTCATCGCAGGGGATGCTGCGTTTGAACCCAGAGACGATGCGGCGACTGTTTCAGCCAACGCTTGAGAAGATTATGGAAGCCGTCGGACGAGTCCTTAATCACCCCGACGCTAAAGGTACATCCTGCAGACTTTGTAATGTTCAACCCTAAAGGCCTACGCCGTTTGTTAAAAATGTTGAATTTGTAATTGAATTTGAAAATGTCCAATTGCGGAAATACGTACCAGATATAAATTTCAGCATTGCCGTTGTGTAGACTGATATACAAATACTATGAATACCAAGTTTAAACAAATTTGTATTCACAATAACTGCACTACGGCATTGTGTATTAGTGGATTTCTATTTGACTGGACCACAAGTAATTACGAACGGTATACATTTTTGCTTCCCCAAATGTTGTGCTAAAGGCATATTATGCACATACTCCGGCACAGATCCAGGGGAGGGGGTGAACAAGACCCCCCCCCCATTATTCATGAAAATCGTTGAAATTTACCATGAGATTTTGGAACACACGAGGAATTTGTATCTTACTCCAGATTTGACATGAACTTTTCTACATTTCTTTAGGTACGCAGTATGTGTTCCTGGTGGGAGGTTTTGCAGAATCCCCAATTTTACAGCACGCCCTGAGGAAAGAGTTTGGCCACATTGTGAAGCTGATTATTCCCCAAGACATGGGCCTAACAATCCTGAAAGGTCAGTTTAATTTAATTTTGATAACGGTTTTCTATAACATGCCTGATTGACAAATCTGAACAGGACACATAAAATTTTTTCATTCAAAAATTTTGAAATTGAACTTGAAATTGAAAATGAAAATATTCAATTGTTTAAATAGTTTATGATTATGAATTTCAACAACTGGTAAGCTGTGGTGTAGACGTTATATAAACATGTAAAAACACTATAAATGCAAAATTTCAGCGAATTTGCATTCACGATAACTGCTCTGCGGAAATGTTAATTTGTATTTACCAGAGACTCACGAAAATACAATGGACATGAACAGCAGCTGGAGACCTTATTTTTGTTGAAGTTTTGTTAGAAAGGCTTTTGATCAGCAGATTCTGATTGTAGCCATTTTGTATCAGGAAACAATTCTTCGGACAATTCCACAAATTCTCAAAATAGTCCTCAGGTGGGATTTGAAAAGAAACATCAGAATTCTACGTAGATTTTCTGCCTTTAATCTTCAGGTGCAGTACTCTTTGGACTTGACCCAACCATCGTAAGCCTCCGCAAATCTCGCCTGACCTATGGTGTCGGTGTGCTAAATCGTTACAACAACAAAAAGCACCCAAAGGAAAAACTCGTTAAGCGAGACAAAGTCGAATGGTGCACAGACATCTTTGATAAGTTTGTCTGCGTGAATCAAGCAATCGCGCTCGGAGACACAGTCCTACGTAGCTACACGCCAGCAAAATCGGGTCAGAAGCAAAGCGTCATCAACATCTATTGCACCGATCGAGAGAACGCGGAATTCATCACGGATCGTGGCGTCAAGATTTGCGGAACGCTCATCTTAGATTTGACGGACACTCAGTATCAGACGCTCCCGAAGCGGAGGGAAATCCAAGCGAGAATGCTGTTTGGCGACACCGAGATCAAAGTTAGCGCACTAGACGTCGCCACTGGTCGGTGCGTCAAAGCTGCCATTGACTTCTTGAATAAATAATGAAGAAATGGACAATGGCCATGTTTGGGTTTCCAACCTTAACCTCTTGAATCCCGGTGACCGACCAGTCGGTCTCCGTGATATTTTCATTCCCTTGAGCTGGGACGCTAGTTTATTGCTTGTTTTAGCATGTTTGATGTACAGTAGGGTCAGTTAGAGCATACCTGGGTAGATGGCGCCTCGGTACCAGACTCTGGCGGTTGTTTGCGGGCGCTATACATCGTGAAAGTCAGACCCAATTTCGCAACCACGTGACCACCCTGGGATCCCGGGATTTTCAAGTTTTGGGATTCAAGAGGTTAATACTGGTTGGAGTGGATTCTGGTTATTGGCACTTTGTATACAAATATATATCATTACTTTAAGCACTCATTGTTTTGTACTGGTTATTGATTTTGCAATTTACAGGATTAAGATTTAAGGGGAGACTATCGGCAGGAGTTAATTTGGTTATACAGTAGAATCTCTCTATTAAGGACACCCTTGGGACTGACAAATGCTGTCCTGAATTGAGAGGTGTCCTGATTACAGGGGTTCATTTCAATGGAAACAATCACTTTGGGACCAAATGCACTGTCCTTGATAGAGAGGTGTCCGCGAAGGGAGGTTCCACTGTATTAGGTTACACGATGTCACTGGCTGGTGTCTCAATACCTAAACAGAATGCACTGACACGCTTTACCACAATGCCAAACCAGACCAAGTATCCTAACTACGCATATCAGTCACCTAGAGACCGCCTACCTGACTTCTCTGTCCTCACCTATAGTCTCCCTTTTAAGTATGTACCCATGTAGAAACTTTGCATTCGACCAATGAATACAGACAATATTATGTTACTCATACATGTATGTGCTTTTGTACTAACTCCTTATTAAAGGCCGACGCCGTTCGTTAAAAATTTTGAATTTGTAATTGAATTTTAAAATGTCCAATTGTGAAAATACATACTAAATATAAATTTCAACTTTGCTGTTGTGTAAACCGATATAGAATTACTATAAATACCAAACTTACATTCACAATAACTGCACTACGGCATTGTGTATTAGTGGATTTCTATTTAAAGGGACCACAAGTAATTACGAACGGCATACCCCTTTAAGGTCTATGCATATTGTTTTGGTATGAGGCCACTTTGGTCCAATGGCCGGACTCTCAGCTAGTGGTCAAGAGGCTGATTGTCCAAACCACACAGTCAGCATGAGACACAGGCAGGTCTTTAAGTTTAACAGTGCCTTTCCAAACCAAGATTGCTCTGGTTGTGGTACTGATTTAGCAGCTCATCTGAGGTCCACGATACATGTAGGTTTCAGGACGTAAAGTGTGATGTCAGGATGATAGTCTCAACTGTAGTTCGTAAAAGACACGCCCAAACTTTTTAAAGAACGAGACGAAAAAAACCAAGCTGAAGTTTTTGTAAATAGTCATTTACTGTCAATGCAAGATATAAAAGCTGTTTATTAAGGCTTTTGAGATTTGTAAATGTGGATTACACATAAGATTATATTACACAAATGTGCTTTTTTGGTATATTCTCTGTATTGACGTGTTCTGCTTCTTTTACTTTATATCTGCTGTCGGCACCCCTGGAGAATCAATTCCCCAAATTGCCGAGCATCTGGGGAATTCATTCTCCAGGGTGAAGAACGTCTCGAAAGAGACCAGGCAGAGTTTTTTGTAAATAGTCATTCAAGCTGTTTATGAAGGCTATTGAGGTTTGTAAATGTGGATTACACATCTGAACATATAACATAAATGTGCTTTTTTTGGTATATTTTCTATACATATTGACATACATTGTATCCGCTGGGGGTAAAGGAGTGTTCAAAAAGAATTTGCAAATCGGAGAGGCAAATGTCGTCCGCAAACGACCAATTTTAATCACGACAACCTGCGACATAGCTGTGCCAACGTGAAGAGTGATTCCGATTTAACCAGTTGATGGTCACTTTCCAATCAGAATCGTCATGTTGGGTACATTGGAGTTGCGGCAGACACAAGCTGCAGGTAACCGCGGCGCAGCTCCAAAATCCTAAGAGGAGCTTAGAAGAAATTTAAAATGAAATCCATTCATGTTCTATAATTTGGGAAAAAGATATTTAGCTTCAACTCAACTTAGATTGCCCCTTCATTATCCATGTGTATAGTCCTTTCACCAAAATACTTTTAATACTCTGGTTATCATATCTTGTTATACATGTACTAATAAAGCTTCTATAATAAAACATTCTATTGTCAGTTTTGTGTCATTTCAAGGACAACATTGTGGTACCACATTCCCGCACACCTTTCGAAAACAGCAAGAGGCGGCCTGGTCCAGTGGCTAATGTGCCTCGCAAAATGATGACGTTTGTCGCTGTAACAATTATCACTGCGATGAGTGACAAAGAGATCACTTGTCTACAGGTAAAACCAGTTATCTCTGGCAGGGGGTTACAGTGTCGGTTATTTGAAATATCTGCAGTGAGGGCTATAGGAGTGTCTTGCAAGATGAAACTGTCTTCCTTCCAGGAGAGATGCTATGTGTTAATCACGGGGCAGAAAATGCATGCTGCATACCGTCTGCAGACTGGGGGTTTTCTCATGAGTCAATAGAATCTAAGGTTTGGAATTAGGGGACCATATCAGTAGTTGCTTTGCGCCAACTTTTTTTCAAAGTTTGTTTTCTTATATTTGAATTACCTGTGAATCATCTTGCAGGAAGATTTTTTTGGGTGTGCATGACAGATGACGTACTTAATACAGAACATGTATATTGTATCGGCCTGTTGTGCCTCGTGCGCCTGGTAATTGATTGGCCGGCAAGGTTGGGTTCGTTTCAAAGGCAGCATTTCATGATAAAAAGAGCTGAATGACATGGGTTAATATAATAAAAAATAACAGAATGAAGAAACCCAGGGAACAGAAAACCATTGTATATCAAACACCCACCTTGACAGTTCTCCTCTGTCTCTTGATGTTAAGTGAAAATACCGGCCTCTTTGACATTCTAAACAGGTGCTGTTAGGCCAAATAAAAAATGTTTTCAGGCAAATGTTTATTACTACAGTCCTGGTCACAAGATACATCCTAGCTGATTAGCATCATGTAGGCCCTACGTGCTAAATCCTTGCGAGTCACACATACATGTAGCGTGCCAGTGGATGCACTTGGTTCACAGTTAAAGGAATTTAGGCCTACACCCCAACTCCTGGTGTATCGCAAAGCCTGTTTGCACAACGGCCTAGATAATCTTTGTTCTACCGTTTGGCATATACCTGAAATGGCCTCTTATTTTTTAGTGTGAAAATCACATGGCAACTGTTGAGATGGTCCCCTAATTCCAGATCTTAATTTTAATACAGAAGTTGGCTGAAAGCAACTGCTGATATGGTCCCCTAATTCCAGACCTTAGATTCTATTGAATCATGAGAACAGACGGTATGCAGCATGCATTTTCTGCCCGCCGTATGTGTTAATCAGGAGTTCAGGGTCTTCAGACCACTACATATTCTTGCCCTTGCTCTACGCCAAATCTTCTTTCTCGGACCAAGATGAAAATCATGAATGTTTTGATGAAAATCATGAATTGTTTCTCCAAGGTGTTAAAACACCTTGGAGAAACAATTCCTGATCTCATAACTCAAGTGAGATTCCGTGAATATGATTGGCTGACACACGTCACGTGACCGTCTAGTATTCGCAATGTTGCCCGCTCGCGAAATTTTTTTCTGCAGGATACTTCTGGCATAGTGTACATCTGACAGCCAATCAGAATTCAAGGCAAGCACGTGTCTTTGTTGACATCATCTTTCCACATGGCGCAATAATGTCAACAATGCCACGTGTTCTGATAATCTTGGAAAGAACAAGTTAGCAAATGGTTAGAGGAGTATATTAGCTAAAATATATTTATTTGCAGTATCTTAACATGTATTTTCATTGTCGAGTGGACTGTATTTATTGGACTTGTCTGTTAAAGGCGCACTGTGCTCGGCAAAATAGCCGAGGTTGAATGTTTATCTGTCAACCGTGTAACTAGTTCTGCTGTATATGCATAGGTGACGCCACCATTCAATTTATTTTGTTTGCTTGTCAAAATGTGTTTTATACAATGGCCCTTCAACAATGTTCAAACTACCAAAATCAACAGCAGACATCGGATACACTGTCCCTTTAATAATTATCAACATTGGCAACACTGTCAGTGTCACTGCCCCTTAAAATTTCACAAATCGCCAGACATCGGATACACTGTCCCTTTAATAATTATCAACATTGGCAACACTGTCAGTGTCACTGCCCCTTAAAATTTCACAAATCGCGAGACATCGGATACACACTGCCCCTTAAAATTTCACAAATCAATGCATGCACTGCAATGTAGCGATCAGATCAGCTGATGCCTCTTTTGTACGCATAATATCATCAATTTTACAATGAATCTGTGCAATTCATTCCTAAACACTACGACACACAAACCTTGAGTTGAGCATAATTGGGGTCAGACAATGAACTATTGTCACATTCACAGTTGAAGTGGCACTCGGCATGCGACTCGGTATCGTCCATTGTATTTGCATTATCATGCATAAATAAACAGTGTGACGCCAAAGATCGCGCCAATTGTGATTGGCTGTCAGATGTACACTGTGGCAGAAGCATCCTGCAGAAAAAATTTCGCTGCCCGCTCACGGCAAGCCGGTAGACATTTTGCCATGTCTCCCGGCGTGACGGCATGTGGCACTCTGTGGCGGCAATATTTATATAATCCCGATCCACCGTTGTTGTGCGTATATCCATCCTTCACCGCCGATAACTCCCCCTGATCGGCCGTCGGAAGGGCCGTTACCTTAGCGGTAATCTCCATGCATTTCCTTCCTTTTCCACACGTCTGATAAACCTTGGAAACACTCCTTAAAATGCATAAAAACATGAAATAATGCCATTCGAACCTAACGTGGTTACGAATCAACATTTGGAGCTTATTCTTACATGATCAGATCGGAATTTTATGGTAATTTAGAAATCTGTCGCATATCCGATTCAATAGTCTATATTTTAAAACAACCCAGTTGTACCTCGCCTCCAGTGTACAGTACTGATCTCCCAGATATGGGAAGACACGCCCACCACACACCCATAATATGGACCAATAGCGCTCCGCTTATAAATACGCCACCACCACGCGGGGCCTTTTCGATCAGACGAGTTGCTTGGGAAGTTGGGGCCTGTCATGCATTATGCATGGATAAGGTTGACGACTATGTCTAGGCCTAATTGTCTATGATTGACTGATATTTTATAACAAACGATGAATAAAAGAAGCCTAGTCATGTATGTTTAATATGTAAAGTCAAGGACTTAGTGAGCCCCCCTTTAGGTCGGGGGAGCTCCCCCGAACCCCCCTACGAGCATATGTTAAGTGCAAGCTCTAACAACTACAGCTGTTACAATGGGGGGACACCCCCCCAAACCCCCCTCCGTCGACATAGGTTTTTACCAGTGCGTTGGGGGGAAGCTCCCCCCAAACCCCCCCGGTGGACAGTCAACTAGCCCTTCTGTGTCATACTGCTGGAGGGGGGGTGCGATGGGACCATCCATATAGTTCCTTCCGACACATTTTTGTTTTGGTAATGTAATACATTGTGATTGTCCTTATTCACGGGAATCGGGCGTTTCCAGTGATATACGACACAAATAGGTTGTCCTCATGCATTCACTTTGGAAACGCATTTTAAAATAGATGTTACGTCCTGTTAATGGGGCACGTCATCATCGCGTACATTTGGGAAAAACTCCCTAACGAGACCGGAGCAGACGGCTGAAAGTAGTTTACTTATTGGCCGCTAGGGTGCAGAATGTCGCTCACCCGAATTTTTCACGCAACTTTTGCTAAATAGAGCTAGTTCTAGTTTGTGATTCATTTTGATACTTCAGATTTGGGCAGAAGACCAATATAACTTAGTCGTCAGTGTGGTTTTAAGCTGGAAAAACGTATTTGTTTTTCTTAAAGTGCCTTTTTTGGACGGGTGTGTGCGATTGTTTTGTTTTTATGTCACGTGACCTCGATCATGTCGACACAAAATTGAAATAAACCACCCTTTTCTGTCATTATTTAGGACGGATATTTCTCTAATAAAAATATTAATATAATTGGCCAATTTCTTAGGCATATGATGTAGCGAATTCCCATGAAGATTAAAATTAATTTAAATTAATTTCAATCAATGGGATAGCAACCACCACCGGAAGATCGCGGAGAAATCGGTAAACTCAACGGAGTTAATTCAGAAAAATACCAAAAAAAATTGTTTGTAGGATATACAATATTTACTCTCTTTATTTCTCATCAAATCAGTATATACTCCCACACACACGTGTATCTTAAGAGCCCCTCCTAAAGGGGGGCTTAATATGTAAAGTCAAGGACTTAGTGAGCCCCCCTTTAGGTCGGGGGAGCTCCCCCGAACCCCCCTACGAGCATATGTTAAGTGCAAGCTCTAACAACTACAGCTGTTACAATGGGGGGACACCCCCCAAACCCCCCTCCGTCGACATAGGTTTTTACCAGTGCGTTGGGGGGAAGCTCCCCCCAAACCCCCCCGGTGGACAGTCAACCAGCCCTTCTGTGTCATACTGCTGGAGGGGGGGTGCGATGGGACCATCCATATAGTTCCTTCCGACACATTTTTTTTTTGGTAATTAATGTAATACTTTGTGATTGTCCTTATTCACGGGAATCGGGCGTTTCCAGTGATATACGACACTTAAATGGATTGTCCTCATGCATTCACTTTGGAAACGCATTTTAAAATAGATGTCACGTCCTGTTAATGGGGCACGTCATCATCGCGTACATTTGGGAAAAACTCCCTAACGAGACCGGAGCAGACGGCTGAAAGTAGTTTATTTATTGGCCGCTAGGGTACAGAATGTACGTCGCTCACCCGAATTTTTCACGCAACTATAGCTAAATAGAGCTAGTTCTAGTTTGTGATTCATTTTGATACTTCGGATTTGGGCAGTAGACCAATATAACTTAGTCGTCAGTGTGGTTTTAAGCTGGAAAAACGTATTTATTTTTCTTAAAGTGCTTTTTTTGGACGGGTGTGTGCGATTGTTTTGTTTTTATGTCACGTGACCTCGACCATGTCGACACAAAATTGAAATAAACCACCCTTTTCTGTCATTATTTAGGACGGATATTTCTCTAATAAAAATATTAATATAATTGGCCAATTTCTTAGGCATATGATGTAGCGAATTCCCATGAAGATTTTAATTTAATTTAACTTAATTTCAACCAATGGGATAGCAACCACCACCGGAAGATCGCGGAGAAATCGGTAAACTCAACGGAGTTAATTCAGAAATTTACCAAAAAAAATTGTTTGTAGGATATACAATAGTTACTCTCTTTATTTCTAATCATTCACTATATACTCCCGCACACACGTGTATCTTAAGAGCCCCTCCTAAAGGGGGTCTTATTACCGAAGTTTGCGGATGAAAATTTCCTTCGCCGTGAGCGATTTCTTACATCTTCCAGTACGCATCGAGGGATGCAGAGATCTTTGTGACGTCACCAGTTCTAAGCGGTTTTTTTATTCACGTATGTGTTTGTCCTATGATCTCGTGCATCTAGTACCGAGCATAATACTTTATCGTCTATGGAATACAAAACAATCATAAAAACTAATTTTTGCTTCCATTGAAGAGAAATAAAATATTTTAACGACCACAGCGCATTGCCAATTGATGACGTCATCCTCCACATTAAAAATGTTGGCTTCTGAACTAACTGGCAAATTGCTATCAATAAAGTCAGCTGGGACGAGACTGTCAGTTGGGAGGGTATAAATCGTGGAAGGAACGCACCCGATTTCCCGCGCTATTTGCGCAGTGATTCCATGGTTTACATTGAATATTACAAGGTTTATCAGTGTTTCCAAGGTTTCACTAATTCCATACTTTATCAACTACCCTGAAAGCCATCATAATTGAAGACCAGGTGTTCAATGAGTAACGGTTTCAGGGATGCTGACCTGACCCAAATGCACAGTGCATATTGTATAGAAGAAGGGTAAGTCAATCCTTAGGTTGGCACTAATAGGCCTATATTCAGGCCGCCATTCAATTACTTTATGTCGCGCAATTTGATTGGCCACCCATTTGTGATGGAGCGTCCGACGAATTTTCTGGCCCTTGGTGTCGGCGTTGAAAGGAGGAGACTTAAGAACTGATATTCACCACCGATATTCAGTAAAAAGGCATGCAATTCCTGAACGATGGGCGTAACACAGCAAATCTAGGTTCCGAGTTTTCTCATATTCCTGAATTCCGAGTCTCACAATATTGTCCACGCATACCGGGAAATGACTCTCCCATACCACAATATGGGAGTATTTAACTGATGTGTATACATTTGAATCTAAAGATACTGGACCTGCTATGGACTGATTTCAAGCACCATATCTTTTTTAATTATTTCCCAATTAGCAAAATTCGAAATTAATTTTTTCATCAAATAATTTATTTATATCTGTAGACTTGCCACAACAAATATTTTTTCAATACCTCTCTAAATATGTACTTGAGAGTTAAAAACATGCACTCGTCTAATTGATAGGCCTCGACCCTCCAACCTATGAATATTCATTAGTGGTCTTGTCTCATTGGAGACAAGACCACTATTGATGAAAAAATTAATTTCGAATTTTGCTAATTGGGTAATAGGGGGCGTGTTTTGAGATTTTTCTGCCAGTTGGCTGAAAAGAGTGGAAATATCAATGTCTGTCTAATTTGTCGATTATCAAAAAAATTCCGTGGTCAACTATCAGTTTATTTTTCACCATTTACTTGCCCGACTGTCCGGAATATCATATCAAAATTTCAGATTCACAACCCCACGCAGTATTTGATGCGTCGCGGTCAAACATTGACAATTTAACTGCTAAAAGGCTTAAAAAATCAATTGTGGTCTTGTCTCATCGAGTTTGTTTACAATCTGCAGCGCCATCTTGGAAAAGCCGTGACGTCACCGCGGAATCCACCTTGCGTCATGCCCCAAGTTCAGAATTTAGATTTTCCGGGGTGGTTAATTTAAACCGTGAGAAATCATGATGACTTGAAAGATGTATTGGACATCCCATGCACAGCGCTTTTCCTGATCAAAATTTGAGGAGATAAAAAGGCAGTAGATTCAGGCTTACATCAGTGTTTATGCATCCATACTTCAGTATCACCAGAAGTCCATTGTTCGATAAACATGTACCAACGTAATGTCCCTAGATGACAGAAATGAAAACAAGGCGTTACTTTTTCACACATTTTTTATTACGTGTACCTAAAAATCATCATATCAATGAAATCATCAAAGCTGTTGCCGCCATCTGCTGTTATATCAAGTATTTTGATTTTATTCATTGGCTATTCACTGCAACTATAAAAGGACGTAGTGACATTGCGCTGGAACACTCGATTATTGAAACGATAGCTTACTTGCTGAATTCGGAACAAATAACGCCCTCCGATTTTCATCGTACAAAGGGTATGTATTAATTCGGGGACTTTCGCCGCAAAATTTTGGCGCCGAAAGGATTAATTATGTGCACGTTTTGTATGGTTATTGTAATTCATTTCTTATTTTTGAGGATAAATTTATTCTTTGAATTGCGTCATTGATTTTCGGTGCACTCATTGATTTTCGTAATACTTCCATGAGTGCGCCGCGGATCTGCCTTTGTTTTTTTCCGTTACCAGTCCTCCTAAACAGTGTCCACCAGCTTTATATATAATTCGAATCCAGGTAAGTTAGACACCGGTAAATTAGACAACAGTAATCTAGACGAAGTAAATTAGACAAAGGTAATCTAGCCAATAATTATTTTAGATAATGGTAAATTAGACAATGGTAATCTAGACAATGGTCGTTTTAGACAATGGTTAATTAGACAATGGTAATCTAGACACGAGGATAGGTAAATTAGACAATTTGAAGAGGTTCAAATCCAATATCAAAGTGTGAAGTTGGCATATTCCGCCACGCTCTCCTGCTGTGGGTATTCATGAGGGGAAGTCTTGAATCGGACAACGGGCTTTAATTACACACAAACCTAACAGAAACAGTAGACAGTTTCGCACCGGCTTTAAGAAGAAAGTATCACTCCGCGGACCTGCGCACCTTGCTCCAATCTATGGGGCGCCTGCCCGCCCATAATATGTCACCGTCACATACGTCCCTCCTTTGAGGAGATGTGCCCCACATCGACAATATTACAATATATGTTCCTCTCCGCAGATCTGCATGAGGGCTTAGGCTCAAATCCACGTGCTGGCCAAGCACGGAGAGCCAATCACCCGCTAAGTCAAGCCTCCGGCTGATGAGACTAGGCGGTGGGTTATACCAGAGAAACCCAGGTACCGTACCATAGTTACTAAAAAATAGGCGCTGGCAGCTCCCAAAATTCCGAGCAGGTGGAGGAGTTGACAATTTAACCTATGTTACTTGAGATAACGAAGTAGCTCGAGCTAGTTAAGCACGTAGCGCCTATTAATCCAGAATTTTATAAAATCAAAAAACTTTAACTATGTAACTAAACTACGGAAATTCGTGTGCTCAACCATATCAGTCCATTAGTCTCTGGGGAGTTATAGCCACACATTTTACTGGAGTCAAATACGTTTGGATATGCAAAACACATGTAGGAGGCATCAGTCCTATAAGTCTCTGAAGAGGAATTCACTCTCATTGAATTCGGATACATTATGGGTAGCGCAGCACGGCTACAATTTCAGTCATTTTCTGAACACGAGAGACATTAGACCGTATACTAGTATGTCCAAAGTATAGGTCGTAACATGCGGCGCAGAAGTAGTCTCTTAAAGTAAAAATCACTTAATTCCTGACAGAATCACTAAAAACTAAAAGATGTTCGTATACATCCAGCTGGCACTTCCTATAAATAAGTCCAACGTAAGTTCACATTCCTGACGTAATCCTGGAGGTAAGTCGGCGTCTTTGTTGAACGTCCGCCTCTAGTGACTGTCGGTTCCGGCGCTGCATCCTCCCTTTCATCTGGCAGAATTAGATCAGCCTCCGGCTGGTCACGCTGCAAATCGGCACCATCCTCCAAATCACGAGGGAGTTGATCATGAGCATAAAAAAACTCCGCTGCCGGTTCAGGATCATTGTCCTCCTCTTGTCGGTCAGCGTCAAGCAATGCTAATAACTCACCATCGCTCAGTTCGTCCTCGACAATGTCATCTTCTCCGGCAGCATCAGCAGGTATCTCCTGGGGAAGCAGAGCATTGTCGGGAACTCCTAGTTCCATTTCGTCTCTTTCAGTTTCTTCTATGGGTGCCTCAAAAGGCTGAGCTGCAGGTAACCCCATGTCAGCGTCAGGTTCTTGGGCACCAGCAAGTCCTTGCTCGTCGGGAGCCTGGGCATCGTCGGGTAAACCCTCGACGTCCCCAGGTTCCCCTCCTACATGACCGCGGTCTACCTGGGCCTGTGGGAGTGCTGGTGGGTGCGGTACAGGCGCAGCAGGTATCGCAATGCCACCTCCTCCCCCTCTTGGGACCAGAGGCCCCAAAGGTTGATAGTGTCGGCGAGGCAGGGGTGCAACGGTCTTGGGCATAATTTCCTCTGGTGGATCGGCGAGGTCCTTGTCCACCAACGGTCTTGGAATCCTTGGTGGCACGCACGGTTTCAAGCGATTATGATGCACGACGATGCGCAGTCTTTTCGTCGGATCCTCACTCTGGATCCGGTATGTTACTCCAGGTAACCCGTTCGACGCCTGCATCCGCTTCACTATTATGTATGGCCCAATCCAGGGCAAGGCCAACTTCCTGTGTCGATCCTTGGAGACTGGGGTGTGGAGCCACACTTTATCACCCACCTGGTATGGGTGGTGCCGTGCCCATTTGTCGTAGACCTTTTTCTGACGGTCCTGGCTGACAACCGCCGTTTGTCTAGCCTCCTTGAACGCGTCTTGGAGCTCCTGGAGGACACTCCTCGAATATGCCCCAGCGGACTTCCAGTAGTCCTGTGAGGGACAGCCGTATACCACGTCCGCTGGAAGGCGTGGTTCTCTTCCATGGTTCAAGAAGAACGGGGTCAGCCCTGTGGTTTCATGTACACTGGAATTGTACGCTAACTGAACGGGACCCAAGTGGAGATCCCAATCTTTGCCATGCTCTGTTGTTACTTTGGCTATCTGGTTCTTCAGAGTCTCGTTAAACCTCTCAGTCATACCGTTCCCTTCCGGATGGTATGGAGTTGTCCTGGTTTTCTCAATTCCGAGCATGGTGCACAACTCCTGAACAACGTCGGCCTCGTACTGTCGCCCTTGATCAGAATGGATGGATTCAGGCATCCCATGCTGGCACACATACTGACGAAAGATAATGTCGGCAACAGTTTTAGCCGTTTGGTCCTTCATTGCGTACAAGTTCACATATTTCATGAAATGATCACCTATTACCAGACAGTACCGGAAACCCCTGGGTGTGACTGGTAATTCGGTGATATCCGTCGCAACTAACTGCATAGGAGTGGTCGCCGAGATGCTCTGTAAAGGTGCTTTCAACTTGGGATTGGGTTTAGCCCGAGCAACGCACTGAGGGCATGTGCGACAGAAATCCTCCACATCAGTTACTAGCCCTGGCCAAAAGAACCGATCCTTCATTTTAGCCAGTGTCTTGCGCCTCCCGAAGTGTGTGCTGAGGTTACACCTGCGTGGACTTCTTCGAGTATCTGAGCTCTCAGTCCAGGTGGCACGATTTGCTGGAGTATAACTCGTTTCTTCTTGGGAGGGGTCCACTTTTTTAACAAAATGGCGTCCTTAATTACCAAATCCTCAAACGTTCGCCAATAGGTCCGTAGGTCTCGTCCTTCGTCCTTGACGGCATCCCAATCGGGCCTATCAGTGGTTGTGACCCATCGGTACACTTGAGATATGGTTGGGTCCAACTCCTGCTGAGTCTGGATTGATTCCACGGGTCGGGTCGGATCCGCAGATTGTGTAAGCAAAGTTACTCTAACACCCTCGCCTGTGGTAAGAGGTGGACAAGCGGGAACCCCTGACTTTGTCAACCTTGCTACCTTGTCAATGTCAGTCACTGGAGATCTGGGCTCCTTTGGAGATAAATCCCCCAGTGAATCATCCTTTGGAGGGGAGGCAAATAATGCCTTTATAACATCCCCCAGTTTCTCATTGGTCTGCACAGGGTGGCGTCGACTCATGGACGGTATTTAATCTCTACGTCTCCCCACGTACTGAGCTCGTTCATCCACCGGGTCCTCTTTTGGGTGACGTCCGCATCCCAGCGCAGTTTGGTTCGCTGCAGTAACGGCTTGTGATTTGTCTCTATGGTGAACTGCGAGCCGTACAAGTAGATGTGGGTTTGCCAGAGACCCCAGACAATTGCCCACAACTCCTTGTCATACGTGCACCAGTTTCTTTCTGTGGCGCCGAGGGCTTTGCTATGGTAGGAGATAGCGCGCTCCTCACCTTCTTGGATCTGGCTAAGAACACATCCAACCGCAAAATCGGTGTGAAGGATAAATGGTTCACCCCATCTTGGAAATCCCACAATTGGCGGTGATATCAATCTCTGTTTCAGCGTCTCAAAACTCTCCTGGCAGGCTGCCTCCCACACAAAGGGTGTGTTTTTCTCCGTTAGCTGGATCAGGGGTTTAGCAATCTTTGCAAATCCCTCTACAAATCTACGGTAGTAGGAGGCCAGACCTACAAAACTTTGGACCTGCTTGACCGTTTCCGGCACAGGCCAGTCTTGGACCTTCTGAATATTATTCGGGTCCGGTTTGATTCCCTTCTGACTCACGTGGTGTCCAAGAAAGATGATCTGATCCCTACACAAGTGACATTTACTTGGCTGAAGCTTCAACCCTGCCTTTTGCAGTCTCTTGAAAACCTCCTCAAGCACTTCAAGATGTTCATCGAAGGTCTTGGTGAAAATCGCCAGATCATCGAGGTAAGTCAGCATCACTCTCCAGCTCATCCCAGCAAATGCCAGTTCCATCATCCGTTGGAAAAGTGGCGGGGCGTTACAGAGACCAAATGGTAACCGAGTAAATCGGTACAGATTGTTACCCACTGAAAACACTGTCTTGTCCCTAATGATCCTTGTTTACAGGGACCTGCCAGTAGCCACTGGTCAGATCTAGGTTGCTGAAATAAGCCGCGCCAGACATTGACGCCAACGAATCATCAATTCTAGGGAGCGGACGAGCATCCTTTCTGGTGACGGCATTTAACTTTCTGTAATCAACACAGAACCGGAACGCTCCTGATTTCTTCCTCACCAGGACCACTGGGGACGACCATGGGCCGGAGCAGGGCTCCACGACCCCATCCTTAAGCATGTCGCCAACTTGCTCCTCCATTTCGTCTCTCACGTTGAAGGGTTGTCGACGAGCTGCTTGCTTGATTGGCCGTGCGTCTCCCGTATCGATACGGTGCTCCACCAGGTCCGTGAGGCCTCTGTCTTTTGGAGTCTTGCTGAATACGTTGTTATATTTCTTCAGCAGGGTTTTCAAACGTGGCATTTGCCCCTTCTTGAGCTTGCAACCAGACAGATCGACGGAGGGAACCCCTTCACTGTCGACTGCCTCAGCTCTTTCTTCTCGCTCTTCGAGCTGGAATTCCTCCATCAGCTCATACGTTCGTCGCACCACATTGGCTTGGTCTCCAGCCAGGCAATGGAAATCTCCAAGGCAAATCCCTTTGGCGATTTCTAAAGGTTCGAACTCCGGATTCATAATACGAACAGGTATCAGGGAGTTTTCCACTGTCGCTGCTATCAGCGAGACGACCAATCCTGACGGATTGTTCGGTTCTAGAATACCCTCATAGCTCAAATTTGGAAATTCGGGGCCATACGGCAAATAGGCTTGGATGATCACCTCAGCCCTTCCCGGGATCGTTGTTGACTTGAGGGCTTTAGCCGTGATGACATTTGGCAATCTTGCCGCTTCAAGCAGTGGGAAAGGGACACCCTGGATGGTGACCTCCTTTCTCTGAGGGTTCACAGTCATGGCATACTCAAGCATGAAGTCCCATCCCAAAATGATAGGGCTATCTATGCCTCTCACCACTCGAAAAGAGTGTTGTAACCGTAGGGCTCCTAGGATGACTGGGACTTTAGACAGTCCTTGAACGGGTAACATGTCTCCAGACACGGAACAGATCGCTGTTGACCGTGGGGCCAACGGCCCTCTCTCATCTGGGGGATACAAGCTCCATACGTCGTCACGCATAAGTGAGATGTCAGCACCTGTGTCGAACAACATGGGGACTTGCCGATCTCCAACACTCACTAAAACCCTGGGGATAATTTGTTGAGTCTTTTTGGTATGCCGGTGTAATGTTTTTGAGTGTTTCTGTTTTTGAGTGTTTCCCCTCATTGTTTGGGAACGCTCAAAAATAGATTGACAAGTTTTTCTGTGTATCACCCCTTTTGAAAAGTCGTGGTCTCTCTAGCTGCCTATTGTTTGGAAACACTGACACATGGGAAACAACCACAGATGTTACACCGGGCTGCCGGCCGACCCTCATCAGCAGCACAGATTAGTTTTCCGACTGCCGGGGTTGCCAGCAGTCAGCACTCCTATGGCCGTACTGGCCACAGTTATAGCAGTGTCCATTGAAGCGGTCATTATGCTGCCCATTGGGTTGAGCATCAGGCAGGGAACCCCTTGCCTGAGCTCCTTTACTTCTTGAGTTGCCGTCGTCATGGTATCTACGATCATGCGAACCGTAGTCGTGGTGGTCGGGCTGCCGTCCCTGTGTCTGCCGATCCTGTCCTCGACCACCTCTGCCCCGACGACTACCTCGGCTGCCTCGTGCACGGCCACGTCCACGTCCTTGCTGCTGCAGCATCATACTCTGAACTTGTTCGGTTAACTTCTTTACGTCCTGGCGTAGGGCATCCATCTCGCCAATTTGTCCTTGAGGAGAGGGAACCCCTTCATCCTCTTGGTCTCGTACTCGGCAGACGGCGGCCTCAGGCCCCGGTTGGGGAAGGCCGACCTTACGGACCTGGAGGTACTGCTCCGCCAGCTGGACAGCGCCTGTGAGTGTGGCCGGGTTGTGTGTAAGAAGGTGCAGTTGGAGTTCTGCCTCTTCGACCCCTCTCATAAATTGCTCCTTACACAGGAGATCCCTCTGGACTTGGGGAAAAGCCGTAGCCGCCTTACGTATTACCCTTAGTTCGAATGCTGAGATTGCCTCATCAGACTTACGAACCAGGGTCATAAACTCCTGGCGGCGCAGGAGGGCATGTTCCTGAGGGTCGAGTCTGTCCCTCAGGGCTTGCTTTGTCAGGTTATAGTCAGCCTTGGTCGCAGCGGGCAGGGTATCATACGTCATGAAGGCTCGACCGGTTAGAAATAGAGGCAACGTCTGATGACGTCTCTGAACCGCAACGGCCGCATCGTTAGGTACAGGGGGGTGAAAGAGTTCATACCTCTTTAACCACATCACAAAATCCTCGGAGGACCCCCTGAAAAAACATTGAGTTTCGGGCGTGCCGCTGCCATGTCTGTTTTTTAGAAATAGATGCAACAACTAATGAATATAAATACCTGATCAGCACCCCATACACCGTGGAGTGTGCGAGATCACGTGACCGTCACTGTCGGTGGAAAAACCCTACCAAAACAGTGTCTTTAGGACCAAAACATAGCCAAGCAGCTGATCAAATAACTTGGCAACCCCTAAGTTATAGTGCCTTGGTAATATGCATGCAATCATTATTTACGAATATATCTTATTTGATTTGGGCCGAAACAAATGCACAATTGCGTCCGGCAGTGCTTGCACTGCAGTGTGTTTGCATGTGTATCAAAATGCCTCCGAAAATTCGATCACAAAACCCCCTTTTTCTGAACTAGCATTCAGTTTTTTTGCTTCATGTGTTGGGCGCCAGTGTGAAGTTTTCATATTCCGCCACGCTTTCCTGCTGTGGGTATTCATGAGGGGACGTCTTGAATCGGACAACGGGCTTTAATTACACACAAACCTAATAGAAACAGTTTCGCGCCGGCTTTAAGAAGAAAGTATCACTCCGCGGACCTGCGCACCTTGCTCCAATCTATGGGGCGCCTGCCCGCCCATAATATGTCGCGGTCACAAAAGATTAGGAAAGTTGTTCATTTTTGGAGTTGGCATGCTCGTCAGGCTTGTATTTTCTGTAATGGGGTAAAAGATGGTAGAAACACCCACGGACCTGAGTGTCTTCTCCAAGCACATTTCGCAGAGCTGACAGGTCGGCAGCTTCAAAGTCAATAATGGTGATGCGTGGAGATGGCGAGTATCCCAAAGCATCGGAACATTTCTCGACTAAGGGGACATGGTAGGCCATGATTATAGGGATTATAATTGCAGTTCAATTGCACCAAGCAAAATTGCACAACTACCCAATCAAAATTTGTTATGAAGGTGTTAAATTTAATTACCTGAGTAATAACAGTCAATTAGTCGAATTTGTGCTGATAGGCCTAAGATCATGCCAACTCCCAAAATGAACATCTTTCCTAATATTTGATATTGGATTTAAAGAGGTGAACAACCTCTTCAATTGTCTAATTTACCTATCCTTGTGTCTAGTTTACCATTGTCTAATTTACCATTGTCTAAAATGACCATTGTCTAGATTACCGTTGTCTAATTTACTGTGTCTAAATCATCGTTGTCTAATTTACCGGTGTCTAACTTACCGTATACCATCAGTAGCCATGAACGAAATAAGTACACCATAACACATTTCCTGAAAACTTCATGACATTTGGGTTTTAGAAGGGAGTTGCTCTGTTGTGTTTGTCCTTTTGTCTTCACTCAGGCCGAGTTTCAGTGGCCTGGGCCCTATAAACCAATCCCATTGTGAACCTGACGCCGTTCGGCTTGTATTTTGCTATATTTTCTTTTCAGGACACTGCCGCAATGTTTCGTTTAATGTCCAAGATAGCAAAGACGTCCACCTCTTTCACAAGATGGGCTCCGCTAGGGTTTCAGGTTAACATGAGACAGCCTATAACGCGTAGACCTCAAGCCGTTCCAGCTCGTCTATTAGCGAGTTCCGTAGCCAATAACAACCGACGTAACAACAGGCTGGAACCAAAAATCGTGCGGAAACTCGGGAATTACGAAAATTACCTTTTTGAAACTGGACGCGAGAACGGATGGTCCACTTTCTGTTGTTGTGCCGTCTTTAGATCGGAGATGGAGTTGACTCCGGAACAGATAAGGAAAGCGTTTGAGAACTTACAGAAACGACACGCAGCCTTGCGCCTGGTTGTCACCTTGAAGGATGGTGAGAACTACTTCGCCGAAGTTGCCGATGCACCTTACTATGAGATTCTCCAGACCTCGGATCGGAGAGCCGTTATAGCAAGAGCGGAACAAAACAGATTTACGTACGGGCAACTGCTTATGCGATTTAATGTCCTTACGCCTGAAACTTCTGACCGGGGATTTCTCTATCCGGTCATTATCGGTATTCAAACATGCGCGTTTGACGGAAAGGCACTGAAAGTGAATGTGCTCGCTGATCTAGCTTACTTTCTGGAAAAGGCCTTGCTTCAAGACGGAGATGATAACATAGAAAGTCAGCCTATGCTTCCCGTTCGCGAAGACATTTTAGATCAGTATCCAGATAGCAGATCTAACAATCTAAAGCCTAACGACTGGACTACTCACAAAGACCTTTTGATTAAACTTCTTGAGATGCATAAGCCGAGTCACCCACAACCCTGTTCGGGAATAACAGGTTTCGTTTTGGACAAGGAGCAGAATTCACAACTGCTGCACGAGGTGGCCCAACATAATGTTTCATTGAACAGTGTTTGCGTTGCTGCACATGCAATGGCATTGTACAGGTTGCAAATTGATTTAGGGCTCCTCTCTGACCAGGGGTGGTCACTGCAATCCCCCTTCGCGGCAGACATGCGGCCTTATGCGAAACCTAAACTCCCGGAGTCCCACTGCGGTGTCTGGGTAGCTGAGTTCACTAACCACATAATAATTCCGGCAAAAATGGCGAGTTGTAATAGTAAAGAGGCACTCTGGAAGCTCGCCGCCTCCATCCAGAAAGAAACCCGGGAACTTACAGCCGATCCCGAACCGACTCTGGGAAGTATTAAGGGATGGAACGAGTTCCATAAGAAATTTATGTCGGACCGGCAAGCGTATTATCGTGACGATGGTTACCCAGCACAGGATCTGTTCTACATATCAAATTTCGGGAAATTGCCCAATTCTCCCGGAAAAGGAAAAGTTAGTTTAGACGAGGTAGAGTTGATAACTGGTACCACGGGATCCACTATCTTTATTCACGACATTCATCGTCTCAATTCTTCGTCTCTGTTTCACTGGGAACTCTCATACAGCAAGATGCTTGTGTCCGATGAACTGGCCGAAAAGTATCTATCTCTGATAAAGGAAGAACTCGAAAGATACCTCATGGAGTAGTAAATCGGTGGATGCTGCGGCAATCTGAAGTCAAACGATAACAATCACCAATTGGGTGGAGCTAAAATGTTGACTAAAACCGAGGCGAAAATGCTTAAAATGCCTGCCGTGCTAGTAATAGTTAGCATGTAGCATGTAGCATAGTTAGCATGTTAGTTATTTGATATGCAAACATTACTTTTTATTTTGAATGATATCAATTCATAGAATTCAGGTCAATTTTGGATCGAATAGTATAGGGTGTTTCAAAAAAAGGAAACCGAGATTAATTTGTTAATATCCTGGACATGGCTTAATATTTTGGAAATTGGCAACCACCATTTATTACCTAATGATGTCCTCTTTCTTAGGACATCATGTAGTCCAATTTACTGTCACGGATGACTGAGAACTAAGCAGTTCAATGAACCCTGGCAGAACTGGTCTTGCACTAGATTTACCGCAGTGGAACTCCGACAAAAAAGAAAGACTAGTGTGTCCTTAGCAAAGATTTTATTCAATGTTTTAACATCTGGGTGCTTATTCCTGTCTGAACCTTACTCCAGTGTCCTTCGACATGCCCCTCATTCCTTTCAACACAAACATTAGCTATGGTTCTCATTGCTCTCAATGCATTCCTGATTACGTCTCTGTGTCCTCTTGAGGTCTCAACTGCAGCGACGATTCTGGCACGTTGGTCATTGATATATTGTGGAGGCGACTTGTTAACTTGGTTCTCAAGATGTCCCCACAAAAAAAATCACAGGGGCTGAGGTCAGGGGACGTTGGTGGCAATTTAATCTCACGGTTGATCGCACCAAATGCATATGCTACTTGCTAGAGACTTCCAGTTCTCAACCACTCTCTTACCGCAAATACACGCTGCTTTTTAGTTGTAAGTTACATTTTGCTAGTCTGAGAAAATGAGCAACCTTTCCAACAAAAGATTGCATAATTTGGAGGCCCAACAAAAGCTCTGCATTGGGTAGACAAGGTTTACTACCAAAACGTCTATGTGGTGAAAGACCAGTTCTGCCATGCTCACCCCTATTAAAGTTGTATTGCTCTGAAGATATCTCTGACCAGTATTTGGCATGTTGTGTAGACAACTTCTTCGGCTGTTCAAGAATTCGTGTCATTAGTTGTCAATGCAAGATATAAATGTGAAGCTGTTTATTAAGGCTTTTGAGATTTGTAAATGTGGATTACACATAACATTATTATTATTACACATGTGTGCTTTTTTGTATATTCTCTGTGTTGACGTGTTCTGTTTCTTTTACTTGTATCTGCTGTCGGCAGCCCTGGAGAATCAATTCCCCAAATTGCCGAGCATCTTATCAGGCCTTCCAGTTGCCCGAGCTTGCCTGTCCTGGGAAATGACAATTTATTTAATCAAGTTAGAAAAACTGTGTTGTTGGGTCATTCAAAGAGTGTGTTGTGTTGAACTGGCGGTAAGCTTCTTTAGGCATGATTTGCATAAAGAGAAAAATGCACTGCTGGTTTGACCTATGGAAAGCGAACAAATTGTAAAATATATGCATGGATGGATTTTGTGCGTGCACTACAGAGCAGACCCACTGGTTAATTTTATACCTCGAAATTTAGTGCATTTGATGACATATTGTCCATGTCACCAGATGGACACAGTTTATTTTAGAAAATTTACTAAGGAGTGCACATTTTGGATGTTTTTCTTATGAGGCAGCCATTCTCCCAGGCCTCAACAAGCACTATCCAGGGGAGTCTGCTCGGTGAGTTGGAAGACCTGATAAGATGCACGGCAATTTGGAAAACTCATCCTCAATGGTGAAGAACGTCTGGAAAGAGACCAGGCTGAAGTTTTTGTAAATAGCCATTGCTGTCAATGTAAGTTGTTTATTTAGGCTATTGAGGTTTGTAAATGTGGATTACATATATGAACATATAACACAAATGTGTTTTTTTTGGTATGTTCTCTATACATATTGACATGTTAAGTTTCTTGTACATTGTATCTGCTGTATCTGCTGTTGGTAGAGGAGTGTTCCAAAAGCATTTGCAAGTCGGAGAGGCAAATGTCGTCCGCAAACGACCGGCCAATTTTAATTACGACGACCTGCGACATAGCTGTGACAACGTGACGAGTGATTATGATTTAACCACTCGGCGGTCACTTTCAAATCAGAATCTTCATGTTGTCATGGGTACATCGGTATTGCAGCAGATACAAGCTCCTGGTAACCGCGGCGAAGCTCCAAAATCCTAAAAGGAGCACAGAAGAAATTTAAAATGAAATCCATTCATGTTCTATAATTTGGGGAAAAAAAATATTTAGCTTCAACTCAACTTCCAAACCGCTTCTCATGGGGAAGAGTGCAATCTGCTCTTCGACTACCTTTAACCACTCCCACTTGAACTAGGAGTCGGAATGGGAGCTGAGGCGCTGTGCAACCCCTCTCATGTAATGATAACGGAAAGAAAACCACCTAGGACAGAGACAGAACACATCTGTATGACTGCAAATTTGCACCCAACCACTGCAATTTTAGGAGGCAACCAGGAAAACTCCAAGAGACCTTCGGCAGTACGTTGGCAGGGACCAAACTTTCAAGCAACGACGGACAAAAATCACTTTGATAAGTTTTTTTGGTTGCATTTGTCCTTCATACTCGTCTTAAAGAACGTTATTCGCAAAACTGGCTTCATCAAGCAAAGCATTTTTATTGAGCTATATGATAATGCCAATTATGATACGTATATCCCAACAATCGGGAATTTCAATAGAATTGTAGGCCTCAGACAGTTTTATCGAGGGTATTCAAGTGTGACGAAAAGCGAACCTAATTTATTTCCATTGGTCAAAATTATTACCTAGACGCAATCTTTCCGAACTGTTCAGTTTAGCTCACTCTGTAGCACTGCTGGCATGGCATGTACTTTGCCACACCCTGAGTGTATTTAAACCCCTCGAGCGAGTGATCATTTTTCATTCATTGTGTGTTCGCCGAGGTGTGCAGAGCTTGTGCAGAGCTGTTAGTAAGTATCGCCGTATTTGTGTATACCTTCCTGTACACTTTACAGGCGCTACACTGTGCTTTGGTGTTGTAGCGAGTTTCGCATCACATGGAAGTCATTCGTGGCTGGCCATGAGGCGATGAAATTTGACGAGTGATGGTCGTCATTTGGTAACGGGCTGCTTCGGTAGAAGGCTACCATATCTGCAAAGGTGCAGCGAGTCTCGCAGCAGATGGAAATCATTAGTCGATTAGACCTTACAGTGTGAAGTTTGCGTATTTGATGAACATAATTAGACACTGTGTTCAGTTAATTACAGGATGGAGTGAACTGGATGTCCGTTGCTCTCCTCATTAAAACCGAATGTTTCGATTAATTATCTTCACTGTGCATCACATTGCCAAGCTACTGTATATTCTAACATTAATTGCAGCTCATTGAGTGGTTTGTCCCCTTGTGCTCTAATTGCAAAGAATAAAGCTTGATGTGTAGTGTTAACTACAACTAATTAAAGATGTACGCTGTCTATGAGTATGTAGCGTACGAACACAACCTGCATATATCATTGTTGGCTAATTAATATGACCGCCACCAGAAATGCCATAAGATATTACGATAAAGTAATTTCAAGTTCGCATATAAATGGCACCAAATTATTTGAAATAGATAATCAAAATTAAAATGGAATGTGTAATACGTAGGCTTCACGACCCCGTGTTCATACACATGAATCCACGTTTTGGACAATAATGGCATAACCTCCCTATTAAGGACGCCTCTACATTACGGACATCAACGATTAGACGTAGCAGGTGTGAAGTTTGTATATTAACGATAATCTAGACAATGGTTATTTTAGACAATGGTAATCCAGAAGTATTAAGGTAGCAGGAAGGGTTGGGCGTTTGTGGTTTCTGAGTCTGAGGGGGTTGGTGTCTGTTGACTGTGCTTTAAGAGAGACTAGGCATGGCGCCAGTCTCTCTAAAGCTCTGTACACACTGACAACATTTTGGGAAACATGTTGGCCAACATGTTGTCCAGGTGCGATGTTATCGAAAATGTTGGCAGTGTGTACAGTTCAGAAACATTCGGTAACATGTTGGCCAAATGTTGCTCAAATGTTGTCGAAATAATACAAAATCAATTTTGTTGCCGAGATGCTAATGATGTTGTCGAGTTTTATCCAATCAGAAATAGGCCACAAATCACATGATCTACCTTAAGCCATGTGATGTAGTCAAAATGGCAGCCTCAAGCAAGGAATGGTTAATGAGTGAAGTTGAACAACTTATTGCAGTATGAGAAAGTTGTGCCTGTTTATGGGATGTAACATCCAGGGAATATAAAGACAAGAACAAAAAGAAAGCTGCTATTCTAGAAATAGCTACAAAATTTGCCCCATGCTGGTGTCTCATATAAATCCATGGTCTTGTCCACACTCGTTTCTCGGCTGTTATAAAACGCGGATTTTCTCATCTTTACGTCTTCTTCGCCGTCTTTCAATCAGGATACGTAAAATTATGGCAGAGCCACCGACAATACATCTTCTTTTCTTGGAATCTTCGATTGTTTATGAATTTCCCTCAAAAATATTCCCTCAAAAATCCTCATTTCTCGGAAACATTCGACAACAAGTTGCCCAACATGTTGTCGAATGTTGTCATGTGTATACAGGGCAAAATTTTCGATAACATCGCACCTGGACAACATGTTGGCCAACATGTTTCCCAAAATGTTGTCAGTGTGTACAGAGCTTTAAAGCACAGTCAACAGGCATTTGGTCTCAGTATTTGGGTTTTGATTGCCATGACTGTACCCCTGTAAAAGTCAGAGGAGGAGAAGTTTGGAATGATGAAAGCATTGAAGAAGAAGAAATGTTATCATTGAGGAAAGCAAAATTTATTATGAGACTAGAAGGCAGTGTCCTGACTTGATTATTTTGAAAATGGCGGTCTGAACACATTAAAAGGTGGAACATGGCATTTTATCGACTTTGAAGTGTTCCGCAGTTAAAGGGAGACTATAGGCAGCAGCGAGGTAGGCAAGATAAAGTCATACAAATTTGCCAATAGGGGTCAGTCATATCTCTAGGCATGGCGCCAGTCTCTCTTAAAGCACAGTCAAGAGGCATTTGGTCTTAGTATTTGGGTAAGTACAGAATCAAGGCAGCTCAGAGAGCAATGATTGAACGATGCTGTGGACAAGTCCAAGGATACTGCATCAGTCACGACCAACTTCTCATCAGAAAGCGTCACCACCAGCATATTCAATGTTCAGTTCCAACCTGTACCAGTCCAATGCACGCCTGTCATGGTCAGCAGTCGTCAGCTTAGCGCGATATGGAACATTCTTCCGAAACTCAAGCGAGGGAAGTCTGCTGAAAAATCGCTTGCATAGCTTCGAATTTTTGTGAAAATAAGTATCTGAACTTGGTTTCAAATAGTCTAGAGAGTTACCTTTGTGGTGATACATATGGTATGTGATAAATATTTGTAGAATTTGTGAAATTCGGTTTTCAAACGTGCCGATGAAGCAAGCGATCTCGCGTGAATTTTGCAAGTCCTGATATGTCGACCGGGTGTCAAAAATCACTCGCCTAAATTCAATTCAAAGATCAAAAATAATATCTGAACTTAGTTTCAAATAGCCTACGCAATTATCATTTCGGTGATATATAGTGCATGCATGTAATAATTGATTAATCTGCCTAAAACGCGCAATTAAAACGGCGAAAGATCGTGATAAACACTCTGGTGGCGGTCGCACTAAATAACGACCGGTAGGGCCCGGCGTCTGGCGGAGAAAAAAAGGTAGCGCCCGGAGGTTGAAACGGGATTTTTATGCACTTTTAACTGTATATATATGTTGTTTGGATGTATTTCTAACAGTTCTGTAACTTTGATGACCAAGCTTGCGCCCAAAGTTGGTAAAATTGATGCTTGTTTATGGACTGCGCTAGCGACCGGAGAATTCGCCGTCGGCCATTTTGGCTACGGTCCTGGCAATTTTGCAACAAATTTCGCCATTTACGTTTGTTTACAATTATTTTGAAAGTCACATTATGACATCGTAGTATGAATCCCACTGCAGTTTCGTTACGCAGCAATGCTCATGTTTTTGGTTTGCAATCCTGTACTGTCTGTACACTGCGCTGTGCATGGCTGTACTGTAGCTGTAAAAAAGACAAAAACCATAGCCAAGCCCTATAGGACAGGCTTAGAGTATAACTCAACAGGCCCTCATGATTCATTTGATGGACACCTTATTTGATAGTACCTCATCATTAAGTCCACTAGATCCTGTTCTGTCACATGTCGTAGACGATAGACAATTTTCAAAATGTAGTACACCACTCGCTCATCTTTAAGCCCAGCTCTCGGCTCACATCATGTGGGCACGGTTGGCTGTTGAGTGTTATGGTTCAGTCTGTGAGACTAATTTAAAGAGGTTACACTTTTATTTTGAATTAGAAAACAGCCCACAGGATGACTTTTCACTGAGTAATAAGTGTGCCCTTCGAAGGTTAAGTCTCTTTCTGGATTTGCTTCCATAGATGCCCTGTTCAGGATATCATCTGACCGATGCCTGATCAAGCACAGACTGTATCCGGTGGTGTACATTTCCCCGTCTATGTCACCCTTTTTTATTCAGTCAGTGTTAATTTCTCTTCTCTTTTTTACAGATCAACTGTTGTTGGTTATTGCAAGAGGAGTCGTTGGCACATTTCAAGTCCAGGAAAGCACTTGCTGTTCCCACATTCAGAGTAAGGTGTGCTTACTCGTTTTACTGCTTTCCATTCGGCTGCCTCGTGCACGGCCACGTCCACGTCCTTGCTGCTGCAGCATCATACTCTGAACTTGTTCGGTTAACTTCTTTACGTCCTGGCGTAGGGCATCCATCTCGCCAATTTGTCCTTGAGGAGAGGGAACCCCTTCATCCTCTTGGTCTCGTACTCGGCAGACGGCGGCCTCAGGCCCCGGTTGGGGAAGGCCGACCTTACGGACCTGGAGGTACTGCTCCGCCAGCTGGACAGCGCCTGTGAGTGTGGCCGGGTTGTGTGTAAGAAGGTGCAGTTGGAGTTCTGCCTCTTCGACCCCTCTCATAAATTGCTCCTTACACAGGAGATCCCTCTGGACTTGGGGAAAAGCCGTAGCCGCCTTACGTATTACCCTTAGTTCGAATGCTGAGATTGCCTCATCAGACTTACGAACCAGGGTCATAAACTCCTGGCGGCGCAGGAGGGCATGTTCCTGAGGGTCGAGTCTGTCCCTCAGGGCTTGCTTTGTCAGGTTATAGTCAGCCTTGGTCGCAGCGGGCAGGGTATCATACGTCATGAAGGCTCGACCGGTTAGAAATAGAGGCAACGTCTGATGACGTCTCTGAACCGCAACGGCCGCATCGTTAGGTACAGGGGGGTGAAAGAGTTCATACCTCTTTAACCACATCACAAAATCCTCGGAGGACCCCCTGAAAAAACATTGAGTTTCGGGCGTGCCGCTGCCATGTCTGTTTTTTAGAAATAGATGCAACAACTAATGAATATAAATACCTGATCAGCACCCCATACACCGTGGAGTGTGCGAGATCACGTGACCGTCACTGTCGGTGGAAAAACCCTACCAAAACAGTGTCTTTAGGACCAAAACATAGCCAAGCAGCTGATCAAATAACTTGGCAACCCCTAAGTTATAGTGCCTTGGTAATATGCATGCAATCATTATTTACGAATATATCTTATTTGATTTGGGCCGAAACAAATGCACAATTGCGTCCGGCAGTGCTTGCACTGCAGTGTGTTTGCATGTGTATCAAAATGCCTCCGAAAATTCGATCACAAAACCCCCTTTTTCTGAACTAGCATTCAGTTTTTTTGCTTCATGTGTTGGGCGCCAGTGTGAAGTTTTCATATTCCGCCACGCTTTCCTGCTGTGGGTATTCATGAGGGGACGTCTTGAATCGGACAACGGGCTTTAATTACACACAAACCTAATAGAAACAGTTTCGCGCCGGCTTTAAGAAGAAAGTATCACTCCGCGGACCTGCGCACCTTGCTCCAATCTATGGGGCGCCTGCCCGCCCATAATATGTCGCGGTCACAAAAGATTAGGAAAGTTGTTCATTTTTGGAGTTGGCATGCTCGTCAGGCTTGTATTTTCTGTAATGGGGTAAAAGATGGTAGAAACACCCACGGACCTGAGTGTCTTCTCCAAGCACATTTCGCAGAGCTGACAGGTCGGCAGCTTCAAAGTCAATAATGGTGATGCGTGGAGATGGCGAGTATCCCAAAGCATCGGAACATTTCTCGACTAAGGGGACATGGTAGGCCATGATTATAGGGATTATAATTGCAGTTTAATTGCACCAAGCAAAATTGCACAACTACCCAATCAAAATTTGTTATGAAGGTGTTAAATTTAATTACCTGAGTAATAACAGTCAATTAGTCGAATTTGTGCTGATAGGCCTAAGATCATGCCAACTCCCAAAATGAACATCTTTCCTAATATTTGATATTGGATTTAAAGAGGTGAACAACCTCTTCAATTGTCTAATTTACCTATCCTTGTGTCTAGTTTACCATTGTCTAATTTACCATTGTCTAAAATGACCATTGTCTAGATTACCGTTGTCTAATTTACTGTGTCTAAATCATCGTTGTCTAATTTACCGGTGTCTAACTTACCGTATACCATCAGTAGCCATGAACGAAATAAGTACACCATAACACATTTCCTGAAAACTTCATGACATTTGGGTTTTAGAAGGGAGTTGCTCTGTTGTGTTTGTCCTTTTGTCTTCACTCAGGCCGAGTTTCAGTGGCCTGGGCCCTATAAACCAATCCCATTGTGAACCTGACGCCGTTCGGCTTGTATTTTGCTATATTTTCTTTTCAGGACACTGCCGCAATGTTTCGTTTAATGTCCAAGATAGCAAAGACGTTCACCTCTTTCACAAGATGGGCTCCGCTAGGGTTTCAGGTTAACATGAGACAGCCTATAACGCGTAGACCTCAAGCCGTTCCAGCTCGTCTATTAGCGAGTTCCGTAGCCAATAACAACCGACGTAACAACAGGCTGGAACCAAAAATCGTGCGGAAACTCGGGAATTACGAAAATTACCTTTTTGAAACTGGACGCGAGAACGGATGGTCCACTTTCTGTTGTTGTGCCGTCTTTAGATCGGAGATGGAGTTGACTCCGGAACAGATAAGGAAAGCGTTTGAGAACTTACAGAAACGACACGCAGCCTTGCGCCTGGTTGTCACCTTGAAGGATGGTGAGAACTACTTCGCCGAAGTTGCCGATGCACCTTACTATGAGATTCTCCAGACCTCGGATCGGAGAGCCGTTATAGCAAGAGCGGAACAAAACAGATTTACGTACGGGCAACTGCTTATGCGATTTAATGTCCTTACGCCTGAAACTTCTGACCGGGGATTTCTCTATCCGGTCATTATCGGTATTCAAACATGCGCGTTTGACGGAAAGGCACTGAAAGTGAATGTGCTCGCTGATCTAGCTTACTTTCTGGAAAAGGCCTTGCTTCAAGACGGAGATGATAACATAGAAAGTCAGCCTATGCTTCCCGTTCGCGAAGACATTTTAGATCAGTATCCAGATAGCAGATCTAACAATCTAAAGCCTAACGACTGGACTACTCACAAAGACCTTTTGATTAAACTTCTTGAGATGCATAAGCCGAGTCACCCACAACCCTGTTCGGGAATAACAGGTTTCGTTTTGGACAAGGAGCAGAATTCACAACTGCTGCACGAGGTGGCCCAACATAATGTTTCATTGAACAGTGTTTGCGTTGCTGCACATGCAATGGCATTGTACAGGTTGCAAATTGATTTAGGGCTCCTCTCTGACCAGGGGTGGTCACTGCAATCCCCCTTCGCGGCAGACATGCGGCCTTATGCGAAACCTAAACTCCCGGAGTCCCACTGCGGTGTCTGGGTAGCTGAGTTCACTAACCACATAATAATTCCGGCAAAAATGGCGAGTTGTAATAGTAAAGAGGCACTCTGGAAGCTCGCTCGCCTTCAACACAAACATTAGCTATGGTTCTCATTGCTCTCAATGCATTCCTGATTACGTCTCTGTGTCCTCTTGAGGTCTCAACTGCAGCGACGATTCTGGCACGTTGGTCATTGATATATTGTGGAGGCGACTTGTTAACTTGGTTCTCAAGATGTCCCCACAAAAAAAATCACAGGGGCTGAGGTCAGGGGACGTTGGTGGCAATTTAATCTCACGGTTGATCGCACCAAATGCATATGCTACTTGCTAGAGACTTCCAGTTCTCAACCACTCTCTTACCGCAAATACACGCTGCTTTTTAGTTGTAAGTTACATTTTGCTAGTCTGAGAAAATGAGCAACCTTTCCAACAAAAGATTGCATAATTTGGAGGCCCAACAAAAGCTCTGCATTGGGTAGACAAGGTTTACTACCAAAACGTCTATGTGGTGAAAGACCAGTTCTGCCATGCTCACCCCTATTAAAGTTGTATTGCTCTGAAGATATCTCTGACCAGTATTTGGCATGTTGTGTAGACAACTTCTTCGGCTGTTCAAGAATTCGTGTCATTAGTTGTCAATGCAAGATATAAATGTGAAGCTGTTTATTAAGGCTTTTGAGATTTGTAAATGTGGATTACACATAACATTATTATTATTACACATGTGTGCTTTTTTGTATATTCTCTGTGTTGACGTGTTCTGTTTCTTTTACTTGTATCTGCTGTCGGCAGCCCTGGAGAATCAATTCCCCAAATTGCCGAGCATCTTATCAGGCCTTCCAGTTGCCCGAGCTTGCCTGTCCTGGGAAATGACAATTTATTTAATCAAGTTAGAAAAACTGTGTTGTTGGGTCATTCAAAGAGTGTGTTGTGTTGAACTGGCGGTAAGCTTCTTTAGGCATGATTTGCATAAAGAGAAAAATGCACTGCTGGTTTGACCTATGGAAAGCGAACAAATTGTAAAATATATGCATGGATGGATTTTGTGCGTGCACTACAGAGCAGACCCACTGGTTAATTTTATACCTCGAAATTTAGTGCATTTGATGACATATTGTCCATGTCACCAGATGGACACAGTTTATTTTAGAAAATTTACTAAGGAGTGCACATTTTGGATGTTTTTCTTATGAGGCAGCCATTCTCCCAGGCCTCAACAAGCACTATCCAGGGGAGTCTGCTCGGTGAGTTGGAAGACCTGATAAGATGCACGGCAATTTGGAAAACTCATCCTCAATGGTGAAGAACGTCTGGAAAGAGACCAGGCTGAAGTTTTTGTAAATAGCCATTGCTGTCAATGTAAGTTGTTTATTAAGGCTATTGAGGTTTGTAAATGTGGATTACATATATGAACATATAACACAAATGTGTTTTTTTTGGTATGTTCTCTATACATATTGACATGTTAAGTTTCTTGTACATTGTATCTGCTGTATCTGCTGTTGGTAGAGGAGTGTTCCAAAAGCATTTGCAAGTCGGAGAGGCAAATGTCGTCCGCAAACGACCGGCCAATTTTAATTACGACGACCTGCGACATAGCTGTGACAACGTGACGAGTGATTATGATTTAACCACTCGGCGGTCACTTTCAAATCAGAATCTTCATGTTGTCATGGGTACATCGGTATTGCAGCAGATACAAGCTCCTGGTAACCGCGGCGAAGCTCCAAAATCCTAAAAGGAGCACTGAAGAAATTTAAAATGAAATCCATTCATGTTCTATAATTTGGGGAAAAAAAATATTTAGCTTCAACTCAACTTCCAAACCGCTTCTCATGGGGAAGAGTGCAATCTGCTCTTCGACTACCTTTAACCACTCCCACTTGAACTAGGAGTCGGAATGGGAGCTGAGGCGCTGTGCAACCCCTCTCATGTAATGATAACGGAAAGAAAACCACCTAGGACAGAGACAGAACACATCTGTATGACTGCAAATTTGCACCCAACCACTGCAATTTTAGGAGGCAACCAGGAAAACTCCAAGAGACCTTCGGCAGTACGTTGGCAGGGACCAAACTTTCAAGCAACGACGGACAAAAATCACTTTGATAAGTTTTTTTGGTTGCATTTGTCCTTCATACTCGTCTTAAAGAACGTTATTCGCAAAACTGGCTTCATCAAGCAAAGCATTTTTATTGAGCTATATGATAATGCCAATTATGATACGTATATCCCAACAATCGGGAATTTCAATAGAATTGTCGGCCTCAGACAGTTTTATCGAGGGTATTCAAGTGTGACGAAAAGCGAACCTAATTTATTTCCATTGGTCAAAATTATTACCTAGACGCAATCTTTCCGAACTGTTCAGTTTAGCTCACTCTGTAGCACTGCTGGCATGACATGTACTTTGCCACACCCTGAGTGTATTTAAACCCCTCGAGCGAGTGATCATTTTTCATTCATTGTGTGTTCGCCGAGGTGTGCAGAGCTTGTGCAGAGCTGTTAGTAAGTATCGCCGTATTTGTGTATACCTTCCTGTACACTTTACAGGCGCTACACTGTGCTTTGGTGTTGTAGCGAGTTTCGCATCACATGGAAGTCATTCGTGGCTGGCCATGAGGCGATGAAATTTGACGAGTGATGGTCGTCATTTGGTAACGGGCTGCTTCGGTAGAAGGCTACCATATCTGCAAAGGTGCAGCGAGTCTCGCAGCAGATGGAAATCATTAGTCGATTAGACCTTACAGTGTGAAGTTTGCGTATTTGATGAACATAATTAGACACTGTGTTCAGTTAATTACAGGATGGAGTGAACTGGATGTCCGTTGCTCTCCTCATTAAAACCGAATGTTTCGATTAATTATCTTCACTGTGCATCACATTGCCAAGCTACTGTATATTCTAACATTAATTGCAGCTCATTGAGTGGTTTGTCCCCTTGTGCTCTAATTGCAAAGAATAAAGCTTGATGTGTAGTGTTAACTACAACTAATTAAAGATGTACGCTGTCTATGAGTATGTAGCGTACGAACACAACCTGCATATATCATTGTTGGCTAATTAATATGACCGCCACCAGAAATGCCATAAGGTATTACGATAAAGTAATTTCAAGTTCGCATATAAATGGCACCAAATTATTTGAAATAGATAATCAAAATTAAAATGGAATGTGTAATACGTAGGCTTCACGACCCCGTGTTCATACACATGAATCCACGTTTTGGACAATAATGGCATAACCTCCCTATTAAGGACGCCTCTACATTACGGACATCAACGATTAGACGTAGCAGGTGTGAAGTTTGTATATTAACGATAATCTAGACAATGGTTATTTTAGACAATGGTAATCCAGAAGTATTAAGGTAGCAGGAAGGGTTGGGCGTTTGTGGTTTCTGAGTCTGAGGGGGTTGGTGTCTGTTGACTGTGCTTTAAGAGAGACTAGGCATGGCGCCAGTCTCTCTTAAAGCACAGTCAACAGGCATTTGGTCTCAGTATTTGGGTTTTGATTGCCATGACTGTACCCCTGTAAAAGTCAGAGGAGGAGAAGTTTGGAATGATGAAAGCATTGAAGAAGAAGAAATGTTATCATTGAGGAAAGCAAAATTTATTATGAGACTAGAAGGCAGTGTCCTGACTTGATTATTTTGAAAATGGCGGTCTGAACACATTAAAAGGTGGAACATGGCATTTTATCGACTTTGAAGTGTTCCGCAGTTAAAGGGAGACTATAGGCAGCAGCGAGGTAGGCAAGATAAAGTCATACAAATTTGCCAATAGGGGTCAGTCATATCTCTAGGCATGGCGCCAGTCTCTCTTAAAGCACAGTCAAGAGGCATTTGGTCTTAGTATTTGGGTAAGTACAGAATCAAGGCAGCTCAGAGAGCAATGATTGAACGATGCTGTGGACAAGTCCAAGGATACTGCATCAGTCACGACCAACTTCTCATCAGAAAGCGTCACCACCAGCATATTCAATGTTCAGTTCCAACCTGTACCAGTCCAATGCACGCCTGTCATGGTCAGCAGTCGTCAGCTTAGCGCGATATGGAACATTCTTCCGAAACTCAAGCGAGGGAAGTCTGCTGAAAAATCGCTTGCATAGCTTCGAATTTTTGTGAAAATAAGTATCTGAACTTGGTTTCAAATAGTCTAGAGAGTTACCTTTGTGGTGATACATATGGTATGTGATAAATATTTGTAGAATTTGTGAAATTCGGTTTTCAAACGTGCCGATGAAGCAAGCGATCTCGCGTGAATTTTGCAAGTCCTGATATGTCGACCGGGTGTCAAAAATCACTCGCCTAAATTCAATTCAAAGATCAAAAATAATATCTGAACTTAGTTTCAAATAGCCTACGCAATTATCATTTCGGTGATATATAATGCATGCATGTAATAATTGATTAATCTGCCTAAAACGCGCAATTAAAACGGCGAAAGATCGTGATAAACACTCTGGTGGCGGTCGCACTAAATAACGACCGGTAGGGCCCGGCGTCTGGCGGAGAAAAAAAGGTAGCGCCCGGAGGTTGAAACGGGATTTTTATGCACTTTTAACTGTATATATATGTTGTTTGGATGTATTTCTAACAGTTCTGTAACTTTGATGACCAAGCTTGCGCCCAAAGTTGGTAAAATTGATGCTTGTTTATGGACTGCGCTAGCGACCGGAGAATTCGCCGTCGGCCATTTTGGCTACGGTCCTGGCAATTTTGCAACAAATTTCGCCATTTACGTTTGTTTACAATTATTTTGAAAGTCACATTATGACATCGTAGTATGAATCCCACTGCAGTTTCGTTACGCAGCAATGCTCATGTTTTTGGTTTGCAATCCTGTACTGTCTGTACACTGCGCTGTGCATGGCTGTACTGTAGCTGTAAAAAAGACAAAAACCATAGCCAAGCCCTATAGGACAGGCTTAGAGTATAACTCAACAGGCCCTCATGATTCATTTGATGGACACCTTATTTGATAGTACCTCATCATTAAGTCCACTAGATCCTGTTCTGTCACATGTCGTAGACGATAGACAATTTTCAAAATGTAGTACACCACTCGCTCATCTTTAAGCCCAGCTCTCGGCTCACATCATGTGGGCACGGTTGGCTGTTGAGTGTTATGGTTCAGTCTGTGAGACTAATTTAAAGAGGTTACACTTTTATTTTGAATTGGAAAACAGCCCACAGGATGACTTTTCACTGAGTAATAAGTGTGCCCTTCGAAGGTTAAGTCTCTTTCTGGATTTGCTTCCATAGATGCCCTGTTCAGGATATCATCTGACCGATGCCTGATCAAGCACAGACTGTATCCGGTGGTGTACATTTCCCCGTCTATGTCACCCTTTTTTATTCAGTCAGTGTTAATTTCTCTTCTCTTTTTTACAGATCAACTGTTGTTGGTTATTGCAAGAGGAGTCGTTGGCACATTTCAAGTCCAGGAAAGCACTTGCTGTTCCCACATTCAGAGTAAGGTGTGCTTACTCGTTTTACTGCTTTCCATTCCCGGAGAGCGTTATCAAATATCTGCCGCAAGGCGCTTCAAATATCTGCCGAAAGGCATCAAATATCTGCCGTACCAATAAAGTTCATTTTGTTAACCAACTCTTTATCTTCTTTTCTTCACATACAAAAAAGACCGTCCCAAACATTTGGCTGCATCCACTTCATAAATGTCCAGACAACAGTCGGTTCATTTGACCATTGTAAAGCACCAGGCCCCACCTCACAAAATACACTGTAATAATTATGTACCTTGTGTCCATGTGCATGTTATTAGTTCCACCTACGCTGCATGAAGACAAGGACTCCACTCTTTGACGTCACCACACAACTCCTTGACGTCATCACACACCCCACTACTGCAACGGCAATAGAAATGACTTTACGTCATAATACCAGGGTGACGTCAACTCAGTACTTCAGCATGCACTGATATAGCAAGAAGGTCTTTTGCATCAGCACTTCTGCGTGCTAGACGTTATAGCTTCACGTTGCCTCATAATAACGGTACCGACACACACTTGGCCCTTGCCTTCACCTATCCATTTCAGCTGAGCGCCAGGCCCTTGGGCCTCTTGTTGTCCTTTTGTCTTGACTCAGGCCGAGTTTCAGTGGCCTGTGGCCTAAAAACCAATCCCATTGTGAACCTGACGTCGATCGGCTTGTATTTTGTTATATTTTCTTTTCAGGACACTGCCGCAATGTTTCGTTTAATGTCCAAGATAGCAAAGACGTCCACCTCTTTCACAAGATGGGCTCCGCTAGGGTTTCAGGTTAACATGAGACAGCATATAACTCGTAGACCTCAAGCCGTTCCCGCTCGTCTATTAGCGAATTCCGTAGCCAATAACAACCGACGTAACAACAGGCTGGAACCAAAAATCGTGCGGAAACTCGGGAATTACGAAAATTACCTTTTTGAAACTGGACGCGAGAACGGATGGTCCACTTTCAGTTGTTGTGCCGTCTTTAGATCGGAGATGGAGTTGACGCCGGAACAGATAAGGAAAGCGTTTGAGAACTTACAGAAACGACACGCAGCCTTGCGCCTGGTTGTCACCTTGAAGGATGGTGAGAACTATTTAACCGAAGTTGCCGATGCACCTAACTATGAGATTCTCCAGACCTCGGATCGGAGAGCCGTTATAGCAAGAGCGGAACAAAACAGATTTACGTACGGGCAGCTGCTTATGCGAGCTAAACTCCTTACGCCTGAAACTTCTGACCGGGGATTTCTCTATCCGGTCATTATCAGTATTCAAACATGCGCGTTTGACGGAAAGACACTGAAAGCGAATGTGCTCGCTGATCTAGCTTACTTTCTAGAAAAGGCCTTGCTTCAAGACGGAGATGATAACATAGAAAGTCTGCCTATGCTTCCTGTTCGTGAAGACATTTTAGATCAGTATCCAGATAGCAGTTCTAACAATCTAAAGCCTAGCGACTGGAATACTAACAAAGATCTTATGATTAAACTTCTTGAGATGCATAAGCCGAGTCACCCACAACCCTGTTCGGGAATAACAGGTTTCGTTTTGGACAAGGAGCAGAATTCACAACTTCTGCACGAGGTGGCCCAACATAATGTTTCATTGAACAGTGTATGCGTTGCTGCACATGCAATGGCATTGTACAGGTTGCAAATTGATTTAGGGCTCCTCTCTGACCAGGGGTGGTCTCTGCAATCCCCCTACGCGGCAGACATGCGGCCTTATGCGAAACCTAAACTCCCGGAGTCCCACTGCGGTGTCTGGGTAGCTGAGTTCACTAACAACATAATAATTCCGGCAAAAATGGCGAGTTGTAATAGTAAAGAGGCTCTCTGGAAGCTCGCAGCCTCCATCCAGAAAGAAACCCGGGAACTTACAGTCGATCCCGAAACAATTCTGGGGAGTATAAAAGAAAACAACGAGTTCTATAATAAATTTATGTCGGACCGGCAAGCGCATTACCGTGACGTTGGTTACCCAGCACAGGACCTGTTCTACATATCAAATTTCGGGAAAATGCCAAATTCTCCCGGAAAAGGAAAAGTTAGTTTAGACGAGGTAGAGTTGATAACTGGTACCACGGGATCCACTATGTTTATTCACGACATTCATCGTCTCAATTCTTCGTCTCTGTTTCACTGGGAACTCTCATACAGTAAGATGTTTGTGTCAGATGAACTGGCCGAAAAGTATCTATCTCTGATAAAGGAAGAACTCGAAAGATACCTCATGGAGTAGGAAATCGGTGAATGCTGCGGCAATCCGAAGTTGAACGAAAACAATCGCTAATTGGATGGAAAAAGCCCGCCGAGCCAAGATACCGCCAGGAATGTTAGTTATTTGATTTGCAAACATTACTTTGGACTTTTTCATTTTGAATAATATCAACTCACAGAATTTAGGTCATTCTTGGATCGAATATAATATATAATATATATATATATAATATAGTATAGGAACTCACATCGATTTCTAGGTTTTTCAGGGGCGGAAAGATATACTCTCACATGTGCACAGGCAGTAAACTTGGTCGCGTATCTCAAATTCTGACACATCTCATGAAAACGCAAATAAAACAATGTAGAATCACTGGATCTTGAAATAAGATCGCAGGCTGTAAATGGCACCATTTATATTGCCCAGTACTCCAAAGAAATTTTTTTGCACATTGCACTTTTCTGAAATATTATATTCAATAAATCGTTTTCTCATACATCTCATAATGGCCCGCCATTAGTCCATTCAGTAACCTGGCAGAGGGCAAGTCCGAACTCGATGATAGACCATACAAAGCACTGGCTAAGTGCTATTCTTACCTCCTTTGTGTTGGTACAGGGTAAAGATTATTGCCGTGGTAACAGTAACAAATGCTCCCCTAGAAAAAGTGTCCGGCCCTATTGTATTCTGTAATATTGTTCCATAGAGACCCTGATTCAATAGCTCAGAGATTGAAGCGCATAATAGAAGCCTTTGTTTCCCGGGCATTCTATCCTAGGACATTTTTTTAAACTCCTCGTCATTCTCGGTCTTTGCTGCCTCAGAGTCGTTAGTTGGGGCTGACGATATGCACAGCTAACTTGCGCCGCTTTGGTGCATCGGCTGCGATATAACTCCAGAAGAGGAAAGACGATTACTTTATGAGACATCACACAAGTCACAGACAGCTGGCCATAAAACTTAGAAGGTATGAAATAAATTAGGGTAAGTATAGATAAATGACCGGATTGGAGACTGATCATCCTGTTACAAAGGCTTTGAGAGAGCCCGAAGTCTAAAGAAAACAGCCGGGAGACTGATCTTCCGGGTCAGCACGGCCATGTCCGAAAAGTGAAGGTGAAGGTACAAGGAAATATTTACACCCGTCCCATCACGAAGTTGGTACCGCTTGGTATCAACCCAGTGGAGTAGAGGAGTATAGACAGCCGTGTAGACTTGTGAACGATAGTTCGGTCACGGGGGAGAATGTTTTGGCGATAAGTAGTCCGCCATTTTTCCCGTTCGGGCCTTTCTTATGAGACACGTCGTAGACGAGGCGGTGGCGTGGCGATCTACGCTGAATAACGAAGTTCGATCATATCAAGTAGGGTCTTTTTTCGGCGAGAAGCACCAACACGGCCCTTCTTACCAGAGATCTACGAGGATGAACATCGAGTGGAACCGCTCTTGAAGAAAATAACAGTTTTGACGCCCCAGCGCAGCCGGGAAGTTCGGAAGGCCGGCATAAAGCCAGGCGAACCACTATAGGGCTGTGTTAACGTTCCGGTGTCGGTGAGTTCGAATTTGGCCGATTTTGCTCACCTGACTTTCGCCACCATACATGCCATAATAATAATAATCGTATTGACCGCCATGTTTATGATCAGTCTTTCAACTTCCGGTCAGCCATATTTTATACAACAAACTAAGACAAGTTTTATTCGTAAGCCGGCTTACTATACACTGATATAAAAATACAAGTGCCATACGTTGATACGAACATCCAAAGTTACCACGTCAATCTATTATTAAGCCCCCCTTCTTAGGAGGGGCTCTTAAGATACACGCGTGTGCGGGAGTATAATGATGAGAAATAACGAGAGTAACTATTGTATACCTACAAACAATTTTTTTTGTTTTTCAAAATGGCGCTTCACGTCGACATTCATCGTCTCAATTCTTCGTCTCTGTTTCACTGGGAACTCTCATACAGTAAGATGTTTGTGTCAGATGAACTGGCCGAAAAGTATCTATCTCTGATAAAGGAAGAACTGGAAAGATACCTCATGGAGTAGGAAATCGGTGGATGCTGCGGCAATCCGAAGTTAAACGAAAACAATCACCAATTGGATGGAAAAAGCCCGCCGAGCCAAGATACCGCCAGGAATGTTAGTTATTTGATTTGCAAACATTACTTTGGACTTTTTCATTTTGAATAATATCAACTCACAGAATTTAGGTCATTCTTGGATCGAATATAATACATAATATATATATGTATATGTAATATAGTATAGGAACTCACATCGATTTCTAGGTTTTTCAGGGGCGGAAAGATATACTCTCACGTAAACTTGGTCGCGTGTCTCAAATTCTGACAAATCTCATGAAAACGCAAATAAAACAATGTAGAATCACTGGATCTTGAAATAAGATCGCAGGCTGTAAATGGCACCATTTATATTGCCCAGTACTCCAAAGAGAGAAATTTTTTTTGCACATTGCACTTTTCTGAAATATTATATTCAATAAATCGTTTTCTCATACATCTCATAATGGCCCGCCATTATTCCATTCAGAAACCTGGTAGAGGGCAAGTCCGAACTCGATGAAAGACCATACAAAGCACTGGCTAAGTGCTATTCTAACCCCCTTTAGTGTTTGGTACAGGATAAAAGATTATTGCCGTTGTAACAGTAACAAATGCCCCCCTAGAAAAAGTGTCCGGCCCTATTGTATTCTGCAATATTGTGACCCTGACCCTGACCGTCAATAGCTCAGAGATTGAAGCGCATAATAGAATCCTTTGTTTCCCGGGCATTCTATCCTAGGACATTTTAAACACCGTCCTTGGCAGGATCCTCCTCGTCATTCTCGGTCTTTGCTGCCTCAGACTCGTCAGCTGGGGCTGACGATTCGATATGCACATCTAACTTGCGCCGCTTTGGTGCATCGGCTGCGACATAACTCTAGAAGAGGAAAGACGATTACTTTATAAGACATCACACAAGTCACAGACGCCATGATAGAGCCCGGAGTCTAAAGAAAACAGCCGGGAGACTGATCTTCCGGGTCAGGACGGCCATGTCCGAAAAGTGACGGTGAAGGTACAAGGAAATATTTACACCCGTCCCATCACGAAGTTGGTACCGCTTGGTATCAACCCAGTGGAGTAGAGGAGTATAGTCAGCCGTGTAGTTCGGTCACGGGGAGAATATATTGGCGATAAGTAGTCCGCCATTTTTCCCGTTCGGGCCTTTCTTATGAGACACGCCGTAGACGAGGCGGTGGCGTGGCGAACTACGCTGAATAACGAAGTTCGATCAGATGACCGAAAGTAGGGTCATTTTTCGGCGAGAAGCACCAACACGGCCCTTCTTACCAGAGATCTACGAGGGTGAACATCGAGTGGAACCGCTCTTGAAGAAAAGAACAGTTTTGACGCCCCAGCGCAGCCGGGAAGTTCGGAAGGCCGGCATAAAGACAAGGCGAACCACTATAGGGCTGTGTTAACGTTCCGGTGTCGGTGAGACCGAATTTGGCCGATTTTGCTCACCTGACTTTCGCCACCATACATGCCATAATAATAATAATCGTATTGACCGCCATGTTTATGATCAGTCTTTCAACTTCCGGTCAGCCATATTTTATACAACAAACTAAGACAAGTTTTATTCGTAAGCCGGCTTACTATACACTGATATAAAAATACAAGTGCCATACATTGATACGAACATCCAAAGTTACCACGTCAATCTATTATTAAATCATTAGCTGCTTGCAGCCAGAGAGGTTTTCGTCAATCTCAATAGTCAATAGTTGATCCGTCGGTTCAAAAGAAGACGCAGGTAGTGCACTGTCTCCGTGAATTGCATCCCAGATGGTTGAGCGTGAGCAACGCAGTCTGTCCGTTCCAGGACGCCCTTCTCTGTGGTAGACAATTGCTAGTTGGCCTTGCATATTACTTAGTATTAGAAGCCATTTTGGTTAATCCAATATATATCATTAATATTCCAAAAGTAAAAAGCCAAAAAGAATTATGTTGGTATCTCGTTACATCACGTTAGTTATAGTTCGGCAATCGAGTTTATGATTGCTTGCACTTGTCTAAAGTTAAAGTTCGTTCATTTTACAACACTATAGTGCCATAATATGTAAAGTCAAGGACTTAGTGAGCCCCCCTTTAGGTCGGGGGAGCTCCCCCGAACCCCCCTACGAGCATATGTTAAGTGCAAGCTCTAACAACTACATCTGTTACAATGGGGGGACACCCCCCAAACCCCCCTCCGTCGACATAGGTTTTTACCAGTGCGTTGGGGGGAAGCTCCCCCCAAACCCCCCCCGGTGGACAGTCAACTAGCCCTTCTGTGTCATACTGCTGGAGGGGGGGGGGGGTGCGATGGGACCATCCATATAGTTCCTTCCGACACATTTTTGTTTTGGTAATGTAATACGTTGTGATTGTCCTTATTCACGGGAATCGGGCGTTTCCAGTGATATACGACACTTAAATGGATTGTCCTCATGCATTCACTTTGGAAACGCATTTTAAAATAGATGTTACGTCCTGTTAATGGGGCACGTCATCATCGCGTACATTTGGGAAAAACTCCCTAACGAGACCGGAGCAGACGGCTGAAAGTAGTTTAATTATTGGCCGCTAGGGTTCAGAATGTGGCTCACGCAACTTTTGCTAAATAGAGCTAGTTCTAGTTTGTAATTCATTTTGATACTTCAGATTTGGGTAGTAGACTAAAATAACTTAGTCGTCAGTGTGGTTTTAAGCAGGAAAAACGTATTTGTTTTTCTTAAAGTGCCTTTTTTGGACGGGTGTGTGTGCGATTGTTTTGTTTATGTCACGTGACCTCGACCATGTCCACACAAAATTGAAATAAACCACCCTTTTCTGTCATTATTTAGGACGGATATTTCTCTAATAAAAAAAAAATATAATTGGCCAATTTCTTAGGCATATGTAGCGAATTCCCATGAAGATTTAAATTAGATGTTCTCGTAACCTGTTACAACTGGTCTGATTTATAATTCAGCGCTACGACTGGTCTGATTTATTTATTCAGCGCCATTTTGAAAAACCAAAAAAAATTGTTTGTTGGATATACAATAGTTACTCTCTTTATTTCACTTCATTTACATTATATACTCCCGCACACACGTGTATCTAAAGAGCCCCTCCTAAAGGGGGGCTTATAATAAACGGTTCTTCGAACCAAAATTTAAACATCATAAACAATCTTATATAATTATTGCCCTTGTTTGGTTTGGTGGTTCGCCTAATCGCAAGAGAAAAAAATCCATTCCTTGATGGTACGTCATCATGTCAAGTGACGTGTAGAGCTGGCAACAAGTATTCGTTCAAGGTATTTATACTTATCATAAAATTATATTTTTCGTTCGGCTTTTCGTCCGCCGAAACATCGAGAATCAGATCAGACCAAACTTCATTGTCTGAGGTCACCTGACCTGAGGGGTCCAGTGTATAAAGTTAAGTTTAGAGCTCTAGCGGTTAAGAATCGTGCCACTGTTTTTTAAACAGGATACAGACAATGACGACGACGACGACGGACACAGCGTGTTGCATAGACTCCCCTACAGTGATCCAAAACGCCATGATAGAGCCCGAAGTCTAAAGACCACAGCCTGGAAACTGATCACCCTTTTACAAGTGCCATGATAGAGCCTTAAGTGTAAAGACACTTTCAATGACCAATGTCCTGATAATGTAGTCCATGTAGTTTCTTTAATGAATAAGTGATTCTTGACAAAGATGTCAGGAACCTACTCACCTTATAGAACTTCATAACATCAACCTTTGTGAGAGTTCGAAGATGTTCTACCTCGACGTCATTTGAAATAACACGGGCATACATTAACTTTTTCATGATTCTGAAGTTCTTCAGAATAATTACACTCTATACAGCTTACTTTTGTATCCCAACTTCATTTCATATAAACCACTCAAACAAGAAGAATCAGATGAATGCTCACCCCTATTAAAGTTGTCTTGCTCTGATTATTTGGCAAGTTGTGTAGAAAACTTCTTCAGCTGTTCAAGAATTCGAGTCATTAGTTGTCAATGCAAGATATTAATGTGAAGCTGTTTATTAAGGCTTTTGAGATTTGTAAATGTGGATTACACATATAATATTACACATGTGTGATTTTTTGGTATATTCTCTGCATTGGCATGTTCTGCTTCTTTTACTTATATCTGCTGTCGGCAGCCCTGGACAATCAATTCCCCAAATTGCCGAGCATCTTATCAGGCCTTCCAGTTGCCCGAGCTTGCCTGTCCTGGTAAAGGACAATTTATTTAATCAAGTTAGAAAAACTGCGTTGTTGGGTCTTTCAACAAAATATTTTTGTGTTCACCTGGCGGTAAGCTTCTTTAGGCATGATTTGCATAAAGAGAAAAATGCACTGCTGGTTTGACCTATGGCAAGCGAACAAATTGTGAAATACATGTACATGTATATGCATGGATGGATTTTGTGCGTGCACTACAGTGCAGACCCGCTGGTTAATTTTATACCTCGAAATTTAGTGAAATTGATGACGTATTGTCCATGTCACCGGATGGACACAGTTTATTTTAGAAAATTGACTAAGGAGTGCACATTTTGGATGTTTTTCTGATGAGGCAGCCATTCTCCCAGGCCTCAACAAGCACTATCAAGGGGAGTCTGCTCTGTGAGTTGGAAGACCTGATAAGATGCTCGGTAATCAGGGGAATTCATTCTCCAGGGTGAAGAACGTCTCGAAAGAGACGAGGCAGAAGTTTTTGTGAATAGTCATTGCTGTCAATGCAAGCTGTTTATTAAGGCTACTAGCATAATACCCGTGGCGCGGGTTGTTTTATGGTGTTGGCTTACTGTGGGGTTGGGGCAATTTGGGTGAAATGAAACGATATGTCTGGGGGTTGTGATGTTGTCTTGATTTTGATGATTGGGACAATCTGGGTGATATGGGTTGATTGGTCTGAGGGGTTGTGACCGGAAAAAGTTACGAACTTAGTACAACAAATGCCGCGAGCACAGTTGGTGGCAGCACCAGACGGAGGAAGTAGTTCGCCTAGGGTTTTTTCGACATCTTCCGCACGGACTCCACTCGTTGCGGAACACTCACTTACTTGTTAATCTGCAGTGGTTAGCCTGTTTTTATCGCAGTAAAGAAATGTTAATCGGGATTTTATATTATATTTTATATTTGTCACGTGTATTCATATAGGGAGCTGTGCGCTACTTTGCGCCCAGTGCTTGGGTCGGGTGAGGCGGGTTTGTTATTATGTGACGTGTATCACGTGATGAATTCCCATACGGTACTTCGAAAAATTAAGAGCGATTAACAACGTAAGGTGAAAGAGTACGACCAAAATAAAGGGGGAAAATTGCGGTGATGTATGAATGCTTAAAACATATAGTGGCCCCAATACTTTCCCGGCTTATTTTTGTATAATTCCACACTTTTGATTCAATAGATGGCCCCATATGAAAATCAAACCTGCTGAAATGGCCCCTTAAGTTAATAAGTATGCCCATATAAAGAAAGAACAAAAATGCTATTTCTCCGAGATCACTGCAAAGTTTACCCATTTAACCCGGCGAGGACCATCTCCATATCAACCACGACTTTCCGGAAAAGTTTCGAGGTCATCCGATCTGAACTGACGGAGATGTGTGACAAACTATTTCAGCTCTACGTCCATTATTGTAGTGATTGAGGTTTGTAAATATGGATTACACATATGAACATATAACACAAATATGCTTTTTTGGTATATTCTCTATACATATTGACATACATTGTATCTGCTGTTGGTAAAGGAGTGTTTCAAAAGTATTTGCAAGTCGTAGAGGCAAATGTCGTCCGCAAACTACCAATTTTAATGACGACGACCTGCGACATAGCTGTGACAACGTGTCGGGTGATTCAGATTTAACCACTCGACGGTCACTTTCCAATCAGAATCTTCATGTTGTCATGGGTACATAGGTGTTGCAGCAGATACAAGCTCCTGGAAACCGCGGCGCAGCTCCAAAATCCTAAAAGGAGCACTGAAGAAATTTAAAATGAAATCCATTCATGTTCTATAATTTGGGAAAAAGATATTTAGCTTCAACTCAACTTAGATTGCCCATTCATTATCCATGTGTATAGTGCTTTTACCCAAATACATACTTTTAATACTCTCGTTATCGACGTTTTTGAACCTTAAAGAAGAGTGAACCGATGCGATATTAAGTATGGTACGCATAGGATGCAAAATTAATTCTGAATCATCAAGAATATCTTGTTATACTAATAAAGCTTCTATAATACAACCTTCTGTTGTCAGTTTTATGTCATTTCAAGGACAACATTGTGGTACAACATTATCGCACACCTTTCGAAAACAGTAAGAGGCGGCCTGGTCCAGAGGCCAATGTGCTCCGCAAAATGATGACTTTTGTCGCTGCAACAATTATCACTGCGATGAGTGACAAATAGATTACTTGTCTGCAGATAAAACCAGTTATCTCAGCAGGGTGTTACAGCGTCGGTCTTTTGAAATATCCGTAGTGAGGGCTAGGAGTGTCTTGCAAGATGAAACTGTCTGTTCTTTCCAGGAGCGATGCTGTGTGCTGAGTGCAGGGTCTTCAAACCACTAAATATTCATCATGAATGTTAACACCTTGGAGAAACAATTACAGATCTCATACCTCAAGTGAGATTCAGTGAATATGATTGGCTGACACACGTGACAGTGTGGTATTCGCAATGTTGCCCGATCCAGCCGGTAGACATTTTGCCCTGTCTCCCGGCGTGACGACATTCGGCATGTTACACTCCGTGGCGGGCAATATTTATATAATGACGATCCACCGTCGTTGTGCGTATATCCATCCTTCACCGCCGATAACTCCCCCTGATCGGCCGTCGGAAGGGTTGTTACTTAGCGGTAGTCTCCATGCATCCCCTTCCTTTCCCACACGTCCATGTCGCGACAACACTAAAGGCTTGAACTCACTGTCGCGTTTTGACGCCTTGGAAAAAACGCTGCGATTTCACGCGACGGGAAAACGTTGCGACAGAGATTTCGTAACCTGTTCTCACTGAAGCGTATAATCGCTGGCGGTGAAAGGGTGCAGACAAGGGTGTAGACTTTCCATACCAAACAGCTGGCACAGACGTGTTGCAACAATGTCTGACTCTGATTCGGATTTTGCCGAAATCATGGTGTCATACCTGTATGCGAAAAGAAAAAGAAAGCGTAGGCAATGTTTTTCTTCAGATACCTTCCTTCTTGTCAACATCTTTATATTCTGACAAGGATTTGTCATAAATCGAAGGATGTTTTTCGATTTGAATTATCAATCTCTCTATCAGGTCTGAAGACATGGTGCCAATGGGTTTGGGAGACAATTCCTAACTGCACACATGTACCGGCGCGGCACTGCAGTGACAAATGCCTATCTTAGTACCACAATTTAAACCTCTGTCAACCTTACAATTTATATCACGAGACCCCACGGTGATGTTATAATTCGCGGCGATTATACGCTTCGGTTGCTAATTTTGCAACGTACTTTTGCCCGAGCGCGTGGAACGCCGCGTCGAAACAAGGTATTTTGTCGCTTCGCCCAAGTGGTAACACATCTATGGAATTCAAGGGATACCATTTGTGGCGCTAATCGCGGCGTTTTAACGCAACGTCGAACGCCGCGTAAAAAAGGCGACAGTGAGTTCAGGCCTTTCAGGACTGATATTCACCACCGATATTAAGTCGGCATGAAATTCTTGAACGATGGGCGTAACACAGCAAATCCATGTTCCGAGTTTTCTCATATTCCTGAATTCCGAGTCTCACAAAAGTGTCCTCGCATACCGGAAAATGACTCTCCCATGGCATACCACAATATGGGAGTACTGTACATGTATTTAATTGATGTGTACATGTATATGTTATGCGCTGTCAGTGGATCTGCGCCATCGAGCGATAGCGCTGCGCTTTCTACGGATCGGTAATTAGCGCGGGCATCGATAGATAGCGCAAGCATCGATCGATGGAGCTGCGCGAACGACGAATGGTCCTCCTGACGAGTATTGACATTGCACGAGTATTTTGGCCCCAACTTTACCCCCTACGGCATGGATGGAGGTATTGATATGGCATACCTTCCCCGATGCAAATGAGACAAGACGGAACTGCATGGCATGCTTCCTATTCTACATTGTATGTGAGGTCTTTTCAGTCAAGATTCTGATTGTGTGCCCGTGGCAACTCTTATGAAATGAATATAAATTGCTGCATTTTAAAAAAAAATTAAAAAAGGTAATTTCAAGAATAAAGAAGAAGATAACTGCAAGTTGCAAGGTCGTTTTTAGCTTTTTTAACGTGATATCTTTGCTTTGTTAAGTAATCAGTCAGCTGTGGCACCCCTTTGTTTAAAGTGATATCTTCTCACTCACATAATGAATTCTGTGTTCAGTAATCAGCGGCGCTCCTTTGATTAAAGTGATATCTTCTCACTCACATAATGAATTCTGTGTTCAGTAATCAGCGGCGCTCCTTTGATTAAAGTGATATCTTCTCACTCACATAATGAATGCTGTGTTCAGTAATCAGCGGCGCTACTTTAACCCCCTACCCCGCCCCTCGAGCACATCTCGCATGCAGACCCACGCACGGCCCTCATCACGCACTCCTGTCCAATCCCAGTATCCATTATACAACCCATCGGTAGATCGCGCTGAGCCATCGACCGATGCTTGCACAAACGACAGATCCAGAGATGGCGCTGCGCGATCAATCGATAGCGCAAATCGGTCGATAACGCCTATTACATATACATTTGGATCTAAAGATACTGGGCCTACTATGGACTGATTTCAAGCACCATATCTCTGCTAAGGCGGCGAGAGGAAGAAAACGATTGTAAAACAAGCATGGACAGCACTTATTGGAGCCTTAATTGTGAAACTTCAACTATCATATTATTCCCTCCAGATCTGACTGCACACGTTAAATCAGAATTTTATTGGGTCTCTTTGAAGGGAGGGGCATTGGGTGATTTCAAAGTTGGTTTTGGTTTTAGTGTTGGGTGTTAGTGTCAGTTTTATTCTTAATTGCTACCCCTAAAAACCTATGTCTGGATAAGACAAATTCGAGGTTTTAGTTTAACACCAACACCTGGTTTTATCTAAACACCTAAAACCTGGGCTGAAACTAAGAATAAGTTTTATTCTGCAGGTAAAACTAACACCAAAATGTACAGAGATAAAACCTTGGAAAAACCAAACATGCATGTTGTTGTCGTTGTTACTGTTGTTTCCCTATTGTAACCGCTTCCGATCTATATAAATTTGGTCATCTTCTTTCACGTCCATCATCATTCCCATCAGCGTTCAAAATACTAGCAACTACTTCTTGAAATGGTACGAACAACATGACTTTTTTTTCCTTAACACCAACACCAACTTTGAAATCCACTCGGTGTTAATGCCTAAGGTGATAGTTTTATTGGTAATACAAAATGCACTACAAATCTACCAAATATAACACCGAGCTGGGATTAAGATCAGACCTCGGTGTTCCAATTGGTTTCAGTGTGAAGCTAAAACCTAATTTGAAATAGGATAATGCTAAATCTGAGTGTCAAAACTAACACCAGAACTGATTTCATTTCTGGTGTTGTAAAGAGTTTTAGTTTTAGTCCCGGTGTTAGTTTTTGACACTAAAACCATCCCTTAGTTTTAAGCTAAAACCGGGCATAATGCTAACACCAACAAACACCGACTTTAAAATAGGATGAAAATAAAACCCACTTCATTTCAATGCTGGCTTAATCAAGGGTTTTAGTGTTCCATTTAGTTTTAAAACTAAATCTAAAAACTGATTTGAAATCACCCATTGTGTTCCTAGACACACCATCAAGGCACTCGGCCTTCAGGAATACGAGATGATTCCGGACCTGGATTTAGCACGCTCCAAGTTCAGAGTTTCGATTCTCCGGGGTGGTCAAACCAGGATCACGTGAAGATGTATTGGACATCCCAGCGCTTTTCCTGATCAAAAATTGAGGCAAAAAGGCATTTGATTCAGGCTTACCATCAGTGTTTACATCCATACTCTAGTCTCACCAGAAGTCCATTGTTCGACATAGCAACATTATATCCCGAGATGACAGAAATGAAAAAAGGCATTATTTTTTCACACATTTTTTATTATTATATTCTTTTGTTTCCTTTCACATTTTCTTCACACCCACAATGACATCCACTCAACTCAGCGTCGACAAGTCGCCACATGAACATCGTATCGGGTGATTTCATTTTACAACCTGAAGCGCTCAATCAAGAGGCAATGAACAAGAACGCTTTTGAGGAATAGGACAAGCAATAAAAGTTTTTTCGTCGATTTGGTAATCAATTTTAAATGCCCGTTCACTGACCAATCAATTGGCGTTTTTTAAGGGCTGTCGAAGTCGCGCAATGAAAACATTGGCACCCTCAATTTGATTCCCAAGTACTCATATGATGGACAAAGCGTCTCTTCGACAGCATAGGTTTCCTACGGTTTGCCTGGTTTCCTCCTTCAGTAAAACTCGCAAACATATTGTCTAAAGAGCCAATAATGAGCAAAGTCAGCTTTTCCTCAGGACTCATTTTGTTTAAAATTGCCGCAATTGATTGATGATTTAGGACGGAAAAGGTGAAATGTGGCAGAGGTATTAACCCATATACAGTAGAACCTCTCTATTAAGAATACCCACTGGACTGACAAGTGCTGTCCTTAATAGAGAGGTGTCCTGATTAGAGAGGTCAAATTGAATGGAAACAATCAATTTGGGACCAAAACTAGTGTCCTTAATTGAGAGGTGTCCGCTAAGAGAGGTTCTACTGTATATTTATATTGTTTTACTTCATTTTGATAGGCAAGAAAAAAACCGATTAAATTCAAGTTGGATATGTTCTAAACAGGAGATGAGATTCTCTGTTATTTTGATATACATGTAGAATGCAAATATAAGACATAACACTATAGAAGTTAAAGGTTATTTAAAATACAGTCCACTGTCTACTGACATGGACTTCAAGATGGAGAACAACTGAAATCTAGATACAGTATTCGAGAATTATGCATGCAGATATGAGAAATCGGGAAGAAGTTGTGCAAAACTAGTTGATAATTTGATTGAGTTGTTATTTTCTTATTTGTCAAGACAATTATAATACAGAGGTTGTACACCCTCCCACTCTGAGGCGGCTCCCTTTTCGCATATTCTGTCATCAGTTGACAAGACTTCCTGTGAAAACAGCTTGAGCATTGAAGCGATTTCCGACTCCAACCCATTGCCTGATGCGTCATATAATAATCATAATAATGTCCCGGATTTTTATAAACTCCTCGGTAATGAAACTGTTAAAGCGCTGTGGGATATCACATTATTACGCCAGTCTCCACAGAAATCAATCAGGGGTTTCCCAATGACCACAAGGCGCTCACTTGAACTCGACCAGTAGGGGAACCAAGCAGTGACTCGGCCTGGAGTCGAATCCACGACCTCCTGATCATGAGGCCAACTCTCTTCCACTGCGCTACCGCTTCCCATTTGCCTCATTTTGGAAGTTTTTATGCAACTCATCTTTTGTTGACACGTGGCGGCATGGACAAATGCAATTACGTTGACAAAAGTTTGCCATTCCAAGTCGCTTCTCATGGGATGAACGCAACCTGCTCTTTGACTCCCTTAACCACTCCAACTTGAAATTGGAGTCAGCAATGGGAGTTGGGACGGTGTGCAACCTCTCTTATGTAACGTTAACGGAAAGAAAACCACCCAAGACAAAGACAGAACACTTCCGCATGACTGCAGAGTTACACCCAATCACTGCAGTTTAGGAGGCAAACAGAAATACTCCATTACCTTTCTAACCTAACCACCTCATCAGATTCTACTGTTATTTCATATAAGATAAGACAGCTAAATAGAACATAATGAACCTTGAACTAATTTGATTCCTTTGTTCTTATTTTTGACAAGACAAGCATAATACTGGGAGGTTAAGATCAGCCCTGACTCCGAGAACCAGAATGGAGAAGAATGCCAAGTCAGTCTCGGAAGTCACAAAGAACATTTGCAGTTGCATATATATTCACTGCTGTGGGAAGTACAAGTAAATCATAGTCAGAAGACACTTACGATTTGAAGACCCGCATTCCATTGGTCTTAAATTGAGTAACCTCATTGAACTGATGATGTCGGAGACTGAATGCAATCACCACATTCTCGGAGTCCGGGTCGATCTTAACCTCGCTAATGACAGCGAGTGTAAAATTACCCACCTAAGACAGAGACAGAACATAGAGTTATCAGTACACCAGACTAAAGTAATATTAAGGTCCAGCCATGACAATTTTAGGAGGCAATTGGAGCTACTTAATAGCTTCCCAGGTTCATGGGGAATTTGGTTGTAATCAAGAGATGTCAAGGTCTGTACATGGTTGAATTAGGCTGAATACACGTAGAGCTCACGTTGTTACATGTAGAATCACAATGAGTAATAATGTGAATCATATGTAAATCCAGTGTAAACCCTTGATTTACATTAAAGTCGTAGTTCCACCGCGCCATCTGTCGCCCGTCTAAATTAGCCCCTGATTAGCCCCATCGAGCTCGATGGGGCTAAGGCACCTATTCCATAGAGCTATACCCTATACCATACTATACGCGAACAATAGTTTTATGGTCATGCACCCTTTGTGAAGCCATTGTTCGCGTATAATGTAGTATACCGTATACCTCTATGGGGAAGGTGCCTAAGGCACCTATTCCATAGAGCTATACCCTATACTATACTATACGCGAACAATAGTTTCATGGTTCCCCATAGAGGTATACGGTATACTACACTATACGCGAACAATGGCTTCACAAAGGGTGCATGACCATGAAACTATTGTTCGCGTATAGTATAGTATAGGGTATAGCTCTATGGAATAGGTGCCTAATAGACACGGGGATTTGACACACGGGTCTATTTAGACACGGCAATTCATAGGTGTAAGCGCAAAAGACATGGGGGATTTGATGGGTGGAAATACGACTATAGTTCACATTGTCACATGCTACATGTCCAAAGAGTAGGCTGAATGGGATTTATGATGTCACTTTTCGTCGTCGTTATCCTTCTGTCACATCATGTGTTCAAGCCAATATAACAAACGTGTGTGTGACAAGTGCCTTGTGACTCGTGAATCGTGAGAAATAACAACATGAATCATATGTAAACCACGACTTATAGTTTACACTTGACATCGAGCCAATAACGGACAAATCCAGGTCAATGTGTCACGGAACATTACCCTTATTGACATCATATAGTCAATCTAACATTTCTAGACCCGCCAATAGATTCACAAAAGAAAACAGAACTGTACAATCAACTAAAATCAAATAACAGAATAATTGTAAATAAAAGATTATAACAATTTTTCTTACATGGTCGAGTCTGGGTAGGACTGAAGTTGATATACTTCCAATATTTTACATGATAATCAATATGAGAACAGAGTAACATATACGTAGAAGACACTTTGTCCTGTTTAACAAGTCAAGCTTCATGAGTTTAGGGATGTGACACAGCCCATATGACCTATGACACAGCCCATATGGCCTGTGACACAGCCCATTGACCTGTGACACAGCCCATTATGACCTGTGACACAGCCCATATGACCTGTGACACAGCCCATATGACCTGTGACACAGCCCATATGACCTGTGACACAGCCCATATGACCTGTGGCACAGCCCATTATGACCTGTGACACAGCCCATTATGACCTGTGACACAGCCCATATGACCTGTGACACAGCCCATATGACCTGTGACACAGCCAATATGACCTGTGACACAGCCCATTATGACCTGTGACACAGCCCATATGACCTGTGACACAGCCCATATGACCTGTGACACAGCCCATTATGACCTGTGACACAGCCCATATGACCTATGACACAGCCCATATGACATACTACACAGCCCATATGACCTGTGACATAACTGACGGTCACCGCCTGACGTGCTCCAGAGAAGATCAGTTTGTATCTAAATTATGATTACTACTGCAATGAGTGATAAAAGGCCCACTTGTCTGCAGACAGCTGTGGTTAAAATCAAACAGACTTGATCTTTATTGGACGCTGCAGCACTTTACACAATTGGTGTTAGGCAGGTTGATATAACATGACTGATACTAATAGCAACAAGAGGCCCAAGGGCCTGGCGCTCAGCTGAGTTAATATCATTAATAGCTTCCCGGTGTTTAGTTCATTATGCATGAAAATGGCATGCTCCATGGTATTTGATATCCGTTTGCGTTCACTACGGTACCAATGTTTTTGGTTGACATAATTATGCCACTGTTCATTCCTCAATCCTGACCATAATTCGGGTGAAATCATCGTATGAAAATATTTACCGAAACATGAAGTTTATGCCATGAATGAGGATACTCATTGTCATAGCCTCGTTTACAAGTACGAAGTATTTTCCCGCGAATATTCAAAACTGCTTGGCTCCTTGCCAGTTAAATAACATGTGACTATACACAAAATAGAAAACTTTGATTGAAATTGTAAATCATTTTTTTTTCTATCAGGGGAAACAAGCTGATGATGATCAAATAAATCATTCATGAGAAATCGTTTTGTTGCTGAAGCTTGCATGACGAAGTTAATGCTAAACCTTTTCTTGTGCTCTACTGCGCCACCGTAGTTTTCTATTTAGACCAGCGATGACGTCATTTCTGGTGATTCCCTACGTTGTCCAATGAGCGCTTTTTAAAATGTGCCATTTGGTATTGTACAGTATGCAATATATTTTTTCAGCGCTGCCAGTTGCCGAACAGAATGCCGTAGCTCCCTCAATTTCCAATCAATTTTTATGGGAGTGACATTATTGTATTGCTTAGAATGTCTACTTTTTACTCATGAAAGAATCGTAGAACTAAAACTTAATAGGCGAACAGAATCATGCCGATTCACTGCACATACTGTGGGAATTCTCCACTTCAAAATACATCGGCGATGTCATCGCGAACAGAGCATGCACTTCCGATATCGTTTTCACAGAAATGTGGCCAAATTTTCAAGAACTAATTTCTGAAAGTAGTCCCTAAAGACCTTATGACTACCACTGAAACGAACTAGTGATAATATCGCCTACCAGACTCCTTTTTAAGCAGAAAATTGGGTACTTGAGTGTCATTGAGTTCCAAATAAGATTGAAAGTAGTCCCTAAAGACCTTATGACTACCACTGAAACGAACTAGTGATCATATCGCCTACCAGACTCCTTTTTAAGCAGAAAATTGGGTACTTGAGTGTCATTGAGTTCCAAATAAGATTATTGCACATGGCGTAAACAACATGCCGCCATTTTGTCTCCGCTTCGGTATTTCGTACGCCGCTTATAATGCACCTTCTCAATTAAAACCAACATAATAAGGCCTTACATCGTTGATTGAATAGGAACACCACACAAAACACAATAAAGTGGGGGTACAATCGATTACGAAGCTGAAGTGAACAGTGATTTATTCCTGGAGCTACTGCTTTTGTTGTGTAGCTGCCATGTTTTGAGAACTGGCAAATAGGAGACTTCATTGATGGCTGACGTCATCGGGCGGGAATTTGAATCGGCAGAAATAATTAAAAGGCAGGTAGCGCCCTCTCCTGTTAAAATTTTGAACTTTTTCTCAATAAAATAGATTTTCAAGAATTTTATCATAATATTAGAGCATATTTCGACTAATTCTGCTGCTCCTAGGCCGATATAGGCCAGTTTCCTTCATGCACTCTCGCTCGCAGGAAGTAGGTCGAATGGCGACAAATTTTGTTTTGAAAGTAGAGTTTTACCAGAAGTATCCAGAAATGCAAAATTGAAGTCTCTAGGTCTTACGGTTACAAAATGTGCACCATGTGTTTAACGGACGGACGGACGGACGGACGGACGGACGGACGGACGGACGGACGGACGGACGGACGGACGGACGGACGGACGGACGGACGGACGGACGGACGGACGGACGGACGGACGGACGGACGGACGGATGGATGGATGGACAGACGGACGCCACTGAACAACTTATTTGACAAGCTCGGCTGACTTAGTCAGCTGAGCTAAAAATGTACAAGCTCGCCTTATATATTTTTGCTAACAGAATCATGTGCAGGAGATCAACCTCATGAAGAACACCTTGAAAGCCCCTTAATTATTTCCGCCCAAAACTGAGAAATACAAAGCCATGAACCCTCAGATACATTTGACAGAAACCATAACAAAAAACGAGACAAAGCTATCCAGAAAAAAAGATTTATAGACAGTTCAGGGCTCAGTTGTTTGGTGCCAGCGTTGGTTTTGTAACAAAGGCTGGCACCAATTTTACTTGGTGCCAGGTCAATAGACTTTATATAAGTTAAGAGAAAATACCAGTATCAGCGACAAAACTTGACCAACCAGGCCCCGCTATAGTAAATGCATTGAACAATGCCCTGCACATATACATGCTTCCCAATTGGTGGCTTGCATTGGAACTAACTTTTTCCTCCTTGTCCGTCATTAAAGGCATTCCAGTGTGTTGGTCAACCATGACTATCTCGTTTGTCCCTCCACCATAAGGCCTAGTTTCACCTTATGACATCACTATTTTGGACACTCGGCGCCCCATTTCTGGAAAGGTGTATAAAGTGTGGCATTCAAGACTCCCGACCCACACCGACAATTTCAGGCTCCATTATTTAGCAGATGAAGGCCATTGGCTTCATCAACTGCCACCAACATTTTCAGGGTTACAATTACCGAACAACTACCATTCATTATACATCAACCAAGCCTATTTTTTTTGTAATCACACACAAACTAATAGGCTATCCATTAACTTTCAAGTAACTACAGACATTCAAAACTTCAGTGTAAAGTTATAACTATGTAAAGTTATCAAAATTCTGGAAAAACAGTGGTCAAAACTGCCACATGTCCATACTAGACAGGGCATGCGCCAGGTCAAAATTCTAATTTGCCACCGATACTGGAAATGTGAAAGAAATGTGTCAAATTCTTCTCTTTTTCAATTTTTCATTTAGCCACAGAGACAAATGTTGGTGTCAATTTCACTTATTTCCTCAATTATTGCCTGTGGCTAGCCTATTAAATCCCAGCGCCAACCCTGCCAGAAATAAGATATTTTGGGACATAAGGCCGCCCTAGTCATCTATTTCAGGTTTCTCTTTCGATTTTCACTTTGTGTCTGAATTTGTTTCCTGACCGAAAAACGCTCCATGTTCTTCTCAGAGCTTTGCCTTACAGAAGGACTCGCCTATAACCATGTGTGGCTTGGGGAGGGGAAACAATCCAAGAGTACGCTTGAAGGCTGGTACATTCTCTATCTGAACAGGCTGCAAAGAAAAATAAACCATGTCAATTTATACACTGGAGCAGATTCTGAAAGTATGACATTCAGAGAGTTATCTGGGTCGAGTGGTGAAATGCATCACTGCATACAGCGGACATCTCGAGTGCCTTCCACCAAGTGGTATCTGGAGAAGGTCTGTCTTTAAAATTCTAGTATAAGAAACACCTCTACGCCCATTATAGCAGTGATGGAGGGGGGCTTCATTGTACATCAATGGGCTATGGGCAGCTATAGTATACTAACGCGAAAGAGAATTTGATAATATTATAAAACAACACAACACAATAGCAATATCTGTATCTCTCGCATCTTGATAAATACAGTAGAACCTCTCTATTAAGGACACCCTTGGGACTGAAAAGTACTGTCCTCAATAGAGAGGTGTCCTGATCAGAGAGGTAAAATTGAATGGTAACAACCAATTCGGAACTAAAACCAGTGTCCTTAATAGAGAGGGTGTCCTTATTAGAGAGGTGTCGACTAAGGGAGGTTCTACTGTACTGTGTGCATTACCCGATCTTGTGTTATCGCTCTTGTGAGGACAATGGTTTGGCTTGGTAATCCATACCAGGAACCAACATGGCCATGGGTGGGAGGGGATCAGATGGGGCTAAATTTCAGTTAAGTACTTAATATGTAGAAGCCTGGGTGTTTCGCCATGTTTTCGACAGTCACTTTCGGCACATTTCAAAATACATATGTCGGTGGATAAAATGCTTTTATACAACTAATTAAGGATGTACGTTGTCTATGCAGTATGTAGCGTGTGAACACAACCTGCATTAATCAATGTCGGCAAATTAATATGACCTAGCTGGACTAGAAATACCATAAGGTACTACAATAAAGTAATCTTAAATAATTTGAATTCAAAATGTCGTTAATATTTGCACTTAAATGGAATATGTAAATATGCAGGGTTCATGGCTAACATGTTAATACACATGAATCCACTTTTCGGACAATAATGGCATAATCTCCCTATAAACACCTTGGGTGCTGAATAATGGAGATATCCGCCACTCCATGACATATACGCTAGGGTACTGAATGACGAAGATCTCCATCATGAAACAACACAGTAAGTTCCAGGAAGAAATCTTTATTATTTTTATCAATTCTTTGAAAAACAGTAAAAAAGGGTGTAACCTCAGCAAACGGACGAAAATGCGAAAAAACGCTCAGCACCCAATGTGATAAGGACACCACTGCATTATGGACACCAACGCCAAGTCCAATTGGTGTCCGCAATAGAGAGGTTGTACTGTACCTAAAAATCATCATAGCAATGAAATCACAATCACAGCTGTTGACTCGGGCAAGCCAAACCGGAATTAATTCAACACGCAAAAATATCGTGCAACTCTGTCAAATTTATGTCAACATTGAAAAATATACTTCAACAATTTATAAGTCAAGTCATCATTTTCAAATACGTGGCAACAATTTCAAAACTATTGTTCAACAATTTAAAAAAATTCGTGCAACACTTAAAAAAATTACATCTCAACAATTTCAAAATTATGGTTCAACAATTTCAAAAATACATCTCAACAATTTCAAATTATGATCCAACATTTCAAAAATTCATGCAACATTTTTCAAAAATACATATCAACAATTTCAAAATTATGGTTCAACAATTTCAAAAAAATCATCCAACATCTTTCAAAAATATCTCGCAACATTTTTTTTGTTCAACACTGAAAAATCTAACAACATTCACGTGACCAAACAAAGTCACATGACCTAGGAATTATTTCAACACGCAAAAAATCTTGCAACTCTGTCAAATTTATCTCAACATTGAAAAATATACTTCAACAATTTATAAGTCAAGTCATCATTTTCAAAATACATGGCATAGTTGACGCCATCTGCTGTTAGTGTTATATCAAGTATTTTGATTATATTCATTGGATATTTATTGTCTGCATATTTCAAGTATAATGAAACATATGCGTCCTTTATTACTGCATTTAAAAGGACGTAGTGACATTACACTGGAACACTCGATTATTGAAACGATAGCGTACTTGCTGAACTTGGAGCAAATATCGCCCTCCCTATTTTAATTGTACAAAGGGTATGTATTGAATTTGTACTGGGGATGACATCAAATTGGGAAATTCGGCGCCGCAAGGATTAATTCATGTGTGCACGTTTTGTATAGTCATTTCTTATTTTTGAGGATAATTTCGACGTCGAAAAATTAATTCTTTGAATCGCGTCATTGATTTTCGTAATACTTCTATGAGTATGCCGCGGATCTACCTTTGTTTTTTCCGTTATCAGTCCTCCTAAACAGCGCCCACCAGCGTCACATATGCATGTGTAATTCGAATCCAGGTTAATGTTTAAGTAGACACCGGTAAATTAGACAACAGTAATTTAGACAAAGTAAATTAGACAATGGTTATTCTCGACAACAGTTAATTAGACAATGGTAATCTAGACACAAGGATAGGTAAATTTGACAATTTGAAGAGGTTCAAATCCAATATATCAAAGATTAGGAAAGATGTTCATTTTTGGAGCTGGCATGATCGTCAGGCTTGTATTTTTCGCCATGTACTCGGGTAAAAGATGGTAGAAACACCGACGGACCTGAGTGTCTTCTCCAAGCACATTTCGCAGAGCTGACAGATCGGCAGCTTCAAAGTCAATAATGGTGATGCGTGGAGATGGCGAGTATCCCAAAGCATCAGCACCCTTCTCGACTAAGGGGACATAGTAGGCCCTGATTATTATTTATTTTATTTATTCATTACACTATAAGGCCTGTCGGCCTAAAGTACAGGAGTACAAGGTAATTAAGTGTGTTACATCATTTTGGCAGCGTGAGGATACATACACCATCAATTTAGGCTATCTCGTCTTCTAAACAAATGATATACAAAGTTTCCCAGATTAGTGCAAACTTTCTTATTGTCCGAATTAAGTAATTCAATAAACTTACACACACTGGGTCTAGTTCTATAGAATCTCGGGATCCATTTGGTTCTTAGATCATTATACAAAGGACACCTAAGACAAGCATGATATTCATCCTCGAGATCATTTAGGTCGCAGAATTTACATATTCTTGCTTCTCTAGGTATAGGTCTTGGCTTATGCCACCTACCACTCTCAATATATAACTTATGTGCAGAGCATCTAAGCCTTGTTAAAGCTATTCTAAGTTTCTCGTCTTTTACAACATTCAGATAATTTGAGAGAACATAGCTAGTTTTCGTTTCTACTAACAAATTCAATCTACTCATTCCTCGACTTTCCATCTCCCATGATTATTGGTAACAATCATACACTCTCTGTTTAAAGGCACTCAAGAACACTTTCTCGTTCGCTACACCCTGGTTTTCCCATACATCTCTAAAACCATAGGGATTACAATTGCAGTTTAATTGCACCAAGCAAAATTTCACAATTACCCAAGCAAAACTTGTTATGAAGGTGTTAAATTTAATTACCTGAGAAATAACAGTCAATAAAAAATTAGTCAATTAATCAAATTTGTGATGATAGGCCTTAGATCATGCAACTCCCAAAATGAAGATCTTCCCTAATCTTTGATATTGGATTGTCTAATTTAACTATCGCTGTGTCTAGTTTACCATTGTCTAAAACGACCATTGTCTAGATTACCATTGCCTAATTTACCATTATCTAAAATAATCATTGTCTAGAATACCGTTGTCTAATTCACTTTGTCTAAATTACCGTTGTCTAAATTACCAGTGTCTAACTAACCGTTCACCATATAATTCAGTAGCCATAAACGAAATAAGTACACCATAACACATTTCCTGAAAACTTTATGACATTTGGGTTTGAGAAGGGAGTTGCTCTGTTGTTGTCCTTTTTTCTTTACTCAGGCCGAGTTTCAGTGGCCTGGGCCCTATAAACCAATCCCATTGTGAACCTGACGCCGATCGGCTTGTATTTTGTTATATTTTCTTTTCAGGACCCTGCCGCAATGTTTCGTTCAATGTCCAAGATGGCAAAGACGTCCACCTCTTTCACAAGATGGGCTCCGCTAGGGTTTAAGGTTAACATGAGACAGCATATAACTCGTAGACCTCAAGTCGTTCCCGCTCGTCTATTAGCGAGTTCCACAGCCAATAACAACCGACGTAACGACAGTCTGGAACCAAAAATCGGGCGGAAACTCGGGAATTATGAAAATTTCCTTTTTGAAACTGGACGCGAGAACGGATGGTCCACTTTCTGTTGTTGTGCCGTCTTTAGATCGGAGATGGAGTTGACTCCGGAACAGATGAAGAAAGCGTTTGAGAACTTACAGAAACGACACGCAGTCTTTCGCCTGGTTGTTACCTTGAAGGATGGTGAGAACTATTTCGCCGAAGTTGCCGATGCACCTAACTATGAGATTCTCCAGACCTCGGATCGGAGAGCCGTTATCGCAAGAGCGGAACAAAACAGATTTACGTACGGGCAACTGCTTATGCGATTTAAAGTCCTTACGCCTGAAACTTCTGACCGTGGATTTCTCTATCCGGTCATTATCGCCGCTCAAACATGTGCGTTTGACGGAAAGACACTGAAAGCGAATGTGCTCACTGATCTAGCTTACTTTCTAGAAAAGGCCTTGCTTCAAGACGGAGATGATAACATAGAAAGTCTGCCTATGCTTCCTGTTCGCGAAGACCTTTTAGATCAGTATCCAGATAGCAGATCTAACAATCTAAAGCCTAATGACTGGAATACTCACAAAGACCTTTTGATTAAACTTCTTGAGATGCATAAGCCGAGTCACCCACAACCCTGTTCGGGAATAACAGGTTTCGTTTTGGACAAGGAGCAGAATTCACAACTGCTGCACGAGGTGGCCCAACATAATGTTTCATTGAACAGTGTTTGCGTTGCTGCACATGCAATGGCATTGTACAGGTTGCAAATTGATTTAGGGCTCCTCTCTGACCAGGGGTGGTCACTGCAATCCCCCTTCGCGGCAGACATGCGGCCTTATGCGAAACCGAAACTCCCTGGGTCCCACGCCGGTGTCTGGGTAGCTGAATTCACTAACCACATAATAATTCCGGCAAAAATGGCGAGTTGTAATAGTAAAGAGGCACTCTGGAAGCTCGCAGCCTCCATCCATAAAGAAACTCGGGAACTTACAGCCGATCCCGAACCGACTCTGGGAAGTATTAAGGGATACAACGAGTTCCATAAGAAATTTATGTCGGACCGGCAAGCGTATTATCGTGACGATGGTTACCCAGCACAGGATCTATTCTACATATCAAATTTCGGGAAATTGCCCAATTCTCCCGGAAAAGGAAAAGTTAGTTTAGACGAGGTAGAGTTGATAACTGGTACCACGGGATCCACTATGTTTATTCACGACATTCATCGTCTCAATTCTTCGTCTCTGTTTCACTGGGAACTCTCATACAGTAAGATGTTTGTGTCCGATGAACTGGCCGAAAAGTATCTATCTCTGATAAAGGAAGAACTCGAAAGATACCTCATGGAGTAGGAAATCGGTGAATGCTGCGGCAATCCGAAGTTGAACGAAAACAATCGCTAATTGGATGGAAAAAGCCCGCCGAGCCAAGATACCGCCAGGAATGTTAGTTATTTGATTTGCAAACATTACTTTGGACTTTTTCATTTTGAATAATATCAACTCACAGAATTTAGGTCATTCTTGGATCGAATATAATATATAATATATATATATATAATATAGTATAGGAACTCACATCGATTTCTAGGTTTTTCAGGGGCGGAAAGATATACTCTCACATGTGCACAGGCAGTAAACTTGGTCGCGTATCTCAAATTCTGACACATCTCATGAAAACGCAAATAAAACAATGTAGAATCACTGGATCTTGAAATAAGATCGCAGGCTGTAAATGGCACCATTTATATTGCCCAGTACTCCAAAGAAATTTTTTTGCACATTGCACTTTTCTGAAATATTATATTCAATAAATCGTTTTCTCATACATCACATAATGGCCCGCCATTAGTCCATTCAGTAACCTGGCAGAGGGCAAGTCCGAACTCGATGATAGACCATACAAAGCACTGGCTAAGTGCTATTCTTACCTCCTTTGTGTTGGTACAGGGTAAAGATTATTGCCGTTGTAACAGTAACAAATGCTCCCCTAGAAAAAGTGTCCGGCCCTATTGTATTCTGTAATATTGTTCTATAGAGACCCTGATTCAATAGCTCAGAGATTGAAGCGCATAATAGAAGCCTTTGTTTCCCGGGCATTCTATCCTAGGACATTTTTTTAAACTCCTCGTCATTCTCGGTCTTTGCTGCCTCAGACTCGTTAGTTGGGGCTGACGATATGCACAGCTAACTTGCGCCGCTTTGGTGCATCGGCTGCGATATAACTCCAGAAGAGGAAAGACGATTACTTTATGAGACATCACACAAGTCACAGACAGCTGGCCATAAAACTTAGAAGGTATGAAATAAATTAGGGTAAGTATAGATAAATGACCGGATTGGAGACTGATCATCCTGTTACAAAGGCTTTGAGAGAGCCCGAAGTCTAAAGAAAACAGCCGGGAGACTGATCTTCCGGGTCAGTACGGCCATGTCCGAAAAGTGAAGGTGAAGGTACAAGGAAATATTTACACCCGTCCCATCACGAAGTTGGTACCGCTTGGTATCAACCCAGTGGAGTAGAGGAGTATAGACAGCCGTGTAGACTTGTGAACGATAGTTCGGTCACGGGGGAGAATGTTTTGGCGATAAGTAGTCCGCCATTTTTCCCGTTCGGGCCTTTCTTATGAGACACGTCGTAGACGAGGCGGTGGCGTGGCGATCTACGCTGAATAACGAAGTTCGATCATATCAAGTAGGGTCTTTTTTCGGCGAGAAGCACCAACACGGCCCTTCTTACCAGAGATCTACGAGGATGAACATCGAGTGGAACCGCTCTTGAAGAAAATAACAGTTTTGACGCCCCAGCGCAGCCGGGAAGGCCGGCATAAAGCCAGGGGAACCACTATAGGGCTGTGTTAACGTTCCGGTGTCGGTGAGTTCGAATTTGGCCGATTTTGCTCACCTGACTTTCGCCACCATACATGCCATAATAATAATAATCGTATTGACCGCCATGTTTATGATCAGTCTTTCAACTTCCGGTCAGCCATATTTTATACAACAAACTAAGACAAGTTTTATTCGTAAGCCGGCTTACTATACACTGATATAAAAATACAAGTGCCATACGTTGATACGAACATCCAAAGTTACCACGTCAATCTATTATTAAGCCCCCCTTCTTAGGAGGGGCTCTTAAGATACACGCGTGTGCGGGAGTATAATGATGAGAAATAACGAGAGTAACTATTGTATACCTACAAACAATTTTTTTTGTTTTTCAAAATGGCGCTGAATTAACTCCGTTTAGTTTATGATTTCTCCGCGATCTTCCGGTGGTGGTTGCTATCCCATTGGTTGAAATTAATTTAAATCTTCATGGGAATTCGCTACATATGCCTAAGAAATTGGCCAATTATATTAATATTTTTATTAAGAGAAATATCCGTCCTAAATAATGACAGGACGTAACATCTATTTTAAAATGCGTTTCCAAAGTGATTGCATGAGGACAACCCATTTGTGTCGTATATCACTGGAAACGCCCGATTCCCGTGAATAAGGACAATCACAATGTATTGCATTACCAAAACAAAAATGTGTCGGAAGGAACTATGGATTGTCCCAACATGGGGGTTTGGGGGGGGGTTTTGGGGGTTGCCCCTCCATTGCACTGGGTAAAATCGTTACGCTATCGTAGAGGGGGGGTTCGGGAGTGCTCCCCCGACCTAAAGGGGGCTCACCAAGTCCTTGACTTTACATATTAATAAGCCCTTCTTCTTAGGAGGGGCTCTTAAGATACACGCGTGTGCGGGAGTATAATGATGAGAAATAATGAGAGTAACTATTGTATATCCAACAAACAATTTTTTTTGGTTTTTCAAAATGGCGCTGAATTAACTCCGTTGAGTTTACGATTTCTCCGCGATCTTCCGGTGGTGGTTGCTATCCCATTGGTTAAAATTAATTTCAATTAAATTTAAATTAATTTAAATCTTCATGGGAATTCGCTACATATGCCTAAGAAATTGGCCAATTATATTAATATTTTTATTAGAGCAATATCCGTCCTAAATAATGACAGAAAAGGGTGGTTTATTTCAATTTTGTGTCGACATGGTCGAGGTCACGTGCCATAAACAAAACAATCGCACACAACCGTCCAAAAAAGGCACTTTAAGAAAAATAAATACGTTTTTCCAGCTTAAAACTGTTGTAATAGTGGTATAGTGAAGGTAACGATGGATATTCTTACTGTAAACTTTATTGTGTCGGAACGGCCATCTTGGCTAACTCCCAGCGTCCTCACGTGACGCATATCACAACATCCCCCTTCTCATAACAGTCCATAGTGAACATGACAACTTCTAAAAGTCCATCTTAGCAAGGTACGATATCTGAGAACCTTAAGTCCGAATATATACCAGAGTCAGTTCGTTACTACTATCCTGGGCGTGATTACGAATTACTTGTACTAGTAAAGACAGCAGAACTAATAGTATGGCGCGCGCGACACCTTGGAGAGAACACCGAATATAAGAACTGTCAAAACTGAAAACAACAAAACATATCTACAACTCTAGTCCAAACGAATAATATTGTCGCGTGCGCTTACTCTGAACATTGTTTATGGTTTGCGCAAACTGATGATTATTGTTCTTAACCTTCCTAACGTATTTGCTAGTCGTCGCGGTACCTGATTGGTTTTACGACTGCGCGACCTGAACGAGTAGAGACAACCTGCTTCGGATTACTAGTAGCTGGGACCTTTCCTGGGCTCGCATTGCGGAGTTCTCCGTTCGGCATGCTTGGTGGTCCCGGACACGTAGTATCATTTCCCTGGCTGGCATCAGTCTGAAATGCCACCTGGTCACTGGGGGGTGGAATTACCGGCACATGATGATGACCTGGGTTGATACGTGTAGCGACAGGCTGTATAGCGGGGTTGGCAGCCTGTGGTACCGCATGGACGTGACACCGGTTTCTACGCAGTCGTACACCTTGGCTCGTCTCAATGATGTACGATCTTGGTAGGTACTCCAACTGTTTAATCACTTTGCCTGGTTTCCATGTCTCACTCAGCTTGTCGTAATAGCGGATAATCTGGCCCGTGAGCAACGGTGGCAGGTCTTCAGGAAGGGCGGTTTGATCGTATTGTTCCTTCATGGTTTGACTTTTCTTTTCTAGTTGTTGTCTCTGCTGGGCTGTAGCGCTGGTAGTAGTGTGATGCGACGGAATCAGCGTGTTCAGACGACGGCCAAACATCATCTCGGCAGGCGATGGTAACCCCGGCCCAATAGGTGTGGCTCTAAGGTTCATCATGGCTACATCCAAGGATTTGCCCGTCTTCGTACATTTCTTGATAGTACGCTTTACAAGATCCACCATGGCTTCGCTGAAACCATTACTCTGCGGGTATCGTGGCGATGAGGTTGTGTGCGTAATGGACCACTCACTGCAGAACGTCTTCATCTCGGCTCCTGTGTAGTGTCCTCCATTGTCACTGATGATCTCGTCTGGTCGGCCGAAGAAGCTGCAGGCACTGCGGATTTCTTTCGTGACTTTCTTGCAAGTAACGGGTGGCGGCATCTCTGCAACAATCGGGTACTTGGTGAAGTAGTCCGCTAAGACAAGATACATACGACCGTTGACCTCAAATAGATCTGAGGCCAATTTCATCCATGGTCCTTTGGCAATCTCATGCGGGATAAGGGGCTCCTTCTTGTCTTGAGGTCGGTACTCCTGGCAAGTACTGTATTTCGAGACAAGATCTTCCACATCTTTGTTAATGTTGGGCCAGTATACCAATTCCCTCGCCAGCCTTCTTGTTTTCTCAATGCCCTGGTGAGCATCGTGGAGCTGTTCGAGGATGTTTTTTCGAAGTGTCTCTGGAATAACGACTTGCTTTCCCTTGAACAGTATACCATCCTCAATAGCTAGCTCATCTCTGTATGACCAGAACTGTCTTAATGGTGCTGGAAGATCATGCTGTTTTGCTGGCCAGCCTCTCCAGATGTACTCGCTTAATTGCTGCAGGACTGGATCGCTGCTTGTGAGGTCACGGAGTTGCTGTGGTTTGTAGATTCCACAGTGGACAAGGTCTTGGTTGATCGTGTCACCCTCTATCTCCTGATCCTGGTAAGTTTCTGGCACTACATCAGCTGCGACAGAATGGACTCTGGTAGCTAGTTTTACTTCAGTATTATTGGACGGGTTGGGCAGGCGACTTAGCACATCAGAGAGAATCATCTCGGAGCCGGGGCGATAAACTAGTTCAAAGTTGTATCCTCCAATTTTCTGGAACATTCGATCTAGGCGGCCTGGTAGTCGGTAGAGAGGCTTCTCTTTTAGCATCACAAGGGGCTTGTGGTCCGTGATAGCGGTAAAAAATCGGCCGTAAAGGTATGTGTGAAACCGCTCAATGCCATGGACGAGACCAAGTGCTTCACGCTCTATGTTCGAGTATCTTGACTGAGTGTCTGATAGGGCTTTGGATGCAAAAGCAACAGGCCGACCATGCTGGAGTAGAGCTTCACCGAGTCCTTTCTGGGATGCATCAACCTCGAGGGTCACTGGCTGCTTTGGGTCATAGTAAGCCAGGGTGGAGTCACTAGAGATGAGGGTTTTAAAGGTCATATATCAAGGTTTTTTGCCATTTTCTGCTGTAAGACGATTTCAAAAGTGTACCTAACACTTTATACAATACAGAAAACCAAATGCAATTAGCTCCATCCATTTTGAAGATATAGCCAATTATGTGTTTGACAACTTGATTACCTGATCAGGCTAGCAACTGGCTTGTTAGAGCCAGGCGGCGGGTTCAGCAAAAGTTGTGATGTAGATCAGGTCATCTGTACATGTCATGCAATCATAAAAGCAGGAGGGCCTTAATTAATTATGCACACCTGGAAGTAATGTGTTTCATTCACTATGGTGTATTGTGTGGCTCCGAATTGTGTCAAGGCTAGCACAAAGAACAATCGAATGACGGATGGGACCCATTTTCATGAATTTCCAAAGCCAGTTGAACGAGAGAGGAGGAAGCTGTGGATTCGGAAGTGCAAACGTTTGGAGTGTTGGAAGCCTGGGCCTTCGGCCAAACTTTGCAGTGATCACTTTATCGATACGGATTATCACATGAAGCCGGATATCTGCATCCAACTGAATATTAAATGCCACTTGTTAAAAACAGCTGTTCCAACCATGTCAATTGCATTTAATGCCCGAGGCTGCTGAGGTCGGTTGTTATACATAATGTGTAGGCCCCATTGGGGCCTGTGATACCGCATAGTGTCTTCTTGTGTTCCAGCCATAGCAAGGTGACAGCGACACAGGTCAGTGTCAGTGACAGCCACTGTCAATGACAGATTATTGTCATCTGACATCTAGGCCTATCTAACGTTGCACGGCATTATATCGTCACGTCAAGATGATTGTGCATAATACCGTCACTTTTCAATAGTAGTTCAGCGTCATGACATAACTGGCGATACAACACTGACGAGGCGAAACAATATTGTGCAACATTAGTCTGTTCAAAAATCATACATGTTATGCATCTGCAACCGTCTATCAATGTCTTCTTTGCTATATCGGCAGGTCTGCCATGCAAATTGATTAACCACAAATTCTAATCACTTTCGTCCGAATGATCACTCTCATTACGATCTAGTGATATTAATGGCTCGAACATGTACAGCTCAACGGTTAAATATCCTTCTGTATCGACCAAAACATCCTCAAATTCACTGCTCTCACTCTCTGAACTGTATGCGGAAGCCATCTTGCTTTGTTCTGACTGACCTGATCTACGTCATCAAAAAATCCCTAGCGGCCACATGTGGAACTAATCTAAAGTTGTGTGTGGTGGGAAATTCAAATAGTTTAAAATTGAAAATTGAAATAACTAAATAATGACTTTATTATTAGAATTTTTTTAATGTCTGGGATCTTGTTTTTTTAACCCTCAACATATTTCATGAGTATCAAGCATGTTTTCAAACCTTGATATATGGCCTTTAAGGTGCTCAAACTGTTTCTGATGGTCTTCAGACCACTCAAACGGAATGTCTTTCTTCAGTAGGCCACGGAGAATACATGCCTCGGCACTGTAGTTTGGTATGTGCGGACTCAGGTATGTCATCATGCCAAGGAATCGATGGAGATCGTCCTTGTCCTGAGGTACGGGCATCTCAGCGATATCTTTCACCTTCCCGGGATCAGGTCGCACGCCTCTACTACTGTACAAATTACCAAAGAATGGTACCGACGGCTTTCGAATGAGACACTTTGTACTGTTGAAGACGACACCAGCTGGTCCAGACTTTTCCATCAGGGCTACCAGGTTGCTATCATGGTGCGCATCACCTTCACCTCCTACGATTACGTCGTCTGCTATGCCTACGGTGCATGTCAGGCCTTCTAAGACATCGTCCATCCTGCTCTGGAAGATATCTTGGCTCACTGCCAAGCCAAACGGTAGACGGGTCCAGCAATACCGTCCGAATGGAGTCCTGAAGGTGGTGAGAAGCTGGCTTTCTTCTTCCAGGGGTATGGCCCAGTATCCTGCTTTTGCATCAAGTTTGCTGAATACGGTACATCTGGCTAGTGCAGGGTTGATTTCTTCAATGGTGGGTATCTTGTGCGGGCATCTCTTGAGTGCTTTGTTGAGCTTTTGGGGATCAAGGCAAATTCTAAGTGAGCCATCTGATTTTTCTGCAAATGCTAGGCTGGAACACCAATCTGTGTGCTCTGTTACTTTCCTGATTACACCCATCTTTTCTATGCGATCCAGCTCGGTTTTGAGTCTTGGCTTCATGTGGATGGCATACTTTCGTGGGGGGTCTTGGAATGGCACAGCATCTTCTTTCAGGTGTAGCTTGACTGGTTTCCCGAGATTACCAATGGTATCAAACTGGTTTGGGTATGCCCTCATCAAATCCGCAACAGACTTTATGGGTTTAGCCTGTTTGGTCTCTGGGGTTGAAATATTCTGTGCATCACAGTGGATCGTAACAAGCTTCATAGAGCGGCATGACGGCAGGCCTAGGACAGCTGGCCCTGGAACATCAACGACATAGAAGGTAACATCCTGAAATGGCTGGTCCTTGTACCTGCATTTTATGATTATTGTTCCCCAGCAGGGTATACGCTGACCATTGTAGGCTGTGAGTACAGTGTTGACAAGTGGTTTCAGTCTCTGCTTGGTAGCTGTTTTCCCATACATTTGTTTGTATGTGCGGACAGGCAGGGTGTTTCCTGATGCGCCAGTATCTATCTTCAGCTCCAAAAGATGCGTTCCTTTTATGTCTGGGATCCTCACATCCAAGTTGACGTAGGCTTCTGTTTCAGGCTTGACCCCAATACGAAGTGCATCTAAACACGCACTTGATATTTTGATGGAGCTGAACTGCTGTAGACCAAGTGTTTCTGGGTCACTCTGTTTCAGGCTTGACCCCAGTACGAAGTGCATCTAAACACGCACTTGATATTTTCATGGAGCTGAACTGCTGTAGACCAAGTGTTTCTGGGTCACTCTGTTTCAGGCTTGACCCCAGTACGAAGTGCATCTAAACACGCACTTGATATTTTGATGGAGCTGAACTGCTGTAGACCAAGTGTTTCTGGGTCACTCTGGTCGGAATCTCGTTCATCTGTGTAGCCAATTTCGTGAACAGGCCTCCTGTTACCTCTACTACCAGTACCACTACCACGTCTACCACGTCGCTCAGCATTTCGATAGGGCTTCCGTCCATTTTTCGATTTTCTGCAACATTTTTCCCAGTGGCCAAGTCCCACAGGCCTTACATTCATCATTATAGGCAGGGCACTGGCGTGGTTTGTGATGAAGCAGGCAGTTGCCGCATGGCTGGCGACTCGGCCTCGACTTGACAGCATCAACATCCATCCTTGCAGCTGCGCCAGATTCTTGCGTGAGTGCTGACGTTATGCTCTTGTGGCCAGCAACTATGGCCTCGTGTTTGCGGCCTTCAGCAACAGCAGCAGCTAAGGTGATACCACTGATAGGTTTACTCAAAAGAAAGTTCTGATAATCAAGGATTGGGGTGCTTGCAGTGATTAGCTCAATTACCCTCTCCTCTAATTCACCTGTGGTCTCAAAACCACATTCATTTGCTAAGGTTCGTGTTCTATTCACAAAGTCATCAAGAGTTTCATCTTTCTTCTGCAGGTAGTTGCGTAATTGCAGCCTTTTCACTCGTGGGTTGACAGCTATGCGTAGTTGATCTTGAAAAAGCGCCCAGAGTTTATCTGGATCTTTCTTATCTGGATCAGACAACCCACTAGCATTTAGGCGTCGTAAGCCTTCGTCACCTATGCCCCGCAAAATCTTCAGCGCTTTCTTTGGCTTGTCCGTTATTCCTTCATCTTCACAGAATATTTCCATATTCTGTTTAAACAACTTAAATGATTCTGACTGGTCCGGTTTGGACCAGTCCATTTGTGGAATTTTACCGGGCATGTTTTCAAAGACAAAGTTCTACGTTTCAATGTTCTGGTGATTACGATGAGCCTTCCCTGTGTAGTGTTGATGCACAGTGTGCAGTATATTGGCGTTATGACGTGCGGCCGTGCGTGCCTTTCCGATGACTTATACCGGTAGTTCTGTGCTAATAACTTCGTATGAGGCTTGACTATTGTGTTCTACAATCCGTTATTGATAACTTTACCGCTGCCACCATGTTGTAATAGTGGTATAGTGAAGGTAACGATGGATATTCTTACTGTAAACTTTATTGTGTCGGCCATCTTGGCTAACTCCCAGCGTCCTCACGTGACGCATATCACAACAAAAACCACACTGACGACTACGTTATATTGGTCTACTGCCCAAATCTGAAGTATCAAAATGAATCAAAAACTAGAACTAGCTCTATTTAGCAAAAGTTGCATGAAAAATTCGGGTGAGCGACAAGGGTGAGCGACATACTGCACCCTAGCGGCCAATAATTAAACTACTTTCAGCCGTCTGCTCCGGTCTCGTTAGGGAGTTTTTCCCAAATGTACGCGATGATGACGTGACCCATCAACAGGACGTAACATCTATTTTAAAATGCGCTTCCAAAGTGAATGCATGAGGACAACCCATTTGTGTCGTATATCACTGGAAACGCCCGATTCCCGTGAATAAGGACAATCACAATGTATTACATTACCAAAACAAAAATGTGTCGGAAGGAACAATGGATGGTCACAACATGGGGGTTTTGGGGGGGGGGGGGGGGGTTCCCCTCCATTGGCATTGTACTGGGTAAAAACGTTACGCTATCGTAGGGGGGTTCGGGGGTGCTCCCCCGACCTAAAGGGGGGCTCACCAAGTCCTTGACTTTACATGTTAAGCCCCCCTTTAGGAGGGGCTCTTTAGATACACGTGTGTGCGGGAGTATATAATGAATGATGATGAGAAATAAAGAGAGTAACTATTGTATATCCTACAAACAATTTTTTTTTGTTTTTTTCTGAATTAAATCCGTTGAGTTTACGATTTCTCCGCGATCTTCCGGTGGTGGTTGCTATCCCATTGGTTGAAATGAATTTAAATTAAATTAAAATTAATTTAAATCTTCATGGGAATTCGCTGCCTAAGAAATTGGCCAATTATATTAATATTTTTATTAGAGAAATATTCGTCCTTAATAATGACAGAAAAGGGTGGTTTATTTCAATTTTGTGTCGACATGGTCGAGGTCACGTGACATAAACAAAACAATCGCACACACCCGTCCAAAAAAGGCACTTTAAGAAAAACAAATACGTTTTTCCAGCTTAAAACCACACTGACGACTAAGTTATATTGGTCTACTGCCCAAATTTGAAGTATCAAAATGAATCACAAACTAGAACTAGCTCTATTTAGCAAAAGTTGCGTGAAAAATTCGGGTGAGCGACATACTGCACCCTAGCGGCCAATAAGTAAACTACTTTCAGCCGTCTGCTCCGGTCTCGTTAGGGAGTTTTTCCCAAATGTACGCGATGATGACGTGCCCCATCAACAGGACGTAACATCTTTTTAGCTCACCTCTTAGCAGAGGTGAGCTTATCCCATACCGTGGCGTCCGTCGTCCGTCGTCGTCGTCGTCGTCCAGTCAGTTGGCCGCGCCGCCGTTCGCAGCGCCAAAAGAGCGTTTCTCTCTGCGTTGCGCTGCTACTGTCACCTATCGGTAAAAATTTGATACTAATTCGCGCCATATTTGTGGCAGAGACTAAAACCTCTGTAGCATGCACGACTGTTCGGGGAGAGCGATTGATCAAAGATGGCGAAATTGTTAGTTATTGAAAGAAAAAATTGGTGTTTATTTCATCAAATTCCAAGCAAAATCAACCGAGTTTGATCAATTTTTCGAAATATGATATTTTCGCAATCTTCGCTGAACATACCTCACTCAAAGATATTTTCCAGCTTTGCGGCGATATTTGGTAAATTGATTTTTTGCGAAGTGGTTGACCAATCCTAAATGAATTCATATCTTTTAAAACATTTGAGCACCCGGTTTCCTAAATATTTCTTTTTTGGCACTTAATTTGGTGATTTTTCGAAGAAATCTCATTAATATTTATGACGTTTTGGATCACGTGATGTTAATCAAGCCGTTTTTCGCGGCAATTGCGTGCACGACGCGATATTGTAAAAATATTTTAATGCACAGCGTGTCTCAAAAAAATTGTGGTTAAAAGTGAGAATGGCATGATGGTAGCCTGCTTGAGTTCTGTTGATGAATATGCTTAGTCTGACTATAATTTCTACAACTTGTGGCCAAATGACCAGATGATTTTGAGCCTTTTGATAAAGCTACTGGTAGAATAGTCGTCAGAAATGTCAGAGCGACAGTGACTGAGTGAGTGTTATGTTATTGTTATGTTATGAGACTGGAGGTATGTCATGTGTTCCACCATATCGTCATTGGTATTGACCAGGAATACTATCGATTTGTGTGGATGTGCTCAAACAGTAAAGCATGAGCCATGATGCTTCACTTCCGAAAAGATCCAGGTGACTGAGATGTCTACTACTACTGTTGGGCAATCCGGCTGATTCTTCAGAAATTTCTCTGTATATCCTCTGTGAAAATAAACTTTCTCATAATTATATATCTTTTGTTTGTTTGGTAATTTTAGTTGCCTATGTTTAGGCACTTTTTTGCCAGATTTGCCTGTAAAAGGCTGCCATAGTTCAGGAAAAGAAATCATATACACGTTACAATGTGGATTTTCACGGTCCAAAACACCAGGGCCTACTAGGTGACATGGCTCAATAATAGGCATTGTCTGGTAATTTTGGACGACCTTTGGATGGATAGTTTATTTTCCCTGACCCTGGCCTGGGTCTGAACGGGCTTCCAAGCCATCAATGATGCTTATAAAGCCGGGAATAGCCTCATCAGTACCCCCACAAGTGTTATTTTGTGCCAGACATCGCGCACAGAACTTGCCATCATCTCATTTTTAGAGTTGCTGTATCAGTAAAAGATAATACCAAAAAGCTGATAAAGTATGTAATTTGAGCAGCATGACCAATGCCAGTGTTAAAGGTGTAAACTTAACCTATTACAGGACATCTTCCTGCAAGATTGTGATTGGTTTAACTTGAAGTTTGTCATCAATTTGACTGTTGTAATTGTACATCCAGGCTGTTGTCATTCAGGAAAAATCTGCTTTATCTTTCAGCTAATACTTTCACTTCTCCAGTCAATCGGGTTTGATGAACATGTCAAGCTGTTGAATGGTGTAAACAATCATTAGCAAATAACGTCACAAATGAAAATAAGTTTGATTCCTTCCACTTGAAAAGTTCAACAGCACCACTTGCAAGAATTTGAATTTGGCATTGTGTTTTACACCCTTCAACAATTGACTGTCTGTTTGTTATTGGTGTTCTTGTTTCAATGTTAGCGTTTCACTGTTAAAGAGTTTCAAGATGCAGAAGAGAGGATTAGTTATCTTTAATGTTAAGTTTCTTCTTTGCATCATTTTGTCATTAAATTTGGGCAATGGTGGTCTCATGAAAGGAGGGATGGGCTATTGGACAAGTTTTCATAATCGGTATTCTAGAACACGTTTTGTAGCGATGGTGGCGATCCTAGTGTTCGGGCCTCTTCGGCTCAACTTCGGGTGTGGTCGGAACCTAAATCCGGCTGCAACATTTTCTGACAAAAATCAGAGGCAACTTAAACGTATTTTCTAGCCGTGCGGCAGAAATAATCATTTTTACTACCGTGTTATTCAGTCAAAGATACATATAACAATAAATATCAGTCATTACTTCTGAGCACGCGCGATGTTTTTGATGAGTTAGGTGCATTTATTCAACAAAATTACGTGAAAAAATTGCAAATTTTCGGGCGACGACCGCTGTTCAAAGTCACGTAAACAGCAAACCTCAGGACTTTTTACACTTTATTCTTAATGAAACTACTAATTAATGTTTCATCTAGAATAATATGTTCCGTTTACATGTCATTCAGAAAGATTTTGGCAAGTTTAGGATCGATTTCCGACTTCATATTTTTCACGCCTAAATGTACGCGATAATGAGCTCGTAATGATATGCAGTGACGTCATAGCGCAGAGAGAATTACGCGGAAATGGGGCCGCGGCCAACTGACTGCGTCGTCGTCGTCGTCGTCGTCCGTCGTCGTCCGTCGTCCGTTAGCAGGGCACGTTTCGTAACTGTTAAAGCTATTGAGTTGAAACTTAGTACACATGTACCCTTATGTAATGACACCTTGGAGACCAAGTTTCGGTCCGATTCGTTTCACGGTTTGGCCACCAGGGGGCCAAACGTTAAAAGTGAAAATATGCAATATCTCCCTTAATAGTAGTCGGGAAATTTTGATAAAAATATGGTAGGTACTTCTAGCAAAGGTGCATCATATAGCCTCCGGGTTTTTGATTTGACCTCCTTTTCAAGGTCACAGAGGTCAAATGGTGTAAATTGGCCGTTAGGATGTAACGATGGCACGTTTCTAAACTGCAATGACTATTGATACCAAATTTGGTACACATTTACCCCTTAGTCAGGTGATCTCAGGGACCAAAGTTTGGTCCAATATGATTCACCACTTGACCACCAGGGGGCAAAATCCAAAAACCTTAAAAATGTGATTATTCCTTAACTTCTTGCCCGATTGCCACCAATTTGATATCATGGGTACATCTAACCACCATACAGTATATGTCACACATGTTTTTAATTTGACCTTCTTGTCAAGGTCACAGAGGTCAAATGGCATAAATTCGCCGTCAGGCCGTAACTATGGCACGTTTCTAAACTGCAATGACTATTGATCACAAATTAAGTACACATGTACCCCTTGGTCAGGTGATCTCAGGTGCCGAAGTTTGGTGCGATCTGATTTGCCGTTTGGCCTCCAGGGAGGGGGCCAAATCCTAAATTCTTCAAAATGCCATTATTCCTAGTAATGACTTGCCCGATTGGCACCAATTTTATATCATAGGTACATCTAATTCTAACAACCATTCAATGTGTCACCCGGGTCTTCTTTGATTTGACCTACTTTTCAAGGTCACAGAGGTCGAATGTACTGTAAATTGGCCATTTTGGGGAAATTGTAATTGCTTGGACCTACATTCGGGTGAGCGACATTCTGAACCCTAGCGGCCAATAATTAAACTACTTTCAGCCGTCTGCTCCGGTCTCGTTAGGGAGTTTTTCCCAAATGTACGCGATGATGACGTGCCCCATTAACAGGACGTAACATCTATTTTAAAATGCGTTTCCAAAGTGAATGCATGAGGGCAACCCATTTGTGTCGTATATCACTGGAAACGCCCGATTCCCGTGAATAAGGACAATCACAATGTATTACATTACCAAAACAAAAATGTGTCGGAAGGAACTATGAATGGTCCCAACATGGGGGTTTGGGGGGGGGTCCCCTCCATTGTACTGGGTAAAAGCTCCCCCGACCTAAAGGGGGGCTCACCAAGTCCTTGACTTTACATATTAAAGGCCATATATCTAGGTTTGAAAACATGCTTGATACTCATGAAATATGTTGAGGGTTAAAAAAACAAGATCCCAGACATTAAAAAAATTCTAATAATAAAGTCATTATTTAGTTATTTCAATTTTCAATTTTAAACTATTTGAATTTCCCACCACACACAACTTTAGATTAGTTCCACATGTGGCCGCTAGGGATTTTTTGATGACGTAGATCAGGCCAGTCAGAACAAAGCAAGATGGCTTCCGCATACAGTTCAGAGAGTGAGAGCAGTGAATTTGAGGATGTTTTGGTCGATACAGAAGGATATTTAAACGTTGAGCCGTACATGTTCGAGCCATTAATATCACTAGATCATAATCACCTTGCTATGGCTGGAACACAAGAAGACACTATGCGGTATCACAGGCCCCAATAGGGCCTACACATTATGTATAACAACCGACCTCAGCAGCCTCGGGCATTAAATGCAATTGACATGGTTGTGTAGCCACTGTACAGTGGATGACATGTGCCATTTGGGTAGTATGAGTGTTGTGTGCATCAGCAGTGTATAAATCATTAAATAGTGTTCAACTCACTTCTTGATGTTTACGTTTTTTGGCTAACGAACGTTCCTTGGCTTTGGAGGCTGTCGCATGTAAGTGGGGTTGGTCAAATCGAATACAGATGGAACAGCTGTTTTTAACAAGTGGCATTTAATATTCAGTTGGATGCAGATATCCGGCTTCATGTGATAATCCGTATCGATAAAGTGATCACTGCAAAGTTTGGCCGAAGGCCCAGGCTTCCAACACTCCAAACGTTTGCACTTCCGAATCCACAGCTTCCTCCTCTCTTGTTCAACTGGCTTTGGAAATTCATGAAAATGGGTCCCATCCGTTATTCGATTGTTCTTTGTACTATCCTTGTGTACCGTGAAGCCCTTAAAAGGTAGGCTTCACGGTGTTCATAGGGTTAACTGAATTCGTTTGAAGTCTACCGAACGTGCCTTATCAGGCTATTCGTCATTGTTCTTAGCCTTGATTAATATTATTATACAATATAAGCAGTGAGTCCAGGGGTTCGAGTCACGCGGTTCCAAGTCGGAGGATTGCGGTGACAGCAGTAAGTCCTTAAAGGGATGGCCGGTGATCTTGGCACAGTTAACGTTCCGATCATAGTCACCTGGTACGAGGCGTCCAATCATAGCTTCCCAATGGTCTTCAGCTACCAGGGGGAGGCACTTGACATTGTTAGGTCTCTCTCTGGACGGCCTCGTATCCTGGACCGGGTTGCTCCTTTAATTAGTATTCGTCTTCCGTAATCCTGGACTCTGAGCTCGTGACTTGGCATCTGGGTATTTAAGTACTGGGCACGCCGGCTCTCTCTCTCTCTTACCTCTCTTGGGCGGCCCAGCTTGCATCCAATAGTGTCTAGCTAGATCAGAAACTCCTATATCAAGTAAGTACAAATAAACTATTATATGATTACTCCTGCCTTCCGAGTTCATTCTCTGCTAAGTTAGTATGTCTGCAAGTTCAGCATCGGTCTACGGCACCAGGTCTCTTGAGGGATGTTCGTTAACCTCAGGGACGCTGGGAACATGGTAGTCAGAGCTTGTTCTGCTGAACCTTGTGGACAGACTTTCATAAAGTAGCGGATGAAGTCTACCTTGCCCGAATGATTCAGGGGTGCATTACAGAGCCTAGCGTTTTAAGTTTCAATTCATTTACGGGAGCCTTTTATCACGATTAACCGATACAAATTTATGTCGGCAATCAGCAATAGGGCTATTAAGTTGTAATAAGATAATCTAATATGTGCAAGCATTAGTATGCCGCAGATACGTCATAATTTGAGAAACCGCATCGTATACGAGCCAGACAATCCAGAACCTTTAGGCCAACAACGTTGGACCCCACAAGCAACGTCCCGTCAGCTTGATCGCATATTTAAGCATTTTAGAACGGAAAGCGGTATCGACGACGAAAAGTTTCCATCTTTTGGTTCCATTCTAGAAGACTCTCAGCCTGAAGAAGGCACACAAACTAAGCACGTAAAATTTGAGGAAGCAGACGAGTATTTTGACGACGGTTGGGCGGGTTCCAATATTAATGAGCATTTACACTTAACGTTTCCGGACAGTCCAATCCAAAAAGTACCAGTTCACACTCAAACGGATTTAAAAATCCCATCAAAAAATTTCCAAACTCAAACTGACGTTGATTTCGTAACGTCCACTCCTAAAGTCAATCAAAGCATCGACAAAATGGCCTCTAACTCCTTTACGGAAAGTTCAAACGGCAATGGGGGGAAGGTACCAAGCTCCCGCTCAATGTGGGAGGATATTAGAGAGTCATTCCGCGAATTTACTGGCAGTAGCGTAAAACTTTCTGAGCTTAAACTTGAACCCTGGTTAGGCATGAAGGACAGCGTGCAAACAACGACCTACCCGACGAACCCAACATCCAAGAGATTAAGGACCCTCCGAAGGACGGTCCTGGGGTCAAAGCGCAGTATAGTAGGGTTTCAAAAGAGGGTTCGCAAACAGATCAGCTTGAAGAAACGGTTGCAATAGGGGGAATGTCAGACTCTAGTACACTGAAGTTAAGTTCAACAGTAAAAGATGACGCTGTTCTCAATGGTTCGATTACAGGGGATAATGGTTTGGTGGAACTAAAAATGCCAACTCAAAAGGACGAGTTACAGAAAGCCGTGACGTTAGAAGAGGAAAAGTCTCAAACTGTTTCTAGTACTAGTTCATCGGAAATAAAAGCGCGGGTGGTGAAAAATGCACTTGACTCGGGGGGTAATGCTCTGTCTGAGGAAGATTTCCAAGTACTTCCAACTGCACCGGAATGTGATTGGGATCTTGCTAGTGGCAACCCTCCTGTTTTGGCTTCGGTAACCTCATTGATTCAAGCCCAGGTTGGATCAAAATCTCATTTAGCATTGGTTGACAGTGGCGCTGCCATCAGCATAATTAGTGAAACTGTTATACAATCTGATCCAATCTTACAACGGTTACCAGTGACTAAAGGGCTGTTCTCCCAAGCAGCGGCAGTAAATGGTACTTCCCTAAAACTAAAAGGGTTGATTAAAATTCCGCTGTTAGTAGGCCGAACCCGCATCGAGGTACCTTTTTACATTTTGCCAAGCCAGTTAGCTACGCAACAGATTATCTTAGGCCGAAATTTTCTAAATGGGTTCCAGGTTACTTTAGATTTTGGAAATGCCACCTTAAGAATGCCAAACGAACCAGCTGTTCCATTCATAGGCAGTATATCTTTGGATAATTCCACAACTATCTTGTTAGATCAGTCATATACTCTAGCTCCGAGGTCAGATACGGTAATCTTTGTTCCACTTAGTCACGATAAGCCAGAGGGCTATGAAGGTGTATTGCAGGAAAAACCAAACTTATTTAGCAGTTCTCACATCTATATACCAAACAGCGTAGTAAAGGTCACTGATGACCGCGTGCCGTTAAAACTTATCAATGTCCTATCGCAACCAATACATTTGCGGGCAGGCACTGAGGTGGCCATTTTGTCGCCATTGCCGGCCGTAGCTTCAGTGGATTTAATAATGGAGGAAGACGACTTGTTAAATGCGACTGATTCTTTTCATCCTTTTCAACGACCAGAAGCACCGACTCAAAAGCCTAAAGCGATTGATCTAATTGACTTATCAAAATCTGAGGTGACGGAAGACCAAAAGAAACAATTACATGAATTCCTAACCGCTAATCAAGATTTATTTGCCGTGGACTTGTCGGACTTAGGCCTCTGCACAAAAGGGTTAGTAGACTTGGGATTTAAGGGAACGGAACCAGTTATTTCCAAGCCTTATCAGTTATCACCGAAACGTCGTCAGATTTTAGAACAAGAAGTCGGCAAACTTGTAAAAGCAGGCCTCCTCCATCCAACTAACTCAGAATTTGGTTCGCCTATGATCCTGGTAGCCAAACCCGATGGGACTTATAGGGTCGTATGTGATTTTAGAGAGTTAAACAAAAAATTACCCTTCCTACGATTCCCCCTCCCCATCGCCTCGCATTTAACGCAGTTAGGGAATGCGGGAAATCCCAAGTACTTCACAACGCTAGATTTGAAAGCGGGCTACCATCAACTCGGGCTTACGCCCAGAAGTTCAGACGTTGCGACGGCAATTTGTCCGTTTGGTCAATTTTCGTATAGTAGGTTGCCTTTTGGCATCAAATCAGCTCCTCACCAATTTCAGAAAGTAATGTCCTTAGTCTTATCAGGTCTTTCCAGTTTTGCAAATGCTTATCTGGATGACATTTTAATTCACTCTGCGACGTTTGACGAGCATATGGCTCATTTGGACCGTGTCTTTCAAAGGTTTCGTGAGGCTAATCTCAAGATGCACCCAGTTAAGTGCGTATTCGCCAAGGGGTCAGTTAAATTCCTAGGTAAGATACTATCTGCCGAGGGCACAAAACCAAATCCGCAAAACGTAGAGAAAATTCTCAACTTTGCAAAGCCTAAAACGGTAAAAGATATCAAACGCTTCCTGGGAGCTGCGTCGTTCTATAGGTCATACATTAAAGACTTTTCTAAAATTGCATACCCTATGACGGCACTATTGCGTAAGGATGTGGAGTTTGTTTGGGATGAGCGCTGTGAGCGGGCCTTCGAGACGTTGAAAACAGCTTTAACCACTGAGCCTATTCTATTGAATCACCCGGACGAGTCGTTGCCTTTCCTGCTTATCTCCGACAGCAGTGATTTTGCCATTGGGGCCGTTCTCTATCAGGTCAAAGAAAACAAACGACACCCGTTGGGCTATTATAGTCAAACTCTTACTAAAACTCAGTCACATTGGTGTATTACAGAAAAGGAAATGTTTGCGTTGGTACAGGGACTTCGCCATTTCAAAATGTTCCTAGCAGGAACTCATTTTTTAGTAAAAACGGATCACAAAGCTCTTACCTATCTGCTACAAAAAAGAACAGACTCACCAAAATTAATGCGAATGAGTCTAGCCATACAGCAATATTCATTTGATATACTCCATGCAGAAGGCACTACCATCCCTTTGGCCGACCTGTTGTCCAGGCCAAATGAGCCGGGGGTAAATAGTTTGGAAACTCCTGACAGCAGTAAATATCCAGTTTCCTTAGATTCGTTACAGGCGGCACAACACGAAGATCCTGAATTGAGACACATAATCCAGTATTTGGAACACGGCACGTTGCCTCAAGATAGGTCCATTGCATCAAGGGTAGAGAAAGAAGCTGATAAATATGCCCTAGTGGAGCAGGTATTAAAACGAATTGTACAGCTTCCCACTAAACACGGTCCGAAAATCTTGCATCTTACGGTTGTCCCTTCGAAACTGGTTCCGCAGATTCTCGAATTTTCTCATGATCAGCCGATGGCGGCGCACATGGGGGCAGCAAAAACGTATGACCGCATTCGGTACAAGTATTTCTGGAAAAATATGAAAGAAACTATACAAGAATGGTGTAAAACTTGCCTCCCGTGTCAAGCTCGGTCCTTTCCGATTAAACATCCTAAGGCCCCATTGCTTCCCATGCAAACATCGCAATTAGGGGAGGTTTTAGTGATTGATGTAAAAGGACCTCTCACGAAATCATCCCAAGGATACCTTCACTGTCTGGTTATCATGGATCATTTTTCAAAATACTGTTGGCTTTTCCCCTTGAAGTCAGTTCAATCGGAGGAAATTGTAGATATATTGTTTAATGAAATTGTCTGTAAGTTTTTTCCACCCAAGAAAATACTCACTGATGGCGCTGCCTATTTCACTGGTAAGAATATGACTCAGTTTTGTCAATTGTGCAACATTGTTAAATCAGTAGGATGCAGTTACATGCCCCAGGTGCAAGGGTTAGCTGAGGTTTCCAACAAATGGATTGCTGCGGCGTTAGCCAAATATGTTTCCCCTGACCAACGTGACTGGCCTCTTTTCCTAGCTCCACTTGCATTCGCATACAATACGAGTATAACCAACGCCACGAATCAGATCCCCTATTTCTTAATGTTTGGACGGATGCCAGTAACTCCCCTAGATATAGCCTTATCTCCTGAGCTCTCGGCGGTAAAAAGCGTTGACAGTTATATCAAAACCCTCCTGAAAGGTTTGGAAGTTGCACAAGAGGAGGCACGGTTGAGGCTACAGCAGTCACGTAAATACATGAAACAGCGCTTCGATCAGAAGGCTGTTGAACCGGGTTGGAAACCGGGCGATTTGTGTTTACTGCTGACCCCTCGTCAGAAGGCGTCAAAAGGGCTCTCGAAATGTCTTTCTTCAAAGTGGGTGGGTCCATATTATGTTATGGAAGAGGTGCGCCCGAAGGCCTTTCGTTTAAAAACTATGCAAAATACAACCCTGAAAAATCTTATGCATCCGGATAGGATGAAGCGTTATTTCTGGGATGATATGCGTACCTTTGAACCTTCTGACATTCCCTGTGAGGGTGAACCTCTTGCTGAGGAAGACATTCCTTTCAACCATCGGGAACCTGCGCCTCTTCATGCAGAGACGGACGGGGGTCACCAAACTGAACTCCAGGCAGACGAGGTGGGTAAGCAGGCTTCTTCTTCCGTACAAGGGGAAGCTGGCAGCAAGGCTGCGAGTAGTGAGTCTGAAACTGATGACATATATGAAATTGATGGAATCGTCAAAAAGAGAGAACGAAAGGGGAAATTACAGTTCCTGGTGAAATGGAAAGATTATGGGCCCAAACATAACTCTTGGGTAGACCAATCGGCCGTTGTTACCCCAGGTTTGGTTCAATCGTTCCTAGATCAACCTAGGAAGATTAAAAAGGGGAAAAAGGGGAACTGGTAGAGTTTCCAAACGCGGCACGCTGTTTTCCTTTCAGAAACTTTAACTCTTCCTTATCGTTTCAGATTACCATTTGTCGGTTTTGCTGAAGTCAATTCTTAAACGCACTCCTGACCAGTTTCTTAAAGGTATGAAGGCTCGGTGTTTTCTTTTATTTTTGGGCCTAGTACTAGGGCTGCCACCACTGGTAGTTCTGGAGGACGATGTCGTCCTTCGCGCTTCCTTTGGGGTGGTGTTCAAAAAGAAATCTATGATCAACGTGGCCGAGTCCACATGGTTTCAGACTTTTCAAATTCCTATCCCAAACCTATCTAACCTGGTTTCGGAGATTAAATTTTATGATTGTGTCACGGACGCTACTACGTCCGGTTTAATGTGCAAGCGAATTCGGGAAGCAGCCCAAAATTTGAGAACAAGGCGTACGGAAATGGTACAACGGGTACAAAAGTGGGTGAATGAAGCCCAGGAGCTCATGCCCGTCAAATGGGGTAAACCGCAACCGCGATCGAAAAGGGCTATTCTTGGCGGTTTAGGTCAAGTAGCATCTTCCATTTTCGGCCTAGTAACGGAAGCAGATTTCAATAAATTCAAAAACCATGTGGCACTCGTAACACAGCAAGTTGATCTAAATACAAATGAGATAAAATCTTTTGAAAAGGAAATGCATTCCGTAATGAAAGTGGTTTCAGCAAGATTGACAAATGCTATGGACGGTGTATTGGATAATCATAACCAAATTAAAATATTAAATATGCAGTTAAACACCATGGCAATTAAACTTAGAGATGTTGAGGCAGCAATTTCGGCCTTAGGCGCCTTGATAACAGAATCGGTGGTCACTCTGGGTTATCTAGCCGATGTGGAATCCGAATTATATAACTGGGTGTTAGCGGTAAGGACCTTGGTCCAAGGTTATTTACCATTAGCTTTTGTCCCCAGAGACAGTTTACAGACCGTTTTGACGACCATAAGTCAGGGATTAGCCGCGCAATACCCTCGGTTTCATGTGGTTCACCCTGATCCTTTGTATTATTATGATATCAAAAACATCCTTTTTAGCAGGGATGATAACAACATATTTGTTTCGGTAAAGGTGCCGCTAGCGTCATCTGAATCATTGGTGCAACTGTATTCGGTAATCTCGTTACCGGTTCCTCTTAATCATTCTTCCACCGCAACATCGAAGGTGATGAATTTACCCAGGTATTTTGGGGTAACTCTGGATGGTGAATTTGTTAATGAATGGTATGACGAATATACGGCGTCCTGTGAGCAGGATGGCGATCAAACTCGATGTAATATGGCGGTAGCACTGCGAAGCAAGACACTACCTTCTTGTGTGTCGGCAATTTATTTTTCAAATGTCCCGGACACCATTAAGTTTTGTGATATCCGGTACCAAAAGGAAGGTGGTCTTTTAAATGGCGCCATACAATTAGCCCCTGGAAAATACTTGGCCTCGGGAGACGAACCCGTTTGGCAGAAAAATTGTGCGGGCAAACCAACCGTTCCAGTGCCAGCGAGCAAGTTTGCGATCGTGACCCTTGGTTGTGCATGCGGATTGTCGTCCAAAAAGTTTCATATACCCGCACAGGTTTCTACGTGTGATGCAGCCAGCCAGGGTAAGATGGTTTATGAACATCCCATAAATTTGCCCTTGCTTTATCATGCATATCCACTTGAGGATGTTATGAAATATGCCGTAAACTCGGTGCCCTTGAAAACTCCACCTTCCATCGAGATACCGCCCATTAACCTGAACGAGATGAATTGGACAAATATTGCCGCCAAAGATCAACAGTTTCAGGCTTCTTTAAAAGCCACCCTGGACAGTGGTACCGAACGGGCCAGCACATTTGCTACTAAGGCAGATTTTCTGGCCACTCAGTCTCATGCAACGGTAGGCGGGGGTAGTGTGATACCAGGGTTTGGTATCTCGTTTCAGGTAGTTAACTCGGTTTTAGCGGTATATGCCGCCGTAGTGGCTACCTACCTTCTGTGTAAAACGTGTGGTGTGCGGGCGCCAGCTATTTTCACGGTTGCTACCTTTGCCCAGGTACCGACGGCTGATGCAGGTCCAATAAATGCTACTTTCTGGAGTTTACAAGCGGGGTCTGAAGAAACCCAAGTTCAAGCTCTTAACCAATTTCACCTCGATTCTGAAAATATAGGAAATTTTACTCAACAGGTTGAACAGGCCATTGGGGCAGTAAACATTGAGATAAAACTTTTGTCGTCTCTCGTGGCGATAACAGGTGTAATCTTACTAATCCTTTTTCTTAAATATGCAGAAGTGCTTATCTCTTATTTGTTGGGCATAAGTCCAAACTGTTTGGTGATCGAATTTAGTTCCGGTCACATGTCAAAGTTCCTAGAAGTGCCTCAGACTTCCCGGTTGACAAATAAGACAATTTCTTCAATTAAAGATGTTGGGATTACCGTGCATCCAACGTGCCTCTCTTTGAAACTAGCGTTGGACTGGGAATGTTCTAGTCAATGTAGGTTGCCCACCGAAATGGAGCTTGGCGTTTTCCAGTGGAAAATACGACACATAATACGGAGCACGTGTCAAGTCCGTTTGTACTACCGCGTTAACTCCAAATTCCTAGTTATGTTCTGCGAGAAAAATGACCTCTTGGGTCCAACCAGTTTTGTAAATGCCATCTTAGTGGATAGGGCAACCAGCATGTCCAATCTTAGGCAACCTGAACCAAAAATACATGACAGAGGGGTCGGCCCCACGGCTCCGTTGTACCCATCTCTTCCTCTCGCTGACTGATAAAACAAATATGGGTGCCGACAAGCTTCATTTCGTCAGGGGGCTTCGTTTATCGTTAAATAAGACCAAGTGTATAACAGCTTTCTTTTCTTCCTCAGATGGCGACTAATGGCTCCACGACGGCAAGAGGACCACGGGTGAGCCTACCCGAGCTAACGAAAAAGCAGCAAGAAACTCTTTGCCGCGCTTCCGGCTATGTAAGCGCGGTCTATCGTTTTAGGGGTTTGCAGGGCCAGTCCGTGGGGGACCTAACCCATCACGATTGGCCGGCGGTGGTGTCCGGTGTCGTTTTTATACAACTGTTGAAGTATTTGCTACATCTTCCCACAGACTTTGGCCGCTATCCTCTATATGACTATTTTGAGGCGGCGTTCATATTAGACAGCCCCTCATTACAGCAGACTGTCTTCCGGCAATATATAGAGGGTAGCATCAACGTTTGTTACCGTAGGGTTTCGGAGTGGCCGTACACCCAACTCCAATGTCAACATTTTGACATGATTCGGCAAGCCGTGCAGCAGCATCTGACCTTACAAACGGCGGCGTCCATTTTGACCCGTCTACTAAATTTGTTCGGGGTTCACAACTCGTTTACACCAGCTATTGTAAAATACATTTCAGAAAAAGGGGGGATGTCTCGCTCTCATATTTTTGGGTTAGTAGATCGTTCGAGAGTGGGTAAAGGCCCTTTCGTGGCAACTTCTCTAAACAAAGAGCTTCGCCGGCGTACTAGACACCGAGCTCATCTATTTCAAAAATTTTTATATGGAAAGACCTGCGCACGGTGCGACAAATCGTATACGGAGTTGGAGTCGTTTTACCATCCTCAGCCCTCGGTATATTTTATGCCATGTTGCCATCACGTAATGCATGTCAGATGCGTGATCGTATTAGTTTGGCACATGTTTAACACTGTCACAAAGCTATTGTGTCCGGCCTGTGGTACCCATTTCGGTTATAGAAGGCATGGTCCTCTCGCTGTGATAGCGGGGAGGTCGGACCCCCAGGTCCTTGCAAAGCGCGAGGAAATTAAAAAAAATTGTCCCGCCCCACCTAGGGCATTTATCAAACATTTAAATTTTCGACCATACACGTGGCTTGCCAGCTTGCTAGATCACTTTACTCCCACAGAGGAGGAGGAAATGCCTCCTCTGGTCGACATCGATGATGTCGACTTTTAGAGCAGTACGCTCTGTCCATTCTCCACATTCCTAGGATACGTTTAGCGTCACACCATATATCATATATATATTATACATACTGGGCATCGAGCGGTAAATAAGGACAAGTGGCGAAGCATAAGATTGGGAAACAGCTGGACTGTTTTTCCTGAGTGAAAGCTTCAGCCTCGGTCCAAAGCAAAATGAGGCCACAGTTATGCATTGACCAGCGTATCAAATTTTAAAGGCAAATATGGGGAACAGCTCCTGGTGACTAGCGACGGCTGGTCATTTGGTCGCTGAGGAACCAAAGCCTGTTATATTATCATCACTGTGTGATGGCTACGTGGTGAGATGGAAGGGTGATAGTTATTTTGGTCTGGATTAACATAGCAAGCGGGTTCGCCGCGTCGTAATTGTTTTTGGGAAATATCGTAATAATGGTAACAGTGGTAAACAAGGGTGTTCACGGGCTGGGCGTCATCTTCGTTTTAAAAATAACAATTTTCTAATTTTTTTTTTGCTGTCAAACCTACACCAAAAATGTAACCAAAATTTCAACCCGTTTTAAAGTAAATATTTTCGGACACCACGGCACCGTTTCTCTTACTTGGTCATTCCTGGCTCACCGGTCGGTCCTTTTCGTCTTTTTCTCAATCAAATGCTCCTTCCGAATCTGAAAGCGGGGAGCGTCCAATATCCAGGGTTCATCTTGGTCACGGCGAGGAGGATCCATCTTCAACATTCAGTCGCTGCTGCAACGAATTACTCGTTATAAGTCTTATACACTACGTTGGGAAGCTGTTATACTCTACGTTGGAAAGCTCTTGTCTGTTACGGATGCATCGTCATACGGGTACGTGCGGATTGTCAAACGGAATATGACGACTACGGTGGGTTTGGATTACCGAACATTCTTCAGAAATAGACACTGTACTTTGATTATATAAACATTTATATTTCCTGTGATGGAAGCAAATGATTGTCAGGACCAAAGTCATCTTTTCCGACTTGCGGAGGATGCAACTCAGATTATTTTGTTTGGACCAAAGTCATCCTTTTCCGACTTGCGGAGGGTGCATGCAAAATTATGGTTTCTGATCCCTGTAAGGTGTATAGTAGTTAGATCTTAATGAAACTGAAGGTAATTATAATTGTTTTGGGTTTTTTCAGCATAGATTGTCGCGGATTAAGCATGCCGGAGGTTTTTGTTTTGTTTGTGCATTACAAGACACTGATGACGGTGACCGTGTTGATAAATATTTTTTTTGAATGAAAGATATCTTTCGAGAGTAACTTATGACTTTTGATAGTACTATATGTTTGGTGGTTTGCTAGTTTAATCGAATTTGTAAATATAACACACTATTGTGTCATACTGATAACCATATAGGGACATATAAAGACATCTTGCGTAAGGTTCACTAAATTTGTGCCTTCTAGGTCAGATTAACTCAGAGCCTTGATACTTGTAGGCTATGCATTAAGTTTGAAGTTATCTTTAGTATATGCTATATGCATTGATATATCGTATTCAAATCTTTATGGTAACAACTCTCGGGGCAGATTTACCTGTGGTTTATTTTGCAAGCCAAGGGGCGTAGGGATGTTCGGGGCAATTGCATGTCTCGTGTTGATTAAGTAGTCAATGTAGTGGTTTGTTGTTAATTTGCGTGGAGGCACGGCATTATCGTTTATTATTGATTGTCGCTTACGTTGCCTCCTAATGGTTGAAGCAAAGACAACTAATATCTTTTATAGGCCTTGGTCGTTGATAATGTTTTTTCATATGTCGCTACTCAGGGTGCATCCTTGCTTTCAGCACAGGCTGGTGAATCATTGTGTCACCATTACTTTTATTTAATTGGATTGTTGTGGCCATTGGGGTCAAGCGAGTACCTATTAGCAGGATAGTTTTTTTGGGTGTAGAGGAAGAAACCAGCTAGGGAATGTATGCTGGACCCTACAGGAGGAGGTCGGGCGGTTGTTCCACCTGACCGTTTCCTGATATCTACGCACTGGTTTCTTGGCTATTCATGGGGATAGCCAAGGCAAGAATTGTGTCTGTTTCGTCCTTAACACCTGATTCGGGGCCTCATCGGAGTTTGTTTTTTTTAATATATAGTTGTAAAATCAGTGGTTTGTCTTTAAGAGTGTTCATAGCATGGGCTACGCGCTATTGTAGCGATATCCTCTAGGAGTATGAAAGCAAAGTTCTAGAAGGCAGACTCTAGAGGATATTTTTACTCTCGTTCAAGGGAACGGAGTAGGTTTCAGGCAAGAAGTAACCGGACCATTAGTGCAGATTGCGTGATTGCACTGGCTTAGTTATGACACAGCTGAGTCATGGTCCTGGATATTCCATACAATGGGCAAACCGAAGAATATTTACGGCGTTTTATATTTTTCATAGACCGGTTTGTCTAGGGTAATGGACCTGATTCGGGTTAGATTTGGGGTAAAAAGAATTACGGAATAGTAGCACAATATTTATTAGTTTTTTTTGGTTTTTTGGTAGTTTTTCTTGTCAAACTCCAGTTGATTGAGTACTTTGGGTTACTTTACCCAGTGTTGGTGAGGTTACGCTGTCATGTGTTAAGGGTCCGCTTCATTACGGTGAAAAGGATAGAAATGATAAGCATATTTTAATAATAATGCCGGGTTGAAGGACGGTTACCTGAAAGTGATAGGCCTGGGTACGGCAAGTAACATTGAGTTCAACCAATAATTTTTTTTTCGACGTTTCAGTGTCTTGCACAGGCCGAATGTGAGCCGAGATTTGTTTGTTTCCTTTCTCGTGAGTTGTCACTTACATGTATATATATTATGAATTTATCAGGGGTGAACGCAACATTTTCGGTATAAGTGATTAATTTTAACAAGGATGCAGTACATAGAGAATCAGAAAATTGTACTTACCATATATAATTGCTGGGTAAAAATGGAGAAAGAACATGGCGAGGCGTGAGCGGCGTTGGAAGGTCGTTCGGGTTTTTATCACAACTGATTATCAATGTACCTTATCTCTTTTTATTTACTACGGGTCACACTGTAACACCGTTTGTCATTGGGGTCACTGGCGATCTGCCACTCACAATATTTTCATTATCGGGCAAAACTTTCTCAGTCTGGGGACAGACTGGTCTTTTTCGAGGGGGGCATGTACCGTGAAGCCCTTAAAAGGTAGGCTTCACGGTGTTCATAGGGTTAACTGAATTCGTTTGAAGTCTACCGAACGTGCCTTATCAGGCTATTCGTCATTGTTCTTAGCCTTGATTAATATTATTATACAATATAAGCAGTGAGTCCAGGGGTTCGAGTCACGCGGTTCCAAGTCGGAGGATTGCGGTGACAGCAGTAAGTCCTTAAAGGGATGGCCGGTGATCTTGGCACAGTTAACGTTCCGATCATAGTCACCTGGTACGAGGCGTCCAATCATAGCTTCCCAATGGTCTTCAGCTACCAGGGGGAGGCACTTGACATTGTTAGGTCTCTCTCTGGACGGCCTCGTATCCTGGACCGGGTTGCTCCTTTAATTAGTATTCGTCTTCCGTAATCCTGGACTCTGAGCTCGTGACTTGGCATCTGGGTATTTAAGTACTGGGCACGCCGGCTCTCTCTCTCTCTTACCTCTCTTGGGCGGCCCAGCTTGCATCCAATAGTGTCTAGCTAGATCAGAAACTCCTATATCAAGTAAGTACAAATAAACTATTATATGATTACTCCTGCCTTCCGAGTTCATTCTCTGCTAAGTTAGTATGTCTGCAAGTTCAGCATCGGTCTACGGCACCAGGTCTCTTGAGGGATGTTCGTTAACCTCAGGGACGCTGGGAACACTTGACACAATTCGGAGCCACACAATACACCATAGTGAATGAAACACATTACTTCCAGGTGTGCATAATTAATTAAGGCCCTCCTGCTTTTATGATTGCATGACATGTACAGATGACCTGATCTACATCACAACTTTTGCTGAACCCGCCGCCTGGCTCTAACAAGCCAGTTGCTAGCCTGATTAGGTAATCAAGTTGTCAAACACATAATTGGCTATATCTTCAAAATGGATGGAGCTAATTGCATTTGGTTTTCTGTATTGTATAAAGTGTTAGGTACACTTTTGAAATCGTCTTACAGCAGAAAATGGCAAAAAACCTGGAGTTATGGCCTTTAAGCCCCCCTTTAGGAGGGGCTCTTAAGATACACGTGTGTGCGGGAGTATATAATGAATGATGGTGAGAAATAAAGAGAGTAACTATTGTATATCCTACAAACAATTTTTTTTGGTTTTTCAAAATGGCGCTCAATTAATAAATCAGACCAGTTGTAGCGCTGAATTAATAAATCAGACCAGTTGTAACAGGTTACGAGAGCATCTAATTTAAATCTTCATGGGAATTCGCTACATATGCCTAAGAAATTGGCCAATTATATTAATAAGCCCCCCTCTTAGGAGGGGCTCTTAAGATACACGTGTGTGCGGGAGTATATAATGAATGATGATGAGAAATAAAGAGAGTAACTATTGTATATCCTACAAACAATTTTTTTTGGTTTTTCAAAATGGCGCTCAATTAATAAATCAGACCAGTTGTAGCGCTGAATTAATAAATCAGACCAGTTGTAACAGGTTACGAGAACATCTAATTTAAATCTTCATGGGAATTCGCTACATATGCCTAAGAAATTGGCCAATTATATTAATATTTTTATTAGAGAAATATCCGTCCTAAATAATGATAGAAAAGGGTGGTTTATTTCAATTTTGTGTCGACATGGTCGAGGTCACGTGACATAAACAAAACAATCGCACACACCCGTCCAAAAAAGGCACTTTAAGAAAAACAAATACGTTTTTCCAGCTTAAAACCACACTGACGACTAAGTTATATTGGTCTACTACCCAAATCTGAAGTATCAAATGAATCACAAACTAGAACTAGCTCTATTTAGCAAAAGTTGCGTGAAAAATTCGGGTGAGCGACATACTGCACCCTAGTGGCCAATAAGTAAACTACTTTCAGGCGTCTGCTCCGGTCTCGTTAAGCTAAGCGCACACGGGCGACAAAATGACAAAAAAAATTGAAAACATTTGTTTTCAAATATTTTTTCACAATTTGTTGCCCGTCTGCGGGCGACAAAAGCAAATGTTTTTCGAAAACATTTGTTTTTGAAACAGTTTTCGAATATTAAACATGCAATATATTTTTGACCTGGTCAAAATGTTTTTCGTCAAAACGTCGCCCGTTTGCGGGTGACTGCAACGAAACGAAACATTTTTTCGTCATCATCGTCATTAACCAATCACGATGACGTTCAACGTCATGTGATACCAACCAAGCAGGTCAAAATGGCAACGCCAATTTTAAACGAAATGGAGTTGATTGTGGATGAAGAATCGGAATTGTGGATGAAGAATCGGAATTGCATGAATTAATATCGTTCTATCTTTCCGTCGGCGTCGGCGGTTACGAAGAACGAGCAGAAATGCTAAAATTGTGAGGCGAGACAAGACCACAATTGATTTTTTAAGCCTTTTAGCAGTTAAATTGTCAATGTTTGACCGCGACGCATCAAAGAACGCGTCAAGTAGTGAAACTGAAATTCGGATATGATATACGGGTTAGTCTTGCGAGTAACTGGTGCGATGGAAATTGGTGATTGACCACGGAATTTTTTTTATAATCGACAAATTAGACAGACTTTGATATTTCCACTGTTTTCAGCCAACTGGCAGAAAAAACTCAAAACACGCCCCCTATTACCCAATTAGCAAAATTCGAAACTAATTTTTTCATCAAATAATTTCTTTATATCTGTAGACTTGCCACAGCAAATATTTTTTCAATACCTCTCCAAATATGTACTTGAGAGTAAAAAACATGCACTCGTCTAATTGATAGGCCTCGACCTCGGCCTTGAATATTCATTAGTGGTCTTGTCTCAGGCGGTTGTTATGCATGGCGGCCGCCATCTTGGAATACGCGGGTGTGACCGGGGGTGTGACGTATGGCACAACCATGGTTACCCCTTGTTTTTGACGTGACCTGTGACGTGACCGTGTCATTTTGTCTCCCGTGTGCGGGTGATTGAAACAAACACGACAAAGACGCAAAACATTTCGAAAACAACTGAAAACAAATGTTTTCAGTTTCGGTGTCATTTTGTTGCCCGTGTGCGCTCAGCTTTAGGGAGTTTTTCCCAAATGTACGCGATGATGACGTGCCCCATTAACAGGACGTAACATCTATTTTAAAATGCGTTTCCAAAGTGAATGCATGAGGACAACCCATTTGTGTCGTATATCACTGGAAACGCCCGATTCCCGTGAATAAGGACAATCACAATGTATTACATTACCAAAACAAAAATGTGTCGGAAGGAACTATGGATGGATTGTGGGAGAATGGGTTAATGTCTTTAATAGTTGTGCTGCCCATTCCAGATGGCAGCACAAGCTGGTCTTGCCTTTTTCAATACACTAGTTTTAATGCTCTTTAATACCTTTAATCATTACATAATATATATACTTATACCTATTTAAGTGAATGTTTGGTGTGGCCCAGTGCCATTCCTTGAGTTTATCACTCTACTATAACATTATTCCTTGCTTATCCTTAATTCTATGTGCTTGCAGGTGCCTGTATGCCTGCTAATTAGGCCACTGGGGGCTCACCAAGTCCTTGACTTTAAATATTATTTTTATTAGAGAAATATCCGTCCTAAATAATGACAGAAAAGGGTGGTTTATTTCAATTTTGTGTCGGCATGGTCGACGAGATCACGTGACATAAACAAAACAATCGCAAATACCGTCCAAAAAAGGCACTTTAAGAAAAACAAATACGTTTTTCCAGCTTAAAACCACACTGACGACTAAGTTATATTGGTCTACTACCCAAATCTGAAGTATCAAAATGAATAACAAACTAGAACTAGCTCTATTTAGCAAAAGTTGCGTGAAAAATTCGGGTGAGCGACATACTGCACCCTAGCGGCCAATAAGTAAACTACTTTCAGCCGGCTGCTCCGGTCTCGTTAGGGAGTTTTTCCCAATGTACGCGATGATGACGTGCCCCATTAACAGGACGTAACATCTATTTTAAAATGCGTTTCCAAAGTGAATGCATGAGGACAACCCATTTGTGTCGTATATCACTGGAAACGCCCGATTCCCGTGAATAAGGACAATCACAATGTATTACATTACCAAAACAAAAATGTGTCGGAAGGAACTATGGATGGTCCCAACATGGGGGGTTTTGGGGGGCTTCCCCTCCATTGTACTGGGTAAAAACGTTACGCTATCGTAGGAGGGTTCGGGGTGCTCCCCCGACCTAAAGGGGGGCTCACCAAGTCCTTGACTTTACATATTAAATCATTAGCTGCTTGCAGCCAGAGAGGTTTTCGTCAATCTCAATAGTCAATAGTTGATCCGTCGGTTCAAAGGAAGACGCAGGTAGTGCACTGTCTCTGTACAGTGCATCCCAGATGGTTGAGCGTGAGCAACGCAGTCTGTCCGTTCCAGGACGCCCTTCTCTGTGGTAGACAATTGCTAGTTGGCCTTGCATATTACTTAGTATTAGAAGCCATTTTGGTTCATCCAATATATATTCCATAAGTAATAAATATTCCAAAAGTAAAAAGCCAAAAAGAATTATGTTGGTATCTCGTTATATCACGTTAGTTATAGTTCGGCAATCGAGTTTATGATTGCTTGCACTTGTATAAAGTTAAAGTTCGTTCATTTTACAACACTATAGTGCCATATAATAAACGGTTCTTCGAACCAAAATTTAAACATCATAAACAATCTTATATAACTACATGTATTGCCCTTGTTTGGTTTGGTGGTTCGCCTAATCGCAAGAAAAAAAAATCCATCCCTTGATGGTACGTCATCATGTCAAGTGACGTGTAGAGCTGGCAACAAGTATTCGTTCAAGGTATTTATACTTATCATAAAATTATATTTTTCGTTCGGCTTTTCGTCCGCCGAAACATCGAGAATCAGATCAGACCAAACTTCATTGTCTGAGGTCACCTGACCTGAGGGGTCCAGTGTATAAAGTTAAGTTTAGAGCTCTAGCGGTTAAGAATCGTGCCACTGTTTTTAAAACAGGATACAGACAATGACGACGACGACGACGGACACAGCGTGTTGCATAGACTCCCCTACAGTGGTCCAAAACGCCATGATAGAGCCCGAAGTCTAAAGACCACAGCCTGGAAACTGATCACCCTTTTACAAGTGCCATGATAGAGCCTTAAGTGTAAAGACACTTTCAATGACCAATGTCCTGATAATGTAGTCCATGTAGTTTCTTTAATGAATACGTGATTCTTGACAAATATGTCAGGAACCTACTCACCTTATAGAACTCCATAACATCAACCTATGTGAGAGTTCGATGATGTTCTACCTCGACGTCATTTGAAATAACACAGGCATACATTAACTTTTCAATAATTCTGAAGTTCTTCAGAATAATTGCACTCTATACAGCTTACTTTTGTATCCTAACTTCATTTCATATAAACCACTCAAACAAGAAGAATCAAATGAATGCTCACCCCTAGTAAAGTTGTTTTGCTCTGAAGATATTTCTGACCAGTAATATTTGGCATGTTGAGTAGGAAACTTCTTCAGCTGTTCAAGACTTCGAGTCATTAGTTGTCAATGCAAGATATAAATGTGAAGCTGTTTATTAAAGCTTTTGAGATTTGTAAATGTGGATTACACATAATATTATATTACACGTGTGATTTTTTGGTATATTCTCTGCATTGGCATGTTCAGTTTCTTTTACTTATATCTGCTGTCGGCAGCCCTGGAGAATCAATTCCCCAAATTGCCGAGCATCTTATCAGGCCTTCCAGTTGCCCGAGCTTGCCTGTCCCGGTAAAGGACAATTTATTTAATCAAGTTAGAAAAACTGCGTTGTTGGGTCTTTCAACAAAATATTTTTGTGTTCACCTGGCGGTAAGCTTCTTTAGGAATGATTTGCATAAAGAGAAAAATGCACTGCTGGTTTGACCTATGGCAAGCGAACAAATTGTAAAATATATGCATGGATGGATTTTGTGCGTGCACTACAGAGCAGACCCGCTGGTTAATTTTATACCTCGAAATTTAGTGAAATTGATGACATATTGTCCATGTCACCCGATGGACACAGTTTATTTTAGAAAATTGACTAAGGAGTGCACATTTTGGATGTTTTTCTTGTGAGGCAGCCATTCTCCCAGGCCTCAACAAGCACTATCAAGGGGAGTCTGCTCTGTGAGTTGGAAGACCTGATAAGATGCTCGGTAATCTGGGGAATTCATTCTCCAGGGTGAAGAACGTCTCGAAAGAGACGAGGCAGAAGTTTTTGTGAATAGTCATTGCTGTCAATGCAAGCTGTTTATTAAGGCTACTAGCATAATACCCGTGGCGCGGGTTGTTTTATGGTGTTGGCTTACTGTGGGGTTGGGGTAATTTGGGTGAAATGAAACGATATGTCTGGGGGTTGTGATGTTGTCTTGATTTTGATGATTGGGACAATCTGGGTGATATGGGTTGATTGGTCTGAGGGGTTGTGACCGGAAAAATCAAACTCCACTCCATTTTGACGAACTATTTCGCGAATGGTGAAGAGGCAATGGCGTGAAGTTACGAACTTAGTACAACAAATGCCGCGAGCACAGTTGGTGGCAGCACCAGACGGAGGAAGTAGTTCGCCGAGGGTTTTTTCGACATCTTCCGCACGGACTCCACTCGTTGCGGAACACTCACTTACTTGTTAATCTGCAGTGGTTAGCCTGTTTTTATTGCAGTAAAGAATGTTAATCGGGATTTTATATTTTATTTTATATTTGTCACGTGTATTCATATAGGTAGCTGTGCGCTACTTTGCGCCCAGTGGTTGGGTCGGGTGAGGCGGGTTTGTTATTATGTGACGTGTATCACGTGATGAATTCCCATACGGTACTTCGAAAAATTAAGAGCGATTAACAACGTAAGGTGAAAGAGTACGACCAAAATAAAGGGGGAAAATTGCGGCGATGGATGAATGCTTTAAACATATAGTGGCCCCAATACTTTCCCGGCTTATTTTTGTATAATTCCACACTTTTGATTCAATAGATGGCCCCATATGCAAATCAAACCTGCTGAAATGGCCCCTTATCTTAATGAGTATGCCCATATATAGAAAGAACAAAAATGCTATTTCTCCGAGATCACTGCAACGTTCACCCATTTAACCCGGCGAGGACCATCTCCATATCAACCACGACTTTCCGGAAAAGTTTCGAGGTCATCCGATCTGAACTGACGTAGGAGGTGTGTGACAAACTATTTCAGCTCTACGTCCATTATAGTAGTGATTGAGGTTTGTAAATATGGATTACACATATGAACATATAACACAAATGTGCTTTTTTTGTATATTCTCTATACATATTGACATACATTGTATCTGCTGTTGGTAAAGGAGTGTTTCAAAAGTATTTGCAAGTCGGAGAGGCAAATGTCGTCCGCAAACGACCAATTTTAATGACGACGACCTGCGACATAGCAGTGACAACGTGTCGGGTGATTCTGATTTAACCACTCGACGGTCATTTTCCAATCAGAATCTTCATGTTGTCATGAGTACATCGATGTTGCAGCAGATACAAGCTCCTGGTAACCGCGGCGCAGCTCCAAAATCCTAAAAGGAGCACTGAAGAAATTTTAAATGAAATCCATTCATGTTCTATAATTTGGGAAAAAGATATTTAGCTTCAACTCAACTTAGATTGCCCCTTCATTATCCATTTGATAGTCCTTTTACCAAAATACTTTTAATACTAGTTATCGACGTTTTTGAACCTCAGAGAAGAGTGAACCGATGCGATATTAAGTATGGTACGCATAGGATGCAAAATTAATTCTGAATCATCAAGAATATCTTGTTATACTAATAAAGCTTCTATAATACAACCTTCTGTTGTCAGTTTTATGTCATTTCAAGGACAAAATTGTGGTACAACATTATTGCACACCTTTCGAAAACAGCAAGAGGCGGCCTGGTCCAGAGGCCAATGTGCTCCGCAAAATGATGACTTTTGTCGCTGCAACAATTATCACTGCGATGAGTGACAAATAGATTACTTGTCTGCAGATAAAACCAGTTATCTCAGGCAGGGCGTTACAGCGTCGATCTTTTGAAATATCCGTAGTGAGGGCTCGGAGTGTCTTGCAAGATGAAACTGTCTGTTCTTTTCAGGAGCGATGCTGTGTGCTGAGTGCAGGGTCTTCAAACCACTAAATATTCATCATGAATGTTAACACCTTGGAGAAACAGTTACAGATCTCATACCTCAAGTGAGATTCAGTGAATATGATTGGCTGACACACGTGACAGTGTGGTATTCGCAATGTTGCCCGATCCAGCCGGTAGACATTTTGCCCTGTCTCCCGGCGTGACGACATTCGGCATGTTACACTCCGTGACGGGCAATATTTATATAATGCCGACCCACCGTCGTTGTGCGTATATCCATCCTTCACCACCGATAACTCCCCCTGATCGGCCGTCGGAAGGGTTGTTACTTAGCGGTAGTCTCCATGCATTCACTTCCTTTCCCACACGTCCATGTCGCGACAACACTAAATGCCTGAACTCACTGTCGCATTTTGACGCCTTGGAAAAAGCGCTGCGATTTCACGCGACGGAAAACGTTGCGACAGATATTTCGTAACCTGTTCTCACTGAAGCGTATAATCGCTGGCGGTGAAAGGGTGCAGACAAGGGTGTAGACTTTCCATACCAAACAGCTGGCACAGACGTGTTGCAACAATGGGTGATATGAATAAAGACTAGCATATGCTTTTATCTAAAACTCCATGTACATTTACACTGGGCCTTTCTGTACAAAACTGAAGTAAAAGCAATTGCTAGACTTTATTCATATCACCCAATGTCTGACTCGGATTCGGATTTTGCCGAAATCATGGTGTCGTACCTGTATGCGAAAAGAAAAAGAAAGCGTGGGCAATTTTTTTCTTCAGATACCTTCCTTCTTGTCAACATCTTTATATTCTGACAAGGATCTGTCATAAATCGAAGTATGTTTTTCGATTTGAATTATCAATCTCTCTATCAGGTCTGAAGACATGGTGCCAATGGGTTTGGGAGACAATTCCTAACTGCACACATGTACCGGCGCGGCACTGCAGTGACAAATGCCTATCTTAATACCACAATTTAAACCTCTGTCAACCTTACAATTTATATCACGAGGCCCCACGGTGATGTTATAATTCGCGGCGATTATACGCTTCGGTTGTTAATTTTGCAACGTACTTTTGCCCGAGTGCGTGGAACGCCGCGTCCAAAACAAGGTTTTTTGTCGCTTCGCCCAAGTGGGAGCACATCTATGGAATTCAAGGGATACAATTTGTGGCGCTAATCGCGGCGTTTTAACGCAACGTCGAACGCCGCGTAAAAAAGGCGACAGTGAGTTCAGGCCTTTCAGGACTGATATTCACCACCGATAAGTCGGCATGCAATTCTTGAACGATGGGCGTAACACAGCAAATCCATGTTCCGAGTTTTCTCATATTCCTGAATTCCGAGTCTCACAAAAGTGTCCTCGCATACCGGAAAATGACTCTCCCATGGCATACCACAATATGGGAGTACATGTATTTAATTGATGTGTATATGTTATGCGCTATCAGTGGATTATGGCAAGCCAAAGCGGAATTTATTTAAGACTTTCGAATTACCATTCAAGAAGTTAAATATAAGTTCAAGAAGGAAATATATGTTCAAGACTAAAATATGTTCAACCTTGAATCAAATGTTTTCAACCTTGAATAAAATATGTTCAACCTTGAATAAAATATGTTCAACCTTGAATAAAATATGTCCAACCTTGAACAAAATATATTCAACCTTGAACAAAATATATTCAAGACTCACGTGACCATATTCAAGACGCACGTGACCACAAAATTGATGACGTCGAGCGTAGAATCTGTGGTACTTCTGATGCGTTCTGTTTCACGACATGATTGATTGCCTGTATAGCCTAAACACTCAAACATGTCAAAAGACAACGAGAATCCGATACAAAGGTGAGAGGCATTGCGCATTTTGAACCTATAATTTGCCTGATATGCCTGTGAAACATGTATCGACTCTGACATTCACTCGGCATCCATGTCATGATGTGTAGGATTACAGTACATGTCAGGTGTAGGCGGCTAGGTACGTGTACAACCATGTGTCAAAACCTCGTGCGAACAATTCGAGCTCCGAAACGCAACACAAGTACCATGGGTTCGGGAAAGTCCGGACGCGGGTTCGGGAAAGTCCGTAAAGCATCAAAACATGAGCAACTACGTCATCAATTTTGTGGTCACGTGCGTCTTGAATATGGTCACGTGAGTCTTGAATATATTTTGTTCAAGGTTGAATATATTTTGTTCAAGGTTGGACATATTTTATTCAAGGTTGAACATATTTTATTCAAGGTTGAACATATTTTATTCAAGGTTGAAAACATTTGCTTCAAGGTTGAACATATTTTAGTCTTGAACATATATTTCCTTCTTGAACTTATATTTAACTTCTTGAATGGTAATTCTAAAGTCTTGAATAAATTCCGCTTTGGCTTGCCATAGTGGATCTGCGCCATCGAGCGATAGCGCTGCGCTTTCTGACGGATCGGTAATTAGCGCGGGCATCGATAGATAGCGCAAGCATCGATCGATGGAGCTGCGCGAACGACCAATGGTCCTCCTGACGAGTATTGACATTGCACGAGTAATTTGGCCCCAACTTTACCCCCTACGGCATGGATGGAGGTATTGATATGGCATTACTTCCCCGATGCAAATGAGACAAGACGGAACTGCATGGCATGCTTCCTATTCTACATTGTATGTGAGGTCTTTTCAGTCAAGATTCTGATTGTGTGCCCGTGGCAACTCTTATGAAATGAATATAAATTGCTGCATTTTAAAAAAATTAAAAAAAGGTAATTTCAAGAATAAAGAAGAAGATAACTGCAAGTTGCAAGGTCGTTTTTAGCTTTTTTAACGTGATATCTTTGCTTTGTTAAGTAATCAGTCAGCTGTGGCACCCCTTTGTTTAAAGTGATATCTTCTCACTCACATAATGAATGCTGTGTTCAGTAATCAGCGGCGCTCCTTTGTTTAAAGTGATATCTTCTCACTCACATAATGAATGCTGTGTTCAGTAATCAGCGGCGCTACTTTAACCCATTACCCCGCCCCTCGAGCACATCTCGCATGCAGACCCACGCACGGCCCTCATCACGCACTCCTGTCCAATCCCAGTATCCATTATACAACCCATCGATAGATCGCGCTGAGCCATCGACCGATGTTTGCACAAACGACAGATCCAGAGATGGCGCTGCGCGATCAATCGATAGCGCAAATCGGTCGATAACGCCTATTACATATACATTTGGATCTAAAGATACTGGGCCTACTATGGACTGATTTCAAGCACCATATTAGGCGGCGAGAGGAAGAAAACGATTGTAAAACAAGCATGGACAACACTTATTGGAGCCTCAATTGTGAAACTTCAACTATCATATTCCCTCCAAGATCCCCAGATCTGACTGCACACGTTAAATCAGAATTTTATTGCGTCTCTTTGAAGGGAGGGGCATTGTGTTCCTAGACACACCATCAAGGCACTCGGCCTTCAGGAATACGAGATGATTCCGGACCTGGATTTAGCACGCTCCAAGTTCAGAGTTTCGATTCTCCGGGGTGGTCAAACCAGGATCACTTGAAGATGTACTGGACATCCCAGCGCTTTTCCTGATCAAAAATTGAGGCAAAAACGCATTTGATTCAGGCTTACCATCAGTGTTTACATCACCAGAAGTCCATTGTTCGACATAGCAACATTATATCCCGAGATAACAGAAATGAAAACAAGGCGTTATTTTTTCACACATTTTTAATAATTATATTCTTTTGTTTCCTTTCACATTTTCTTCACACCCACAATGACATCCACTCAACTCAGCGTCGACAATTCGCCACATGAACATCGTATCGGGTGATTTCATTTTACAACCTGAAGCGCTCAATCAAGAGGCAATGAACAAGAACGCTTTTGAGGAATAGGACAAGCAATAAAAGTTTTTTCGTCGATTTGGTAATCAATAATATTTTAAATGCCTGTTCACTGACCAATCAATTGCCGCCTTTTAACGGCTGTCGGAGTCGCGCAATGAAAACATTGGCACCCTCAATTTGATTCCCAAGTACTCATATGATGGAGAAAGCGTCGTCTCTTCGCCGGACAGCATAGGTTTCCTACGGTTTGCCTGGTTTCCTCCTTCAGTAAAACTCGCAAACATATTGTCTAAAGAGCCAATAATGAGCAAAGTCAGCTTTTCCTCAGGACTCGTTTTGTTTAAAATTGCGACAATTTATTGATGATTTAGGACGGAAAAGGTGAAATGTGGCAGAGGTATTAACCCATATACGGTAGAATCTCTCTATTAAGAACACCCACTGGACTGACAAGTGCTGTCCTTAATAGAGAGGTATCCTGATTAGAGAGGTCAAATTGAATGGAGACAACCAATTTGGGACCAAAACTAGTGTCCTTAATTGAGAGGTGTCCGCTAAGAGAGGTTCTACTGTATATTTATATTGTTATACTTCATTTTGATAGGCAAGAAAAAAACCGATTAAATTCAAGTTGGATATGTTCTAAACAGGAGATGAGATTCTCTGTTATTTTGATATACATGTAGAATGCAAATATAAGACATAACACTATAGAAGTTAAAGGTTATTTTAAATGCAGTCCACTCTCTACTGACATGGACTTCAAGATGGAGAACAACTGAAATCTAGATACAGTATTCGAGAATTATGCATGCAGATATGAGAAATCGGGAAGAAGTTGTGCAAAACTAGTTGATAATTTGATTGAGTTGTTATTTTCTTATTTGTCAAGACAATTATAATACAGAGGTTGCACACCGTCGCCCCTCCCACTCTGAGGCGGCTCCCTTTTCGCATATTCTGTCATCAGTTGACAAGACTTCCGGTGAAAACAGCTTGAGCATTGAAGCGATTTCCGACTCCAACCCATTGCCTGATGCGTCATATAATAATCATAACTAGAATTGTCAGTTGAGTCTTAGCAGACTCTGGAGTCTCCGCCTCATTGTAGGCGTATTGTTCGCATTGTGAATGGAAGGGGGATTGAGAAATTGTCTGGGTGAGAGTGGATGTTGGGATAAGACGATCGATTCGGTTGATTGGAGGGGAAAAAGACGAAATAATGTGGTCTTAGTGGTAGGGAGGGGGTTAAGAGTGATATAAATTTATGTTCTGAAGAATTATGGGACATTTGTTTAGTTTTGTTGCAAGAGCGGGGAGGGGTGAAGGGGGAGACCGAATTATGTCGTCTTTTTCATAAGGACATTTTGAGATGAGCCCTTGAGGAAGGGATGTGAAGCCGCAGTTGAATGTGCGCTTCGTATGAATGGAAGGAATGAATGTATAAACAAGAGGCCCAAGGGCCTGGCGCTCAGCTGAAATGGATAGGTGAAGGCAAGGGCCAAGTGTGTGTCGGTACCGTTATTATGAGGCAACGTGAAGCTATAACGTCTAGCACGCAGAAGTGCTGATGCGAAAGACCTTCTTGCTATATCAGTGCATGCTGAAGTACTGAGTTGACGTCACCCTGCTATTATGACGTAAAGTCATTTCTATTGCCGTTGCAGTAGTTGGGTGTGTGATGACGTCAAGGAGTTGTGTTGTACGTGATGTCAAAGAGTGGAGTCCTTGTCTTCATGCAGCGTAGGTGGAACTAATAACATGCACATGGACACAAGGTACATAATTATTACAGTGTATTTTGTGAGGTGGGGCCTGGTGCTTTACAATGGTCAAATGAACCGACTGTTGTCTGGACATTGATGAAGTGGATGCAGCCAAATGTTTGGGACGGTCTTTTTTGTATGTGAAGAAAAGAAGATAAAGAGTTGGTTAACAAAATGAACTTTATTGGTGCGGCAGATATTTGATGCCTTTCGGCAGATATTTGAAGCGCCTTGCGGCAGATATTTGTTGCCTTGCGGCAGATATTTGATAACGCTCTCCGGGAATGGAAAGCAGTAAAACGAGTAAGCACACCTAACTCTGAATGTGGGAACAGCAAGTGCTTTCCTGGACTTGAAATGTGCCAACGACTCCTCTTGCAATAACCAACAACAGTTAATCTGTAAAAAAAGAGAAGAGAAATTAACACTGACTGAATAAAAAAGGGTGACATAGACGGGGAAATGTACACCACCGGATACAGTCTGTGCTTGATCAGGCATCGGTCAGATGATATCCTGAACAAGGCATCCATGGAAACAAATCCAGAAAGAGACTTAACCTTCGAAGGGCACACTTATTACTCAGTGAAAAGTCAGTCCTGTGGGCTGTTTTCCAATTCAAAATAAAAGTGTAACCTCTTTAAATTAGTCTCACAGACTGAACCATAACACTCAACAGCCAACCGTGCCCACATGATGTGAGCCGAGAGCTGGGCTTAAAGATGAGCGAGTGGTGTACTACATTTTGAAAATTGTCTATCGTCTACGACATGTGACAGAACAGGATCTAGTGGACTTAATGATGAGGTACTATCAAATAAGGTGTCCATCAAATGAATCATGAGGGCCTGTTGAGTTATACTCTAAGCCTGTCCTATAGCCTTATAGGGCTAGGCTATGGTTTTTGTCTTTTTTACAGCTACAGTACAGCCATGCACAGCGCAGTGTACAGACAGTACAGGATTGCAAACCAAAAACACGAGCATTGCTGCGTAACGAAACTGCAGTGGAATTCATACTACGATGTCATAATGTGACTTTCAAAATAATTGTAAACAAACGTAAATGGCGAAATTTGTTGCAAAATTGCCAACCACAACAACTCAGGGACCGTAGCCAAAATGGCCGACGGCGAATTCTCCGGTCGCTAGCGCAGTCCATAAACAAGCATCAATTTTACCAACTTTGGGCGCAAGCTTGGTCATCAAAGTTACAGAACTGTTAGAAATACATCCAAACAACATATATATACAGTTAAAAGTGCATAAAAATCCCGTTTCAACCTCCGGGCGCAACCTTTTTTTCTCCGCCAGACGCCGGGCCCTACCGGTCGTTATTTAGTGCGACCGCCACCAGAGTGTTTATCAGAATATCACGATCTTTCGCCGTTTTAATAGCGCGTTTTAGGCAGATTAATCAATTATTACATGCATGCATTATATATCACCGAAATGATAATTGCGTAGGCTATTTGAAACTAAGTTCAGATATTATTTTTGATCTTTGAATTGAATTTAGGCGAGTGATTTTTGACACCCGGTCGACATATCAGGACTTGCAAAATTCACGCGAGATCGCTTGCATCATCGGCACGTTTGAAAACCGAATTTCACAAATTCCACAAATATTTATCACATACCATATGTATCACCACAAAGGTAACTCTCTAGACTATTTGAAACCAAGTTCAGATACTTATTTTCACAAAAATTCGAAGCTATGCAAGCGATTTTTCAGTGGGAGAGATCGACGGAAACAAATTTCTCGCTCTAAAATGACATGAGACGAGCACCAACTTTCGCTAATTTGTGCACAAAATTTCCGCAATATTATAAAAAACTATCGATAAATCTGAATTATATAGACTCTTTTCAGTACCTAAACAAATTTCAGGTACATGGTCATGTTGATTAAAAGAGTATCAACCGATTGAACATGAGAAAGTTCACTCCTCTTCATTGAAGCAGCGACTACCGCCATTTTTAAATGGTGGCATCTCTTCTATCGATCGGCCAATCAGCGGCACTGCTTGCAAAAAGTTGAGCCACCGCCAAATTTGAAATCGCCAAAATTCAGTCAATGTGCCTGCAGCGCCAACTGGCGGTGAAAACTATATTAATTCCATTAAAAGTAAAAAATGAAAAAATATTAAAAAATATTCAGCCACATTTGAAAACAATATTTGCTCTGTGGACCGAGGTACAAAGGGAAAGAAATCTAAACGCGAAATGACCTCATTCTCTTAATACAGGTCGGATCGCGCTGATTTTTCGTGTTTTGAGTTCACCTTGGGCAACTCCTAATTTAGCACCGTCAACGAAGTGGCTAGGCCTTCTCAATCAGAAATGTCCAATTTTGTCCACAGATGGGTCCCTAGATGGATGGATGGATGGATTGCAGGACGGACACCATTTGAACAGCTATTCTACTAGCTCCGCTGACTTTGTCAGCTGAGCTAATAAAAATGAATAATATTAATTTTGTTTATTGATTGCTGGTGTATTTCAAGCAATATATATCATTGACAATAGTTATGATTGCGATTAGGTTTGCAGTATACTCATTCCGAAAATGTTTGGGTGGCTTTTATTGTTGTTATTGCCATTTGGTTGAAATGGCCCGTTTGTTGTTATGCTGCGTTCCAACGACAACTTCCTGTTTGCTTGGCGTGGCTGGTGACGATGACGACGACGACGTTTTCTTCGAAGGGGTAGTGTGATTTGAGCTTGTGGACGATCTCTTCAAGGGTGATGGGGATGATGTCATTGAAGTTGGTGATGAAGTTTACTTTGAAGGGGTGGTGTAATTTGTGGTTGTGGAGTACGTTATCTTCAAGGGTGAAGCTGATGATGATGATGATGATGGCGGCGATGACATGGTTACTGCAAGAGGTAAATAAAGATATGAGCCACAGGCCGACTTAAATTCGCCACATACTGTGGAAAGTGCTATAGATCCACGTCGGTAGGCCTACAGCACATTTTCACCGAATAACGTGGACTAACTATACGTCCAGGAACTAAAAATGCTCTCCGACCAAAATCCAGTGCATGGATGATCAGCCGTGAATGCACACAGCCATGCATGTTGACAAAAACAAAACAAAAACATCGCACTTTCACTTCAGCGGAGCGATGGTTTATGTGCGAAAAAAGACTGATCAAGGCAACATAAGTGTCCAGAAGGGAAGAACACATTCTTGAAACTCAGCCGCTTTAATTCACTGCCGTTTTTTCTTATTTCATAGCCCATAAACTCCAAATATTATATTATATTTACCGGTATTATAGAAAAATGCTTCGATGGTGTAGACTAGTCCCTGGTCTTTATCCATTATGTTTCTCCATATGTGCAGCCAATATGTAATACACATAACGCGGGGCACCAGTCATCGAACCGGTATGGCGAGGTTTATTGGTTAAAAATTTACATGTATTGCGCTATGCATGCCCATAGCACTTTCGCGGCTGTAACCCAGATTGACTTCTTAGTTCATGGACACCCTCGTTTTATCGATGTTTTGCAATGCATTGCCGTGTTCATGTACATATGAAGCTTTCACCTGGAGACGAGAGTTTGCTGGAATAATTTCTTGAGGAGAATAACTTGAGGAGAATAATACCCTAGTACAAAAGTCTCAGCCGATGGCGGAGACTAATAATGTCCCGGATTTTTATAAACTCCTCGGTAATGAAACTGTTAAAGCGCTGTGGGATATCACATTATTACGCCAGTCTCCACAGAAATCAATCAGGGGTTTCCCAATGACCACAAGGCGCTCACTTGAACTCGACCAGTAGGGGAACCACGCAGTGACTCGGCCTGGAGTCGAATCCACGACCTCCTGATCATGAGCCCAGCTCTCTTCCACTGCACCACCGCTTCCCATTTGCCTCATTTTGGAAGTTTTTATGCCACTCATCTTTTGTTGACACGTGGCGGCATGGACAAATGCAATTACGTTGACAAAAGTTTGCCATTCCAAGTCGCTTCTCATGGGATGAACGCAACCTGCTCTTTGACTCCCTTACCCACTCCAACTTGAAATTGGAGTCAGCAATGGGAGTTGGGACGGTGTGCAACCTCTCTTATGTAACGTTAACGGAAAGAAAACCACCCAAGACAAAGACAGAACACTTCCGCATGACTGCAGAGTTACACCCAATCACTGCAGTTTAGGAGGCAAACAGAAATACTCCATTACCTTTCTAACCTAACCACCTCATCAGATTCTACTGTTATTTCATATAAGATAAGACAGCTAAACAGAACATAATGAACCTTGAACTAATTTGATTCCTTTGTTCTTATTTTTGACAAGACAAGCATAATACTGGGAGGTTAAGATCAGCCCTGACTCCGAGAACCAGAATGGAGAAGAATGCCAAGTCAGTCTCGGAAGTCACAAAGAACATTTGCAGTTGCATATATATTCACTGCTGTGGGAAGTACAAGTAAATCATAGTCAGAAGACACTTACGATTTGAAGACCCGCATTCCATTGGTCTTAAATTGAGTAACCTCATTGAACTGATGATGTCGGAGACTGAATGCAATCACCACATTCTCGGAGTCCGGGTCGATCTTAACCTCGCTAATGACAGCGAGTGTAAAATTACCCACCTAAGACAGAGACAGAACATAGAGTTATCAGTACACCAGACTAAAGTACTATTAAGGTCCAGCCATGACAATTTTAGGAGGCAATTGGAGCTACTTAATAGCTTGCCAGGTTGATGGGGAATTTGGTTGTAATCAAGAGATGTCAAGGTCTGTACATGGTTGAATTAGGCTGAATACACGTAGAGCTCACGTTGTTACATGTAGAATCACAATGAGTAATAATGTGAATCATATGTAAATCCAGTGTAAACCCTTGATTTACATTAAAGTCGTAGTTCCACCGCGCCATCTGTCGCCCGTCTAAATTAGCCCCTGATTAGCCCCATCGAGCTCGATGGGGCTAATAGACACGGGGATTTGACACACGGGTCTATTTAGACACGGCAATTCATAGGTGTAAGCGCAAAAGACATGGGGGATTTGATGGGTGGAAATACGACTATAGTTCACATTGTCACATGCTACATGTCCAAAGAGTAGGCTGAATGGGATTTATGATGTCACTTTTCGTCGTCGTTATCCTTCTGTCACATCATGTGTTCAAGCCAATATAACAAACGTGTGTGTGACAAGTGCCTTGTGACTCGTGAATCGTAAGAAATAACAACATGAATCATATGTAAACCACGACTTATAGTTTACACTTGACATCGAGCCAATAACTGACAAATCCAGGTCAATGTGTCACGGAACATTACCCTTATTGACATCATATAGTCAATTTAACATTTCTAGACCCGCCAATAGATTCACAAAAGAAAACAGAACTGTACAATCAACTAAAATCAAATAACAGAATAATTGTAAATAAAAGATTATAACAATTTTTCTTACATGGTCGAGTCTGGGTAGGACTGAAGTTGATATACTTCCAATATTTTACATGATAATCAATATGAGAACAGGGTAACATATACGTAGAAGACTCTTTGTCCTGTTTCACAAGTCAAGCTTCATGAGTTTAGGGATGTGACACAGCCCATATGACCTATGACACAGCCCATATGGCCAGTGACACAGCCCATTGACCTGTGACAAAGCCCATATGACCTGTGACACAGCCCATATGACCTGTGACACAGCCCATATGACCTGTGGCATAGCCCATTATGACCTGTGACACAGCCCATATGACCTGTGACACAGCCCATATGACCTGTGACACAGCCCATTATGACCTGTGACACAGCCCATATGACCTGTGACACAGCCCATATGACCTGTGACACAGCCCATATGACCTGTGGCACAGCCCATTATGACCTGTGACACAGCCCATATGACCTGTGACACAGCCCATATGACCTGTGACACAGCCCATATGACCTGTGACACAGCCCATATGAACTGTGACACAGCCCATTATGATCTGTGACACAGCCCATATGACCTGTGACACAGCCCATATGACCTGTGACACAGCCCATATGACCTGTGACACAGCCCATTATGACCTGTGACACAGCCCATATGACCTGTGACACAGCCCATATGACCTGTGACACAGCCCATTATGACCTGTGACACAGCCCATATGACCTATGACACAGCCCATATGACCTGCGACACAGCCCATATGACATGCTACACAGCCCATATGACCTGTGACATAACTGACGGTCACCGCCTGACGTGCTCCAGAGAAGATCAGTTTGTATCTAAATTATGATTACTACTGCAATGAGTGATAAAAGGCCCACTTGTCTGCAGACAGCTGTGGTTAAAATCAAACAGACTTGATGTTTATTGGACGCTGCAGCACTTTACACAATTGGTGTTAGGCAGGTTGATATAACATGACTAATACTAATAGCAACAAGAGGCCCAAGGTCCTGGCGCTCAGCTGAGTTAATATCATTTTATATCTTCCCGGTGTTTAGTTCATTATGCATGAAAATGGCATGCTCCATGGTACATGTATTTGATATCCTTTTGCGTTCACTACGGTACCAATGTTTTTGGTTGACATAATTATGCCACTGTTCATTCCTCAATCCTGACCATAATTCGGGTGAAATCATCGTATGAAAATATTCACCGAAACATGAAGTTTATGCCATGAATGAGGATACTCATTGTCATAGCCTCGTTTACAAGTACGAAGTATTTTCCCGCGAATATTCAAAACTGCTTGGCTCCTTGCCAGTTAAATAACATGTGACTATACACAAAATAGAAAACTTTGATGGAAATTGTAAATCTTTTTTTTTTCTATCAGGGGAAACAAGCTGATGATGATCAAATAAATCATTCATGAGAAATCGTTTTGTTGCTGAAGCTTGCATGACGAAGTTAATGCTAAACCTTTTCTTGTGCTCTACTGCGCCACCGTAGTTTTCTATTTAGACCAGCGATGACGTCATTTCTGGTGATTCCCTACGTTGTCCAATGAGCGCTTTTTAAAATGTGCCATTTGGTATTGTACAGTATGCAATGTATTTTTTCAGCGCTGCCAGTTGCCGAACAGAATGCCGTAGCTCCCTCAATTTCCAATCAATTTTTATGGGAGTGACATTATTGTATTGCTTAGAATGTCTACTTTTTACTCATGAAAGAATCGTAGAACTAAAACTTAATAGGCGAACAGAATCATGCCGATTCACTGCACATACTGTGGGAATTCTCCACTTCAAAATACATCGGCGATGTCATCGCGAACAGAGCATGCACTTCCGATATCGTTTTCACAGAAATGTGGCCAAATTTTCAAGAACTAATTTCTGAAAGTAGTCCCTAAAGACCTTATGACTACCACTGAAACGAACTAGTGATAATATCGCCTACCAGACTCCTTTTTAAGCAGAAAATTGGGCACTTGAGTGTCATTGAGTTCCAAATAAGATTATTGCACATGGCGTAAACAACATGCCGCCATTTTGTCTCCGCTTCGGTATTTCGCACGCCGCTTATAATGCACCTTCTCAATTAAAACCAACATAATAAGGCCTAACATCGTTGATTGAATAGGAACACCACACAAAACACAATAAAGTGGGGGTACAATCGATTACGAAGCTGAAGTGAACAGTGATTTATTCCTGGAGCTACTGCTTTTGTTGTGTTGCTGCCATGTTTTGAGAACTGGCAAATAGGAGACTTCATTGATGGCTGACGTCATCGGGCGGGAATTTGAATCGGCAGAAATAATTAAAAGGCAGGTAGCGCCCTCTCCTGTTAAAATTTTGAACTTTTTCTCAATAAAATAGATTTTCAAGAATTTTATCTTAATATTAGAGCATATTTCGACTAATTCTGCTGCTCCTAGGCCGATATAGGCCAGTTTCCTTCATGCACTCTCGCTCGCAGGAAGTAGGTCGAATAGCGACAAATTTTGTTTTGAAAGTAGAGTTTTACCAGAAGTATCCAGAAATGCAAAATTGAAGTCTCTAGGTCTTACGGTTACAAAATGTGCACCATGAGTTTAACGGATGGACGGATGGATGGATGGATGGATGGATGGATGGATGGATGGATGGATGGATGGATGGATGGATGGACAGACGGACGCCACTGAACAACTTATTTGACAAGCTCGGCTGACTTAGTCAGCTGAGCTAAAAATGTACAAGCTCGCCTTATATATTTTTGCTAACAGAATCATGTGCAGGAGATCAACCTCATGAAGAACACCTTGAAAGCCCCTTAATTATTTCCGCCCAAAATTGAGAAAAACAAAGCCATGAACCCTCAGATACATTTGACAGAAACCATAACAAAAAACGAGACAAAGCTATCCAGAACAAGAGGCCCAAGGGCCTGGCGCTCAGCTGAGTTGTTGCTGCGTTGTTCGTATATATTACATTACTCGTCAAACTCTACTAAACTAAGGACTCAAAGCCTAAGGATATTAGCTTCTGGATGTGTAACAGTGAATTACGGTAGACTGGCGCAATCTACTTCAAGCAAGCTCCACCCTTGCAATGTGTGCGCAAACAGATAACCTAACCTATATTGGACCATCAATTCTACACACAGCAACATGATTCATCCTCAGCTGTTACCATGATGATGATGATGATGATGATCCTTTTCGCAAATTGGTCGTCTTCTGTCTTTCTTCCACACTTTAGTGCCACCGGATGTAGTCTGCCCTTGTGGAGGGAGCCTTTCAGCACAGGACACAAGAATCCATGCGAATTGAATCACATGGAGAGACTAGCCCAATCACCCGCTTTTGGCTGGGTAGAAATGGGTAAATCTCGCAGACTGGACCTTAAACTCTACTGCCAACGTGTGAGGCCGGTCTGACAGATGAGCAAGTAGGGTCCACCTAATGCAGAAGGCACCAGTTTCCCTAACTAAAAGGGTAACATTAACAAAATGCCCTACCCAACTCTATTATTGCCTAAAGGCCTGTGTACACTAGTAAAATATTAGCAACATTTTTACAACATTTCCAGTTGCAACAAATGTTGCAAAAATGTTGCGTAGTGTGTACAGAGCAAAACGCGTCTTACATTTACAACATGTTGTAAATTGTTGTAAAATTGTTGTAAAATTGTTGTAAAATTGTTGCAAATTAAATGCAATGCAATTCTTTGTTGCATGTTGTAAAAATGTTGCAAACTCTTCAGCCAATCAGAAATAGGATTTGCGTCATGTGATCTACCTGAGGTCATGTGACTTGAACAAGAAGCAGGTATAGCAACTCTCAAGTGAGTGTCTTGCTTCGTAGGGTGATGAAACCTTTTCTAGAAGTTTCATCCATTCGCAAGAAGTTTTTGTATGACGGCTTGTCAGTCAGCCGCAACTCCTTTAACAGGCAGTGGTATGCCCCATGATCTACCCTCATTTTGATCCAGGGCCTGGTCCATATTCTCTTTGGTTATTTCGCCGCCTCTTCCGTCTCTCAACAATGACAGCTAAAATTGCTGCAGAAGCACTCAAAACACATCTTCTCTCCTTGGAATCATCCATTTTCCCTCCAAAATACCTATTTCCCTTTGTTCCCACTAAAAACTTTGCAACAATTTACCAACATGTTGTAAAAATGTTGCTAATTTGTTGCAATTTTGTTGCTAGTGTACACAGGGCCTTGAAGGGCTTGTTGCAAAATTGTTGTAAAAATGTTGCTAATATTTTACTAGTGTACACCCTGCTTAAGTCAAGTGAAACTCTTACAAACCTTAGCAGAATGCCACCATTGAAATGTTGATAGCAAGTAAAAACTTTAAACAGATAGACTTGATTTTTTTAACCAACTGCCACATGCGGTTTTCTTTATTGAGTCAATTTTGAGGTAAGTATTACAGAATGAAACACTTGAATACTAAAATTGAATGGCTCTTCTGATGATTGCACTGGTGAACACCGAAGTCGATGGGATGTGCAAAGTCATAGCTCGATCCTCTCTCTTGGTCATCTGTGATGTGGTCACCAAATATGTTCAAATGCAGCTGCAGTAGTGCAGATCATTCCTGCAAAACATGATGAGGAGATAACATTTTAATTTTGATAGATAGCTGAGCTAGCCAAGTTTTAAATCAAATACAAGGCCAACAACAACTGATAAGGCGCTAGGGCCGAATGATCAAGGAAGTTCATTGAGAATACATTGTGATAAGAGTGATGAATCGGCCCCGTTTGAAGCATTGCGCTATGTACAGTGTGCATGTGTCAGTGTGTATCAGCTATCGCATTTACTGTTTGTTGACATTTCAAATCGCCGGAGTGGATCCTCAATTACACTGTTTTTGTACATTGGCAACCTTACCCGATGATATCAGAACGATGTTTATTATTGTCTTGTTTATTCACATTAGTTCTGCTATGTGACAAGTTATTTGTTGAGTAATCCATGATTTAAAGCCGGACTTTGACATCGTTTCTCAGACCAAGCTGCATTTCGCAGATCGTTTTTCAACGATCGTCGACGAACTATTTCAAATTAATCACATCCAATTAAACAATCCAAGCCTTCCCTAATGTCATCAACATGCAATAACACAAGCAGCCAAATATTATCGCCTATGAAATTGTGGATTTAATGAGAACTTACCTCCGAATTGACAGAACGCGATCTATTCCATAGCATGGTCTCCTTACGTCTGAACTGCGCAGACTCCGAGACGTGACGTTCGCTGCACGTGGGATAACTCGCGCGAAATTTAAAATGCTCCTCTTGGGGGTGCTCACTAAATTGCGCCAGTAACACCACCTGGTGAGAAATTCATGAACCACGCCTATTGATAATGAAAGAGAAAGCTTTGCTCTATAAGATTAGATTTGATTCATGATCCCCAACTTAAAGAATTAGGAGAAATCAGCTGCTGGCAAAGTTTTTGGAAAATTTCGCTCGGTGCCACCTAGTGGCCAAACCGCTCATCCTGCCGGACCCACATTTGGTCTATTCAGGAGTCCTGAAGGGTCTCAATGCCTCAGAGGGAAAATCAATCGCCTATCCGCCATAGTTTTGAAACGTGCCTGTTTAACGGACAGACAGACAGACAGACAGACAGACAGACAGACGGACATTCATTCTACCATTTACTCATATGAATAGCTCAGCTTGTCAGCTGAGCTAAAAAAAGATTTATAGACAGTTCAGGGCTCAGTTGTTTGGTGCCAGCGTTGGTTTTGTAACAAACGCTGGCACCAATTTTACTTGGTGCCAGGTCAATAGACTTTATATAAGTTAAGAAAAAATACCAGTATCAGCGACAAAACTTGACCAACCAGGCCCCGCTATAGTAAATGCATTGAACAATGCCCTGCACATATACATGCTTCCCAATTGGTGGCTTGCATTGGAACTAACTTTTTCCCCCTTGTCCGTCATTAAAGGCATTCAAGTGTGTTGGTCAACCATGACTATCTCGTTTGTCCCTCCACCATAAGGCCTAGTTTCACCTTATGACATCACTATTTTGGACACTCGGCGCCCCATTTCTGGAAAGGTGTATAAAGTGTGGCATTCAAGACTCCCGACCCACACCGACAATTTCAGGCTCCATTATTTAGCAGATGAAGGCCATTGGCTTCATCAACTGCCACCAATATTTTCAGGGTTACAATTACCGAACAACTACCATTCATTATACATCAACCAAGCCTATTTTTTTTGTAATCACACACAAACTAATAGGCTATCCATTAACTTTCAAGTAACTACAGACATTCAAAACTTCAGTGTAAAGTTATAACTATGTAAAGTTATCAAAATTCTGGAAAAACAGTGGTCAAAACTGCCACATGTCCATACTAGACAGGGCATGCGCTGGGTCAAAATTCTAATTCGCCACAGATACTGGAAATGTGAAAGAAATGTGTCAAATTCTTCTCTTTTTCAATTTTTCATTTAGCCACAGAGACAAATGTTGGTGTCAATTTCACTTATTTCCTCAATTATTGCCTGTGGCTAGCCTATTAAATCCCAGCGCCAACCCTGCCAGAAATAAGATATTTTGGGACATAAGGCCACCCTAGTAATCTATTTTGAGTTTCTCTTTCGATTTTCACTTTGTGTCTGAATTTGTTTCCTGACCGAAAAACGCTCCATGTTCTTCTCAGAGCTTTGCCTTACAGAAGGACTCGCCTATAACCATGTGTGGCTTGGGGAGGGGAAACAATCCAAGGGTACGCTTGAAGGCTGGTACATTCTCTATATGAACAGGCTGCAAAGAAAAATAAACCATGTCAATTTATACACTGGAGCAGATTCTGAAAGTATGACATTCAGAGAGTTATCTGGGTCGAGTGGTGAAATGCATCACTGCATACAGCGGACATCTCGAGTGCCTTCCACCAAGTGGTATCTGGAAAAGGTCTGTCTTTAAAATTCTAGTATAAGAAACACCTCTACGCCCATTATAGCAGTGATGGAGGGGGGCTTCATTGTACATCAATGGGCTATGGGCAGCTATAGTATACTAACGCAAAAGAGAATTTGATAATATTATAAAACAACACAACACAATAGCAATATCTGTATCTCTCGCATCTTGACAAATACAGTAGAACCTCCCTATCAAGGACACCCTTGGGACTGAAAAGTACTGTCCTCAATAGAGAGGTGTCCTGATCAGAGAGGTAAAATTGAATGGTAACAACCAATTCGGGACCAAAACCAGTGTCCTTAATAGAGAGGGTGTCCTTATTAGAGAGGTGTCGGCTAAGGGAGGTTCTAATGTACTATGTGCATTACCCGATCTTGTGTTATCGCTCTTGTGAGGATAATGGTTTGGCTTGGTAATCCATACCAGGAACCAACATGGCCATGGGTGGGAGGGGATTAGATGGGGCTAAATTTCAGTTGTACTTAATATGTAGAAGCCTGGGTGTTTCGCCATATTTTCGACAGTCACTTTCGGCACATTTCAAAATACATATGTCGGTGGATAAAATGCTTTTATACAACTAATTAAGGATGTACGCTGTCTATGCAGTATGTAGGTTATGAACACAACCTGCATTAATCAATGTCGGCAAATTAATATGACCTGGACTAGAAATACCACAGGGTACTGCAATAAAGTAATCATAAATAATTTGAACTAAAAATGTCGTTAATATTTGCACTTAAATGGAATATGTAAATATGCAGGGTTCATGGCGCCCATGTTAATACACATGAATCCACTTTTCGGACAATAATGGCATAATCTCCCTATTAACACCTTGGGTGCTGAATAATGGAGATATCCGCCACTCCATGACATATACGCTAGGGTACTGAATGACGAAGATCTCCATCATGAAACAACACAGTAAGTTCCAGGAAGAAATCTTTATTATTTTTATCAATTCTTTGAAAAACAGTAAAAAAGGGTGTAACCTCAGCAAACGGGCGAAAATGCGAAAAAACGCTCAGCACCCAATGTGATAAGGACACCACTGCATTATGGACACCAACGCCAAGTCCAATTGGTGTCCGCAATAGAGAGGTTGTACTGTACCTAAAAATCATCATAGCAATGAAATCACAATCACAGCTGTTGACTCGGGCAAGCCAAACCGGAATTAATTCAACACGCAAAAATATCGTGCAACTCTGTCAAATGTATGTCAACATTGAAAAATATACTTCAACAATTTATAAGTCAAGTCATCATTTTCAAATACGTGGCAACAATTTCAAAAGTATTGTTCAACAATTTAAAAAAATTCGTGCAACATTTAAAAAAATTACATCTCAACAATTTCAAAATTATGGTTCAACAATTTCAAAAATACATCTCAACAATTTCAAATTAAGGAATTGAACCCGAGGCGGAGGACCTTGGTTGAGTTACGAAGACACTCTCGGGTGGAGCTAAAATACAGTCCAAACCCGAGCCGACAGGCGAGGGTTTGGACGAAATTTTAGCTCCACCCGAGAGTGTCTTGGTAACTCAACCAAGGTCCGAAGCCGAGGGTTCAATTTCTATTCTAAAATACCTCAAACTTAAAAAGATAGGCCACGAAAATAACTTAAATATGTGCGAATTTGGCAAATTCCATCCATCGCCGGCCCGGCTGGAGCGCCGGTAGCGCCATTGTTTACATTATATTACGGCAACGTTACAGAAAATGAGACATGTACATTTTGTACAGCGCGCATAGGAAGTCCGCATCGGCTCGCTCAAGTGATGCTAAAATCCGCGCAAATGGGCTATTTGGAGCGTTTTTCTCGGCAAATATGTGTCGTGCTCATTAAAAAACTTAGGGTGGTTGATGCTTCCTTGACTGATTTGTGTTTGAAGCAGTGTTTTGAGCGCCTCAAACTTCTGAAGTGAGCCGAAATTCCATTGACGTGACGTGTGCATGGTTTCCACATTTTAGTGCAACCCGAGGGAACTTTGGTAGAGCATCTTGGTTGCGTGTCCAAAACACTCCGCTCTCAGAACGAGGCTTATGCATTTTCCATTCAAAAGTTGACTTTACGGTACCAAGGTATTTTAGAATTATGATCCAACATTTCAAAAATCCATGCAACATTTTTCAAAAATACATATCAACAATTTCAAAATTATGGTTCAACAATTTCAAAAAAATCATCCAACATCTTTCAAAAATATCTCGCAACATTTTTTTTGTTCAACACTGAAAAATCTAGCAACATTCACGTGACCAAACAAAGTCACATGACCTAGGAATTAATTCAACACGCAAAAAATCTTGCAACTCTGTCAAATTTATCTCAACATTGAAAAATATACTTCAACAATTTATAAGTCAAGTCATCATTTTCAAAATACGTGGCATAGTTGACGCCATCTGCTGTTATTGTTTAATCAAGTATTTTGATGTTATTCATTGGATATTTATTGTCTGCATATTTCAAGTATAATGAATCATATGCGTCCTTTATTACTGCAATTTTAAAAGGACGTAGTGACATTGCACTGGAACACTTGATTATTGAAACGATAGCGTACTTGCTGAACTTGGAGCAAATATCGCCCTCCCTATTTTAATTGTACAAAGGGTATGTATTGAATTTGTGCTGGGGATGACATCAAATTGGGAAATTCGGCGCCGCAAGGATTAAAGGAAAGGGCCCGCCAAAAAATGGGGAGTTTTGGACGGCCCGGTCAAAACCTTAGGCGGGAATAAGGTTTCATTGATAAATATAAGGAGTTTCAAGGCCCCCAAATTACTTGTAAGGTTCAATAGATACTGGCCTTTCATTGGTTTATCGTTTGCGTATCATTTACATACTCTCATCTTGAAAAATATGACAATATTTACGATCACGTTATTGATTTTTGCAACATTTTCGGTAACGCGCCCCTTGCGGATCTGTAAGGTACCATTCGGATGCTTGAAAAATGTTAGTGGCGTGGCTCCATCTGCTACAGCTGTCACCGCGCCGGTGTTAGTCTCACGTCTTGGCGTCTGCACCACCCTTGGGGAACACCTCAATGCCGTTGGCGTACTGACGAGACCAGCGTCTCTAGAGGCTCCGACATTCGCCATGAGCAGTGACAGGTCACTTGGCTGGAATGGCCCCATCTCCTCTTCACTCATGTTCATTGCCGGCAATTCTGGCAAATATCTTGAGTCGTCATGGTTGTCAAACAAGTCTTGGATAATATGCTGCTCCATTTCTTCTGTACTGTTCGGATCAGGGGCCTCGCTCTCCACCGGCCCAGAATCCACCGGCGACTCGAAATCCATACTACTATTCTCTCCATTTTCCATTTTCTCCTCTCTCCAACTCACTACTATCGCTATTGACTGCGTAACATACACTAACATTCTTTCGCTATCATTGCTAACTTCATTTACTAGAACACTGGCCTCTTTGTAGCCGATTATGTAACCCATAGTGGAAACACCTGGCAGCGCCGCCCGGCATGATACACGTGCTACTGGCATATTTATAACTCGTAGTAAATAAGGTTGTAAAAATATGCAAATGAGATGCCGTATATGGAAACCATGACGTCACTAAGCAGTGCTTATTTCTGCTACGGGTGGCGCTGTTGCTTGCTTCTGGAGGCGCTATTCAACCTCTTTAATTCATGTGTGCACGTTTTGTATAGTCATCGCAACTCATTTCTTATTTTTGAGGATAATTTCGACGTCGAAAAATTAATTCTTTGAATCGCGTCATTGATTTTCGTAATACTTCTATGAGTATGCCGCGGATCTACCTTTGTTTTTTCCGTTATCAGTCCTCCTAAACAGCGCCCACCAGCGTCACATATACATGTGTAATTCGAATCCAGGTTAATGTTTAAGTAGACACCGGTAAATTAAACAACAGTAATTTAGACAAAGTAAATTAGACAATGGTTATTCTCGACAACAGTTAATTAGACAATGGTAATCAAGACACAAGGATAGGTAAATTTGACAATTTGAAGAGGTTCAAATCCAATATATCAAAGATGAGGAAAGGTGTTCATTTTTGGAGTTGGGATCATCGTCAGGCTTGTATTTTCCGCCATGTAGGCCTACTGGGGTAAAAGATGGTAGAAACACCCACGGACCTGAGTGTCTTCTCCAAGCACATTTCGCAGAGCTAACAGGTCGGCAGCTTCAAAGTCAATAATGGTGATGCGTGGAGATGGCGAGTATCCCAAAGCATCAGCACATTTCTCGACTAAGGGGACCCAGTACGCCCTGATTATAGGGATTACAATTGCAGTTTAATTGCACCAAGCAAAATTTCACAATTACCCAATCAAAATTTGTTATGAAGGTGTTAAATTTAATTACCTGAGAAACAGTCAATAAGTCAATTGATCAAATTTGTGCTGATAGGCACACGTTGGCAGGGACCAAACTTCCAAGCAACGACGGACAAAAATCACTTTGATAAGTTTTTTGGGTTGCATTTGTCATACTCGTCTTAAAGAACGTTATTCGCAAAACTGGCTTCATCAAGCAAAGCATTTCTTATTGAGCTATATGATAATGCCAATTATGTGACGTATATCCCAACAATCGGGAGTTTCAATAGAATTGTCGGCCTCAGACTGTTTTGAATATTGCGCCTATTTTCCCAGTTATTTGCCTATCGTCACCTTTGACATGTTCCCTCCCTAACTTTAACTTGCGCGCGCGCGCTGAGACAACCCCGCGTCCGTGAGTTGCAATGACGTAACATCCGCTTCAGCTATTTCGATTTGTCAGGGAAGGTCTTCGCGGACTTCGTCCCTCTTTTTTGTGGTTTTTTTGTAACTCTTTATGGTTTGAATCGGGAGGTTTCAAGATTCAGGTAAAAGCAAAATATGTATAGAAACCCCTAGCCCACTGTCATTCAGAATAGTTAAAGGTGTACATCAGAATCAAGGTTTGATTGTCCGTTGTCTTGAATGCTTCGCCAGAGGTTTCGATGAGTGCGCGCGCCTCGTGCGATGCGTACATCTATGCATTGAGCATGCACTCTGTGTACAGGAGCAACGTCTCCCAGCGATTTTACGGTTCCAATATCATTATGTCATGTACTAAGTTGTGAGAATATTTAGGACTGCTTTCAATGATCTGTGTGACAGTAATATGTAGGTTTTAGTTCTCCGTGTAAGACCATGTTGTAGGAAAGACAAATTTGAGGACATTTGTATACTACAAGTATGGTTGTGATGTACTGTTTCTGATTGTGACACATGTTTGTACTATTTCAGAAAACCCCCTGTTATGGTGTTAAAAGGAAGATTAGAAATCGACTCCCGAATTGTTGAGTTTTCCATCCCTGTCTCCACCAAGACAGTTTTATCGAGGGTATTCAAGTGAGACGAAAAACGAACCTAATTTATTTCTATTGGTCAAAATGATTACTTAGACGCAATCTTTCCGAACTGTTCAGTTTAGCTCACTCAGTAGCACTGCTGGCATGGCATGTATTTTGCCAAATACACCCCGAGTGTCTTTTAACCCCTCGAACGAGTGATCATTTCTCATTCATTGTGTGTTCGCAAAAGAAAAGAACAAAAAGCGTTAGGGTCGTCTATTTTTATGGACATCAGTCGTGATTGACCACGTGGCGATCGATTGGCCAATGTGGCGTGATAGTGTATTAATTTTGTACAGAATGATAAGAGCTGTATTTCTATGGAAGCCTTCCATATCAGCGCTGTCATTTCTAGCTCCCCATTGGGTTATTGAAAGTATGTGCGTAAAGGACGACAATGTTTGACAAATAGAAATTCCCGATTGTTCTAGAGATCATGCGTAATTCCAGCTGAAGACGTGTTTTAGAAATGTACATGGTGCACGTGCTGTGTCAGTGCGTATACAGAACACTGATGGATAAAAAGAATCTTAGAAATTAGGCGTGTCGTGCAGCGTATGAAATAGATTTTGAGTGCATGTCAGAGGGCCAAAACCAGATCCTAGCCGGGCAGTCAACGCTAACCAGGCGCCTGAAAAGACCAACAGTTTGGCTTTTTAATGTTTCTGACAGTTTCTCTATGTCAAGGGCTAGAATAAGAGCACTATGTCTGTGCCTTTTGCTAAGGCCAAAACATCTTTTAACCAATGAGCCCTGTGTCGACTCGAGTTTCTTCAGATTACCCTTGCTAATGTTAACTGAGGCCATGCTCTCCACAACTCGGTTTTTGCTTCAACGCAGAGACGGCTAGGATAGCATACCCGCACTTACATAGACTGTAATAGTACTTGGTACAATTTCTAATCCTATCCTCAATATGCTGCAACCTCCATGAATACAAATGCTCCAATTATAACCTAACCATGACTCATTAATGGACGCAGAAACCTGCATTATTTAGTTATATGATTGTACCTATGTTACCCTTTGGTATCAACTGGCTATTTTATTGCCTGTACATTTCAAGTACATTATATAAGAAATAACAGTCAATTAATCAAATTTGTGCTGATAGGCCTAAGATCAAGACAACTCCCGAAATAAAGATCTTCCCTAATCTTTCATAATGGATTGTCTAATAAACCTATCTTTGTGTCTAGTTTACCATTGTCTACTTTACCATTGTCTACTTTACCGTTGTCTAAAATGACCATTGTCTAGATTACCATTATCTTATTCACCATTATCTCAAATAATCATTGTCTAGATTACCGTTGTCTAATTCACTTTATCTAAATTACCGGTGCCGTCTGCCTTGCCGTACACCATATAATTCAGCAGCCATAAACGAAATAAGTACACCATAACACATTTCCTGAAAACTTCATGACATTTGGGTTTGAGAAGGGAGTTGCTCTGTTGTGTTTGTCCTTTTTTCTTTACTCAGGCCGAGTTTCAGTGGCCTGGGCCCTATAAACCAATCCCATTGTGAACCTGACGCCGATCGGCTTGTATTTTGTTATATTTTCTTTTCAGGACCCTGCCGCAATGTTTCGTTCAATGTCCAAGATGGCAAAGACGTCCACCTCTTTCACAAGATGGGCTCCGCTAGGGTTTCAGGTTAACATGAGACAAGTCGTTCCCGCTCGTCTATTAGCGAGTTCCACAGCCAATAACAACCGACGTAACGACAAGCTGGAACCAAAAATCGGGCGGAAACTCGGGAATTATGAAAATTTCCTTTTTGAAACTGGACGCGAGAACGGATGGTCCACTTTCTGTTGTTGTGCCGTCCTTAGATCGGAGATGGAGTTGACGCCGGAACAGATAAGGAAAGCGTTTGAGAACTTACAGAAACGACACACAGTCTTTCGCCTGGTTGTCACCTTGAAGGATGGTGAGAACTACTTCGCCGAAGTTGCCGATGCACCTAACTATGAGATTCTCCAGACCTCGGATCGGAGAGCCGTTATCGCAAGAGCGGAACAAAACAGATTTACGTACGGGCAACTGCTTATGCGATTTAAAGTCCTTACGCCTGAAACTTCTGACCGTGGATTTCTCTATCCGGTAATTATCGCCTCTCAAACATGTGCGTTTGACGGAAAGACACTGAAAGCGAATGTGCTCACTGATCTAGCTTACTTTCTAGAAAAGGCCTTGCTTCAAGACGGAGATGATAACATAGAAAGTCTGCCTATGCTTCCTGTTCGCGAAGACCTTTTAGATCAGTATCCAGATAGCAGATCTAACAACCTAAAGCCTAACGACTGGAATACTCACAAAGACCTTTTGATTAAATTTCTTGAGATGCATAAGCCGAGTCACCCACAACCCTATTCGGGATTAACAGGTTTTGTTTTGGACAAGGAGCAGAATTCACAACTGCTGCATGAGGTGGCCCAACATGATGTTTCATTGAACAGTGTATGCGTTGCTGCACATGCAATGGCATTGTACAGGTTGCAAATTGATTTAGGGCTCCTCTCTGACCAGGGGTGGTCACTGCAATCCCCCTTCGCGGCAGACATGCGGCCTTATGCAAAACCTAAACTCCCTGGGTTCCACGCCGGTGTCTGGGTAGCTGAACTCAGTAACAACATAATAATTCCGGCAAAAATGGCGAGTTGTAATAGTAAAGAGGCTCTCTGGAAGCTCGCAGCCTCCATCCAGAAAGAAACCCGGGAACTTACAGCCGATCCCGAACCGACTCTGGGACATATAAAAGAATACAACGAGTTCTATAAGAAATTTATGTCGGACCGGCAAGCGTATTACCGTGACTATGGTTACCCAGCACAGGACCTGTTCTACATATCAAATTTCGGGAAAATTCCCAATTCGCTCGAAAAAGGAAAAGTTAGTTTACATGAGGTAGAGTTGATAACTGGTACCACAGGATTCACTATCTTTTGTCACGACATTCATCGTCTCAATTCTTCGTCTCTGTTTCACTGGGAACTCTCATACAGTAAGATGCTTGTGTCCGATGAACTGGCCGAAAAGTATCTATCTCTGATAAAGGAAGAACTCGAAAGATCCTTCATGGAGTAGGAAATCGGTGGATGCTGCGGCAATCCGAAGTTAAATGAAAACAATCACCAATCGGATGGAAAAAGTCCACCGAGCTAAGATATCACCAGGAATGTTAGTTATTTGATTTGCAAACATTACGGTGGACTTTTTCATTTTGAATAATATCAACTCACAGAATTGAGGTCATTTTTGGATCGAATAGTATAGGTCTTACATCGTTTTCTAGGTTTTTCGGGGGCCGGAAAGATATACTCTCACAGGCAGTAAACTTGGCCGCGTTTCTCAAATTCTGACACATCTCATGAAAAACGCAAATAAAACAATGTAGAATCACTGGATTTTGAAATAAGATCGTAGGTTGTAAATGGCACCAATTTATATTGCCCAGTACTCCAAAGAGAGAATTTTTTTTTGCACATTGCACTTTTCTGAAATATCATATTCAATAAATCGTTTTCTTATACATCACATAACGGCCCGCCATTAGTCCATTCAGAAACCTGGTAGAGGGCAAATCTAAACTGGATGAAAGACCATACAAAGCACTGGCTAATAAAGTGCTATTCTTACCTCCTTTAGTGTTGGTACAGGGTAAAGATTATTGCCGTCCTTGGCAGGATCCTCCTCGTCATTCTCAGTCTTTGTTGCATCAGACTCATCAGCTGGGGCTGACGATTCGATATGCACAGCTAACTTGCGCCGCTTTGGTGCATCGGCTGCGACATAACTCTAGAAGAGGAAAGACGATTACTTTATGAGACATTACACAAGTCACAGATGGCTGGCCATAAAACTTAGAAGGTATGAAATAAATTATGGTAAGTATAGATAAATGACCAGATTGGAGACTGATCATCCTGTTACAAAGGCCTTGAGAGAGCCCAAACTCTAAAGACCACAGCCTGGAGACTGATCCTCCTGTTACAAACAGCATGATAGAGCCCTTCGTCTAAAGACCACATCCTGGAGACTGATCTTCCTGTTACAAACATCATGATAGAGCCCTAAGTCTAAAGACCACAGCCTGGAGACTGATCCTCCTGTTACAAACACCATGATAGAGCCAGGAGTCTAAAGACAACAGTCTGGAGACTGATCCTCCTGTAATATGAAACGGCCACGAGCCATTGTGCTCACCGTATAGATATTTGGTGGTTGGGAATTCATCCTGGTTAAGAAACATTCTACTTAGTATATAGGTCAAACCAAAGTCGGTACGGCATGTGATGTATCTTTGCTTCGAGTATGTGCCATAAAAATATCACCGAAAACAAGTCAATAATAAGCGAGATATTGCATTTTTTATCTTTTTTAGTTTTGGCCTCCTGGTGGCCAAGTCGAGAATCAGATCTGATCGAAATTTGGTGTCCGAGGTAACATGACGTAGGGAGTGAGGTGTACCAAATTTCAAGTTCATAGCTTTAGCGGTTAAGAAACGTGCCATTGTTACACTCCAACGGCCAATTTACGCCATTGACCTCTGTGACCTTGAAAAGTAGGTCAAATCAAAAACCCATATGATATCTGATTTCTATTTCCAGGAGGACCTACCATAAAAATTATATAGAAAAGGAGTCACTCATAAGAGAGATATCACACTTTTTAGGTTTCCACTTCTGGCCCCCTGGTGGCCAAGTAAAGAATCAGATCGGACTGAAATTCAGTGTCAGATGTAACATGTTATAGGGAGTCATGTGTACCAAATTTCAAGTTCATAGCTTTAGCGGTTAAGAAACGTGCCATAGTTACACTCAAACAGCTAATTCACACCGTTTGACCTCTGTGGCCTTGAAAATTAGGTCAAATCAAAAACCTGTAGGATATGTGATGTATCCTTGCTCTGAGTACCTACCATAAAAATATCATTGAAAACAAGTCGCTATCAAGCAAGATATTGCATTTTTTACCTTTTTTAGTTTTGGCCCCCTGGTGACCAAGTCGAGAATCAGATCAGACCAAAATTCATTGTCAGAGGTCACCTGACCTGGGGGTCCTGTGTACAAAGTTTCACGTTTAGAGCTCTAGCGGTTACGAAACGTGCCACTGTTTTTAAAACAGGATACAAACAACGACGACGACGACGACGGAAACAGCGGTGTTGTATAGACTCTCCTACAGTGAGCCAAAAAGCCATGATAGAGCCAGAAGTCTAAAGACCACAGCCTGGGGACTGATTACCCTTTTACAAGTGCCATGATAGAGCCCGAAGTCTAAAGACCACAGCCTGGAGACTGATCCCCCTTTTACAAGTGCCATGATAGAGCCTAAAGTCTAAAGACACTTTCAATGACCAATGTCCTGATATAAGGTAGTCCAAAATCTATGAAATTTTCTTTAATGAATAAGTGATTCTTGACTGAATCATTACCAAAAGATGTCAGGAACCTAATCACCTTATAGAACTCCATAACATCAGCCTTCGTGAGAGTTCGAAGATGTTCTACCTCGACTTCATCTGAAATAACACAGGCATACATTAACTTTTCAATAATTCTGAAGTTCTTCAGAATAATTTTACACTATACAGCTTACTTTTGTATCCCAACTTCATTTCATATAAATCCCTCAAACCAGCAGAATTAAATGAATGCTGTCTGTCAAACAAAACTTAAAGAAGCAAGATAACTCACCCCTATTAAAGTTGTATTGCTCTGAAGATATTTCTGACCAGTATTTGGCATGTTGTGTTGACAACTTCTTCGGCTGTTCGAGAATTCGAGTTTCATGGGCTGCCACGTGTTTCTTGAAAACCTCATCAGACATGTCTGCGATAAAACCCTGAAATCAAAAATGAAAATAAAACCAGGACGGTGCCGTGGGGAAGCTTAAGTCGTACTTCCACCTATCAAATCCCCGTGTCTTTTGCGCTTACACCTATGAATTGCCGTGTCTAAATAGACCCGTGTGTCAAATCCCAGTGTCTATTAGCCCCATCGAGCTCGATGGGGCTAATCGGGGGCTAATGTAGACCCGTGTTCAACACGGGTTTTTTGATAGGTGGAATCTGAATAGCCCCGGCAATTGCAAGTTCTAAGACCCGGCGACAGATGGCGCGGTGTAGTTGCCTCGGTATTGCGCACGCAAAATTCCCCTCCAACGGGAAAGAAACACAGGAGAGCTCCCTACCTACAACGCACCTGTCGCCGGGGCTACTAACCATTATCTAACACCACTGAAAGGTGTAAGTGCGCCCCGGGTTTTTTGACACACGGCGAAGACACGGGTCTTGAAAAAACACAGGGTTTTATGATAGGTGGAACTACGACTTTAGTCCCCGTCTCTCACGTGATGATGTTAATTTAATGAAAACGAATGACTTGAATGGCCAGTTGGGGCCCGAATGAGCTACTTTCCCTGGACGCCCGCTGATTCGATTATCCGGCAAACTCCCCAATCTAGCTACACTGTGAGGTATCTTCGAGAATAATTGAATCAGGGAGTTTCAAGGGGCTGTCGCCTGAATTGGTGAGATCCTTGCCGGAACGGTGAGAGAAAAGTTGCAGGGGCTTTCACCCCATTCCAATCTAACAATAGATGGATATATCATGCGCGCGCACTCTCGTATCTCTTCAACATGGTTTTCCTGAAGAAAAGTTGCTACAAACCATCGTCCTGTTGAGATTTCTCTCGATAACATAATGATGCCCAACCGACGATGTACGGCTGTTATTGTGACAAAATAACAAAGTTTTATTCTTAAATATCATGCAAGTAACGAGATAGGCGAGAAAAACTCCTTGTGTCCAAGTGAAAACCAACAACGATCGTGGACGTTGCTATTGTTATGTCACGCCATCCCCTCTGTTAAGATATGACTATGCGCCCGCAGCCAATGGTAATGACGTCAGAATGACGCCATTTTGTAAACAAAGATATCCATCCATACAAATATGCGCATACCTCTATGTATTTGAGGAATGCTTCCACCCTATCATCCACATGGGCTGGCGACTTGTCTGACTGAACAAGCACCCTCAATCCTTGCACCCCATTTGCTCGTCTCACACCACTCACAACAATATAACCTAAAAATATCAAATACAGTAGAAGCTCTCTATTAAGGACACCCACGGGACTGACAAGTGCCGTCCTTAATAGAGAGGTGTCCTGATTAGAGAGGTCAAATTGAATGGAAACAACCAATTTGGGACCGAAGCTAGTATCCTTAATAGAGAGGTTGTTCTTAATAGAGAGGTTGTCCTTAATAGAGAGATTGTCCTTAATAGAGAGGTTGTCCTTAATAGAGAGGTTGTCCTTGATAGTGAGGTGTCCACTAACAGAGTTCCACTGTAATCACTTTGAACGAATGAAGTCACTTAATTTACATGTCTCCAGGCGGCTATCCACAAGGATCATGACACTGTACATGTATATGAAGTATATGATGTTGATAAAAAAATTATGAACAGTGATTATAATGAGGTTTTCTTTTATGAACTCAGTGATGTTGATAAAAAAATTATGAACAGCGATTATAATGAGGTTTTCTTTTATGAACTCAGTGATGTTGATAAAAAAATTATGAACAGTGATTATAATGAGGTTTTCTTTGAACTCAGTGATGTTGATAAAAAAATTATGAACAGTGATTATAATGAGGTTTTCTTTTATGAACTCAGTGATGTTGATAAAAAAATTATGAACAGTGATTATAATGAGGTTTTCTTTTATGAACTCAGTGATGTTGATAAAATAATTATGAGCCGTGATTATAATGAGGTTTTCTTTTATGAACTCAGTGATGTTGATAAAAAAATTATGAACAGTGATTATAATGAGGTTTTCTTTTATGAACTCAGTGAACCTGGCCATTTGCCAAAAAGTACCTGAACATGTTGAAATACAATGCGACTTATTAATCAGTGAAAATTAAGGGCACAAGCTGGTATAGTCAGAGGAATCAGTCGCACAGTATCATAGGAGTGCCGGGCTTATAACCTGGAGGTCGTAGGTTCGACACTCGGACTGATCAGCACTGTTTCATTTTTGTGTCCTTGGGCAAGGCACTGTAAACCCAACTTGCTCTCAACCAGGAGTAAATGGTTACCAGGCTTGCTGGGAAGTTAACCTGCGATTAGACAAGCATCCTATACAGGGGGAGTATGAATACTCCTAGTCGCTTAATGAATGCTACGGAGACCAGGATAAGCTCCGGCCGGTTGAGCAGTTCTTGGCCCGGGTAATAGGCCAGCTGTCTTTAACTTTTAACTTTAATAGTGAGAGCACTGCAGACTATCCGCATCTGAGTGTATATCATGACGGCCCTGAGCCAAATACAGATTTGAAGCAACTTTCCTCAGCTAGTAACAGTGAGAACACTGCATGAGAGAGTATCTACCTAATTGTTCCTTGGTTCGAAGAACATCAAAGCAAGCCTCGGATATTATCTGGCAGAAGAGTTCCAGGATCATGTTAGTGTGTGTGTCCTGCACTTCATACTGGTAGTAGATCTCCAACGCTGAACTTTTATGCACCTCGTTAAGTCTGTGGTACAGATGGTTACTATCTGAAAATTCAACACAAATATCTTTGTTTTTGTGGACTTCGCAAAAATCTTAATTCATGAACGTTTTCGTTTTTATTTGAAAACGGAAAGAATATTCGTAATCTGTCAAAATGATAACAGTGATTTGCAGATAACTATCTGTTTAAGTTGGTTAAATGTGCCTGCCAACCACAGTACTGATGCTGTAATAATATACACAACATACTTTACTGTAAGGCAATTACACTTCATGACATTCAGCAACAATGGAACTTACTGTAAGGCAATTGCACTTCATGACATTCAGCAACAATGGAACTAACTGTCAGGCAATTGCACTTCATGACATTCAGCAACAATGGAACTAACTGTCAGGCAATTGCACTTCATGACATTCAGCAACAATGGAACTTACTGTAAGGCAATTGCACTTCACGCTATTCAGCAACAATGGAACTTACTGTAAAGCAATTGCACTTCATGACATTCAGCAACAATGGAACTAACTGTCAGCAATTGCACTTCATGACATTCAGCAACAGTGGAACTAACTGTCAGGCAATTGCACTTCATGACATTCAGCAACAGTGGAACTAACTGTCAGGCAATTGCACTTCATGACATTCAGCAACAGTGGAACTAACTGTAAGGCAATTGCACTTCATGACATTCAGTAACAATGGAACTAACTGTAAGGCAATTGCACTTCATGACATTCAGCAACAGTGGAACTAACTGTCAGGCAATTGCATTTCATGACATTCAGCAACAGTGGAACTAACTGTAAGGCAATTGCACTTCATGACATTCAGCAACAATGGAACTTACTGTAAGGCAATTGCACTTCATGACATTCAGCAACAGTGGAACTAACTGTAGGGCAATTGCACTTCATGACATTCAGCAAAAATGGAACTTACTGTAAGGCAATTGCACTTCACGCTATTCAGCAACAATGGAACTAACTGTCAGCAATTGCACTTCATGACATTCAGCAACAGTGGAACTAACTGTCAGGCAATTGCACTTCATGACATTCAGCAACAGTGGAACTAACTGTCAGGCAATTGCACTTCATGACATTCAGCAACAATGGAACTTACTGTAAGGCAATTGCACTTCATGACATTCAGCAACAATGGAACTAACTGTCAGGGAATTGCACTTCACGCTATTCAGCAACAATGGCACTTACTGTAAGGCAATTCCACTTCGTAACATTATGCAACAATGGAACTAACTGTAAGGCAATTGCACTTCATGACATTCAGCAACAGTGGAACTAACTGTAAGGCAATTGCACTTCATGACATTCAGCAACAATGGAACTTACTGTAAGGCAATTGCACTTCATGACATTCAGCAACAGTGGAACTAACTGTCAGGCAATTGCACTTCACACTATTCAGCAACAATGGAACTTACTGTAAGGCAATTGCACTTCACGCTATTCAGCAACAGTGGAACTAACTGTCAGGCAATTACACTTCATGACATTCAGCAACAGTGGAACTAACTGTCAGGCAATTGCACTTCATGACATTCAGCAGCAGTGGAACTAACTGTCAGGCAATTGCACTTCATGACATTCAGCAACAATGGAACTAACTGTCAGGCAATTGCACTTCATGACATTCAGCAACAGTGGAACTAACTGTCAGGCAATTACACTTCATGACATTCAGCAACAGTGGAACTAACTGTCAGACAATTGCACTTCATGACATTCAGCAACAGTGGAACTAACTGTCAGGCAATTGCACTTCATGACATTCAGCAACAATGGAACTTACTGTAGGGCAATTGCACTTCATGACATTCAGCAACAATGGAACTTACTGTAAGGCAATTGCACTTCACGCTATTCAGCAACAATGGAACTTACTGTAAGGCAATTGCACTTCATGACATTCAGCAACAATGGAACTTACTGTAAGGCAATTCCACTTCGTAACATTATGCAACAGCGGACCTTACTGTCAGGCAATTGCACTTCATGACATTCAGCAACAGTGGAACTAACTGTCAGGCAATTGCACTTCATGATATTCAGCAACAATGGAACTAACTGTCAGGCAATTGCACTTCATGACATTCAGCAACAGTGGAACTAACTGTCAGGCAATTGCACTTCATGACATTCAGCAACAGTGGAACTAACTGTAAGGCAATTGCACTTCATGACATTCAGTAACAATGGAACTAACTGTAAGGCAATTGCACTTCATGACATTCAGCAACAGTGGAACTAACTGTCAGGCAATTGCACTTCATGACATTCAGCAACAGTGGAACTAACTGTAAGGCAATTGCACTTCATGACATTCAGCAACAATGGAACTTACTGTAAGGCAATTGCACTTCATGACATTCCGCAACAGTGGAACTAACTGTAGGGCAATTGCACTTCATGACATTCAGCAAAAATGGAACCTACTGTAAGGCAATTGCACTTCATGACATTCAGCAACAGTGGAACTAACTGTCAGGCAATTGCACTTCATGACATTCAGCAACAATGGAACTAACTGTCAGGCAATTGCACTTCACCCTATTCAGCAACAATGGAACTTACTGTAAGGCAATTGCACTTCATGACATTCAGCAACAGTGGAACTAACTGTCAGGCAATTGCACTTCATGACATTCAGCAACAATGGAACTAACTGTCAGGCAATTGCACTTCACCCTATTCAGCAACAATGGAACTTACTGTAAGGCAATTGCACTTCATGACATTCAGCAACAATGGAACTTACTGTAAGGCAATTGCACTTCACGATATCTCTTCTGCTGACTCAGCAACAATGGTTTAGTTTGCGCCTTCTTGGTAAGGGTAGACTCCACTATGTCTATCAACTGTGACGCACGCTGTCAAAAAAAAAGATAAATGATCATTAGCCCGTTATCATAAGAGGAACATATTCAGGGATCAAATTTATCGGAGGCATCGAAGGCCCTCCCCTGTGGCCGCGATGCCCTTCATATTTCTTTCATCACGAAGGCAACTTAGTTTTCATTAATTCCCCTTTAAAGTGTGTCCTTTTTCACCAAACTAACAAAACGGCCGTTTTCTCGTCGAAAATGCTGTGCCCTTTTAAAAGCAAATTTGGAGGCCTGCATTTTTCATGCATGCACTGCTTTACATTTAACGGGAGACTGTAGTTGCCAGTAAATTGTTTGGTTAAACTTATGAAGCATACCAGTACGTTTCCACTCTTTGTTCTCATTGACCAAAGTCAGAATTAGCAATAGCAGTTGCATAGATCAAATACAGACAGGACAGGGAAGAGCTTTAGCGTAATTTTCATCATTCCACTCATATCATGATCCCTCTCCTCCGAGGTACCCTTACCTCTTTATCAACATTTCCATACACCAGACTCTCAATGAATAGCTTGGATAGGAATTTACTGATGTATAATTTCAAAGTCTCCACAGTCATGTCTGAAAGGACAAAGAAGATGATTGCAATGAGTATTTATCAGTTTTTAACGAGGCGAATATAGGACTGTATTTACAAATTTTGACTACTGTGACCTTGAAAAGTAGGTCAAGGTCAGAAGATTTCAGGCACAACATAAAGCCGATTTCGAAATTCATACCTTTTCATTTCGGCTGTCAAATTAAGCCCTTTTTAGAATTTGGGAAAAAAACAAAATCCAAATATATTGGAAACGTCTCATCCCTGCTTTAAATATTTTGAACAGTGGCAAACGATTACTTTTTAACGATAATTTCCTTACCTTCCAGTGCCTCGAGCAACTCATCTTTGGTCCAAATCTGTTCCATCACAACCACAGTGGTGTAGTATAATGCATGCTGATGAGGCTGCTCTGCTTTGAAGTTCTTCAAACCACGACCATACTGCAGAAAAAAACTAAGCATTTTCAATCTGCCTGATAAATTTAGTCACAAAAGACAGCTTTTCAACAAATTCGGTCCATGGCCTAAGAGTAGGTCTTTCATTAGAAATACCAACCAAACTAACTGCATGAAGTTTAATGAGTTTTATTTGAATTTGACATTTTTGGCAGTCAGTCAAGCTTTCCCTTTCCTAATCGGTGTGCGTCGGTGCTTCTCAGAAGTAACTGAGTGTGTCACACTAAAAACAAATCATATGGCTTTGACAGGAGATTCACATCACTTGACGTCACACATAACTTATAACGTCAGCATTTTTCTTCTTCAAATAGTGGCGCCGTTTTAAACGTGTGGGCCGGACGCATTCAATAAAGTCAAGGAGGACACTGGGATAAAGTCATGCAGTGAGAATTTAATGTCATAACAAATGAATTCATATCGGATTACCAGCGGAGTACAGTCTTCAGCGAAATGTTGCTATTCAATTTTAACACACCAACTTATCCATGAGCAGGTCGATTAGCGGGATTTGAAAAGTACAGGAACTTACCACCTCCTTGAGAATCTGAAATCGCTTCGGATCGATATCGAATGACGTGAATTTCTCAATGACTTTCTGCAGCAGGATGTGTTGTTTATCATTGTATCCCCTCACACTCAGCTGGAAATTTTGTAAACAATAACAACTTCAGAATTCATGGTTTGAAAGTGTATTTAGACTAGAGGTATACTGTCTTCCACATGTATTTATAACCAAGTTGGGGGAAATTTAGAAATGAACCATTTTACGCGTTTTGTTAGGAAAATTTATCACTGAGTTGGTATTCTTACCCTGAGGCTATGGTCGGCCCACCCATCTCTGCTCTTTTTCTCGGAGCAACTGGGTGTGTGTGGGCCGACTGTGTCTCAGAGAAAACATATGAGCGGAGGCTGAGCTGTCACAGTGGTGACACCTATTGGTTGCTGGTGTCACTCGATGGGAATTAATGGGGGCAAGATGGGTGGATGGATGTATAAAGTAATTCATAAATTGCGGACCGACGACGACAAAATGATTCGCATGTCGCACAGAACAGTCAGAAGATGAGCCTAAAATGACACCAGGACAAATAATAATAAAAGAAATTGATGTTCTCAGATTTCACAAAAGGCAGACAACAGTGAAATGAACAACCAGTCCTAATCAACCTGTCAAGCTCGGAGTGATATGCGACTCATTTTGTTGCGGTGGATCACAATTCTTGGTGAAAGCGTGTTAAAGGGGGCCAGTTTACTAGGTTTGCACCAAAGTACATTCTATACTTGAGACATTGTTGGGAATCATGAAATTTCTCGAGTTCTATTTTTTCATTTGATAACTATTACGGTACCGTAATCACAAATAATACAGTATGGGACGCAAGAACAGACTGAGCATACTTTAAATTTAAAAAAAACGAAAAAGTTAGGAATTCAAAAATTTCAATAACATTTTCGTCAAGTGCGAGAAATTTACATGCACGTTGAATAAATTCATGGCAATATTATTCAAATTTGTTGAAAATATATAAAAAAACTCAGAAAAGTTTTCAGTTTTTGTGATCAGTCAGATGTTAGATTAGTTGGGGGAAGGGAGGGGGTGTTGGTGGTTGTGACAAAGTCATAGAAAACTCAACGCATTGGGATTATTATGAACATGCTGTTATTCAGGACTTGTGGTTTCTGGACTTTATTGAGGGCAAGGTGCTATCATGCAGCGAAGGAGGTGTCTTGGCTTTCAATCTGCTTTGTTACATTTACTGAAACATGACATCATTGACGTCCATCAAATTGACATCGAATTGATTTCACTGGCCATGGCACAAGGTCCTTTACAAAAAATGTGGAAAATGTGCGGGCCTACTTTTTCAAAATTTTGGTTGATGGCCAACACAACTCCTACCACACATCCTTCAACAAAATACATACAAAATTTAAAGAAGTGTGATAACCAATGAATAAATATCAAAGGGGAAGGGAAAACAAGGGCCAACAGTATGCAAATAATATCAAATATATAAGGCTTGCAATTGCTTATGTATTTTATAATTTTCATGATGCAGTGAACGCGAACATGAATAATCGCATCTCAAACAGCTTTGCAGACAAGTCTAAGATCTATACTCATCTGTGACGTACAATAAAAACAAAAAGGCAGACGTGTTCAGTGAAATAATGCTAAAATGCACATCAAAGGCAATGTTGAACATTCCGCAGATTGACAAAACTCGGATTCTAAATCAACACTGAATTGAAGAGACTACTACTTTGCCCTACCAAATCGTGTCAATAAAAGTTGCATTTTCTCATCGACAAACGAGGAAAAGAGTTGAGTACAATTCAATGTCAATGGCGTGCATGAATTTGTTCGGCATACAACACTGGGGTCAGGGCCTTTCTCACTAACGCTGGCATTAATTTAGCTTGGCCTTATCACCTTCTGTTAGTCTGGCCCAAATTATATGTCTATTTGCAGTAACCCTACCCAAGCTTTTCAAACAGGGTAGGTAGGTAGGCAATTCTTTTTTTCAAACCTCTTCAAGGATGAAAATATATGTGTCTGAACTATTTCCGGCTTAAATTTATGTCTGAAAATGCATTCAGTATCGGCCATTTTGCCTGTCAGTGTCACAGCCTAATACTTGTAGCCTAATACCATTAGGCCCCGCATGGTGGCGAGAGTTGTTGAGTCACTCTATGTCACATGTTTCAACAAGATAATGAATTCTGATAGCCCAGCCGTCGATACGTAGATCTCATTCCTTATATGGGCAAATTACGCTTCGCATGGGCGATGTGTTTTTGATGGATAATCGGTCAGAAAATAATTTGGGTCGGCATTCGACAACACTCGGGTCTTTGTTTCATATAAAAAGTCCAGGTGTTCGAACCATAAAAATGTTAGAGTCGGCCCAATTAAAGCTGGGTCAGTCGGGTTATGGCAAACAGACAGTAAATTAGAGCCAACCTTAAGCTCATTTGACTCAACTCCAAGTAAACTCCAGCATTCGAGAAAAAACCTGTTTTGACAAACTGGGCATAGATTGCTGGGTGCTGTTCATACAAAATCTTGTGCAGTGATTGATCATGTTGATGCGGTACTGTCAAGAGTTTTAGAGTTCATTGAAGTGAGAAACACACAAGTTTACACCAAGAAAAGCCGACACTGGTAATCATGAATGATAGTGACCTACCAGTATTCCGTAAGCTGAAGTGTCTAACGAATAGTTCAGACCAGCCAGGGAGGCTGCATATGCGTATTCATTCAGCGCATCTTTGAAGAGCTGCGTGTACATGTAGAGGTGGTTGACACTTCCTGGGTCCATGAACGCCATCGGGCTGAAACAGAAAGGCAGACAATTTTTCTCACCATTGCACTTACTACTGATTCATTATACCCTTTATAGGCAGAGATCGGTTCAAACCATAGATTATATGATAATCTATCAGCTGATTGCTTTTAAAATTGATTTCCAACTCTGCAAAAAATCTTGATTTCTAACTCGGCAAAAACTTATACGAACATTTCTTTCAGATTTTTGTTTTTGTCAAAGGTGCAATTCAGCCAGGTGATAATATACATTGTATCACACGGCTGTATCAAATGGCTTCGCCGACATGCACTCTGTGATGCAGACCTTCTCGGCAACGTCACCTCCAGCTTGAGTGATGTCATTGCCCCGCCTTTGTAACAAGACATCAAGGCACTATAAAGCGCACTTTGCTTTTGGATTTTGGAATGAAATTTGGCGAGGAATTTAAAACCATGGCATGTGTTAAGTAGAAAATGACACCCATTTGTTTAAAGGGGGACTATAGGCAGGAACAGAGGGGCTAATCTGGTCATCTTCAGGTGACTTATACACAGTGAGAGCCCTGGGTGATGTCAGATTCTACACTAAGTGTATTTCTCGTACAAGAATGAATCATTTCGATGTACTGTAAAATGTGAGAGACCCCTATTGGCGACTTTGTGTTACTTTATCTTGCCTGCCTAACTGCTGCCTATATTGTCCCTTTAGGAGGAAACATCATGGTCGTCTTGGCCCCTGGAAACCCATTCAACCTACAGCCTCGAGGCTTTCTGGACCAAGGTAACCACCTGTGTGATATTTCCACTCAAACACAGACTCGTGTGGTTTTCTTACTTAAAGGGAACTGAAACCGCCAAGCCAGTTCGTATGACCTCGTTTTCATTTCCCGCGTATCGGGTGATCAGAACGAGGCATGAATGAAACATGGCGCCTAGCTGTCAATCATTGAGTGACGTCACTACTATGGAATTTACAACGAAAACTCATGAATGAAAGATCGCATGACTCACGTGATTCTCACATGATTCTCAATAATAACAAATTGAACTGCGCATGCTCGGGCACTGGGGGCGGAGCTACAAATCTGAACTCGAATAGGAAGTTGGAAGTTTGACATTCTCGGGCGGTGAAAGTCGAAAAGTTGAATAAATCGCTCGGCGGTTCCAGTTCCCTTTAATCTTACCTGCTGAGCACCATACACACGCAGCACTTTGGAAGAAGGAATTTTTGATCCTGTTTGAACCAGAGTCTGCTTAGGGGTGTCTCCTAGAAGGTAATGAGTACAAAAGATGATTAGTTTTAGATGTAAGGGCAAAAGTCGAGAAGTAGATGAATAAATGTTTAAATGATAAATATGTGTCTTTCCTTTCAAAAGTCTTTATTGACAAAACAAAACAGGCCAGAGTTCTGTGAAACGCTAAACTTTCGTCCATCTTTATTTTGCCAATTTGCAATTTTTATTTTTTATTCGTGATTTTTAGTATCTGCGAAAATAAAATGCTGAAAATTTAGCACTACACAGAATATGATAATATTGGCAAGCTATCAGGCCTGATACTTCCTAAGCTTTCTAAACTCTGAAAGCACTGTCAGAATAAGCAACTTTGAAGAACAGAGCCGAATATAAGAGGGCTTGAAGCAAAAAGTCTGAAAATCCAGCACACAAAGGCTTTAAAAGGTAACATGAACTTTCCTAGGTGAATCACCGATTAGGTTGGGCAGTGTGCACTCTATTCACTAGTGTGCACTCTACTGTCTCTGCCACACATAGCATACATGTACAGGTTGTTGACTTACCTTCAAGATTACTGGATTTTTCTCTGCCTGAAATGGAATCATGTAATATGTCAATATGAAGAATAGAGAGGAATACTGGACCTCTTGATTACTGGTCAGAAACCTGAGCCACTACACTATCGCGGCATTTACACGTATGCTGTCTGACAAGTGCTGTCCTTAATAGAGAGGTGTCCTGATTAGAGAGGTCAACTTGAATGGAAAACACCTATTTGGGACTGAAACTAGTGTCCTTTAAATTGAGAGGCTGTCCTTGATAGAGAGGTGTCCGCTAAGGGAGGTTCCACTGTACTTATAAGGATTGGTGATAAGGGACTGTCATCAACCTCCCTATTGTGTCAAAGCCTACCTTCTCTTCGATGGGATACAGGTCAAAGTTGGTGGGTATGAACTCATTCTTTTCAGGCAGCTTGAGATTCTCATGGAATCCAGCATTATTCAGTTTCTGCAACAGAAATCATGCAAGGTCAGAATCACGAATGGTATACAGAAATTGGGTAACTTAGTCAAACTCGCACCCACTTCAAATCTATTATTGTACTCTGTACGAATAAAATAAAATACCTAGATAAAGAAAATACCTCAATACCTAAATACCTAAATAAATAAATAAATACCTAAATAAATAAACACCTAAATAAATAAAAACCTAAATAAATAAATAAACAAACATAACAAAATTTCATGTTCAGTTCACCACTCACATTTAGAAGGACTTGCGGAATTGGCTCCATTGAATATTCCGTCCCGTACCATTCCTCTTTCAGCTTGGTCTCCCCCTCAAATTTCTTCCCTATCACAGCAATTCTGGAAAATTGGAACAGTTGATATTAAAAGCAGGAAGCTGTCGCCACCTATCAGACATAGTGGGACAAGATTTGATGTTACACCAAAGGTTTTGTTTGATTTCAACAATTCAAAGTACTGCGGAGAGCTGAGATATAGCCATTTTTATTTCCACTGTTGAATTAAGCCATTTTTAGGAGGGAAAATGAAAATCCTCCTATATCGAAAATGCCGGAACCCCAAACCTACCTGATATTTTCTGGAGTAAGCTTCTCGAGGAGCATTGTCACTAATTCCGGTTTGAACTCGTACAAAAGATACGGCCCACTGATCACTTCCTTCAGTGGATAATCCTGAAAAGAGAATACAGTAATAAAGTTAAAATAAACTGATGAATATTCAAGTAAGCAGTAGGACATTGCCTGACCAACATCCTATAAAATTCATGATCAACAATTTTGTCTTGGGTGATATGAATAAAGACTAGCAAATGCTTTTACTCCGGTTTTGTACAGGAAGGCCTAGTGTAAATGTACATGGAGATTTAGATAAAAGCATTTGCTAGTCTTTATTCATATCACCCATTGTTCCAAAATCTAATTTCAAATACTTCTTTCTGCTAATGCCCGATTTTGAAATTACAATATCTGCAACATTGGTTGAAAGGTTTGTATTCGCTCTCTTATGTGGATAATGGTTTTCATTTTAACTGCCAACACAAAATCAACACTGCTTCAATCAAGATCAAATTCGAAGTTGAAATTTGAAATTTGAAGTTAAAAAATCTTACTTGTTATATAGGCCTATGTGTAACAGTAAGCGCTTCAACTGGCTCAATAGTGTCTGCTACACAGTGGAGCCGAACCTCCCAAAAACGGACATCTCTTTACTGAGGACAACCTCTCTATTAAGAAAACTAGTTTTGGTCCCAAATTGATTGTTTCCGTTCGATTAGACATCTCTAATCAGGACACCTCTCTATTAAGGACAGCACTTGTCAGTCCCGAGGGTGTCCGTAATAGAGAGGTTATATTTTTGCTTACATGTAGAGATCCTGCGCTGTTACATGTGAAACTTCTTGGTTTTTCCTTGTCCTTGAATCTGAAGGTCATATTGTTCAAATCTTGACACTCCTTGAACACCCAGTCGGGCGTCCCTTCTTTCTTTACCATGTTCAGGTACTGGAACGTCAACAACACTATGTCGTCAACATGATCTGGAAGGAAGAGTCGATCTCAATTTACTGGGGCCATTGCATAAGGAACTGGAAATGAATGAGAGGTAGTGTTCTCCACAAGACCATTTGTCAGGGCGTCCCACCCTACCTTGGCAGCTCACCGCCATTCCACTGTTGCAGCCACCCTACCTTAGCAGCTTACCACTCTACCTCGGTTGCAGCCACACTACCTTAGCAGCTTACCACCCTACCTCGGTTGCAGCCACTCTACCTTAGCAGCTTACCACTCTACCTCGGTTGCAGCCACACTACCTTAGCAGCTTACTACTCTACCTCGGTTGCAGCCACACTACCTTAGCAGCTTACCACCCTACCTCGGTTGCAGCCACTCTACCTTAGCAGCTTACCACTCTACCTCGGTTGCAGCCACACTACCTTAGCAGCTTACTACTCTACCTCGGTTGCAGCCACTCTACCTTAGCAGCTTACCACTCTACCTCGGTTGCAGTCACTCTACCTTAGCAGCTTACCACTCTACCTCGTTTGCAGCCACACTACCTTAGCAGCTTACCACTCTACCTCGGTTGCAGCCACTCCACCTTAGCAGCTTACCACTCTACCTTGGTTGCAGCCACTCTACCTAGCAGCTTAACACTCTACCTTGGTTGCAGCCACTCTACCATAGCAGCTTACCACTCTACCTTGGTTGCAGCCACTCTACCTTAGCAGCTTACCACTCTACATCGGTTGCAGCCACTCTACCTTAGCAGCTTACCACTCCACATCGGTTGCAGCCACTCTACCTTAGCAGCTTACCACTCCACATCGGTTGCAGCCACTCTACCTTAGCAGCTTACCACTCTACCTTGGTTGCAGCCACTCTACCGTAGCAGCTTACCACTCTACCTTGGTTGCAGCCACTTTACCTTAGCAGCTTACCACTCTACCTTGGTTGCAGCCACTCTACCTTAGCAGCTTAACACTCTACCTCGTTTGCAGCCACTCTACTTGTGCTTGAATTTTGTAACGGGTTCCTATAGCGCCACCCAAATGTCATCCCGACTCCCATGCGTTTGTGTCACCACTATCGAGCTCCACAAACCATGACGAATTCCATTGACTTTCCTATTTTCTCAGCATGCTCTCAGCGCATGCCCCAATCACAGCGCTGATATAAAAATTTAAAGCTTCTGAGATGGAAAATGTCAAGGTTTCGGGCGAGTGATTTAGCGATCTCAAAACATTGCGGGTCAAGATGCCCTACTACAAAGTGCTGGCCACTCTACCTTGTGTTGCACACTGGCAAAACTTCTTGAACTTCAAGGGTACCAGCCTCCCTTGAGAAAATCCAGTGGAGAACCCTGAGAGGTATTGGCTGTCTCACCAATCACTGCGTGGGTGGAGCAAAAACTCTAGGCCAAGACTGAGGTAGCAACTTAGGGTAAATGGCAGCTACACGCAAGCAGTATTTGGCTTGGTGAGTCAACCCATAATGACAGTGATTCAACTCTTATGACAAGAGTTCTTTTCCAAGGGGTGGTCATTTACTTCTATGTCTTCTTTTGCCTTGTTCTGCATTTGGAGGCGTTTTTTTCCAGTAAGTGTTCTTTAAAACTCCAAGCAAGGATGAGAAAGTTTTCACACCACTTCAGCTTGGTACAAATTGCATTTAAATGCAAAGTGACTCTGGCTCGGCCAGTGTTCATATCCAACAAGTTTTGAAATCTTCGGTTTAGAATGTATAAAGTAAACTGATACAATTGTAGCCTCGGTGTACTGCCAGCTGTTTCTGCACCGGGCTATAATTGTACCAATTTACCTTACCTTCTCCAACCTACCTATTCCTTCTTCAGTCAAATCCACATTGACAACGAAGAACATGAATCCCTTGGCACCAGCTTTCTGTCCCGCTACGACGAGGTTGACCCAGCCACGAGCCTTGAGCTCTGACAGCAGACTCCCTGGACCCTCATGCCCAATCAGATGGCCGAGATACATGTCAGGCTGAAATGTTAAAATTGCTATCATGGGTCGAAGTGGATATATACCGATCTCAATGGCCTAGTGGTTAAGGCGTCCGCCTCGTGAACGGAAGGTCGAAGGTTCGAGGCCCGCTGGTAACCTCTTTCCGATGCGGCCGGTCGGTTAGCTGCCAGCTAGTTAAATATAGGCTACAAACTGCCTTCTCGCCAGGCGTCTGGCATTAGAGATATAGGAGTTTGGAAGTAAAGAGTGTCTCATAAGCCAAAAGCTGGCTAGCCCTTTCATTAGAGGTGACACAATAATAAACAAACTTTACTATACTGTTATTTATGCTTGATTTGCTGAATAGCAAATTGAAGGACCCACATTCCAATTGAATTGAGACAGAATAGTATTTTTAGTGTTACATGGTTAACTCATCAGAAGGTGTTGGAAGGGTACGATACATGTAGATAGATTTGAAGCTATGGTCTGTACATTATTTTCACTGCTTTACATAATACATGTACATGTAAAATGGCATATTTAAAAAAATACGAAGTGAAGAGTGCATGAGCAAGGTTGGCTCATTATTGGCTTTCAGACAATATTTGGCATGTTTGGGTGGGCGAATTGCATTATAAGCTTTCAAAAGTACGAGGAGGAAGCAATGAGTTAGAATTATCCAGCCCTCATTGTTCAAAATAAGCCTGTCACTAACTTGGCGTTAAACACAGGCTTAACTGAGGGAGAATACGCCAAGTCCAAGTTACTGCAAAGTTAGGGCCTAGATTTGGAAAACCAGGCCTAGCAGGTTGATGCAAGCATGTTCATTTGCCTGTGACTACATGGTGTAATGGAAATCTGTGTTGGCAGAGAGATAAATGATGTCTGCGATCTGCTTGGAGAATGACAGGTACATGTATTCCTATACACAGACATGTGTGTTTTGGTACATACCCCAGATTTGTAGTGCTTGTGCATGTCTGGCAGCGGCCAAGTGATGTTCAAATTTCGAATATCTTTAACTGGAACAATATTGGCCTTCAACTGAAAGAGTAAGAACAATCTGAGTGAAATCTCCTTGATATAAAATGTTATGTACCATCGAACTCTAGTGACAGGCAGTGCCATGTAACAGTGACGGAAGTTACATGTGCGCTGGTAGGCCATTGAGACTACTTGGTCCTTGTGATGGAGACTAAGGTCGAGTCCACCACAAGATGTTCTTCCCTCAGATCTTTTTTCCTTTTGCTACATTGTAGAACACAAGATGTTCTTCCCTCAATCTTTTTTCCTTTTGCTACATTGTAGGGCACAAGATGTTCTTCCCTCAGATCTTTTTTCCTTTTGCTACATTGCAGAACACAAGGTGTTCTTCCCTCAGATCTTTTTTCCTTTTGCTACATTGCAGAACACAAGGTGTTCTTCCCTCAGATCTTTTTTCCTTTTGCTACATTGCAGAACACAAGGTGTTCTTCCCTCAGATCTTTTTTCCTTTTGCTACATTGTAGAACACAAGGTGTTCTTCCCTCAGATCTTTTTTCCTTTTGCTACATTGTAGAACACAAGATGTTCTTCCCTCAGATCTTTTTCCTTTTGCTACATTGTAGAACACAAGATGTTCTTCCCTCAGATCTTTTTTCCTTTTGCTACATTGTAGAACACAAGATGTTCTTCCCTCAGATCTTTTTTCCTTTTGCTACATTGTAGAACACAAGATGTTCTTCCCTCAGATCTTTTTTCCTTTTGCTACATTGTAGAACACAAGATGTTCTTCCCTCAGATCTTTTTTCCTTTTTCTACATTGTAGACCAGGTCATGGCACAAGGTACAAGGAATCTCTGTTTTCCATCACATTCAAAGGATATGGCATCTGAAGCAAAGAGACTTGCCCAAGTTTACAAGCAAGTGTCAATTTTGGGAACCGAACCCATAGTCAGATTATGAGTTCAATACCTTAACCATAGACCTCATTGACATGCGCGCATGGATCAACAAATCAAATACAGGCTCTTCTGACACGTCTGCCCACACATGAAACGCACTGTTCATGTTATCACACAATGAGCTTCCAACCTCATGTACATGGAATGATAAAACGCATTTGTAATGGTAATCATTTTGAATTGCGTCTACGAGAAGTGGGAAATCAGCCCCCTCCCCCATCCACCTCCTGTTTCATTACCTTGCATTGGTCTGGTCCATAAGGATGGTCCTTCCATTCGGGCACCTCAAGATTTTTATTCTCCACCTGGGAGAAAAGATTAACCACCATCTCAGTCAAATCGTCCAATGATTCTGAAATCAAAGCATTCCAAATTAGCAAGGAACTCAATTTAATGAATAGTTTTTCAATGATAAGATAATTCTCATCGAGACAGGGTTTTACTCGATTCCATGGGGACCCTTTCAATTTGCACAACGCAGGATTTCTTTGCAAATATCTTTCGAAATTTATTACTGATTTCAATGTATCCCAAAGGCAAAGCAGCTGAAGGTATTCCATCCAGATAACCTCAACCCTATCCGCTGGGCAACAGAGGGTTGAGGAAGCCTCGTTGATTTACCCAAGGCGAGCCATACATTTTCAGTGCATACAGTGGATGCACTGTCATACCGAGCACTCTGGTATTGCAGATTATTCACTTGGATCGAGGTTATACCCATCCTACAGAAAAACACGCGACTGGACGCCGGAAGCTTATGCCCCCAAATCGAGTTCATGACGAGTGAATTGCCATCAAGTACTAGTCTCTAAGTCTAATGAGTGAATGGGGGAGACTGGTGAAAGAGTCTAGGCTGATTGAGGTTCTCATTCATCACTTACCCTTTCCTAGCACAGCTAGAGCCATTAAATTAGATGAATAGTACTTGGAATGAAACTTGAGCAACTCATCTCTAGTGTCCAGGTTCAACTCCTTAGGCCTTGTCTCCAGCGTGTATTTATTACCTGAAAGAAATGAATACATCGAAACATGTTAAAGGGAGCTTATAGGAAGGAGCCAAAGTCCAGCAGCAATCAGCCTCCCTCCTTACCTCATCATCACGTCCAGCGAGAAAACCAACCATGGCAGCACCCACCACAGGAATTCTAGCAGAACTTTCAAGGACTATAAACTCCTCAACTGATAACGCTGAACATGGCTAATGCTAGCTGCCCTTCAAAATATCCTCCCCAAGGAGCCAGATAGGTTAACAAGATAAAGTTACAGAAAGTGGCCAGTAGGGGCTTCTCTTATCTCAGAGCACATCAAAACTATTGGCTTGTACTTGGAATATATATCTCACTAACTCAAATACAACCAAGTCCCCAAACTGTGCATATAATAGGACTGAGGACCACCAATTTGACCATCTATCTAGCTCCTTCTTAAAGTCCCCCTTGATTTTAATGACCTGGGTAGTTTTTTAAAGGAACTAAAGCTGTAGTGGCCAAAGGGCTATCACATCTACCTTACAAGTGGCAGGTCCTGAGTTTGAGTTCTTGGTCACTCACGTCACCCAGCCTCAATATACAATGGAACCTCTCCAGCGGACACCTCTCTATTAAGGACAGCTTCTCTATTAAGGACACTAGGTTTGGTCCCAATTTGGTTGTTTTCATTCAATTTGACCTCTCTAATCAGGAAACCTCTCTATTAAAGACAGAACTAGTCAGTCCTGAGGGTGTCCTTAATAGAGAGGTTCTACTGTTAATTTGTTGGATGGGACAGTATGCCATGGTTCGTTTTATCTTGTGTCTCTGACAAGGAAACTATAAAAATATTTCGTAAAAGTGGAAAGTTTTTTCCTTACCCGTTCCAAATTTACTGAAAGGATGCTTGGGATCAGCGGTGGCTTTCTCCAGTTGATACAGCCGCCAGCTATCACTCTGAAGATTCTTATCATTCTCAGAATTCACGGCATTCACTTCTCTTTCGGTAGCAGTCGCCGTAAAAAGTGGACAGATGAAAAACTGGGCAAATCTGCAAAACAACAATTTTATACAACAATGTATGTTCTCTTGTCAATATCGCAGAGATTTTAAAAAAGAGACTTGCCGCGGTGCACAGAGCACTCGTCAATGTGGATGTGCCACCCAAACTCAAGCCTACATACAGCATGATGTCCCCAATTTCTCAATCCATAGCCTAAAGACATGGCTCGAGGGAGCATAACTGTAAACCAAGATATGGAGATTACTGGCTGAAATAGCTCGGAGTGCTGCCTTTTATGAATGCTACAGAATTTGCTGACCATTGGCAGAGACTAAAAATACTGAATGAGGTGGATGAATTTGCCCGGACTGCTGCTTCCATGACTGCTACAGAATTGAGCATTTGATGCCCATGGCAGACTCAAACAAATGAATAACTGACGGTACCTATGGAGTGTTTCCTTCAGGTTATCAGGCGCCACATCAAAGTAGTAGTTAGTGTGTTCGGAGCTGGTGAAGGCATTTGCACTACCACTATGCTCGCTCAAAAACTTTGTGTATTCATTTTCTTGTGGATACTGCAAGGAAGAATAAAAATAAGTTAAGTTCAGTAGAACTTGATTTAAATTGATATTGTAACATTAATTGCATTAATTGTTTGTCCCCTTGGGTTCTAATTACAAAGAATAAAGCTGTGCAGTAGCTCAATCAAATGCTTAAATTATACAGCTAATTAAGGATGTACGCTGTCTATGTAGTATGTAGCGTACGAACACAACCTGCATATATCAATGTTTGCAAATTAATATGACCTCCACTAGAAATGCCATAAGGTATTACAATAAAGTAATTTCAAGTTAGCATATAAATGGTATCAAATTATTTGAAATAGGTAATATTAAAAACTAAATGGAATGTGTAATACGTCAGCTTCACGACCCCCGTGTTCATACACATGAATCCACTTTTTGGACAATAATGGCATAACCTCCCTATTAAGGACACCTCTACATTACGGACACGAACACCCAGAACACTCAGAAATCCCACTCATGTGGTTTTGCGAATGAACCTCTGTAAGTGCCCACTGGATGCAGTGATGATGATGATGTTGATATTGATGATGATGATGATGATGATGATGATGATGATGATGATGATGATGATGATACATGTAGAGTACTTACTTCTTTTGTGCCAAGGAATAACATGTGCTCACAAAAATGTGCCAACCCAGGGATATCGTCGGGGTCCATCAAGTGCCCTGAAAAACATTCAACAAAAAGCTCGATCAAGTAGCCTACACTCATCAAAGTTGAAAGTGAACATGTCTCAAATTATGGCGTGACATAAGGCATGAATCATTCCGACTTCCATTGCATTCACTAGTACAGCATTTATCAGTCCCAATGGTGTCCACTACAATGTAGGCCCTTTGATGTGATATGATATTAGGCTAAACATCTCTCTATGTGCATTGTACTTAAGAGTCTTACCAATATGGACATCCATCGCAGCTGAAGATTTATCAGTTGATTCATCACTACATAATAACACTTTCATCCCATTAGAAAGTTCCAATCCTCTGTATAGACGCTTATCATCTTGTGGTCTCAGGATGTCATTGACAACTTGCTTGATGTGAGGGCTGTCCATACTGGATATTATGTATCTCCTGCAAAATAAAGCCCAGGAAAATATTGTAATTAGTGACTATAAATTGCCATAGGCCCTTGGCCAGATCCGCCGGTACCACCTAGGGTCGGGGAAACAAACCATGCATAACCTTTACATTTACAATAGATCTTCACGGTCAAAAAGACTCCCGACGACTGTAAGTGTCAATGGCTCGAGCTTATTGACCGTAAAAACCTATTGTAAAGATAGTTTGTTGCCAAATACGCCTGTATCTGGCAAGAGCCTATGCAGCAACACTGGCACTGCCCCGAGGCCTGTTGTAAAGATTCCGATTAGTCATCTAGGCCTATAAAAATATATTTAGGCCTAGTCATTGTTTGGAGATCTAAAATACAACGTTGCCAACACAGCTGCTTCATAACCAACATAGGCCACTGTGCATAGGCATACATAGTAAGCCCTTATACTTCTTTAGAGCAAGCACTTGACTTGATTGGTGTAGGCCTACAGTATTAACAGTACAGCTTGTACCAAAAAAACTGATTGATTATGAAGATATGCATGATGATATCCCAAAAAAACACAAGGTAACGAAAACCAGCTGGGAAACCGTAGGCTTAAGTTATGCATCTTACTTATTAGATGCAAATATTGTTGATCCCTGGGATCTAGGAAGATGTTTTAAGGGGTAACTCAGCGACAATCTGGAGAACATGACAAGAAGAAATTAAAAGGCAGCCATACTTGTCGGCGCCTCCGTCGATAAGAGAGCTCGTACACAGGAATTAGAAGTTACGATAAACGGGGAAAAATTCTTTTACGGACTGTAAAAACAAACTTATGTCTTTTAAAACATACAAGAGCTCAATATATATTGAATGAATCTGTTTTCTACTGGGATTCTGACGTAATTAATTGAAAAGATAAGCTTTAAGTTTATGTAAACCTCATCCTTTCATTTGCCTGTGGAGCGGTGACCTTTCACGTGCATTCATTGCAAAAGCATGGCATCCTTCAGCATGTGCACTCGAATGATACGGCCGATTTCTCTTATCAGGGGCCTTATCCCTGCTCGTATTCAATTACACAGGTAACAAAAGATTTCTTGAAAAACTAAAGATCATGGCCAAACAACTGATGTGTTGTGTTTCGAGCCAGTGTTGGTAAATTCAGCAAAAAAATTATCTGCTATTGTTAGAGTTTAGACTATTGCATACAGCTCATGAGCTATGCATACCCCTATGACTATAGATCGATGCACTTGATTGGGAACAACGTTTACGAAGACTTCGCGTCATGTCACGTTACACTAATGTTTAAAATGCATGGTGGCGTGACGACGATCAACACCACGTTTAATATGTAAACGTTGTTCCCAATCAAGTGCATGGATTAAGGAATTGAACCCGAGGCGGAGGACCTTGGTTGAGTTACCAAGACACTCGAGGGTGGAGCTAAAATACAGTCCAAACCCGAGCCGACAGGCGAGGGTTTGGACGAAATTTTAGCTCCACCCGAGAGTGTCTTGGTAACTCGACCAAGGTCCGAAGCCGAGGGTTCAATTTCTATTCTAAAATACCTCAAACTTAAAAAGATAGGCCACGAAAATAACTTGAATATATGCGAATTTGGCAAATTCCATCCATCGCCGGCCCGGCCGGAGCGCCGGTAGCGCCATTGTTTATATTATGTTACGGCAACGTTACAGAAAATGAGACATGTACATTTTGTACAGCGCGCATAGGAAGTCCGCATCGGCTCGCTCAAGTGATGCTAAAATCCGCGCAAATGGGCTATTTGGAGCGTTTTTCTCGGCAAATATGTGTAGTGCTCATTAAAAAACTTAGGGTGGTTGATGCTTCCTTGACTGATTTGTGTTTGAAGCAGTGTTTTGAGAGCCTCAAACTTCTGAAGTGAGCTGAAATTCCATTGACGTGACGTGTGCATGGTTCCACATTTTAGTGCAACCCGAGGGAACTTTGGTAGAGCATCTTGGTTGCGTGTCCAAAACACTCCGCTCTCAGAACGAGGCTTATGCATTTTCCATTTAAAGTTGACTTTACGGTACCAAGGTATTTTAGAATCTATAGTATAATAGTGAAAAGTTATGAGATTTCAAGCATCCCCACAAGTTACTGTATTTGTATTGAGGTCATTTATTCTCAGATTGTAATTCATTGCGTTTATCAGATTAGGGCAGCCGCTGTCAACAACAGCAACAGAAACTAACTCTAACAAGGACACGCCACCTGAAGACTCTGGGGACTCAAAGTCAGAAGGCGGTCCATCAGAGGCAGAATTGAAACTTACACAGGAGAAAGAGAAACTACAGTCAAATTATAAAGAATTAGAGGTAAACATGAAATGTACCCCGTGATGTTTGCTTGACAGGGTCAGTCAAAAAGAAATGTACAATGATACAAAATTGTTGAAAAAGAAGAAATACTGTGAAAAATTAGTGCATGATTTTGCATAAACTGGAAGCAGTTGGTTTGCAGAATGCGCAGTCAATATGGTACGATTTTGTACGTATGAATAAAAAGACTATGAAAAATTGGTCCATGGAGTATCTCTTTGGGGGGGGTTGACTTCTGTTAGTAACCTTTGGTTTCATGCTTCTAACCCAATTGTTTTTCTCTATTGTCTCCAGGACAAATACAAGCGGGCGCTTGCCGAGACCGAGAATGTTCGACTACGGATGAAGAAGCAGATCGAGGACACCAAACTATTTGGAATCCAGGGATTTTGTAAGGACCTACTAGAAGTAGCGGACATTCTTAAACAAGCAACAGAAAGTGTGCCCAAGGAGGAATTAAATGGCAATAACCCACACCTGAAAAGTTTATTTCAGGGACTCACTATGACGGAAGATCAATTGAAAAAGGTTTTTAAACGTAATGGCTTGGTGATGATCAATCCAGAACAAGGGGAGAAGTTTGATCCTCATGTTCATGAGGCGCTGTTCGAACAGCCGTTAGAAGGAAAACCGGCCGGCACGATAGCCGTGGTGACCAAGACAGGATATATGTTACATAGTCGTACCCTTAGGCCTGCTTTAGTCGGTGTTGTGAAGAGCACATCATAGTACATGTAATTGTCAGTGCAGCACTTCAAGGACATTGGAACTGCTGACACTTTGTTTTGGCATGTTGACATTTGGTCCTCGTGTGAAGATACCTGCGATGGGAAACATTCTGTCTTCAGTTTGTATAATTGGAAAATTGAAATTGAGAATATGATCCGATAGGGAAATGCTGGATGTGGAAAAAAGTGGTGTCGAGTAGCACTTTAGCTGCAAATTGCTCCACAGATGGTGAGAAATTTCGAAATGCATTTCCATTGAAATAGGTAATCAATATCAACTTTCATCAAATCATTGAAAATCTCAAAAATCTATATCTAGTCTTCATGACCTTGCACTTGCAGGTCTTCATGGCTTTTTACATTGTTATTAAAAAGAACATCTGCATAAATTCGGTGTGCATGGTCTAGATAGGCCTTCATACATGTACTGCCAGAAAGCAGTCATCGAAATATTTCCCCTTCAAATTGGTCTTTGGAGTAAGGGTGTTTGACTGGATAAGGTTATCCTCACAATCCGTAGTCCATGATGTTGGTCTTTGGAATGCAGGTGTAGTCCGGTTGAATGGACAATCATGGTGTTCCAATCATTCAATAGTCCATGATGTTGGTAATAAGCTAATCTTAGCTTTGTGATATCAATTGTCTGATGTTGTATCCTATACAGTGGAACCACCCATAGCAGGCACCTCTGCTCTAAGGACACACTCTTAAAGGACGCTATATTTGGTCCCAGTTTTGTCATTTCCATATAATTTCACCTGTGTGATCAGGACACCTCTCAATTAAGGGCAGCAGTTGTCAGCCCCTAGGGTGTCCTTTATTGAGAGGTTCTACTGTATTTGCATCCTGGTTAACAATGATTTGGTCAGTGTATATTTATAGATTTATTGGTTGTATGAATCCTACATTCATAAGTATGCATTTCTAGCTGAAAGATGAATATAAATTCGAATTCATATGATACTGGTAAATATGTTATCAACATTAATAATAGTAAACAATAAAATATGTATAAAATAAGCCGAGTTTTTGAATGTTTTCATTTAAATGATCTAGGAGAAAAACAAAGACTTTCTGCGATATTCATCGGACTGCAATCCTGAAAAACGAGAGAAAAGCAGTTGTTGGTTTTTGAATTGTTGGAAGTCCACTCTTAAGAGTCAAAGTGACAATGGCATCCCTGTGCTCAATTGGGGTCGTCGCCAAAATATTTACGAATTTTTTTCTCCTAAAACGTAAATTTTGCAAGAGCAATATGACATCTTTCCTTTTCCCGGTATCAAAGCAATTGATGCATTAGTCATTACTATGGAATTCTCATATTTGACCGATTGATGGACATATCATTGGCAAATACAACATGTACTGCTGATAGGGATGACACCAACGTTTGCGATGAATAAATGTCTACTATTGGCATGATTGTGTCGTGGAAGATGATCCGTCATGTCTGACTGGTTCAGCTTGTGACCAAAAGGTGTCTCCAATGTTGTGTAGTTCGACATCAAAACAACTCCAGTACCTCAGACTTATTTTCTCTTCCAGCCAGACTCTATTCTCTTATTGTTGTTCATTTTGATATACCTTATCAGACCCCCAATCTCCTACCTATTGTCCCCATGTCGTACCGGACAAGGTGCCATCATCTAGAATTGCAACTCTTCCAGGTATGAAACATCAGTCCATTCCATGAGCCGTTGGGTATTGCAAATTATTACGACTTTCAAGTTCGAATTCCACGAGGTTGTACTACATGTGGGAAGTATGGAATGGCTTAAAAACAATGTCAGCCCTTCAACTTTGAAAGTCATATCAACTGAATAACCATCCTTGTATGCCAGTCAGTCATACGCTCATCCCTCATCCCCTGCACACATTACCGAGCTCTGTCTAGTGCCACATAAAGAGTAGCAAATGCTTTTATCTAAAACTCCATGTACACTTACAGTACACTGGGCCTTTCTGTACAAAATTGAAGTAAAAGAACTAGCGAATGCTTTTACTCCGGTTTTGTACAGGAAGGCCTAGTGTAAATGTACATGGAGATTTAGATAAAAGCATTTGCTAGTCTTTATTCATATCACTCAATGTCTCAATTGAGACGTGGCCAGGGCAATGCCTCAACCGAAAACTTCAACCAGGTCTCATTCATACTCATAGTGCCAATCAGTATCAGTTAACATGAAAAACAAGACAACTCTTTTTTCTATATGATATATTTACAAAAAATGAATGAAACTACAGACAACAGGTCGATTTTCACGTTCCTGGCTGCCTCTCAATGTCAACTTTGGCCACCTTGCGGTTCTCTTTTGTCAGGGTTTTTGGACACTGCATCTCACACCAGTTGATTGGAACCATTTCATCACCTAGGGAAGAAAGAAGGAGTCGTCAATTGTGGAGTACAGTAGAACCTCTCTAATAAGGACACCCTCGGTACTAAGAAGTGCTGTCCTTAATAGAGAGGTGTTCTGATTAGAGAGGTCAAATTGAATGGAAACAACCAATTTGGGACCAAAAACAGTGTCCTTTGTAGAGAGGTTGTCCTTAATAGAGGTGTCCACTTAGGGAAGTTCTACTGCATGTACACATTAAAGGGACAATATGGGCATGAGATATGTTGGTTCTCCATTCAAAAGTGGCTTCCAGTAGGATCGTAACTTCTCCAGTTGTTTTTCTTTTACCAAGGTGGAGGGGGGGGGGGGGGTGGTTAATTTGAGGTCCATTTTGCATTGGTCCATAGCAGGAAGGGTAGTACATGTAGCACTGGGTTTGATATTTAGTCACCACCATAAAAATTGCAGGTTGCTGCAATTAAATTTGCTAGTTGTGGGGCACTTTACTACGTACCGGCTTCACTTTTTGCTATGACGACCCCAAGCTCATTCTCTGCTGTACTTAAGGTGTAAGACTGGGCATCTCCTAGTGACAGCTGGTCAAAACGTCAAGGAAATTTTTATACTCTTAAAATATCTCTAAATTACTGCATAAATTATTCAAGATCAGTACATAGGACGCACATTGTACATTGTAGCTTGCATGCCCCCTGCATGGCTTTTATACCTAGGATATAGATTCGTCGACGCTGACATCATTATCGATTTCTAAAAGGATACCACTCTTGCCAACACAATATCTCCTGGTCTGAAACACTTGTACATTTCAACTCGATCCTTTTCAGTCGCTCGAACATCTTCCTTTCTGGAAAGAGAAAAATAAACAAATCTTCAGGTTGGAAGGTTTTGTTTTCTTTAGTAAAACTTATATTTAGGCCTATAGCTGAAGTTCATTTACATCTATCTGGTCTATTTCATAAAGACTTTTAATTACTGAATGATTTAGACATTTCATTCATGGAAATGAGTCATAGATTTCAAGCCCATGTGAATTTCATCCACACTGTGTCCTAATGAAATTTCTCAGGCTGAACTTGAAAACATTCATGTGGTCACGAACTATCCGAGAATGTGGTGGGGGGGGGGGGCTGTGTAAAGCAATTTATGATGGCAATAGAGGCATACCTGATCATTCCTCTGAATGAATGCTTCATAGTTGTGTTAGCAACACATAGGATGGCACAGCGACAGAACCGAGGGTTAACATTCATGATCTGAAGTGAAATAGAAAAAGTGAAAGCTGTTAACCAGCTTTAATCTGTCATGAAATTAGACACTCTATCCAGTCATGCACACATGGAGGGGAAATTACAGTATATTCATAAGACTTTCTTGATTGGGGGTCAAATGAGAAATCTTGGAAAATTTGGGGTGTCATGCAATACGATTTCAAGTGAAGAGCTTTAATACCTGCAGGTCAATTCCAAATTCAGTGAAGTTTGGAAGTTAATGAAAAGCCTGGAACTATGATAAACTACAACCAATGCACTACAGTGGAACCTCCCTTAGCGGACACCTCTCTATTAAGGACACTAGTTTTGGCCCCAAGTTGGTTGTCACCATTCAATTGGACCTCTCTAATCAGGACACCTCTCTATTAAGGACAGCACTTGTCAGTCCCGAGGGTGTCCTTAATAGAGAGGTTCTACTGTATTTGTATTCGTATGTCTGGATGAACCGGCGTGGCTTTCAAGGAACTAAATTTCCTGGCTCTTCACAGTCCTTCGAATGAGACTCAAACCCGAGGTTCCTTGTACCTGGTGTCTATGCCAGGGCAAGCCAAGACCCCACCAAGTGAGAAACATGAGTAGCTTGCGTGGACTCTATCTCTCTCGCCAAAGTCGGACCACTAGGCCAATAAACCCAATTGGTGCCTAACCGTAGTGGCACGCAGGATACGCTCATCCCGCCTTGGAGGAGGATTACTCCTAGGAGAATGACCCCTCCAAGTGCAGAGCGAACACTGAAGAAGAAGAAGAAGAACTGTATTTGTAGATAATCTTACCCTCACAGTTACCACACTTCCAACCGAAGGGACCACATTCTTCTCCTTCTTCGTGCGCACTTCAATGCATGTCTGGAAAAGGAAAACACACCATTAGAGCTACTTCATGAAAGTGCGGTGTTCCAGACAATGTAGGAAACGACACAGTTATCACAGGCATTGGAATTAATTTCAATGCAAGTTCTCTATATATCTCTTAGAGGGCTTTAGCCCTACACGGTACAACTTCCTGTGCATATTCACACAATTTGAAATTTTCAGATAGCATTCTGCGATAATGACATCACTGCAGCTGCTACACTCTATTTCCCCATCGCTGAATTACAGGCAATGTTGGACAAACATGCGGTTTCGTAATGGATTCAGGCTTTCTAACTAGGGCAGTTAGATTCAATCTGGCACATGTCCGAGTGTTGGAAATACTACATAATTGTTCTGAATATTTCTCTCTCTGACTCTATGGTATCATTCATGCTAAAAACAATGCAGGGTCAAAGATAATTGACTTTGAAATAAGCTCAAATGCGTAGAAATAAGTGTCGATGTCCGACTGTCACGTGACTAAAACGTCATCAATATCTTATTCAAATGACCTTGTGAGCTATAATAGTAACGTTGCGGAATGCTATTCAATAACACATTTCTAACAAACAGCAAAGGCCTATCCCACAGTTAACTAACCTTTCCATCATCAGCAGTGTTGACCTGCACATACCCTGCCAGTGTAGCATGGATGTAGTTGTTTCGGACATACGTCCCATGCCCTGTTAGGTAATCTTCCTCAAATCGGCAGATTCTTTGACCTGGTTAAAAGATTTTACAGTATTTTTCAAAAATAGTCAGCGGGGACAAAATTAAAGTCTGCGAAAAAATTGCAATTTCACTGAACTACAAAATGAAATGTGGTGACTTAGTCACTTACGGGTATAAAGTGCAGTGATTTATTAAACAATTTCTTTAAATTTATGAGTTAATTCACTATTTTATCATAATATTTCCTCAAATGCCTGCGGGACAAAGTTTCAGGGACTAATACACAGGCAAAATGGTATAAAGTGCAGTGATTTATTAAACAATTTCTTTAAATTTATGAGTTAATTCACTATTTTATCATAATATTTCCTCAAATGCCTGCGGGACAAAGTTTCAGGGACCAATACACAGGCAAAAATTTCGACAATTTTCAGTACCAAAGCCATAGCCAAAACCATGTTTTGAACCAACCCAGCAAAATACACTAAATGTAAAATTGTACAGAGCTCCATACAAAACTAAATTCATTTGCTCATAACTTCTCAACGGAGATGTTTTCAAACACAGTTGCAAGTAACACACAACAAGTGAACTACAGATACTAATTTAAATCACGCAAAATGCCATTTTACAGGTAGAAAGTGGATAATTATGTGTAATTTTTACCCGGAACACACTCGCTGGGCGCAGCCATTTTGAAATGGTTGGTTAAATGGTTGGCGTTGGTCTGGCATTGGCACCGATTTTTGGGAAAAACGTGTTCCTTTAAACGGTCATGAGCTGTGCGTCAGCTGTCAATCATTCCACACTTGAGGATGCTCCCAGCACTGAATGAGCATCTTAACTACGAGGGATTTTGATTTTTTTTCCAAGATTTATCTTATATTGCCGAAATTTTCAGGGTGTATAAGACATCAGGACATAAGACATAAGGTCACTTGCATAAAGACGGGTACATGCAGGGAGGCTTTATTTTGTGATGATGGGAACATACCAGTGGAGAACGTCGCGACGACTGCTGGACTATTTGATGCATTCAACAAATGCTGACGCACTTGATGACCAAGATTCCTTACCATTCGCCGCTTTCCTCAAGCAGCAACTTGGGACTTCCTGACAGGTATTGACCAATTAGAAGAGAGCTATCATGCTTGTTTGGCTCAGACAGCACGGCAATGATCACATACGGGGGTTTTGATAGGTCAAAACCTGTCACCTGACAGGAAGTCCTACATGATATCTGCTTGCGGAAAGTGGCGAATGGAAGACATATCAGGAGACATGATAGACGTTCATGTGTTTGTCCTTTGTCGGCAATTGTCTTTCGATATTCCCAATGATATCTCCATGATATTCTGTGATCCTGGGCTTATCCGGGCCTGTCACCGAGATGTTTGTCCTTCGTCATTTTTCACGCCAAATTCTTTAGTTTGATCCTATAGTGGTCCTGCCACAAAGAGATCAGTTGGCCATCTAGAAAAAGCAGAGATCAGCCATATTCAGTAATTGTCCCACAGATAACTTAGATAAATTATCACAATATCACCGTCCGAATTCCCGACTCCAAAGTTTTATTTTAAATGGTTGGTGGAATCAGTAAGGAAGGGACACACGGGGTACTCCCGTCGGAGAACAACGTTTGTAAGGACGCCTCTTATGTCCTTAAGAAACCCCCAGATGCCCAAAAAACGCATCACTATAATACATTTTTGTATTTCCATATTACTATTAGTGAGGACCGCTATTGGTCCCCGCATCAGTCCCAAGATCGCACCTTCAGTACTCTCTGGGTGGATAGACCTCCCGGGCAGCCCATTTTGTCATCCTATATGATTCATGGGCGGTCTTACGGGGAGGACGAGGTCGGTCCACTGCATCCGGGCAATATGGGTGGGCGTCTACACGGTCCATCTTAAAACTTCGGGACCTCCCCAGTAAGTACGCTTTTTAGACTGGCATGCCTCTTGAGATCCAAATGTCTTCGACGTCAGATGTTGGCCGTTTGGTGAACGAAATACAACTACACTCCGAACGCAGTGGGACGGCCTCATCGAGGAGGACGATCAGGATCATGACGAAATTAACTGCATATGAGTATACCTTGGACTGGTTATACCAGGCAGTAGAGTCAGAATGTAAAAGGTGTGGAAGCTTTTAAATCACATAGGTTTACAGAAAACACTCCGACCTCATTTATTTACAAAGTCGCTGATGCTTTTGTTGCTTTCTGAAACACAAAAGTTTGGGCCTGAATGTCTTCTTTGACTCCAACGTCCGAATATATCATTACAATTTGTCAACCGACTTTAATGGTCACTTTATTTGTTGGTGCTGAACACTTTTATATCAAAGTGTACTTCGTAATTGATAGAACAGCTGGGAGTGTATAGGTGCTATTCAGGGTAACGATTTGTGGAGAACTTGGAGGCGATGTCTCCCATGACCGGCCAACATCTTAACGTCGTCATAATTTCTTTGCTGGGCCGGAACATTAGCAAGAGACTCTGCCTCCCTGTGTCATTCGTTATCAGATTGGACGCAGACGAAGAGCGCTGTCCTCTCTGACCTATGACAGGCACTTGGTAGGACTTGCAAAAGGAGGGATTCATTGATTCTATCGACAAAACAGGTGAGTAATATCATTTTCCCAAAACAATCTTGTGCAATTCAAAGTTGTATTTACGCATTGAAACATAATTGAATGATAAAACTTCTACCAAATCAATGGGGAGGTCCAGAAACGTCACGATGCACGATACACGTCAACGTTACGTCTCTCTAAACACACCCACTGCAAAATTCGAGTGTTCTAGTGTCCGGGTGATGGAAGAAAGCCTACTTTCGGTTCATGGCACTACTTGGGAATCTAAACGACTTAGCGTCGATCGAGGTTTGCAGGGTGTTTTTGTCATTGATACTCAAAAACGCCGTCAAACCTGTCGGATTGGAGAAAGTTGTGTATTTTCGGGATTATGGTGTTGCCCGTAGCCTGGGGTCATCACTTTCCATTTATCCACCTTTTGATATAAAAATAGTTTTGAAAAAACAACAATAAAAACTTTTAAGGGCTTAATTAGACCCGAATTTTCATTTTACTATAATTGAAAAATATTCGCAGTAAAAATTACATGGATGACGTTACCAACGTGACTCTTTTGAGAAGTCAATGCATTCGGTGAGTAAATCATTGGTGCCATTCTTACATTTTCAGGACAATGTCTGGCGAAGAGCCAAAGAGCGACTCCGGGGAGAAGGTCACCAGGGATGATCAGATTGTGAAGACGACGCCGATCAAGATTGCCTCATCTATCCTCATCGCCTGCGGACTGTTGGATTGCTTTTTGGGAGCAGGGTTCGTGTTCGTCAGAGTGCGGTACCAGGCATTCGTGCCCATCATCGGGTACAATATCTGGTGCGGACTCGTCATTGCGAGTGCCGGGTGCGTTGGCATAGCAGCTCTAAAGACAATGAACAGGAAAGTCCAGATTGCTGCGGGTGCTATGGGACTTGCAGCCGAGCTCATGTCCAGTTCCTTGTGCTACAACGCCATTAAAATTCTCTTTGATATGGTCGGCAGGACTGCTGAGTTTTTGGCGCTACCGGAGGCGGAGGCAAAGGCTGGAAATACCGCTGGCCAAGGGACGACACTGGCATCTGCGGAACCAGAGACATTTGGTCCTATCCTTGCCCACCAGATGAGGGTTTTCTTAATACTTAACTGTATACTCGCATGCCTCTTTATCACTTCGCTGTGTTGTGGGAGTAGCTTGGCATGGTATACGCTGAGACCATTTTGTAAAAAGAAGGTGAAGCCAGATGAGCAACCCGAAAAGCAATCTGTATAAACACAAAACTATTCCTTGCCTCAGGTCTTGATGCGGAATCCTGGATGGCAGCTAAGCTAGCACTTTCTCTTGTCAGTGCTGTGATCTCGTCATGATCCGCCGAGGTACTTTCATAGGGAGACTACATGTAGACGACAGGTGGGACAAATAACGTCACACAAAGTCGCCGAAAGGTGTCTCTACCCGAGGGTTGCAATCTCAAAGTGCATCGGATTTGATGATTGCCTCACAGGTTTTTGCATTTTTTCTCAATTACTGAAAGTGAACATTGTGGGCTTTGGGAGCACAACATCATTAAACATGAATAAAAGCAACTGTGTAATCCTAATTCTCATTATTGACAGTTTTTCTAAGGATTCGGAGAGACACATAGCTATGATGAGAACTTGGCATTCGCCAGTTTCCTCAAGCAGAAATTATTTAGGACATCCTGTCAGGTGACAGGTTTTGACCAATCAAAACTCCCGTATGTGATCATGGCCGTACTGTCTGTGCCGAGCAAGCATTATAGCTCTCTTCTGATTGGCCAGTCAATACCTGTCAGGATGGCTCAAATTGCTGCTTAAGATAAGTGGCGAATGGAAATTTTAGTCACAAAGACCAGTGAAACAGATTTGATTGTCCACATTGAAATAGCGTCCTATATCCTTATTATGCTGACGGTTTTAATTACCGTACCTCACGAGTTTATACGACAAGCGCATACGACAAAACCTTTCTCCTGACACCAAGGAAGATTTCCCTTTGTATAGGCCTACCACGGGCTCTGAGATTGTGAAATACAAACCCATATTCGAGGTCATGCCCGTGCCCACTCGCACTGTCAGAAAGTTGCTGTTTCCAAAGAATAATTTGCGACATTGTATAAGTTATGCGCACTTGGCAAGGAAACAAGAAACGCGACAAACGTTCCATTATGAGGAAGAGGCCATTGACCACATACCAAAGAATGCACATTCATACACTTATCATGTCTTAATTGGCACTTTCTAAGTTCTTACTAATGACTTATATCCGTCGCTGCCCCAAATCCAAGTGTGCAGAAGCTATCTCTGGGCGAGTAATAGAATTGGTGCCTAACCGAAGTGCTTTGGCACGCAAAAACCCTGACACGAATTCTGCGACGGTAAAATATTTTTTTCATGAAGGAACAATACGACTGACGGGCAAAGAAGAAGGTATTCGGCGCTGACTGAAAGAGACAGCGATATTTCTGACAACACTATTAAGTGATTTATACCAAAAGCGTTTGAGAATTTCAATGAAATATTCGTGCCCTGATATTTTACAAAAGAATTTGGGCTGAGCTTCGAAAAATCATAGGGTATTTACTTGGTACATTTGTGCAGTTCAGTGGAGACTTCCTGAACTAGTGGACCAATTCTGCTTTGACAGCTTGAAGTCACAGCCACACTGTTTTGCAAGTAGCTATTGGCAATATCACACACCAACTGAGTCTCACCACAGTTTGCACTCGTGCCCTTTACTGTCTTTCAGACGAGGAGAATGCCAAGTATACGTCTGTTCTCAGTATAGAGCAACAATAACAAGATTAATGCTTGTGCTGTAGAGAATAAAATGATAAATCCTTGCCAAATTTATGAAAAAAGCCTTTCTTTTCATGATAACTGGGTCAGCTCTGACGTTCTAGGATAATTCGGTAGGTTTCTGTCACATGATCGCGTATGATGACTGAGGGTGAGGTGTCTGAATCAATAAATAATCTTGCGACATAATTTTGAAGGCTCCTGACAAGAAAGGATACTTCTTCAACTTCTGCCAATTTCATTTGAGGTGAGCTTTTTCATATATTTCCGGCAAATGTTGCCCAGCTGTATATAATCCAGCACGGGCTATATACCAGTGCTAGTAAGCTCTATTACACAACTATTCAGAGGATATATATGAAAATGTTCTTACAAGCCGTATAATTTCATGCAGTACTGATAAAACTCATCACTTTTGGTTTCATCCATTCAGCATATGTAAGAGTTTGCGTCATCATCAGGTATCGTAATCTTACATGTACGTGGTCGGCTCGACACATCCACTTCGAATAAAAAATGTGTGAATGTGGATGTGGTGCCGCTTTTTTCGTGTCGCGTAAACGGCCCTACTACATAATCAGTTCTTGTAACTTATCGTTGCTACTCCTTGTCATTTTAGAGAAGCTTACCAAGTCACAACCATGACTTGGGGAACGACCAACACTAATGAGAAGGCGCCAGTCCAGGTGTTCAGCCCGGAGTCTGGCATTGTCGCCGTCCAGGGAGAGTACCCTCACCTTCCGAGAAAGTCCGTCCTTGCCGTCTCCAGTATGACTCTCATCAGCGGGGTGCTGTGCATCCTTATAGGAATCGCTCAAGAAGTCATTTCCCGGGACTGGAGGTACGTGGGAATCTGCTGCGGGATTCTGTTTGCCATCACCGGTATCTTGGGGGTCGTGTCCGTCTACAAGCGAACCAAGGGCCGCCTGATCGCAACTGCTGTCTTGGCAATTATCTGCTGCTTATCCGCGTGTTCGTTGGGGATGAGTGCGGCGGGAGAATTCTGCAAGGGAAGGTCTCATGACAGGTATAAGAGGTCAGGTCGTCATCACGAAAGCGGTGAGACTGATAGGCACTGGCGCGAGTACGAAAGCGGTGAGCGTGGTGGGCATTATAAAGCCTATAAAGTCGTCTTTGGAATGGACATAGTTTTCTTCGTCATCTCTCTGTTGGTGTTCTGTTGCGGCATCGCCCTTGCTGTCTTCACCCTGAAGACCGTCACCTCTCCGAAGGGTAAGGACCAGAAGAGAGGACCTGTGATGACACCAGTGGTCTCCTTCCCACCGTCCAAGGATCCCAATCAGCTGGACACCTACAATGGAAACTAAAGATCCTCTCTGAGAAATTCTTCACCTGGATTATTTAGAATAACATACTTCACTGCAATGGCTGCAACCAACGCCATCGAAATTCTCCGGAAAATGCCAAACGATCCGACCGATTTCGAAGATCGTACAACAGGAATATAATGTTGTTTCCGTAAAAGACACACAATTCGTAGAGGTCATTTATGACGGTATTAATAGTGGCTTGAAATTCAATAAATAATTTTTAATTTAGCTGATGGCGTTGGTCGCAACCTATCGGACGGCGTCGAAGGAGTGCTTTGACATGTTGAACTCTTAATACCTTGTTGAACTATGTGTGGCGGGTGTATAGACGTACAAACCATTGTCTCTCATGAGAGTGAGAGCGGGGAAACATAGGGAAAGCGCATCCGAGAGGGACTGAAGTTAGCCACAATCACGGAAAACCAGGGTGTAAATAAAACCGCACAAACTCAGCAGTAGAACTCTTCAGACTCTTTTTACATTTCGTGTTCCTTTCGTTTCGGTTGTGATGGTTTTCGCATGGGAATTACTACATGTATTTCGTGATGACTTTGGACTTAAGAATCAGTTTCATAATTAGAAAATGATTATGATAGGGTTTTGGTCAGCTTAGATTAAAATGCGAGAAAGGACAATTCAAAAGCGATACAGTATGATAGTATATTGTACATGTAGATACATGTGGTGTTTTAGTACATCTTTAATACATCTACCTTATAGCCTCTTTAGTAAGGACACCCGTGAGACCGACAAGTCACAGTGCTGTCCTCAGTACAGAAGTGTTCTGATTACAGATGTCAAATTGTCTTGAAACTACCCATTTGGGACAAGATCACTGTCCCCAGCCACAAGTATATGTAGATTATTATTTTCACTATCCAAGTTTTTATTTCGGTTGAGGCCAGTACATGTTATTATCTCTAATAAGAAGACCGTTATGAAGCTTTAATCTGTTCATGTTCTTCAACATATGTAAATACCCCGTTTGTGTGTTCACGCATGTACATTTTTTAGTAGCTGTGAATAAAATTGCAAATTTGAAAAAAATCAACGTTTTTATTTCGTGATAACTGTAGAGTTTCTCGAGTCCTGATGTGGTATTTGTATCAGCACTTGTCTGGTACTGTAGTATAGGCTTATGATGTTGTCCATTACGAGCATCATGGCGGCAGTGTGGACGAGGACAGTGATGGAGGAGTCACATCGACACGACAGTAGCGGTGATATGAACACAATTACACTCGGCGCCCAGTTGACGAAGACCATGAAGACGTCGGGTTATCATGATGACATGGAAAAAGATGACGTGGGGGATACGGGCAAATACGAATACGAGCTGAGCTTCAACGGTTTCTTGTCCTTCTTCTCCCTCATGGTGTTCTGCTGCACGCTTCCGCTGACTGTCTTCGGCCTGAAGACTGTCACTTCTCCGAGGCACGGCCTGCCACAAGGCGTGTATCTTACACCGGTGATTGCATTAAGACCACTTGTAGATCTTATTAGCAGGAGGTCTCACCCCGGAAAATCAAAGTCCTATAATGCTCCTATCTTGACAGTACCGGCATCTCGTGTTCCTGTGTTCCGAGACCCTCTCAATACCGTTCCTCCGCAATATTAATAGTGTTCTCTTCCGGCATGCCTGTGGGCTATGAAGAACTAGCGGAATGAGCGGATTCTGTACAAAATATGATATAATTTCATACAGAATGGAACTTAATGAATTCAGTAAGTTTTAATGTGTTTGATAAGTCACAAAAATTATTTGAAAATCGCTTTCTACAGTCGTTAAGGCATGACTCGCAATGAGGGCATGAAAACTTGTCTGTAGGGACAGTTTAGTTCAGTCGGTAGCCGTGCGTAGCGCTGTATTATCGTACCATCTTTCGTCTTCAGAGTTCAGTCAGGCATGGCGACGATCATCGCGACAAATACTTGCTTTTCCAGGTGATTGAAGCCCAGAATCCACTCATTCCGCTAATTCTACATGGCCATGCCTGTGTACGCTTGTACTAAGCTGATGTTTGCATTCGGATCTAGAGATGGATCTGTCGTGTCAGCTCGCAAGCACCATCGATACCAAAAGTAAAGGTAAACGGACGGTAAAATTAGCAACCAGATCAAAAGTTTTTACTTGATTCAGTAAACTGGTTGGAAAAAATTCAACCATTGTGTTCCCAAAGTGCCCAATATCCGAATGCCCAAGTAAGAACTGATGTGGGTAATCTGCATGGGTTGGAGCAGGTTTGTGCCAAGACACGGTATCGGGGAACCCCGAACTCAGGAACACGGGGTGCTCGGAAAGGCGTAATGCTCGAGGTTAAGGATTTTGATGCCCCAAGGCCTCTTTGGCTGTAAATCCAAAAAAAGAATCGATACGTTTATTTTGTAAAGGGATTGGACTAATTCTGCTGGGTGACTTAAATTCCTTCCACCATATCCGTGCCTCTGATTGCTTATTGAACTCTGCTGACAACATTCAAGCGATTTTTGTTCTAAAGACCCATATAATCTGCAAGTTTAATTTGAGACATCCTACATGTACAATATTATTCCATACTTATAAAAGCAAATCAGTGAAGCAGTGACAGTTCTTGAACCGTCTCGCATGATATGATAAAGTATTGCTCAAGTCTTTGTCATCAGTAGGTCTTCAAAGCATTTTAGTATAGGCCCTACGCCTCATTAAATCTTAACTATCACTTAAATGTAATTCAAGAGTGTCTGCGAGCTGAGCCAAATGATTGGCTAGTTGGACAAGACGTCACGCCATGACATGATTTCACCAGATGACTGCCATTAGACAGACGACTTAGAAAATTAAACTAAGACTGACTTTGAAACGAATTAGACTGGAATTTCTTTTTCGTATAGAGCCTAAGGTAAGCTTCCTATTTAACATGTAAGACCTCGTAGTTCTTGCCATTCCAAAGTGAAATCTAAAAATTCTTTATACATGTATTTCCGAAATGGCTGGTGGTGCTGAAACATACACCGTACATGTAGCTTTCATAACATGTTTTGACATCATCAAGGCATTGAAGCAAGCTAAGACCAGCGACTTTTGAACCAAGGCAGTTGGAATATTATCACGAATTGAAAAGTGTCACCATCAGGAATACGCACCGCAGGTTCATTCTACACAATAAAACTGGAAGAACAGGGATTCAAACCCTTTGGGGTCTTTTGGACCCCAGCGCTGAACCTAGAGTTCCGCTTCGATGTTCATCACGTTGCATCCAGCAACAAAGGCGCTATTAGCGGTAAAACTCAAAACTTACATTGAAGGGCATGTGGGGTCTGTTGGACCCAAATTTAGTTGCATTATTCAAACCTCGTAAGTTGCTTTTAAGTACAATTGCGTGGTGTCATTGCTTTTTCTTTTCCAAAGAATGATTTGCATACCTAATTTATGCTAATAATGTCACTACCACGCCCTGTGTCCTCTGGTCGGGTCCACCATGAAATCAGTGTCCGTTTCTAAATAAATGTATTCAAGACACGAGAGACGTCATGCCCGTAGTCTATCGATTCCATTGAAAATAATTGATGATTTGGATAGACAACGGGTTAGCAATTTCGTAGAAATTAATGAAGTGGTTTGAGAAGCTTGTTGAGTAAACTGTACATATTGCACTTTATTCATGGCGGACTTTTGAGATATTTCTATCAACTTACCCGACAAACACTAAACCGATTGGATGGGTGATGATTCCGTTTTTCTTAATCTTGTCCTTCTTTCAATTCTCCAGGCAAGCTATTATAAAGACAAAACCATGACTTGGGGAACGAAGGAATCCGAGTCCAAGGCACCGCCCCCGGCCTACACAACCATGGCGCCTGCCTCGTTCGTGCCCGTGTCCTCACAATACTCGCATCACCCGAAAAAATCCGTCCTGGCCGTTTCGAGCATCACCCTGATCTCCGGGATCTTCTGCTTTCTCCTCGGCATCGGCCGGTCATGCGTCGCGGGGCATTTTGAAGGGCTGGGAATGGCCTGCGGTATCTGGTTCATCATCACTGGTATCCTCGGCATCGTATCAGTCTACAAGAGAACCAAGGGACGACTTGTTGCAACAGCTGTCTTAGCACTGCTGGCCACGTTGGTTGCATTGTGGCTAGGGTGCACCATGTCTAATTGGTACTGGAGTCACGATGGCTACAATGGCGGGAGGGATATGATGGACAGGGATCGTCAGAGGATAGACAACGGCGGTATACCTGTAGACGGTGACATGAAAGGAGATAGCAACAGGAAAGGAGATAGCAACATGAAAGGAGATAGCAACATGAAAGGAAATAGCAACATGAAGAGAGATGGCAACATGAAGAGAGATGACGACGACATGAAGAGATATGCCAAAAGGAAAAGAAATTACGACGAGAAATCCGGGGACTACGAGTTGGGCATCAATGGATTCTTGTTCTTCTTTTCCCTCCTGGTGTTCTGTTGCACGATCCCGCTGACGGTCTACGCCCTGAAGACTGTCACTTCCCCGAGGAACGGTCCATCACAAGGCGTGTATCCTCGTCTTACTCCGATCATCGCATTCCCCCCATCCAAGGACCCGAACCAGCTTGATTCGTTCAATGGAAATGATGACTACATCTGAATGCAAGATGCTCTCAAATCCACATTTTGTGAGACCGAAAACAGAACTTTGTGACAGATGAGTAAGGTGTACATAGGGACACAGATAATCAACTGAGATCTACTTTTTCTTTGGTAACTAGTTACACATATCGCTTGCACGGATGTAGGGTGACAAGATTCATTATGATAGACAATTTCTGCAAATTTCGAAAAAATCCAAAAACAACACTTTCGTCATGAACAAAGCTTTGGAGTATATACTGTCAGTGTTTTGTTTTTTCGATGCGAACCCGAGGACATTTACTTTTAAGGGTGACCCTTTTTTATGATCGATACAATGATTTTCCGTAAGGACAGACGCTGCAGAAAGGTATATTGTGTGATGATAACAATAAATTTCGTAACATACAAATGCACATAATACATGTAATGCAAAAGACTATTCACATGGAGAGATCAAAATTAAATATCCGTATTTTTCGCCGCCATCTCAGGGAATGACAAGCCTTTCAAACTGAAACAAGTGGATTCTTTATAAGTTACACTCCGGATGCAGTGTACCGGCCTCGTCCTATCGCCCGACCATGAAGGAGAGACGATCAGGATGACGAAATGGACTGCAAGCGAGTGTATTATAACACCTTTCGGCCGGGATTCACTCACTTTTTAGGTGCATTTCATGTATATAATTTTTAATTACATTTTAGAACTATCTATCTCAAATAGGAAAACTTTTGGCGATGATTGAGCATGATTCCATCACGTTTCATCGTATTCCCTTTTATCCGTTCAATCCGTCAATTCGATGACACCATGATCTTGCCGCCATCTTGAGGATGGTAAAATGTAACATTAGTGATAAAACTCTTGATCTGAAACATGTAAATACACAAAGCCTAATAAGGCTACATGCAAATATACATTGTAATAACATATAAACGGAATACTTTGGTCAACTATCATGACTCAATAGTTTGCAATATTGATGTAAAACAGCTTGATACTCTCTATTTAGCTCGTTGTATGTACAATGTACCCCTCCGTGTGTTCATGCCTATTCTGTAGGAATTAAAGTGCCAACATTTCCATATTTTCGCAGCGAGTTTGCTGATTCTGACGCCTGATGACGTTTGTACTCGATAGACCAGTAAATGAATGACCAGTAAACCATAGGTGCCACTATTTTGGCTGGAACTTGAAATCCTAAAGCAATTAAAACTCTTTCAAAATGTAGTGAATGCCCAGTTGAAATCTCGGATGCTGTTTTATTGAAAACAAAGAACAGACTCCAACCCTCGAAATTGGCACTCCTTTCGTTTTAAAGAATTCTAAGTACTTTATATTTCAAGTTCTAGCCAAAATGGTGGTACCTACATGGTTAACCCTTAATGAATCACAGTAATCTGCTAAGGTCAATATATCGTTCACATACATTTTTATTAACGCAGCTTCTCATAAAGGATTCTATCATGGAAAACGTACCGGTGTGTGCCAACACCTTTATGGTACTCCATGAAAGGAACTGGGCCATAATATTAGCGTGCGTTATGATGATTTTTTGACTCGGCAAAACTTTATTCAGGGGGCTTAGAACTTTTACTTGCATTGATAATAATATACGTTTTATACGACCATGTCGTGACAAAAGCCTATCTAGATACATGACGTCTTCTTTGACGTTAAGTCTTGAAACTTCTAAGCATGTTTAATAGTGTTTTGCAAGTAGCACAGGGCGACTAGCTTTGCGTACAAAGGACGACCCACTTAGTATATCAAGCTTTCAGTATTTATCAAAGGATGGCACCTGGTACAGTCACCACCGGCAGTTGAGGGGTAATTGCAAGATCTGAGTCAATGCCAATTTGGAGCCGCAACACCTTAAACAAAGTTTTTATTTGGCGAAACTCCGAGCTCATACACGTCATTGGGAGGTTAGCGGAGTACATTTTAGTGTTAAGCTTATTCCTTTTCAAGGTTGGGAGTCAGTTCTTTGTTTTCCACAGAACAGACTCCCACAGCCTTGACACTAGAGGCGCTGATTTCGTTTCTTACAACACCTCTAGTACTAATGACCAGTAAACCATAGGTGCCACTATTTTGGCTGGAACTTGAAATCCTAAAGCAATTAAAACTCTTTCAAATGTAGTGAATGCCCAGTTGAAATCTCGGATGCTGTTTTATTGAAAACAAAGAACAGACTCCAACCCTCGAAATTGGCACTCCTTTCGTTTTAAAGAATTCTAAGTACTTTATATTTCAAGTTCTAGCCAAAATGGTGGTACCTACATGGTTAACCCTTAATGAATCACAGTAATCTGCTAAGGTCAATATATCGTTCACATACATTTTTATTAACGCAGCTTCTCATAAAGGATTCTATCATGGAAAACGTACCGGTGTGTACCAACACCTTTATGGTACTCCATGAAAGGAACTGGGCCATAATATTAGCGTGCGTTATGATGATTTTTTGACTCGGCAAAACTTTATTCAGGGGGCTTAGAACTTTTACTTGCATTGATAATAATATACGTTTTATACGACCATGTCGTGACAAAAGCCTATCTAGATACATGACGTCTTCTTTGACGTTAAGTCTTGAAACTTCTAAGCATGTTTAATAGTGTTTTGCAAGTAGCACAGGGCGACTAGCTTTGCGTACAAAGGACGACCCACTTAGTATATCAAGCTTTCAGTATTTATCAAAGGATGGCACCTGGTACAGTCACCACCGGCAGTTGAGGGGTAATTGCAAGATCTGAGTCAATGCCAATTTGGAGCCGCAACACCTTAAACAAAGTTTTTATTTGGCGAAACTCCGAGCTCATACACGTCATTGGGAGGTTAGCGGAGTACATTTTAGTGTTAAGCTTATTCCTTTTCAAGGTTGGGAGTCAGTTCTTTGTTTTCCACAGAACAGACTCCCACAACCTTGACACTAGAGGCGCTGATTTCGTTTCTTACAACACCTCTAGTACTAGTAAGTTGCCACCATCTTGAAAATCAGTACACGGCCTGAGGACACGCCATCTAATTGTCCAATGTGAAGATGTGGGTCGTGGGAATACACATTGTGATGAACGTCAATTAAAGGATTCTCAGCGAGTCGTTTAAAACTCCACATTTTCAGAAGGGTTTTAGATTGGGTTACTTCAAGGCTTTTAAAGCCCCAGAGAGCGTTCTCTTTACGACAGGGGCATATCTAAGACATAGGCATCCTTCTTTTCCGGCTCCTCGGGTACTTGTTCGCCACAATATCCACAGCAACACCACGCCCGGAAACAACATATCATAAGTACGCAAACTGGGATCCCTAGGGTAACGCACGAGCAAATGATAACCATGATGGTGATGTATTTTGTATCATTTAAGTCTGCGAAACCAGGGACTTCGGTTTGAGAGGATTTGATTGTGGACATTTCCGTTGTTGTTGTAGTCGGCGGGGTTGTCGTTGGCGTTGTTGATTCTGTTGTTGTTGTCGGGCAATATAGGACAGAATCGGTCAGCGTAACTGTAGGTGTGATTGGACAGGTGGTTATGAGGACAGGAGTTGGTTCTACCGTGATTGTTTGAGTTTTACTTTGAGTCACGGTGACTGTGGGCACTTTGATGTAATCCTCGTCTATCTTTCCATCATGGTCGTCATCTATGTTGTTGAAGAGTTCCTCACCTGTTAACCCATCGCAGTCATTGTCGACCCCATCGTGGTCCCCCGGTGGGGTGAGCACACATGAGCTCAAGTCGGTCAGTACCATGCCAGCAGGACAACCATAAGCTTCGTACGCGACTAAACCGTAAATAAGTATAAAATAAACGGCAGTGGCATCTTGATGAGAGACTGAGTGACTTCCAGCAGGAATTTCAAACTGAGTGGCAGTGTAGTTGGTTCCTTTGATTTCTGTCAGCGGCACCTTTGCCACAACGAGGGGCTGCCCGTCGACGACTAATCCTGACATTTGGTCCGTCCTTGCGACGACGTTAACAAAGTTTTTGATGAGACCGCCGCGCGTCGTTTGCATTTGTGTTATTGTAGAAAAGACATAGTTTTTACCATACTGCTGAATGGGGGTAATTAGAGCCATGAAACTGTCGGATTGTACGTCATCCTTCGACCGAGAGATGGATGCGCCGAACTGAGCCAAAAGCACTGGTCTGGAGGACGTAACAAAGGCGTACGCTTCGGTTGAATTCGCGATATAGGTGAAGAATTCTGTCCGGTTGATCGTCTTAACTACTTTACCATTAATCTTGATCTCAGTGTCATCTTCTGACGCTAAAAATAAATAAATCTACATGAGCTACGTACATGCATGTACATTGTATATAATGATAGTATGACGATAGGCCTACAGTTTTCGTAGCAAAGAGAAACATTCACTCACAACCAGCAAAACAACTCACGATTCATTTCCTGCCAAGGCATCTATCTTTGAAGAATAAAATTAATCAAAATTATATTCTAAGTCATACCGACTGAAGAAAAAGGTCAAAGAATTTCAATCGGAAGCCTAACGATAGCAAAATGTGATTTATGAGCCCGAAATTGAAGGGTTTAGATCACATAGGGCATACATTATAAACGCGATTTGAAAAAATAAATTGCTGACAAAAACCTACAAACAGTGTCACCATCTACATGTGTGATAAGAGGTATGCACTAATAGTGTACTTGTGTCCTTTGTGCTTCACTGTATACGCCCTTGAAATACACTAATAGTATTATCAATTCACAGTCCTCATGATACACGGCAACACTGGTCTTGTCAGGGCAGAGACATGTATTCATCCACAGGCGGAAGTGTGGCACATAGTCCGTACTGAACTGTGAAGCTGTGATAAGTACATGACTGTGATGGGTGAAAGTGGATTTATTCTTCAATCTTTGGTGGATTCTTAATCTACAGAGCCAGGCCATAACGGGGATATACTTTTTGATAATTAATTTAAGGAAATTATTGTCTCACTGGCCAGTTTAGAACTTGTATTCTAATAGCTAGGCCCATATCAGTGAGTGACGATTTGATGGCAATGCTGTACACAAATCAGTTTTTCTCAGGCAATCGGTATTGGAATGTTTTGAATTTTTACTATTATTTCGATAAAAGCCTCTTCAAAACACATATAAAATTTGGTGGGAATTAAAGCACCCTTGGTGTACTTTTTTCACCAACCTATATTCATTAAAATGTACACAGAATGTACACACTGTCTAATAGAGGTCTCTGGCCGTCATCAGCAACTGTTTTTTTCTTCTTCAAAATTGCATTTATGGCCTGTTTGTTCTAAGCTTTCAAGTTTCGGGTAACCAATTTCTGGCAACAACAGAAAGATTAGCACTGAGAGTGGGCCAGATCAACTGGTTGATTAAACAATCTACAAAATACTACTTAAATCAGAAAATGCATAGATATTACTGTTGTGGTATTTGATAGCTCAAATCGTTCTCGGGCTGGACAATGGTTCGGGTGCTGCCATCTGAACTAAACGACCATCTATATTCACCAAGAAGTAGAGAGGCTCAACAGTGATAGTAGTTCGTTTCGTCGCGAACTGGGTTGAATAAATGTAAGCCTTTCTTTAATTACATCGGCCTGATCACGACTCGATTGCAATCATCAACGAAAGCCAGCGAGCCAGGTTGGAATATTTGGTAAAATTTAATACCTTTGACAAAATGCATTTTCGAACAGTTATGCACCGCCCACTTCTTGCAAAACATAAATGGGGAATAGATCAGCGATATTGCGTACATCTTACCTAGAACTCTAAACTTCTGTCCAACGCTTATACCCTTAACCGGCGTGGTAATAAAGTCCTGGCCCCATCTGTTTACGGACGGAAGCTGTTCCACTAAATAGTCCGATGATTCAGTCGTCTTATTAGGAATGGTCACGCTTTCCCTTTCATTCCCGGCATAGACAGCAACAGGACGGTCACTGACAACTTGAGTTCCCGTTAGATCCAATGTGCTTGATACTTGAAATGCCGTGTATCTCTCAAGCCTTAACACCAAGGAGGTGCCACCCTTGTACGACTTTCCATTAAAGTCAAAATAGATTTTATCCAATTTTTTCTTCGGTAATTGAACTGCTATTGACGTGGGGTATTCTCCTGTTGCGACCAAGAAGGTGCTTCTACCTCGCTTTCGTTTGGGCTCGCGGTAGGATAACACTAAGTAGTTCCGTCCGAGGACATCAGTTGGTAGGGCTAAGTAGGCATCTATGGCATAAGAGAGTTTGTTGGCCCCGAAGACGACAATATCGGCATCCGAAGAGACACGGATTACTGCAAGAAAAAGATTTAATTTTTTTTACAAAGCATGGTGTCTCCTGTGCCTTTCCAAATTGCGTTCGACAGAATAGCTACACTCTTAATAATTTGGTGAAGCAGTTAACCACCTCCCCTCCATATGCCATTCCATATTGCAAGGTGTGGTTCAATAGAGACCCAAGACCTTTAACATCCCCAGATATTAAAAGCGCATAAGAGAAGTAGTCGTCCCGGACGCTCTATTCAAGGACAGATAGTCCTAATACTTTTTATGGCTCCTCCTACACAAACCGACCTCACGAAAGAACATTATCGGTGATCTTTGTCATGATGTTTGCACGGCCCAAAGGGGTTTTAAAGGGTCATCATCAGTGGTATATACATGCAGAGTCTTTTGATAAATGAAATTTATTGAAAGACTCTGAAATATGTCAACCCTCCACAAGCCAGGATTACAAAAGTCTCGAAAGAAAGAAAGTTCCTGCGGAGCCGGCACTCTAACACCGGCATTCTGATAGTTTTATGAAGAGCACCTGCCTTTGTCCGAAATTTCGGTTGTCCGGACCATAAGTTTGGTGGGTATCTTCACCATTTTTACCTCCCCTTTCTTCACACTTCCTTCGATTTTCGCCATTAATGATGAATCGCCCGGTGTGTCGATCTTAAAGTTCGCTACACGAGCGACTGCGGGAGTCAGGAAGAGTTGCAAAGCGCGTGCGCTCTTAGTGTCGCTGGCCGTATTAGCTGAGAATGCCACGATAAAATCTCGCCCAATGTTGTCGGGTGGCCCTGGAAGGAAAATGGGTGCATGTGAATCATGGTGTAGGTGACCATCTTGGCTACAATATTGTACTACTATTTACAGCGTATAATGCTGAACCTCATTTTGGTGGCAGCGGTTATGGATAGGCAACCACAACCGCTTAAATGTGTCGTTGAACACTTTGGAAGCTGTCAAAAACAGTCAAAATGACATTTCGATGTTTTAATTTGAGTTGTTTTAGAATGGAAATTGATACATCACCATGATCACTGACGGTATTGGTTGTCTCACCAAACACAGCTGGGGTGTACGGTCACTTCGCCCAACACCTCGTCAAGGCGCCTCGGTTTCGGGTTAGCTCCACTCTCGCGTTGTTTAGTGAGACAACCAGTGTTTCGCCAAGAATGCGAATCGTGGACTTTATATATATACATATATACGCATATAGTTGTGTGTCGGTTTTACGGTTTTTATATCTTGCGCACTTTTCAGTTCGGTTTTGGCGGCAATTTTGCGTAACATTCTTCTTCTATGCCATTTTTACGCCCTTTAGGTCATTCGCATTTCTGTACACACTTGAAGCACTAGAGCGTAGGGCAGGATCCGTTCGTTGTAGTTTGGGATATACATGTATACGTATAATTTCGGGAGTTCGGATTTGTGAGTAGTGTTAGGATTATTCGCCATGGCCAAATGAGCTAGGGTGATTGATATTTTATTCTAATTTTTATTCGCCGTAACGTGTCATCGACATTCCCACCTCATTCCAATTACGAGGTTAAGTTCATTCCGTGATCATGATGAACTGAGGTCATCGAAAATGTGGAAAGTTAAACCATCAATTATAGTTACCGACTGGAGAAATATTTCTCTCTTTCTCAGCTAGATGTATGCGATTGACAACTAGTGTTGACTGACCATCAATATGCGTACGTACGCATGTGACGGTCCGGGCTCTTGCACACGTATCAGTACGTTTACGGAGAGAGAGGAATACCAAAAAAGCGCAAAAATTGTGGCCCAGAAACCGACTGTATAGCATTTTGGACTCTGCACGCTGGGTTTGGACGTACACCATTGGATTGCACTACCTGTATTTCATCAACCTCGCCTCCAGTTCAAGATGCACAGTTTATATGGTTTGATAACCTTATCACGTGACCAAAGAATCAACCAAGGTTTATAGCGTTGACCTCAATAACTTGCACTTTAACATGAGATGACCATCCCTTGAGCGAAAATGATGCCGTTGAAATATAATTGAACTTCGTCAATTGTCGTGTGATGAACTAACATCAAAGGGTCACAGGTGGCTTGGGCGGGGCCTCATCGAGGTGTCGGAACGGACTCGACTGAAATGGCTTGGACGTCATACTAATTCGGGGGCAGTTGATGATGTGTCGTATACTTATCCGCGACCTACTGATGATTGATATTCACACGTCTATTTGTGAGCATGCTATTCAAAGAATACGTCTCTTTGATGAAGGACTTTGCAATGTTATACATTCTTGGTGGTGGTGAAGTGCATTGTTGTGATTATTGGTTCGACTCTGTTGAATTTTTGAAATCTTTTACACGTGGGATGACCAACCCATTCATCAAGGTGACCAGTTCAGGGCAACTGCGATGGGAAATCGAGATTTATTCAAGGCTGAATTCTTCAAACCTGTAGCATTTCCGTCATTCCACGTGTCATGCATGCCAATGTATAACAATGTATTTCGATGTAGCCTACTCGTGCAAACTAGGAATAGATTTCAGTGTGCAATATCAAAGTGTGATTCTGGCTTGATCATATGGGCAATGAACTATGTTTGGATGGCTTTTTTTGGGACTTCTTTGTGCTTCGAACAGCTGAATTCGCGGCAAAGGGAACTTTGAAAACGAGTTGTGGTGCGATGCAGTTACATGTATAGGCTGTGAAGTAATGAGTTTTTGCTATACATGTATCTGATTACACTCCGGACGCAGTGGACCGGCCTCGTTCCTCACCCTAAGGCCAGACCAAATTAGGATGACACGATGGAGCAGCGGACGTCTTCGGTAGGTCCATTTAAAGTCTATTCATTCATTCTACTTCCATGCAGTCAGTATTCAGGCAGATGAAAGAACAGATAGTGGACTTATATATACAGTATATCATTTCACAGGGGTTTGGTTCAATACCTGACACTGGCACGCTGACACTGACACTGGCACGGACATATTTTTTGCCAGAAAATGCAAACACAGTGTTTCAGGGACATAATTAATTTTTGAAAGGTAGATCAAATGGTCAGCATTTATTTGAATCAATTCAAAGTTTAAAAAAACATATGATACAGTCTCGCCACAGCCACTGGGCTGCAGCCTGCACCTAATGCTGGTCAGTCCTAGTCTGTTGCACTAACTTATATTCTATCATGTCAATTGCATGCCTACACATAGGCTACGGTATGCAGTAGGTAAACAAGGCATAGGCTATAGGCTACAGAGACTACACCATAGACAGTGACAAGGCCCATGATAATGGCAGACAGCAGTCTGATTTCATACGAATTTCAGTGGATTGCAGACCATTTTGGGATGCATCCTTGGACTAGTGCCAGTGCCAGCATGCCAGCATGCCAGTGGCAAGTATTGAACCAACCCACTAAGAGGTACCACGTCGGTCCAAATGTCAGTCCATCCATAAGTGATATCTCCTCCGAGTATGGCAAGCCAAAGCGGAATTTATTCAAGACTTTAGAATTACCATTCAAGAAGTTAAATATAAGTTCAAGAAGGAAATATATGTTCAAGACTAAAATATGTTCAACCTTGAATCAAATGTTTTCAACCTTGAATAAAATATGTCCAACCTTGAACAAAATATATTCAACCTTGAACAAAATATGTCCAACCTTGAACAAAATATATTCAAGACTCACGTGACCATATTCAAGACGCACGTGACCACAAAATTGATGACGTAGAGCGTAGAATCTGTGGTACTTCTGATGCGTTCTGTTTCACGACATGATTGATTGCCTGTATAGCCTAAACACTCAAACATGTCAAAAGACAACGAGAATCCGATACAGTGGTGTCGGCCTTAAGAATGAAAGGTGAGAGGCATTGCGCATTTTGAACCTATAATTTGCCTGATATGTCTGTGAAACATGTATCGACTCTGACATTCACTCGGCATCCATGTCATGATGTGTAGGATTACAGTACATGTCAGGTGTAGGCGGCGAGGTACGTGTACAACCATGTGTCAAAACCTCGTGCGAACAATTCGAGCTCCGAAACGCAACACAAGTACCATGGGTTCGGGAAAGTCCGGACGCGGGTTCGGGAAAGTCCGTAAAGCATCAAAACATGAGCAACTACGTCATCAATTTTGTGGTCACGTGCGTCTTGAATATGGTCACGTGAGTCTTGAATATATTTTGTTCAAGGTTGAATATATTTTGTTCAAGGTTGGACATATTTTATTCAAGGTTGAACATATTTTATTCAAGGTTGAAAACATTTGATTCAAGGTTGAACATATTTTAGTCTTGAACATATATTTCCTTCTTGAACTTATATTTAACTTCTTGAATGGTAATTCTAAAGTCTTGAATAAATTCCGCTTTGGCTTGCCATATCCGAGACCGTTCAACGTGCCAACTTGAAACTTTGGTACATGTTTGGTACTCTTCCACTGATGTGCACAACACCCTTAAAATTTCGATCCAACTCCGTCTCTTGCCACCAGGGGGTGATATGCGAAAACAAACCAAGTGCGGTATCTCGCTTATTAGTCATTCGTTTTCGATAATGGTATGTACCCTAAGCAAGGATACATCACATATCGCACGGGTTTTTGATTTGACCTACTTTTCAAGGTCACAGAGTTCAAATGTCGTAAATTGGCAACGGGAGTGTAACTATGGCACGTTTCTTAACCACTAAAGCAATGAATTTGAAACTTAGTACACTTGACCACCTATGTCAGATAACTTCTGTCAACGACTTTCAGTTCGATCTGATTTTCCACTAGGCCACCAGGGGGCCAAAACTGAAATGACAAAAAGTCCAATACCTTGCTTATTAGTGACTCGTTTTCTATGATATTTTTGTGGTAGGTACCCTAGGCAAGGAGACATCACATGCCAAACAGATTTCCATGTGACCTACCTTTCAAGGTCACAGAGGTCAAATGAATTCGTTTTTGAATCATTTTTGGCTCACCGTCTAGGTGAGTCTATACAATATTGCAGTGTCCGTCGTCCGTCGTTGTATCCTATTTCAAAAACAATGGCATGATTCTTAACCGCTAGGGCTATGAACTTGAAACTTTGTACACAGGACCCTCGGGTCAGTTGACCGCTGACAATGAATTTCAGTCCGATCTGATCCTTAACTTGGGCACAAGGGGGCCAGAAGTGGAAACATGTAAAGTGTGATATCTCTCTTATGAGGGACCTGTTTTCGATAAAATTTTTATGGTAGGTTCTCCTAGCAAGGATACATCACATATCTACGGGTTTTTGAGTTGACCTAGTTTTCATGGTCACACAGGTCAAATGGTGTAAATTGGCCGTTTGAGTGTAACTATGGCACGTTTCTTAACCGCTAAAGCTATGAACTTGAAATTTGGTACAGATGACTCCCTATGTCATGTAACCTCTGACAATGAATTTCGGTCCGATCTGATTTTTGACTTGGCCACCAGGGGGCCAGAAGTGGAAACATAAAAAGTGTGATATTTCTCTAATGGGTCACTCGTTTTCGATAAAATTTTGATGGTAGGTTTTCCTAGCAAACATACATCGCATATTATACGGGTTTTTGATTTGTCCAAATTTTAAAGGTCACATAGGTCAAATGGCGTAAATTGGCCGTTTCAGTGTAACTATGGCTCGTTTCCTAATCGCAAAAGCTATGAACTTGAAATTTGGTGCACATGACTCCCTACGTCATGTAACCTCGGACACCGAATTTCGATCCGATCTGATTCTCGACTTGGCCACCAGGAGGCCAAAACTAAAAAGGGAAAATGTGCAATATCACGCTTATTAGTGATTTGTTTTCGATGATATTTGTATGGTAGTTACTCCAAGCAACAATACATCAAATGTCGTACCGACTTTGGTTTGACCTATATACTATACATGTAGCATGTTTCTTAGATTAATTCGTAACCACCAAATATCTATACGATGAGCACAATGGCCCTTGGCCATTTCATTTGTACACAGGACACCAATATCGATTTCAACCATTGACATCCAGATAGAATTTTTTTTCTGATATTCAGTCTTCAACATATTTCTTTGGGCTTTTTGTTACAAAAGAACATGTTAATTCTAAATCCTAAATGTTTAACAATTGAATTAAAAACCAATGGTAACAGGGGCCAGTGCCGAAATCAGAATGTCAGGAGTACAATATTTTGCGAATTAGGCCCTACTAATCCCTAAAACTCGAGACGTTGTTTTCAAAATCTCTCTCCCCAATATACCATACTTAAAATGTCATGCTGCTTTTACATTATATCAGCAGTAAAGTGTCGTAACTAAATTTATGTAACTGATATGAAGCTGGCTATTAGGTGCTCCACAATCATAGATTTCAGTGGTCAAAATGTTACTTTTTTTAGAACATCGTGCATTTGGTAAATAAATCTTCAACACAGTCGAAATGTGGACAAATTTTAGCTCCCAAATAGAGAACTGGTCTGTGAAACCCGAGGAAAAAAACAGAAAAAAACGTCCTGAATGGCTTTGGTAGACCCAGTAGATTGGCTGAAAGAGGAATGTGGCAGAACTTACCTGCAGGTGGTCCTGTATAAACACCGTTGATCAGGAGAAACATCAGAGCGAGCCACTCCATTTTTAACTCCGAAATGAATGATACTCTTTATGCGAAGTTCTACCAGGCGGCCACTGGAAAGTTTATCATACTTCACAGGGAATGCACCAACCTCCAGCCAGTTTTATTTACTAATGAAACAGTGTCGTATAATCATCCTGGGCGAGATTATTGATTTCAATTAAAACTGCGTTAATGAAGTAGTAATTCTATACTCCATCAATTTATACCTTGAAATAAATGACACTATATATATATTTGCATTTTACCCGGCGCCCCAAAATACAATTTGACAATGAAACATGTAACCACCATGCTAGTGTATCATGTTGTTGAAGTGACAGCAAGTGTTGTAAAAATTGATAATCCGTTGATTGAGAGATGGGACCCGGAGGCAATGAGCAGAAAAAAATTATCATCATACTTTAATAGAAAACCCCAGATACGTGTACATAAAGAAATAAAGAACGGGGTTGTTTGCAGCTTTTACGACTAAACTGGAGCTCGTTGCTTGTAAGGAAAATACAAAACCTGACTATAAATTTAGAAAGCTACGAAAAACTTTTTATCGGGCGGCCGCAGCTAAATCAGTGACACGGATAAGCAAAAGCTTTTATTTTTTAAACCTAATAAACAACTTCAAGAGGAAAGCAGGCCTTTAATAACATCATTTAAGGACACACCCTGATTTTCTGACATGTAGGTTTGGCTTATTCTACCGTGATTTCGTCGCGTTTGCGCCAAACATCGGCCTTAGCTTTCGCGCCAAAAGCGGTCTTTTTTGGCAAAACCACGAGGCCAGGTTTCGCGACCCTTATGATGAGCTACGGACGAAATATGTAAATGTGATTGATCGACGAAGGTTTTTCAGGAGTTCCCTTATTCCTCGAGTCCTAGTGTGTTCGATTACTCACGCAGCACTTCCTCTGGCACTCATGCAAGATTCTTATGGCTTGCGCAGTAGAGGTGACTTTAAGCAGAACGATAACGAGCCAGACCCGTGTTATCACGCAGTATAATGTACCTTCTCGGTAGCAGAGGTTACCATTTCGGAGACTGATTCTTGGTGCCAAAATTTAGTGTAAAATATGGGAAAAAAACAAAAAAATTCATTTAACCATGATCTTGTACTCGTCAAAGTTAATCAATTACACTTGTCGCGAGCGTTCTTCCGCTTTTCCATTTCCCATCATATTTCTTCTATAGCACACTTTGGACACCGTAGAAGTTATTTTCCCACCTTGCAAATCACATCGTCTGCCACCTTGTCATCATCTTGGCCTTGCACGACAGGCTTTAGTCGTGGCATCAGAGGAGTATCAAAACTACTAAAGGATGTCGCGCTTGTGGGCGCGGCGCCAGTAATCGAAAATGCTATAAAGTATGAAAATCGATTTAGGAGTGTGAATGATTGAGCGCAAAACATGATGATCACACAGATCTTCGTTACGTACACATGTATCTCCTCGTTCGTAAGGGTTGCGAAACCTGCCTATTAGGAGGGTCACAGTTATACGGGTAGATCGTCGAAATATTGCTCTTTGCTGTTTCCAATCGATAATATGGAACATATAAGTAAGTACTATGTATATATCTTGTTAAAGGATATGCTATGATCGTCCCGTCTTTCTGATTGTGCATTCTCCGAAGTAGAATTACTTCGGCCCTTTGTGCAGCATGCAATGTATAAGCTATCTCGTTCAATTCATGCAGGTTTTTGACGATATCTCCGTCAAAATTAAATGTACAGCTGTCCCTGTATGTTTTTATATGCATGACATATAGGCCCTGGGCTTATGTCGCCAAAGCAACAGTTTAGGCCTACCAGTGCTAATCATTATCGTTTTGAAATACACCCTACGGTCATGCATGTAATTGTACTGTTGGTAGGCAGGCTATCGACCATTTTCCAAAGAGTTGGTTTTTTAATCACGTCAAGAAAAAATTGCAGATTTCATTCGACATGCATGTATAGTGCACCACGTGTATTTGCCCGAGGTGACGTAGGCCTACAGATCCCCACGAAACGCGTTTCATGGTGTTATCAAGCTTACCCTGATGCCCCTTTGGATCAGCCGTTCAATTTGTGTGGGCATGTCCACTACGAAAAAAGAAGGTGCAACATTCTACTGCAATGCTTTTGAGAACGAGACAGCGTACAAATAAATTTCATATATACAATTACATGTAGAAAGGCTTTTTTAATTAAAAAATTTTACTGAAAAATGACTATTTGAGGACAGGTTTGTACATTGTACCACCTGTCTTAATGTTGTCGAATTGCGGTTCCCGTTGATGATAACGACTGCTGTGGAGGTAATGTCCGGCAGATGTCTTTGACCAGCGGGTTAGGCTTATGCATGAATGATTATTGTCTTAACACAATAGAGCAGTTGCGGAGCGAGGTGACGAATCAAATATACATTGCCGAGTGTGACCGAAGCCGAGCTCTCGGGAATGTTCGTGATATGCATTTGGATCTTCTACTGAATATAACCATTACCCCCAGTGCACGAATCGAAAGCGAGGCATTCTCTGCAGACACCGTACGGTGCACATCGAGTATACATATTTATGCCTCGCTTTCGATTCGTGCACTGGGGGTAATGGGCATATTCAGTAGACGATCCAAAAGCACATCACGAACACTCCCGAGAACTCGGCTTTGGCTTTACTCGGGAATTATATCTGACCCGTCAGCTTTAATAATTTTAGGCCCTTGGGGGTGATAATCGTAATGAATTTTAATTTCGGGTCACAGTCTGCATTCATTTATTTCAGATAGCGATCGAAGGTGATCGGCTACAGTCAACTCCACGCGGTAACTCCTGAAAAGAAAGTGTCTGCTATAGTTCATCATGCTTCGACCAGGCAGTGCTGGCAATTCGTGGGAACTAACATCCGTTCCCACGCCGTATAAAATGTAACTGGAAGTGTCTACTTTGATCACAGAGGTTGTGGATACTATAGCATTTACTTGGTAAGTACTGCGATATACTTCTTTTTTTTTACTTGTGAATCCAACGGGTGTATTTTGGGATTTTTATTTCAATTGGAAACGTACTTATATTTCAGATGCAATCAAGAAAGAAAGGATATCACTTTTCACAGTTTATGGATTTCGTGTGTTGTTTCATTTGGGATTTCAGAAAGTTTTTCTTTTGATTGGATATTGTCATTGTACCCTTTTGGATGGCAGGTAAGCTTACTCTTTAACAGCAGAATATTTCAGTAGCTACTCAGGCTGTTTAGGAAGACCAGCCCACATGTTATTTTAGTTCTTACAGGGGGCTTTTTATAATTCAATTAACTCTAATGCATTGACCATTGACCTTTTCGGATTGACTTTGCCTGAATTACTAAATTATCCATGAAAACAACAACATTCAAATTAGAGAAAACGATCATGTTGCTTCAATGCTGCTACTGCTGCTGATGATGAATATACTAGCTATAATTGTTGAGAACGACTAGCACTTAGTTCTAAAGACCGTTCTTATGGGGGGCTTATTAAATTTATCTAACTCTATGCGTTAACGGTTGACCTTATCAGATTGCATTTGCCTGAATCATTTTCTTATTCATGTATAACGCCCGTGACAAACATTCCACGCAAACAAAAACGTTAACATTTTAAAACAGAAAGTTATTTTTTTTAAAAGACGTACGGTTTTGTGATTAGTGACGCCCGGGATACGCAAATCCAATGAAAATGTATTTCAGCCGTACATGGTGCAGTGTTCACAACCCCGCCCCCAAAATTGAACGCCCCCGAAACTTTGGTGATAACGGTCATCGTCTGTTTTATAATCTCAGTCACTGGTCCTTCCTGATGTCCGCATTGTTACACTGACACAATGGATATTGATACCAATATAGCCAATAGTAAATTGCTTGGACGTGAACGGAATATACACCCCAGGACGAGGTTAGTGTTTTTTTATGAGCAAAGAAACAAATCACAATTAGAGGAGGTTTGTTGGAGCTTAATGGTTATCTGTTAGCAGCAAGTGTCAATTCTTGGCATCGCTTCGACGAAAAAAAGGCCATTTATTCTGTATTGATGGCATCCTTTATCCTCATATCCTAATACTATTTTCCAAGATGGATGACCTTGTACACGCGGGGGTGCCAGTTATAGACTGATATAACTACCACGTTTAGGAGAATAAATGATGTGATGACAGTACAACATATGACTGAGCTGGTAATTATAATAAAGTGCCGACGATTTAGCACTCATAAAAGTAATAAACCAAAAATCATTGACTTCAGTTTCCTCACATGTTCCATGGGTGCCCGATACTGCGAATTGTTCAAATTTCCCCTCGCAAATACACACTCAGTCATGCTGCTTCTGATCCAAGTCCTGCGCGGCCAAAACGCTGTGATTGAAATCGCGACTGGGAGCAGCAAATAACATTCGTTAAGACGTGAACTGACTTCGCATGAGCATCTTGGGGCAGCTTCTTTCAGATCAGAAAACAAAACTCGACAAATCTCGATTTAGGGAAATTCGGGTGATTTTTCTTGTTCTAATATATGATATTGGTGGCAAGTTTTGCGATAAGTTGCTCGGTGAAGTCGCGTAATAAATCTCTCCGTGTAAAACTGTTCGCCGCCAACTGTTAAGAACTACTGATCTTAAAGAACATCTTAAAAAAATATCGTGATGCATCAAAGGCTAGCATTAGCGAATTGTCTTCTCATTTGATATAATGGGAACATGAGAAGTGTGTGGATTAAAACCCTTTAAGCATTATGATGTACGAAAGTAATTATAGAGTTAATAGATTACTTCAAATATCTTTTGAAGGGAAATTTCGCTTTCAATTTGACGGTTGATTTTTGCAAAAAGGAAAAGCGAACACGTTCTTTTTTTAGAAGTCACGTATCCAGCATGACCGTGTTTTTGTTTCAGCTTGTCTCTCATCCAGTTTTCCCTTCGTAATCATGAACCAAGTTGAGTGACACAGGCCGTTTTCAGCGTCCATGTAACGTGCCGAGCATAGCTTAATTCGTTATGGGCCGTCCCCGGTCTCTTCCGCCCACTCCCTCAGCACGCTTAATAGCCTTTCCTTTTCCATTGATGAGGGATAATCAAACCGCAACTGTTTTTCCGATCAACAATTCGTGCTACCATGGCGGATCCTCCACAGGAGACTGACGAACGAGTGTTTTGACTCTTGTTCGTCCTGCCCTATCATCGGGCTGGGGTTTCGCCAATCAGTTGGAAAATGTGTTTGTTTGGTTTTTTGTCTTCGGTTTCTGTTGGCACTTAAGGGGAGATATATATGAGGAACGACTGGGTGGCCAGATTCCCCTTCGTCTGATTCCGATTATCGTCACGGGTTCATGTAAATGTTAGTCCGCCAGTTCTTTGGTCGGTTGGTTTTTCATCTTTGTTGGATAAAAGGGAGTTTTTGTTATAAAATATCTGAATTCTTAAGATGCATGATTGTCTAATCCGGATATTGGAGTCGCATACATGTAACGCATGATAAGAGTTGTATAATATTAAGTGGTCAGCATTTTTGCGACCGAAAGAGAATAACTTGTCTAGCTTCAAATAACTGATAGCATACCCCTGCTGCTCAACGGAGAACAGTAGCTATACGTACTATGTACAACAACGCCTCACCGCGGTCGATCCCTTTGTCTGAAAAAAACATGTGAGACATTTGGAGTGAATCGCTCGATAGTTGACGATGATATTCTCACTTTTTTACGACCAAGGTAATCTCGTTGAGCGTGTTAAACGTGATCCTCGCTAAAACCTTGATGTTCTCATCAAGGTCTATGGAGACACCTTTTTGCAAAAGCATTTAACCTTGGGGAAACCACCTGCCCACTTCTTGTCTTAAGGGGAGATTTTCGTTACCTTAGATTGGCTGAATACTTAGAGTATATGAACACTGTTACAACTCCTGAAGGTATAAAAAAAGAAGAAAACTTGTTTTGCGCGAAAAGAAGCGGCAGAGAACAATTTACATGTATATACCGTTTGCATAAAACAGTTTTTACTGTTAAATATTTCTTTTGAATATTGTTTAAACGTGATCACTAAATTGAAGTGGCGTTTCCTTTTACATATTCTTGAACAGGCACCATAGAAACTGTCTCGAAATGTACCCAGACTGAATGCCTTCATCGCCACATCAACACAAATATTATAGAAAAGAAACTCTCTGGCATTTACAATCCGTGGATGTCACATGGGGAGGAAATCCAAATCGATTGTATAGACGGGTGTGCCGGAATGTCTAGTGATTTAAAATGACAACAGACAATTGGTGACAATGCGGCGTGAGTATAGATCGAAAGTGAGTTGATAGAGAGCGGTGCCTCGGGGAAAGTCTGGGGAGGTGGATGGCAATAACTGGCCATTAAAATCGTAAACTATCAGATGAAAGGCTCACAAACCCTGATGAAGTTGAGATAGATATGAAGACGCGGCAGATTGATAGACAATGAGAGTTGGAAATGTCACTATCGGAAATATGAGGTTCGTTTGTGGTATCATATTCCGCAAGGCACCCTGATGATCTTATAAGAGGTTGGCGCATCATTATCAAAGACATCATTATGGCTAACAAGTAGTCCAGACCTATACTTTTTTCAATCGCATTTTCCCAAGAAGAAAATATGTTTATTATGAAAAAACCACTGCAAAATACGCAAGTTACACAATTTATATATTCTACACTCCATAAACAACGATAAAGAGGGTGTAGAGAACGATAAAACAGATTTAGTAACTATAAGAGTTGTTTATGAATTGAATACTTTACCGCTCAGTATTAATGGCGGACCTAAAGAGAGATCTTAAATTTTGTTAAACGAAAACAAAGATAAATAATTTACATTTATCATTGTGGTGCGGGTAATTCACCGCCTCCCGTCTCGTTTCCGTCTCGCTACCGACATGTGACCGTTTATAGTGGTGTTCTGTTATGACTTTCCGTGATAGAGTGAAGCCGTGACATGGTGTCGTAATATTTTACGTGACATGATGTACTCTCTCGGAACATCGCAACAGAACCTATCTATTTTCGGCTTTTTACGAGTGCTGGACGGGAACATGATCGGAGTTGCTAGACCTGCATTTCTCTCCGCTATGATACTGTTGGTTAACAACAAAGAAATATCAGATCTATTTGCCATTTCAACATGATCTTGGATCAACCTCATTTAAATCTATAGTTGTCATCGTTTCATCCTTCCATCCAAGCGGTCTGTATCAATTTCCCTTAGCCCGGAGCTACAACAAAGAACTGACTTGAAAACTATGATATCCAGCAGAGTCAATAAGATACTCTATCAATCTACCATGGAGATGTTTTCCCATGAGGCATTCAAGATGAGTGTTTATTATAGGGAACACAGACCTAACAGGAATTAATTTCTGTTGCATTGGTGCGCAGGCCACGGGTTCAACGGGGTATGGGTTGAAAGCTTTAATGTAGAAATTACGAAAAATGGAAGTAGAATTGCTGACAATGTAAGAGGAAAGAGTAGAGAGGGAAAACACAGTGGCCATTTTGTCAACATGGCTACCTTTAACGTAATAATTTATCACAAATCATAAATCGACTTTCATACTTAGTTGTAGCATTACGGGGAATCAGGAAAATCTGGCCAAAACCGTCGTCGATGAAATACAATTACAAATGTATATAATACATACTTCGTTTTCCGTCGATCGTAGCTCTTGTAAGGAATGCAACCTTGCCTATAGCTTACCTATCTTACTTTTACATCTGCATGATTTGAATATTTCAATCAACGGCGGATGCCTTACCCAGATACTTTAAAATTTACCCTATCCCGGGACCCATGTGAAGGAATGCAATACTGAATTTCTATGGCACGGATATCTGTTCTAGATATGGCCCACTAAGCCTCTTTAAAATGAATCGGTCCCTGGGGATAGGGTAAATACGCTTCTTGTATCGTGCATCATGTCTCGTCTAAATCTGGTCGCGCTCACTAGAGAGACAGCAGTAGGTGAGGGTGGGTGTAATTGATTACCTTTTTCATTCGACATTTGGCGAATTGAATTATCATCATTTCAAGCAGTAATTACCATACACAAAAAACGTAACACAGTTCAAAATTGGTCAGTTGTCCAATTTAAGTTTGTTTCTATTAAAAGTTGGTTAGTTAACCAACCTGATAAGTCAGGCCAATTGGTCAGCTGCCAACTCATGGTTATACATGTATGACCAATTTGAAGGTCAAAAGCGCAGGAGGTCCTGCTTGACCAACCGTGTTTGCAAAGCACCAAAGCATGCATTCTCAAGTTAGGTTGAGCTGGAAGCTTAACTTTTAGTGGCATATCCACAACCACAACCCTGTCCACGGCCACGCGCTTCTCCGCAGAGGCCATCTTGATTAGCACATCATATGTCGTATCTCAGTCCGGCATCGATATCATTCATTCGCCAATTTGGCTTGATAACCGTACGTTTGGAATCAAGTAGAGGTTACAGTAAGATAAGTCAGAACAACACATAGCCGGGGTGTGCTAAAGCAAAGCATTATGATCTCTGCAAGAATAGAACTAGCTGGAGGGTATCCAAGCAAACGATGTAATGTCATGTTGTGGAACCATCCATCCTCTTACCCACAGGAAAACAGTGATAACTCGTTCAGTGAGATATCTTTCAGTTGTACGCTACCGGTAGTTGGTCCGGATCATGGTGTACGATGCCGTCGGGCTCCTCTTAGAAATCTGTGTCGTACGACACCATGAGATCATATTACGATTAGCCATTTTAATAACAACTGCAACATCTGTCTAGATTATGCTTTATCATTCAATCAGCAGCTAATATGTTGGCCGGAAGATTCAAGTAATGATATAAAGACGTCCTATTCATGTTGGCATTCACACTACATTAACTACTACCTCTCTGCAGATGTGATTACTTCTATATATCTAAAGGTAGCCTATGATGAGACTCTAACACGATGGCCAGTTTAGTAACAACTGCTTTTTATACGCCCGCTCCGGAGCGTATTATGGTATGGCGCTCGGTGTCCGTCTGTCCGTTAACTTTTCATTGTCCACGCGATTTCTGAAATTCTACATCATGTATATTCACCAAACCTGGTTTGCAGGGCACTAGTATAGGCCCAAAGAAGCCTATTGATTTGGAGGTCATAGGGTCAAAGGTCAAGGTCACGAAGACCTGTTTCCAGTTTCCGCTTACCTTTCATTGTCCACGCGATTACTGAAATTCTATATCATGTATAGTCACCAAACCTGGTTTGCAGGGCATGAATGAATGAATAGAAATACTTATATAGGGCGCCTTTCCTCGGTCCACCACGCTCAAGGCGCCACAGGCCCTAGTATAGGCCCGAAGAAGCCTATTGATTTGGAGGTCAAAAGGTCAAAGGTCAAGGTCACGAAGATCTGTTTCCATTTGCCGCTTACCTGCTACTTCACACACTTTTCACCCTGACCAACCACCCTTTACTCTTATGGCGGGCGTATAATCAGTGATAATGTGCTCGCTCGGCGTAGCTCTTGTTTCTAGATGTTGCTCTGTATATCATAAATCATTCACCTGAATGAAATCGTTGTCCGCAGACAGATGCATATCGCAATGCAGATCAAGCTTGATATTTGTTTTGGAAATCACATGACCGTAGTGTACCAGTGGTGTACGGACCTGCATAGGTGAACCATTCCCAGTTGTGTGTCTAGGGGATTCCATGAGATGGTATTTTGATAGCCACTTTAATAAAAACTGCCTCTTTCAAGATGTTGTTCTGTCATTAATCAATCAATAACTTAATGAAATCCATGTCTGCGAACGATGCATATCGCAGTGAAGGACGTGTACCATGTTCATACTGGTATGACTGGTCAATATTTTATTCGTCTTCTATTGTGGTGGTGAGCGGTTTTCAGGTAGCAGGTTCTGCGCGAAGAGTAGATTCTTGTTGATCCTGGTGTAAGGGTAGTTCACGTTATAACAGTAAAATGGTTTTTTATATCAACCCTCTTAAAAATAAGGCTTTTGGGGCGTTTCAAAAACCTTAGTTTTTTTAGCCAACTCAAATATGCGCCCCAGAAGTTTTTCCAGCAAAATGAGGTTTCTGAGATTGTGAAAAATCCTGAAGGAATAATCACTAAAAACTCAGCGCGGTGCATATTTGTGTTGGCTAAAAAACCCTAAAAGGTTATACAAAAGCTCGAAAAACCTTTATTTATTGGACTGAGACAGCTAGTGCTGTATAGCTCGGCTTGTTATGGTAGACTGTATTAATCAAAATAACCAGCCAATTTTGCCGTTGGCCATTATTCTTAACTGGTTGTTTACATTCTATAACCGATGGAGTAAGACATAAGGACCTAATTGTACTTTCAGCCTTAAATAATTTGAATGTGCTGCATGTAAACATGTGTGATAAACTTTTTTAGCACCACCACAAAATATGAGCGCCCGTGGTTTTATACAATGCAGAGGAAACACGCGTCATTGTTGTTCTTGTTCGGAATGTACAAAAGAGCCTTAATGCACTTCTTCTTATTCAGTCTCCGGGTGTATCATTGAATGGTTGCTTATTTTTGTACTCAAAGCCAACACGGTGCATTGCTCCACTGATTTTCTTGCCCTCTATTACAGCGTCGTATTTCTCAAGCTACAAAATAGGTCCATTAGACAAAAATTGTACCGTCGTTCATTCGGGAACCAAAAGGACAAAGAACGATTTCTTTGAAGATAAAAAGTGATTTTGATGGAGCTGTTGATAACAGAAAGATTAGATAATGTTCCCCCTCAGTGATGATAAAATACTTGCAATGATTAACGTTACTAAGGAATACTTTAGGTATGCAGGAGACTTAATATCTTGGTTTTGCATCTAGAAATTTTTCTTTTGATTTACATGTACATTAACGTTAATTGATTGATGTCTACCAATTCACAAACTCATCGTTAAAATGAGGTTTTTATAGTAAATACAGGTCAGTTATCGCTGCACTACACATGTCTGATATCAAGAAAAAAATAGAGGCCGGTCTGTATTTATTCGTGCTGAGACGTACGTCGAATAAGACCTTTTCCACGATATCTACAGCGTTCCCCTGATGGTCGCCCGTGATCTCCCCGACAATGCAAATATGACAAATTCGTATTCTATAGCCGCGGAATTGATTATTTGGGAACAATCACTCACTACTAATAGAAAAGTCGGTGGGGACCAGATGCAATCGATTATAATGGCTTATACAGTGTCATTGGTGATGGTCTCTGATGGGTTCATGGGGACTATCAATTTGTTACCATTAAGGAGGTCTTTCACGACATCCTTGAGGACTGTGCATCCATCTGCCTCTCTTATTGCCTTCACTGCTAAAACGAGATTTCAAAATGCATGATTATGCGAACATTCCCGAGTACTCCAATTCTACCTTAATCGGGAAAGCCTTTTTGACCAATCAATTTTGAATTAGGCAGACATCCCCTCTACTTAGTTTTACGTATAGTAGGTCCCAGGTTCCAGCAGCACAGCATTATCAAACATTATGTTGACATCTAATCTTTAGATAAAAGTATTGGACATTGGTCCAATCTAACGAAGGAAACCGATTGTGCGTAACAACCTTATTTTTCGCGGTTGACGACCTATGAATGACGAATGACGTTTTCCGCAGTGACATTATTTACTGTAAGTGTTTTTAATCGTTTTGATATCAAATTACAAAACGTTAAGATATTGAGTTCATCTTTGAGACGTCGCACATGGATTGGAGTTATTGGGATGAGATGAAATCATAAAATTCGACATGTTAGCCTTGTGGGACTGGTTTCACATGACTTAGATGCTTAACTGATAATGGGCTTTTTACGCGAACTAATTATTAAGTTCATTAAAAGGAGAATGTTATTTTCCAGGAATGTACTTAACTGTTTTTGCTCAAAGAGACGCAGCTATCAAAGAAAAAGCTGATTCTGGTGGTCGAAAAAGCTGATAGCGATGTACCAACAGCGTGATTAAGTTTCTAAGTTTCCGGATATCTTGTGAAGAGCGGATTTGCTGTGGCGTATTGAGGACATTGACCACGACTTTCCGATGTGATATTCCCATAATCACGTCGAAAGGACTTATCTCCGCCCCGCACCTGCGTCAGCTTGGAATACTGTTCCTCTGAAAAAGACTGGAGTTCGTCGCAAGGTAATTATCATTGGTTATTTTATGATAGAGCATTCAGTGAAAGAAGCTTCGGGGCAAGGCTTCACCAGTCAGGGCTGATAATAATGCAGAGGTGCATGCACTGGAATTACTATAATCATGTACTTCGTAATCATATAACTAACTAAAGTCAGTTCAATTAATTCATAAGGTGTTGGACGTTTCCTAAAAATTCCGTTCTCGGAGGCGCATTCTCGTACTTGACATCATTCCCGTTTTCAATGAAGAAATTTGAGTACACAATCGAGGTAGTTAAAAAAATTAAGAAGTTAGTTTTTTTGTGGCAAATCGATTGACACAGAGTTAAAAACTGCCACGGTAATTGGAGGACCGGATATGATAGAACTGTGGATGTCCAATGGTTTAGCAATTGAAGAAAGTCCTCATCATTTCGCGAAGGATTTGTCACAGTAATCATTCTGACGCAACCCAGTGATGCTTGAGTACCGGCCCTTTAAGACCTTTTCGTAGATTGCAAAATAAATAACAAAAGGAAGCAGCTTAATTTTTTCCTAAGTTGACATTACATGTACTTAGTAATATAAGCTTACAGCGGAGCTCATCTCAAACTCTTAAAAAGGGACAAAATACAAGTTATTATTTCTACTTATGCATTGTAAAGCGCCCACTATAAGTTGCATATGGATATAAAATATTATGACAGCCTCTTCAGTTTTTACTATGCAGACTTTTGTAACTTTTTGGCCGTCGTGACGCTTCGCGCGTCTCGCTATTTTTTATGAGTGTTACTCATATTTCCTTGTTTTGTGAAATATGTTACTTTCATGACTTAGGTTGCAGGCCTCTATTGTTTAAACCTTCATGTGTCGCAGACGAGGTTGTTTTGAATGATGATTTGCTGATGGAAGAGTTAAAAAGACGAACATTTTCCATCTATGATTATAATATTACAGGAAAGTGGGGAATGAAAAACATACGACTGAGAAATAACAAGTTTCAATGACAGGATCAGTTGGAATTCAGATTTTCTGCGACGGGATTTAAAGTATGGAAAGAAAAGTCATCTTGACAATATGGTCTGCTTCCTCGTCAAACCGCCAAATATCCAAGTCGCATTGAGCGCTTCAATATCGACAAAGACAGGTGAGCACATGGCCCATGGACAGTTCGATTAGTCACTTCACTTCGTCGATGATTTCACAAAGTGACCAGTCTGCAATTTTTCTGAAATTGAGATAACCGCGCCATCTGAGGTGTACTAGCAATGTCTACTTGCACACCAATTATCATGGTGATGAGACAAGACCACAATTGATTTTTTAAGCCTTTTAGCAGTTAAATTGTCAATGTTTGACCGCGACGCATCAAAGAACGCGTCAAGTAGTGAAACTGAAATTCGGATATGATATACGGGTTAGTCTTGCGAGTAACTGGTGCGATGGAAATTGGTGATTGACCACGGAAATTTTTTTATAATCGACAAATTAGACAGACTTTGATATTTCCACTGTTTTCAGCCAACTGGCAGAAAAAACTCAAAACACGCCCCCTATTACCCAATTAGCAAAATTCGAAATTAATTTTTTCATCAAATAATTTCTTTATATCTGTAGACTTGCCACAGCAAATATTTTTTCAATACCTCTCCAAATATGTACTTGAGAGTAAAAAACATGCACTCGTCTAATTGATAGGCCTCGACCCTCCAACCTATGAATATTCATTAGTGGTCTTGTCTCAATGAAGGTACATTTCAGGGGTTAACATTTTGAGATTTTTTTCAAACTAATGTAGATGACATCCCACAACTCTCCAACAAAGGAAAGTCATATCTGGACATTTTTGGAGAAATGAGAGACATTTCAAAGAGTGGTACAACTGTGCCAAAGCGACGAAAGAGGACAAAATCGACAAAAAGTCATGATTTTGCAGCCAACAGCACCAAATTCAAAGACCTGCCCTGGCCAGAATAAGCAAGCTATGGAGCTGAAACTTTAGGATGTGATTTAGGAATATCTTTGCTGCTTAGGGCACAACTTTCAGAATCAAGGCCTAAGTAGTTTCAAAGAAATTACAAAATGAATGGCAACACAACAAGACTTGTAAAAATGAAACCGAACTTAGACCGGGGTTAGGTTGACTCTTATTTGGGTCAAATTAAGTTTTTTTCTCATTATTTTAGCTTGTTTTGACCTTAAATCATCAGCAATACAATATTCTAAATGAATTAGAGTGATTTGAGCACATTCAAATTTTTCACTATATTGACCCAAAATGTAGTGTAAATAGAGACAAGACCACAATTGATTTTTTAAGCCTTTTAGCAGTTAAATTGTCAATGTTTGACCGCGACGCATCAAAGAACGCGTGGTGTTGTGAAACTGAAATTCGGATATGATATACGGGTTAGTCTTGCGAGTAACTGGTGCGATGGAAATTGGTGATTGACCACGGAAATTTTTTTATAATCGACAAATTAGACAGACTTTGATATTTCCTCTGTTTTCAGCCAACTGGCAGAAAAAACTCAAAACACGCCCCCTATTACCCAATTAGCAAAATTCGAAATTAATTTTTTCATCAAATAATTTCTTTATATCTGTAGACTTGCCACAGCAAATATTTTTTCAATACCTCTCCAAATATGTACTTGAGAGTAAAAAACATGCACTCGTCTAATTGATAGGCCTCGACCCTCCAACCTATGAATATTCATTAGTGGTCTTGTCTCTGATATTCAAAGCCATGTTAATTTTATAATGCTTAACCCTCTATTCATGCATTCTTTCATACGTAATGCACAGAGTCATTAACTGTACGGAATCTTTGAGTGAAGTTTTCTCAAATTGAAAATGATGCTGATTGGTCACTAAGTGAAATCATCGACGATTTGTCTTTGGGATTCTGTACTCAGTTGATTTCCACAATGAACATTCGGAATGGTTAAGAGTCTGTCAACCGGCTTTCCAACAAACTGGCCAGCTATGTAGAACTTGACATGCCCGGTTCGCAATCGGTACACGATCGTCACTGCAATATTTATCCGCTTCTCAGCCTGACTTGATATCCTTAACGTAAATGACTTGTTGGCAAATCTCCTTCGGTAATTATCGTACAGGGTTTACACGTCCTCCCAGCATTTGGTTACTGCGGATATGGCTTGTTATTTGGAATTGGATACCCGGATTGGATACACGAACGATCAATCTATTGGCTTGGACCACTTTTCGGCCAGAGTTCGGCGGCGACGTTTGCGGTTTCTTGTGAATTATGAGGAACTTGATTAATTCTTTACAAATATTTGCACCGAATATGAGCTTCTAGTCTACTAGATCATTTTGCGGGTAAACATTGAAAAAGACAAGTTGGTCGCTCGATGGCCAGTAAACTTAGTTATCTTCTTTCAACGTGGAACTAAAGGCACGACTCGCTGCGCTTCTCGAGAAAATAGTCAAACTATGAATTGCAATAGCTTTTTCAGTGTAGAAGTGGCAATCGAAGAGCTTTGCTTGGGTTCGTTCCTGAAGTATAAGTAGAGTTTTTGTTTCTGATTCAAAAACAACAGTAAATTTTGCGTTGAAACTTTATGCAGTGTCCCATGGGCAACCATGCGAACTTGTTTTGAAAACGAACTTGTTTTGAAATTGTACGTTGGCAATGGGAGGCGTATCCCCCATGTTTTGGTGATGAGTGTATACTATACGGTAGAGTTATATAATTTTGGGTGGGTTGGTGTCAACAGAGGCGTGCAATATACTTGGCAAATGGCTTGTATTTCTTCAGGGGAGGCTATGGGCGGAGTACCTTTGATAATTCAGAATGTGTGAAGGCTGGTGGTGCATACCTTATGTCCCGCGATGTTTCGAGTGTTAACATATTTGACAATCATTTCAGCTACATGTAGATGAATGAAATGTAGTGATTTTAAATCAGGTTAGAGATGTGTTTGACATGTTTTACGATTATAATATCTGCAATATCGCCTATTTCCCGTGCTTGGTCGGGCTGTCAGTATGCTCTGATTGAGCAAATTGATTCTAAATGTCATATATTACTCATCATAGTCCCCCAGATTGACTATGAAATTTCGTCAAAGTTATTATAGGAGTCGATTAAACTTGCGGGATTACGACGGCAAAAGGTATGACAGCTTAGCTAACAAACACGAGTGTGTTGACTGAAATTCTCCGAAAGAAATCTATGCAAATCTAAATGCAGATTCATCGGGCACACAATGTAAGCTTACATTACAACACATTTGTAGAATAAGACACATTTCAGTCCTCGGACTACGCGTTATTGCACAATCTTGCATCTGGACATCAAATTTTTGTGTTAGTAGTAGAATACTTGATTTAGTACTATATTTCCAAAAATAAGTATAGAAAAATCCATACTTGCCAAAAGGTATACAGCTCACCTTCAAAAGCTGGAATGATTTTCAGAAAAGAATATTAATGAAAATCTATGCACAGTCGTCGTACACAAAATGTACAATAGATTTGATAGTACATGAACGTTTCAGTTCTCACATCACGCGCTATTAGCCAATCTTGCATCTGGTCATCTGATTACCCGGTCAATAGAACACCTGATTGGCTCTTAGCATTCCTCAAAGGCTGCTTGTTTTTACCAATCATTTTCTGTGTGATTGCCAACACGAAAAACACAATTAAATCATTCGACATTATAAACCAAATGATACGACAAGGCCGCAGAGTATTTTTGATATGTTACCTTTGATGGTCATTCAACAGTTGGTGCAGTTGCTCATGACTACTAACGAGGCGCAAAACATAACGCGTTGACACGCCCAGGCCGCGATTTGAGGAATTCCCTGTAGGATTTTATAAAAATGGTATAGAATTTTTGAATCTTTTGACGACATAAACGAGCATTTTCATTCTCCTTCCTTTACGCAATGCCATTATTTCACGAAAATTTACATTAATCATTTGACAGACGGTTTGGCCAGAACGTTTTAGTCAGCTGAAGGATCTGCATGGCTTCGTCAAAATGCAGTACACAGCACAGGCACGCAGACTTGATATGCAGTATGGCTGGTGTTGAATTAGTGCAGTTTTCGGGAGATGGACGGTCCCGTGCCAGAATATACGTCCTGAAAAGACAAGCTCTAAATAAATGCAACTTCATTCACTTATACTACCACCAGTATGCTCATACGGAAACGTCGTCGTCGTCATCATTTTTATTGTTATGATCCGAGTATCTTAGGCCATTAGGATATTTACGGCCCTCTTGTCACACAAGCCCACATCTAGCTGTCCTATCTTCAGCCCAATTGGGTAGGAATTGATTGCCGGAGCATTCGGACAAACTCACCCGAATTCCATTCATCGAAGGCTTTTATTGGTCCTTGTGTTAGTAATTCGCTAGCAATCATTAGTTTCGCAAAATAATAAAGAGCAGTCTTGAAAGACGGAACTCTCCAGTTTCCCATGTATAATTCAAGATTTTTCGCGAAGGGAACAGCATATGGTATTGGCACAATTCGAATCCGATGTGTCACGTTGTGTAAAGTGAAATTCAGCGATCCGGTCTTGGCGTTCAGATGGAACAGAAGATGTACCCACATATTGACGGGACATACTCTTAATTTTACTTTTAGATTGCCATCAGATTTCAGTAAAAGCAACGTACATGTAGGTCGCCCTCGTTTTAATACCACTTCCAAATGCATACCTAATACTAATTCGCCGATGCTTTTCCGGGGCTTGAAAATCCATAATTCCATACCTGAATCGAGTTATATGTTTACTTTTGGTATCAAACACGAAGAAACTTTCAAAAGACATGGTGCAGCGGTATGTTGGTATATTTAAAGGTAGGGTAATGTAACTCCGCCACCATTCGTGGTAAGGCTGGGACGCCATCACAGATGCACTGTCTTGGATTCCGAGCGGGCCCGTCACCAAACTGGTCCAACGTTGCCAAGGAAGCTCATTCCCCAAAATGCTGTTTTTTGTATTGAACTTGTCGAATGGCCAATACCATACGTGGTAACAATAGTATTGTCTTATACATATAATAAGAATTGGGATTTTTAGCAAATGCGTCATTAGAAATGGTATTCATTAGCCGCCTTTAGATATTAAGCACACCGCACTGGCAGTTCTCTGTACTGAAATCGAGACCGAGAGGCTAAGAGATACAATAGGGAGTTTCGCAAATCCCCCGAATGCCAACGTGAACGCCTATCTCATTTTTCGACCTCATAACGATGTCGATGGGTTAGGCGCTCACGTTGTCGTGTCGGATGATTTACGGAAACTCCCTAGTGTATGCCCGAACTCGAAGCACTTTGGCCTTACTGTAGTACGGAATTTGGACTGCACCCGACGGTCTCAATTTTAGGACAGAGACTCAAAAGTGCGGTGTTAAAATCAAACTTGTCAGCACAAACCATGCTGAAAACACTCTGGTCGGGGCTCCGTTCCGACAAATCCAACCCACGACGCCCGACGAGACCACCACGTCCATATCATAGACCGCTGCGTCCAAAACGAGACGCGGCGTATTTTCCACGCCAACTAATGCTACATTGCAATGAAGCCGTGAAAGGATGCCGTGGTATATTTGTTCGTGCCACCATCGACTCACATCCTAGCTTATGTGCAGTGCCAATGATGTCACAAGGTATATTTGGCGATCGATATAGTTTGGTCAACTTCCTCACTTTCCGGCTTGAAAATCATGCTTCGAAACATAGCTATCATTTATGTGAAATACTCTGACAATAATAAACTTATATATAAACTCGGAAACCAAACTGAAAAAAGTTGTTTGTCTCGTTCCCAAACTACGCTCCCGAGGCGCGCGCTCATGACCAACACTCACGCACACTCTCACTCGCACTTGCACTCGCACGCAAACACATTACATCACACATACAACTTCTTTAGACTACATTCCCTCTTAATCGGGTTGCAAAACACTCATTAGCCCCTGCTTGAAACAAAGTCGACGGAGAATCATTTTGAAATTAAGGGAGACGTGGAGGCAAAGGGTTTAAGCACAGGAAAATGAAATGAGTATAAACATATGATTTGACACGAATATCCCACAGAAGAAATCAGGAATTTTACATACCCCTACGATAACGTATATGTAGACGGTGAGGTATGTAAAGGCTTTTTGATGTTTTTTTGCTGACGCTGGCATGGCCGATACGATCTTTATAAGTAGAGCAGCTCTTAAGGTATTTTTTGTTGTAATTATTATCGATGACCGGCAAAAGTACGAGAAAGCACTTTGACAAGTTAGTAGTAGCACCTGGTTTAAAAGTAGTTCTCTCTGACGAACTTAACGATTGCAAAACTGCTCCATCCTAAATTATCTTGAGACATTGATTTTTAGGTGGTGTCCAATGAACTATATTAGATCCGCAGTTCACAGTGTGTTGTTTTTTTAGCGTATGGTGAATATTGGTAAAGACGAATCGATTTCAATAACGAGCTGTATTGATTAAACCTTGTCCTCAAGCTAATTATTACGTGAATGTGCCGATAAGCGCTGTGGTATGCATCACTACAGTCTGTTTAATGCATTTTCAATCCCAGATTATTGGTAATTGCTGATTGCAACTTGTCGAAAGATGGCCAGACAAAAATTCCGATCAAAGGAAAGATATACCGGTACAAACGGTCTGAGCGTAATATTAACTTAGAACATTCATGGTAATCGCAGAAAATTTGCCTTCCAGTCATGTCCAAGTTTAATTGCTGATTGACAGCAAGTCATAAGATACAGTGACCAATCAAAATGTGCTCAGATCAAAGCTCAATTAAAGGACAGATATCCAACGGTCACCAGGTCAAAAACTCGTTAACTGCATAAAATATTGGTGTTATCTGGTCATTAGAACAGCCGATCGAATGCGAGTTAGATGCCCAAGAGTATCTAAGGGTCACCAACTGAATAACAAAGAACATTTTGTCTTTCAAGTCGTGTTCCGTTTTAATTGGTGTAGAATGGTCATAAAACTTGAGACTGCGTTAAAGTACGCAACCGGGGTTAAGCACCTTAGCGCCCATTGCAAGTCATTTACCAATCTTCTCCAACTATGGGGCCCCTCCATCTGACTCTTTGGGCGTTTCATTGTCAGATGCTCTTAGTCAGGCGCGACCTTTTTAACTTTGATTTAAGACTGCTCACGTTTCTCGTGGCTTCCTCCATTAATCTATTAAAGCATAATGTAGAAAGTGCTCCCCAAAATCACGTAGAAAGCAAAGGTTAACTTGAACATTGTTTGTTGTCATGCTTCGTGCGTTGCCTACATTATAGTTGTTCTTCTGCTGTGTCTCGTAAAGTTCAAACCTCCTCACTCTGAAGTAATAACAAAACAAAACATCAGACGATGATTTGCAAATCATGCTGGCTAGGGGACGTCATTAATGTCTACTCATGTTTGCCAGAGGGTGCTTTGTACGACCGTGGACTATGAAACAGTGTTTGCTGCAGATTGTCATTTGAGTGGCTATATTACTTTGTTATTTCTCATTAGAACGGGACAAGCAATGTTTTCATTATGTCAGTAAAAAAACAACTGGACACGATGATTAGTAATACTTAAAATAATGTTAATGGGAACTGTCACTTTAGTTTTACAAGTATCTTTATTTGTCCCAGTAAAAAGCCAGGCTTTATGACAGTAGCAGTCTACTTCTTGATTTTCTTTAGATGGGTTTGACATTGTCTTTGGCAAGGCAACCCAGAGACAAGGTAAGAGTTCATGGACATGGACCATTTGCACAATAGGCTACGATTGCTGTAAAGTACGATATCGACAGACTGTAATAATGCTATACTTCTCGGAATATACCAGTAGCACAGGTTGTATTGCTATGCTATAATTTGGAGCCAATATAATCATAGGTATAGTCATGATTGAAACAGCCTTTTTCTCTAAGTTGTCTATATCAAAGGGCTTGAACCTTTTCTGATTCTGTAGAGGCATCGTATAGGGTCTCATCAATTTTCCATTCGCTGTTCTCAGCATACTTTTGAAGTTTCTTTAAATGCTTTATGACCTTCATTAATAATTATCTGGATTTCTTCTTACAGTTTATAGAGGCATTTTCTGTCTTGATGCCCTATCGGTTTCGACTGACGCGAATGCGACACGTATCGTAAATATGAAAATGATGAATATCATGTACACGATCGCTAGAGTCATTAAGCATTTCACATGGCGTCTTGACCAACGAACGAGCGGACCAAGAGATCTATACTTCATGCAAAGTCATGAAGATTTTCGATCAATCAGTGAGACGGAGAAAGAAATCGCGTATTTCAACATTGCAGTAATTGGTCACTCTGTCATGTCTATGGAGTGTACGCGTATAATATCATAGGTAGAACCAAGTATGGGGCAAGTACATGAGTGGGAGTTGCTTTAGTTATTCTGTGTTTAATTCCTTTATGGCAGAGAGAACATTTAAGTAATTGGTCACTCCGTCATGTCCATGAAGTACGCATATGATATCATTGGGAGAACCAAATATGGGGCAAGTACACGAGTGAGAGTGGTAAAGGTGGTGTAATTCTGTGGGCAATTGAATAGGAATTTAGTTCAGGTTAATGTTTTTAAAGCTGTAATGCGGCGTTTAACTCCTTTTTATGGTAGAGAGACCACTATCATAGAATGATCTGAAGGAAGTGGGGGGGGGGGGGGGGGGAAGTCGACCTAACTGCAAACGTGGCTTTTGAAATTCGGGTCATTGACAGTGCTGGGAGAAACATGCAGTGGAGAACCCTATCAGTCACTTTGTCACAGAGTTCCTTAGTCTAGCCATGGAAAATCGATTTTTGTAATTTCCTGTCAATGCTGTAGACCGCGTAACTTTCGCCGGTATTTTATTTTGCGCATAACCTCGTTTCGCAAAAATCGCGAAATATATTTTTGATTGGCAAACCGAATGAAATTCCGAAATCCGTCAAAATAAAAATTGTTAAATTTTGTTATTTTTGAATAAATTAAAGAGCTGCAAAAAGTTAGCGATTTACAGTACACCGATGATTTGGGACTAAAATCTGTGATCAGCGGTCAAAGTGGACGTGCAAAGCGAACTGAGTAGTTCAAGGGATATGACTCTCTGTCGCGCGTGCCAACCGTTTTAGGGAGGGGGGGGGGGGGTACGTAGAGAAGGAGTTTGAAGTAAACATTAAAAAAAATTGAACTACATCAATTAAGACTCGCATTCTATTTCGAGTTTAGATTACATAGTTCTCTTTCAGAAATCCTTTAATCAAAAACAAATTGCATTGCGTGGGTTCCTATAATTTGAAAAACTGACAGTCATTAGCTTGCCGCTGAACTTTCTATTCGACACGTTTACCCGGCGCTTAATTGGATCCTAAGAGAATGGGAATTTTGAAGAAAACGAGACTTGTCAGCGTTCTTTACTGCGTGGCATGTCTCGGCTTTGGTTCATAGAAGTAGAACTTGATCAAGCAAAATCGACTGATTTGCTTTCCTAATTCAAAAAGCGGCAAATGTAGATTTTCTTTGATTTGCGTTCAAAGTATACTCAATGCTCCAGATGTGAGTTCGTCTGTTTACATTAGGAAGGTTTTGCAACTCCAACGAACAACGAAGTACGATCTACGAAGGTCTGTCGTGTCACCAGATTCTGGGCTAATTCACTTACATCACCTTATAAATCATAATTCTATACTATTAGTTGTACATGTACTAGGAATCCGCCGCCGCAATAATTTCAAAAACGGTGATCGATGATGAATCACATGACTTCGTATACTTCACCCATTCGTCGCTCTTCGTAATGGTTGCGAAACCTCTCCATTGTTTATACGGGGTGCTGGTAATTCAAAATAAAATTGGTGGTAGTGAAGTAATGAGAGAGACTAGTGTGATGAACACTGGAATTTCTATATCGGTATCCGCAACAGCACTACTGAAATCTTTATTCAGTCTGTATTTCCATAACTGGAAAATCTCAAATCAGTTTTTCAATCTTTTAATGATAGGATGTAGCCTTTAACGTGACACGGCGTTATCTCGTGTCGATTTGCAACACCGATAGTTTTACCCAAAATGAAAACCGGCTGCATCACAGGTTTTGATGTCAAACGTACTTTCCACTGGTGAAATATATGAAACTATATATTTTCTCAGGCATCGATTCAGTGTCGTTAAAGATTTGTTAATCTCTTTGATAATGGTAGTCTAAGACTATTTTTATTCACTTTGTGACCGACATGTCACAAAAAGTTTCCCGATACGATTTTGCTCATGGATGATCTCTATGGCGTGTTACAGTGATCCGAATATCTCCTATAACATGTTCAAGGGGGCACGGGTCGGATCGATAGGGATTACTGGGAATGACAAGGAGCAATCTTGATTATCAAGTACGCCAATGAAAGCGACAAGGGGACAAATCTCCATAAGAAATAAGGCCGTCTCAAGCACCTCGACGTCGTGACTTGGCCGGCTGTTCAAAACAACTGCTTGGGGGAGGGAGAGGGAGTTTTGCGCTGCCGTACAAAAAATTGAATCATTACGACACGCTAGGGCTTGAGTGATTTTCTCCTCCGCTCGGTCGGTATGTGGGCATGATGTACACTTGGCGCCAGTGCCCGGTTGTTCAAAAGTTTTAACTTTAAAACTTGGCGTTGAAGTTAACTATTTTCAAATTTGTTTTACCAATCGGGCCCTGGGTTTCAAATGTAGTCTGTTCTTTATTTCTTATTCCTTTCGGTAAACAAAAACACGGAAATTTCATTTTTTTAGTGTGTTGATCATCTACCCCGCTTGACCTGTAACCACCTTGCATTTGTTTCATCAGTGGCCGAAGTAATGAAAGCAGATAGTCTTACTAAAACACTAAAGTAAATAAATTTAATATTTCGAAGTTTATTAGCATTGGCGCAACTGTTATTTTTTCTGTTCGTCTGTTATGATACCGCCCCCATGATTATTTCACGCTCTTATTGACATCTCTCTTCAAAGAATGTATATCAACTGTAAGTCTGCATCCACAGAGCCTGATTACGAAGAGACAAAGAAGTCCAATTATCCGACATATTCTCCGAGTTAATGCGGAGGGGATTATTGTGGCGTGATACAGACATATACCAGCTTCGTATGTTAAGGCCCGGGTTGCTGATTATCATAGGAATCATAGAAACGAAAAAGTCGTCGAAACAAAACGAAATAAAGCCCGCGAAATGCACCCCCTCCTGACTAAAAGTAACCTCGTTGGCATTGCTGTTAAGGAAATTTGGAACTACATGATAGTATACAACGTAGTCAAATTAGCATACTGGTTGTGGGTCACAATAGATTCGCCGGAATATTTTGTTAAACTAGTTTTTTAAGCATTTCAGGAAATTTCGCCCATCAGGATACTTGCCACACTCGAAAGATGTTTTTAAAAAAACCTTTTCGATTTCGATTATTTCGAACATTTCATTTCATTTCATTTCGTTTCGTTTCATTCCGAATTTGATCATGATCAGTAACCAGAGAACCAATTGTACGCGGAGTTGATCGGTGATTGACCAGGTTGAACATCGTTGCCCTGATTGTACAGGATTCTTGTGACAAACTCCGTTCGTTATAAGCCGTCTCACGTGTCGCAGACTAGAAAGATTAACGTGACCAGATGAAGTTAAGCGCTAATATTTATTTGTGGAGCTTATTGGACACCAGTGAAGATTAAGCTCGAGGTCATGCTTTGGCCATCTCCAACAGATGTGATAGTTCTTCAGGAGTGCCGAAGGACCTTTCTTTCTGCATGCAACGTCAGTTGTGATTCTGGCTATCGTTTTGGCATCCCATTTAAACGAGACTACGAACCGGTCCTGTGCTTCACTTCATCTCTTAACTTACACGCAGGCTATTCTAAGCCCGAGGGGTGCACACTTTGGAAAGTTGGTAATCAATTGTTGACTGGGTGTGAAATTTGCTAATTTAACACGGGTCTTGGAGCGGTTCTTGAGAGAAACCTATATTTAAGACTGGGAGGTAAATATCGATCTTCCTGGCATCTGGGAATAAGAATCTATGTCTTTCGATGGCGTGAAAAAAGCTTTTTAAGAAGGGTACATGCACCCGGTGCGTTCCGACCCTAGTCTTCGCAACTGCGGCACCGAGCATCACTGGTTTGGTAAAGCCAACGATTTCGTAAGTCAGTTCTAAGTACACATTTCCCGTCGGGAAACACGTGATAGATAGAAATATTCATACCGATTCAGCACTCTGTGCTACCCGACGTTGGCGTTTTTAAACCTTTAAAAAAACAGCCGCAGAAGATCTGTCAATGGATATACAATACCAATCAATCAAAAAACCTCCCCCTGTCCATGACAACTGATATTGCTTCTTGACAAACCAGTCGGAAAGGGATCCTCGATGGACAAGTGTAGCCAGATCAAGCTATCTCCCTAGTTTATACAAGTCGCAGGTCGATTTTTGGGCATTACATGCAGCTTGATCAACACGCAGCTCTGAGCAATCTATGCCGTTTCAACTAAGTGTAAAACCTCGTTTACGATTAGAAATACTAACCGATATATTGCATGTTTTAAATTTAACCAGTCCGCTTTGGACAGAAGTGACGCATGCCAGGCTGCTCGAAATAGAATGACATAGCTTTCTTAGACTGTGCCACCCTCTTTTCAAGGATTCTTGCCTGACTGCCAACTGATATCTTGGTCACACCACCGATTTATCCTGAGCGTCCGCGACAATACCTTGGGTATCATCACCCATCTCATCACTCCGCTGACAATGGTGTTAGCGCGAAAATCTTATCATGTTAACGGATCGAGGAGCATGGTATGTGATACATACGGACGTGATTTCTTAAGGTCTGCTCTACGGTTTCTTGGCGAAACATCTTATCTTTTCGTCTAGGCTGTGTGTGACTTTGTCAGTTGTCGTTCTATTTCAATCTGTGAACTAGTATAATATTGTGAAATAGTCGTTCTGAACCTAACTGGTCATGCTGTAGCAGTTCTAGAATGAAGAGATTCTTCTTAGTAAAAGTGGCATTTCTGAAACTATCTGGCCATGTTGTAGACATTGTAGAGTGAAGGTAATTTTTCTCATCAAAAGTGGTATCTTTAAACCAACTTGGTCATGTTGTAGCAAATCCCGAATGAAGACATTTTTTCTCTCCTTTACTGCTGAAGAGGATCTGGATCTCTTCGATACTGTGCACAATCAGGCGTAGAAGAATAAACACCAATTTCTTTGGTGAGACTCAATTTGTTGAAACAGAAAGTGCAACTTCCTCAACCCAAATTCAATTAACGAATCCAAACGTACACGTTTGATTAAATTCCTGATACTCACTCTGACATTTATGCAAACGACTGCATTTGAGTTATTCATCAAAATACCGGCCAATCACTTGGTCACAGGTCGTGTCCTGACGTCAGACAAAAGATCTACTGCCTCCTTCCTTATAGTTATGGAATTGTACAAATATACCTGGTAAACCATTTATGTGTTATGGATTTCCTTCTTAGCAAATGTAGCGTGCCGAGTCAAGAAAGCGTGATGAAACACATAAAATGCGTTAGATTCTTGATGAAATGAATATCATTGCGTGCTTGTCCAATGTGCCCTCATATCCTGTTGAGATCTAATCGAGACCTTTCGATTTCTCCATAAAACTCGAGATAAGAAAAGACGTAAAGGTGGTTATATGGTTGCCACAGCATAACAATCAAGATGCGATATCGTTCACAAATCGAAAATGTACCCGTCGTACAGCAAGGTGCATGTGACTTTATGACCCGACTTTGTACTTCCGGCGATACGTACTCTGTAACTGGTCAATTCGGTTTCTTTCATGCAATGCATAATTGACGACAGCCACGGCTATTTCTTGCTTTAGTTTTCTATTTTCGAATTTCCATTAGAAATTTGCCCTACAGCGGTAAAATGCGGCAAACTGCAGCAGTGGAATCAGACGTTTTCAGTTGTGTCCTAACGAGTTTACATTGCTTATTACTTTTGAAGCAAGATGAGGTCGTCTCGTTATCAGCCGGCATAATTGACTTGGTTATCACATATGTGGTGACTGTGCGTCTTCCTCAGTCAAATTAAGTCAAAAAGTTACCAGTACCGGCCTGACCCTTCGGATCATTAGTATAAGTACTTAAGCCCTGGGCATGCTCTTCCCCAGACAGTGCCAAGAAGCCACAGCGAGCTAAGCTGGTGAATAATGCATTGAGTGATGCAGATGGGCCTGTCTCTTGCGACATGTGACAAGATCTGACCAGCGCCTCGTAGATCAATCCGATGAATTCGGTATTTCCGGGGATTTCGTATGTCCTGCTCCAGCTTTATTCGAAGACTCTCGGAGTAGAGATACACTGCCTGAACCCTGGATACCTAAACATGTTTAGACACAGTAACAAAGTGTATTCCGAAGTTGGGAACATTGTTCAACCTACTTTTAATGCAGCATTTCCCTGAAGCATTTTCATCAATATGCTTTTTGCTTGTGGCAGTGGCTTATAATGACAACTTTCACTTATTATATAACTCCATTCATTCACAAAAGGTCCGGCAGGGAGTGAAGGCACCTTGGGGTACGACTATACTCATCCGCTTGTTACAACGATAATGACAGATATATGTGTATGGAAACTTGACTGGTGAGAGGTCTCGTTTCATTGCCTTGAAAGAGCGGCGAAGCGCCAGCTTTCGATTTCTCATGCAGTCGTTCAAGTGGTAAACAGTGAGCGACCTAGATGGTATGCTCTGATACCCTCGGAAGGCTGATATAGGGTTTCGTTAGCACTAACCTGCAATATCGCTGAGCATGGGTCCAAACGGCGCCTGGTTCTTGTCGCCACGGAGCACTGCATGCCTAATGCCAGCCTTTCACGCCTCCATCAACCGAAGGCCAGAAGCAACATATTTGACATTCACCCTGAGGCAGTTGAATTATTCAGCTGCATGTCATGACACCTCCTGCTCTTCTTCTTGGGAAAAAACATGTTAAAGATAAATTGAATTAACGTCGTTGGTAGATTCAGCGTGAAAATAGGTGTGATGTGACATTCAGTGCGGCTCTTTAATAAAAACGTGTCTTACATCTCAAATGGTCTATCAAGGGCAAATTGTTCGCTCGTCAGGTTACTACGTTTGCGATTAGGCAACAGTTCTTTTTCCTTCACGATGCCGTTACTGGAACTTAGAGACGACGAGTTGTGGTATCTCACCGTTAGGTTTGTTCTGTAAAGCGCTCCACTCTTCAAGAACAAACAGATTCTTCAGCCCGCCAATTAAAGATGTATCACACGTCAAAATTTACACTGTAATGAAAAAATATTGCCAAACACTCCATAATATTGTTCTAGATCTTCCACTTTCAGACTGACTGCAATATTTCAACACGTCGCAGTAATTTTCCCAGTTCTTACTCCATCGGATATCCTTTTCGCCGAATAACCCACGAGCAAATCGAACAGTTCCCGGCCCTTTCATCCAAATGACCCCGCTGGTGACAGTTATAATCCCTGTGTTTAATACATATTCATCCTGTCATTAATGCCTTGCGAGCAAAGGTCTCCCAACGGGTACTCTGGTGACCTTTTCGTTGATGGCTGACTATGTATCACCATGATTATTCCGCTCAATTGGTGCCTTTGTCTCGCATCTTAGAGTTTCTCGTCCTCATTCCGTAAGCAGCATCGGTTTCTAGGAAGTTTTCTGATTAGTGACATTGGTAATAGGCTTCGACATATTTCTTTGATTACTGTTTTGGAATCGGTTTTGCTTGTTTCCCTGCTCCGTGTCCTGAATAAACATGTTTTACATTCCGTTCCACCAACGTTGATCAATTCATTCGAGGGATTCTGGTTCCACATAGTTGGTTGATAAAACTGGACGTCTTTGATTTATTTGGTAATTTGTATGATCATTCGTATTTATAGGTCGAGGTTGCTCATGATATCTTGCCACACCTTTCTATGGTCCTCTCTCTCTTAATCCCTTGAACACGAGGAAAGGGTGGCTTATCATATCTAAAGTCTAAGCTGACATCTTATCATCCCTGTGATTACGATGGATCGCATTGGTTTCTTGATACCTTCTTTATATTTAGAACGTAGCTTCTTCCGATTAAAGGGAGTCTTCAATCTGGGGCCAGGGAGGTCAGGTTAAGTTACACAAATTTGCCGAAAGGGTGTCTCCGCTCTCACAGAACTTCGAAATTATTCACGCTTTAACGAGGAATATATTTTTCGCTGAATTAAACATGACCCTATCTCTAAACTGCACAGTCCCTGAAGACCATCAATTTGATCCCCCGGCTCTAGCCTATAATCTCAGTCTATGAATACGTATGCATATTTTGGTTTGACGAAAACTTCGGAAGAAAGCGAGAAACTTTCTTTAACATCCAATAAGTATTTATGCATCGGTCATCAGGGACGCATTTTATTGGCCACGACCCAGCCGGCTAGTCACTGACACATCTCCCCTGGAAACTTCTCACCAGAAAGCCTTGTAGACATCTCGGTACTTCCGTTAGTGACATCTTTGTGATTAAGGCCAGTCTGTCTTGTCACTTTCACGCGATTTAGAACTGGACACCGGAAAGTCCCCGCGGCCGGTTCAATTTGCTATCACTAGGGCTATTAACAACTCTCTCTTAGAGAACTCCCCTGATCCATTGGTTGAGACTTGTTTGTCGCCAGATCATTCATTAAACGGAAGAGTTAGCATAAAAGTTTGTTGGAAAAGTAAGCTGTTGCTGAGTAATTGTTGAGGAAAGAGTCATCTGGCAAATACGCGATGTATCTTTTGTTTTTTGGGGGAGCCATGCTGATTATAACATGTACCACGTGCATATTCTATTCCATGGATGACTTTCGCTACTTCCAGCTTTCTACTTTCCTTTAGAAACTAAACACTTTCTTCACAAGGATAGTTGGGATAAATTTGATCTCACAAAAGTTACTTGGCACATTTCGGCAAAGTACCGTTTTTCTTAAAGATCATGACATGTCCTAAAGATGAGGTCAACGAACTCAGAAATTATGCCCAACCTTTTATCTTTACTAACATAAAACAGTTTCAAAGCACGTAACCCAAAAGCACTCTCTTAGAACTCATTGATGTTGTAAAAAAGATTATTGTTAGTGTAGTGCCTTATCGCTTATTTACGATCTTGCTGGTATCGCCTGAAAATTCTTCACGACTAATGAAGAGTTTTCAACATCAAACAGAAATCAGAGAACAATGCAGAAGACGCGGTTGAAATCCGATTTCGTTTCAGTGAATGACAATTGTTTTGTTCCAACCCAGTTGTAGCAAATATCGAGCACTTCTTCCTTTTTACCACTTTCAATGATTTCTACATCCGTCTTGCATTAATCCATATGGAATGGATGCTCATTGAAACACATCTTCTTGTTCAGCGAAAAATAGTCAAACAATTCCATGTTGAAATGATGATTGAATGGCATTCCTTAAAAAGGATCGATATTTCCTGTCTAAGATCCACTCAGGTTTACGGCAGAGATTGTAAGCGTTTTTCTAATCAAAACATAAGTTCGAGATCGTGCTGCAGTGGATTCCATGTGCATATTACATTAACTATTGTTAGGTTGAAACAGGAATTGTTGCAAACCAATCTTTTGTTCAAACTCCGGAACAAGACTTAATAAGATGACAGTTCTTTCTATTGATTAGTATTTACCCGTCTCTCTTATACATGTTATAAAACAGATGTGCCAACATCTGAGCCAACAGGACATTGTTTGTTTTCGGTAGTGGTGGACAAAAAAACAACATGGCGCATCTATGTAATTTATGTAGCCAAAGCCTGTCTCATGCGGATGGCCGCCACTCGATAGTTTTTGTGGTGGTAATCAGTTATACAAACTCTAGTGTCCGATTTTCTATACCGAGACGGTTCACTGTTCGTCATGGCCATAATTGCAAAAATGAAGGCCAGCTAGCGATCTCACGTAATATTTTGCGCTAACCATGCTTGTTTCGTCAACGTCTCGTCTCTCCGTCCGATCAAACCGGAATCGCGAAGCACTGCATGCAGGTGTGTTGTCTGCCGCTCCTGGTCATGGTTATGAGGCTGCAGAAATGAATTCGAAGGTTGACTTCTCACCCACGTGGTACGAATCATACCGAGACAGTTATGTTGAAGAATGTGAAGGCTAATTTCACGTATTCTGCTAAATTGCACAATCATGCTCATTTCATGGACGTTTATAAAAATGTTAGTCGAAGCCTATTTTCCTCTCATCATAGCTTGTCAGATGGTTATTTGTTTTCGTTTTATCTCGAATGTAACTTTTCAGAGGAAACTTTGGTTTCAGGGTGCGGATGACGCCTTCGTTCCAACAGGGCTCCTCAATATTGACTCCGAGATGCATGTTATTAGCAAATGTTATTGACTCTAAACCAATATTGGTATGGTCGATCAGTCATAGGACAACTACTAGTAATAATCCCTGATTGGAAGTCTGGGTTGACTTTGGCTTTGCCACGGTTGCTTACGACATCCAGACATCTATATGTCAAACAATCACTACCGAACTAATTGTCCATTGTCGTTGGTCAACGTCACTTTCAGGAGAAGAATACGACGTCATGTACAACCATTCAAACCACAATTTTAACAATATATAACGATTGAAAACGTTTGGGAAATGATGTAGGACACATGAAGATTTAAAGATCTGGGGGAATAAGTTTCTAATCTTGAACCAACAAAATAATGTAAAGTTTCGACTATGTTTCGATTACCTAGGCTGGGATTTCCGAACGCTTCTGTTGATTGTATGTGTATATGCGGCTGTGGCTCGCACTATATTCACAGAAATCTGAGATTGGAGACGTTTATTGTACTTCTGTCTTCGATGTTGGCTTAATAAGTCTCTACAGTTGGCAATTCTACAATAATATCGCTTTGCCTAAAAATATGGGTCTTGGTGAATGTGGTCGACACAATGATGTGGAGAGTTATATGTAATCATCTCAACAAAATAGCGTCCTTTGTGGCGACAAGGGACTTGTATTCTGCTTCCGATTATAGGTTTCTTTGTAACCCTATGATGTACGGTGCCGGCGGCCAAGGAATTCAACGAGATTGGTAAATACAGGAAAACAATCACAACAGATCGATCATATGACAACGACTATCATTTTTTCTGTCGGTTTGGGAGTCTGGTTCAAATCGATTAACTGTCTACTAACGAGAATTCTTACATTACGAAAAAATTCAACTGGGATTATTGAGAAGTCAGCGTGCGCTGTGGTCGTCAGAACCTGGAACGAAATTTCCACTCTCCCGTCATCTGTCCTACCGCTGTTGTATGTTGATATATTCGCCTTGTACCTCTGCCAAAGTTCGATCCACTCTCGCGGTCATTAGTCCTACCAGTTTTTTACGCTATTGCTCATATTGACCTTGTAGCCCTATCATAGTTTGTTCCACTCTCCCGGTCATCGGTTCTGCTCATGAATACATGTGTTCCCACTCATATTCTTCGTGTACCTTTGCCACAACTCGATCGACTCGACTACCGATCTTCGGTCTCGCCTTTTTTACGCTATCCCTCATTTGCCAAGTTATCGTGTTTGAGGCATGATCCACTTGTATTACGTGTGGTACCCTTCTAGCGAAGTCCCCAAACCAACAATAGACAGTAACAGTTTAACTAACCTTTGATTATCCTTCCACCTATTCAACTATCCTCCGGCGTGTTCCACCTCAAAAGCCTGGAATCAGTGTGTACTTAAGTTTGTAATGTTCGGGTTTAAGGGAACTTGTCCATCAATTTCGTCCTCAGGAAGACGTTAGGATGCCTCACTTATGCACTTATCTGACCCAAGGAAGTAAGTCAGCTTAGCAAGGTCTTGCCAGAACTGTTTTCGAACCGAACAAAAGACTGGCACTGGGCTATATCCTGGTGACCTTTGAACAGCAAATCGGCCAGGTCAGGGCTGTAGTTTGACAAAAATGTCGATAGTGTTCTCCGCAAGTAAACTCGGGCTTGAAACACTGTATAAACTTTTCATGATGACACGTGATCAGACATGAAGCAGATAAAACGTTGGCTCTCTCGCTGATGTTGGGATTTCCATACAAAAACGTTCGATGGCTACGTCATTATGAGCCTATCGCCAGACGACGAATATCTGATCTCTATTTATTTGGCTGGAGTGTTTTTTGTCGTTATGGCCTAGACGAGTCGATCTCAATACCAGAAAAAAGAGAAGAATCTAATGGGCATAGTTGGCATAGGGGCCTCGGTTGTAACATTGCTGTAAGTTCTTGTTTAAGAACAATATCCTTTTGCATAAACAATGATTAATGGTTTTACACTATAACCAGTCAGCACTCAGCAACCTCAGTATCCTTAACTACCTTTTTACCAGTCAATTTTGCAATTGCATTCAGCAGGTTATTGTATTTCGGCTGATATGAAATGTCATTTGTTGATGGCGTCAATAAACTTTTTTTGATTTGTCTGATAAGATCTTGTCAAGCTTTCTCTAAGGATACACTCGGCTTCTTCACATAATCGTCACGAGGAAAAATGCTAAAAAAACAACTTCTTGTCTCGGACTAAGATGTTCTCTCCTTATTGATTATTTTACTGACAGGCTTAATTGTTCACCAACCTCTTATTTTCACAAGCCACTAATTGCATTCATCGAGGTATTGCAATTAGTGGGGAATGGGAAAACGTTTTTGACAAAACGTGCTTTGAGTGAGCTTTTGTTAATGAAGTTTTATTAGTATTTCGAACGTAAACTCATTAAGACGACGGACGACGAACATCAAGGAAAAAACATGGAAAATGTCTGGCGTCTGTCAATCAAGAATTAAGATATGAATAAATGAAACTGAAATGAAGAAGAAATGAAACCAAAATGGGTGTTTATAACATAGTACTGCATAAGGTTTGGATGACAGATCGACCTGCGCAGCGCTGAATTCTAGTAAAATCAGTCACAGACACCTAATCATCATGAGCAACCATTATCTCTCCCCCCCCTTCTTGGTTTTTGCAAATAACAGACATGCCTTTTTCCGTGGATTATGCCTAAAATAAGGATGCCAACCAGAAATCTCCATTCTTTAGGTCTATATTCTCTCAGATCAATTAATCTGCGGACTAATATGCCATGCACGATTTCCATTTCATTTCATTTTCTTTTCTGTTTTATTCCTTGTTTTACAGACGCCTGAAAATGTCATCCGACGGTTGATTAAAATCGTTCTGATTGAATAAATATTCCCGGCTCATTTCAAATCGGATCGATAACGGTCATTTTCCAAGTGGTTAGCTTTACATTGGTGTATTCAAATTTGAAATTGTTGGGGAAATGAAATGGAGATTTTCTTAATATGAAGTTGGTAAGGCTATATAAACGGATGGGTAGACTATTATATGACTTACAATGTCTTTGATATGAGGAATCTAGATTGCTTGACCTCACTGCTGCACGATAATTGAATATGGTTGATAGTTTGGATAGAATGTTTCGTGTTACTTCCAAGGTAGCTCTCTTTCCTTCAGACCTACTCACGAATTCAAATTCCATATAAACGTCAGAGTAAGTAGATTAACGTCAGTCTTCCTTCCAATTAAGACGATTTCCCTAGTGATATCCTTTATAATAACCTTTTTTGCAGAATACGCTCGTTGCATAAGGATGATATGGAAATATGTGATGATGGATAGGTAAATATCGTCATATAAAAATCGAATCGATAGTACTCTAATCGGACGATGTAAATATTTCAGGTTTTCCCCATATCATTCATGAAAACTGGCCATCAGACAATATTGCGATGCTCCAGTTAAAGTATCATTATCATTCCTCTGGCAAGGATACTCGAACGGCGTGCTGTCACCAATTCGGCCAACAACTCCTTAACTCGAGTAATCCAAGTGATACCACGGCCTTGCTAGATCGCGGAGTTGGGGGTGATCCGGGTGAAAAAGTGGGTCTGGTTTGACTAAGGATATGTTCCCATGCACTGAATGCGATTGCGACAACGCACACGTAACGTCTTTGATTTTTTACGCCGAACTGCACACCAAAACTCCAGAGTAAAGATTTGGTTCTGCGATACCGCATGTCCGAGGCGACACCACCATACCGACGAAAACGATTTTGCCTGAATCTCACTTTGCATGCGACTTGCAAAGCAAAAGCTTTTGTTGGTTCGGTTTGTGGGCAGTAAAGCATAAAGTAACAAAGCCGTAATGCGTTCGTTCTGGCATCCGATGGAAACCTATTCTAGTGATAAGAACATTCCTTTGAAAAGTGTACAAAGTACCGATGTGCTTTGAGATAGTATATACGCCTCTTGATGACTTCGTGAGACTTAATCTTGTCCACCTTTCCTGCCGTATCGTCTTCCCTGCCGTAAGGCGTGCGCACGTAGTACCATATATGATGATATAAAGAAATCGTCGAGTCATAATGCAGCTCTACTTAGTGTACATTATCGCAACAACTGCTGAGTCAAATTCTCAAGTAATCCTCCGTGACTAGGGTGCGTGCTTAAGAATATCCTCTAAGAATGTATAAGAAAAGCATTTTAACTAAAGTCTGGCGCTTAGTCATAGTTCTGAGTATCGGGGGCTTTTATAGTCAAATTTGCTCTTCAATAACCTTTGAACTTTAATTTTCGGAAATTATTTCAGTATAAAAAAACCCTGAATATTCCCCGCAAACAAAACGTGCCAATCATGCTAATAAAATAATTGCACATTTCAAATGAGGCTGTGTACCCATCTTTCTCATCAATTAAAGAAATATGAAATACATAGATTCCTTTGCTTCTTTTTCAAAAATTAGGATGTCACTCGGTTATTATAGACTGTATAAAAGTGAGAGAGGTATCATTCTATTAGTACTGGCTTGCAGTCTTTAGCAAACATTGCAAATGACCAGGAGGTCAGACCGAGGACTAAGCAATTTATAGTATACATGTGGATATTTCTTGGGTGTGTCTGTCTGGTTATTATAGTGGCCCCTCCTTCTCTTATACCTGAACTTGACCTTACTCACAGGAGGCGGGTGTATAAGACATGGCTCTTTATCAAATTATCGATCATGACGAAATGAAATCTGATAACTTATTTTTATTGAAAAATGAACTTAAACCTTGTTGATAAAAAATGTATGGAATCATGTGAGTGATGTTTCAACAGGTTTTGTTTCACCTTTTAAAGTCCGCCTTCTTATCATTCAAAGTTATCACAAGGCGTGACAAACGTTTTACCTGGCTAAAGTTGGATTAAGGCGTTGAATGGCATGAGCCCGTAGAAGGGGTTGACTTGACTTGAACAATCTATTATTAAATCTGTGTACATCGATTTTGGCCTCGGGGACACTCGTAAGAAATTAGAAATCATCCTGGCTCTTGTGATACTATCGATTTCTGTCCAGTAAGTTTCACATTTCACATTCCACATTTACTTTTTAGGGGCAGAAGTTTTGTCATTTCGCAGCAAAAGGAGCATACACCGACGACTTATTGATCTATGTATGACTGCCAATCTGGTAAAATTAGAATTTTGATTTACTAAACTATAATTGAGTTAAACTATTCTGGAGTACATCATATATCGATGTTTACGTAGTTGTCAGTCCAGAACGATCTAAAAGAACTTTCTTTCTCAAAACAAAAGCATAGAAAACAGTTATTCTGTTCAAACACCACTGTGACGGTGTTTTACTCTTTGCATATCGAGACAAAGTGAGCAGTGATTTGACATTGATTTTGGCCATAATTACCATCATTGCACTTGCCGACCATCTGCAATGATCCATTCCCTCTTCAATTATCACACATCCAACTAGGTCACATCCTCAATCCCCGAGTCGCATCGAAGTTAATTATGAATCACCTCGTGGTGTTGGGACCATTTTACGCTCAGGGAGTCGCCTTGCCACGTCAGTCGGCCATTCGGGGGATATTGGCATTGGTGACACGATATGAGGAAATTCTCGCAACTTTTATTTACGTACATTGATGTTATTCGCGAATTCATCGGAAATAAAACTCTCGCAAATATTTGGCATGTATATGTACGGAACGCCAGTTACATATACTCCAGCTAGTCCTTTATCCATGGTGGTAGAGTGATGGTAGAATAGATTCAACCTTCAAGCTTCATCAAAAGCACCCCTTACACTACAGCGAGTTAAGCTGAAAGCTGCCACAGCCGTAATGAATGTAGTCAAAAACGCGATGCCAATCCAGTGCTACACTACCCTCGTATAATTGAGACAGAAAAAAATCGCACTTCTCTCTTGTGATGATAATCGAAATGACGCGGCATCAACACTAACGTGAATTATGCATTTTATCAGTGAGAATCTGACGTCTCGCCTGCCACTCAGCCTAAACCAGTGGCATTTCATGGTAAAATGAGCTAACGTATCCATGGGGTTTTCAAGTTTGATTAGGCGTGAATGATCATGATCATGTCAAATTGTGATTGGAATTCAATTAAAAAGCTTTTACACTCTCGTGGCATTGGCTTTTTAGTTGATGAGTTGGGTCACTGGATCCGCGAAGGAGTAAGGCAATAAGCAGCTTCAAGTAGTTGACTTGTTCATCAACGTTTGAATCTTTCATACTAGAAATAGTTTAGAGCACAAGGAGTTCCGTTCGAATTGTGACGTTATTGTCTGTTTCGAATTGTTCTACGGTACTGATACATATCCTATTTTGTACTGAGAAATAAATAAATGGATGATAAACTGCTTTTATCAATGCAAAAATTACCAAATTGACACGCCGTCTGAATGGTCCGATCTTGGCTTTTTAAGGCCATGAGAATATCAATTCAATTTGCCGGAAGTTGTATAAAAGAACTGTAACGCGGGCAGCGTACGTTACCACACGATCGAATGCGGCTAATCACAGACGATCAATGGCCAACGAGGCATTCGCGCTAAAAATCTAACATCCACTGGGCCATAAAATGAACCGTTCAATCACTCGGTAACCCAAACCACGGGATAAAAGACGAAAGTGTACTTCTCGCCAGAAGCCCTGATTTGATGATGGTAATTTCCTCGGATTCGAATCCTGGTTGGTGGATGTCGGACTTGCACTGAGATTAGGGCTTATACTATTGTTGATAAAGGAATCCGTAGATGCATAATTTTTTATTCTTCTCAATTTGGTTTCTATTAACTTCGTTATTTCATTATGGCTGCCTTTCATCTGCCATCTAAGCAAATGGTCGGTCCACCTCAACTGCTACCATAGGTAATTATAGGGTGTCTACAAAACCAAGACCCAAGACCCAAGACCCAAGACCTACAAAACCAAGACCCAAGACCCAAGATGTTGATGGGTCTTGGTTTTGTAGGTCTTGGTTTTGTAGGTCTTGGGTCTTGGTTTTGTAGGTCTTCGGTCTTGGGTCTTGGTTTGTAGACACCCACACGGGTGTCTACAAAACCAAGACCTACAAAACCAAGACCCCCATCTACAAAACCAAGACCTACAAAACCAAGACCCCATCTACATCTCTCCTTTTTTCAGCAGGAAGTTGCAATTTATCAATAAAACAGAAGCTCCTATATAAACAAGCTCTTTGATGCTTTGTACTCAGATTCTGTTCAGAACATTTAACACTGGTTAAGCTTTTCCAAGAAAATAAGGATCTCGGGGTAAGGATATAATACAAAAGCTAAAATACCTAAAATAGTCCTCTCGAGGGTATCCGTGATAATATAGCCTAGCTTTCTAAAGGGTTAGGGTGAATGAAAAAAAAAAGAAGAACAATGTAATTACTTCTTGGGCAGGTACTATGGTACTAGGTACTAGTTTGGAGTAGGTTTGTTGATGGATCTTGGTTTTGTAGATCTTGGTTTTGTAGGTGGGGGTCTTGGTTTTGTAGGTCTTGGGTCTTGGGTCTTGGTTTTGTAGGTCTTGGTTTTGTAGACACCCGTGTGGGTGTCTACAAAACCAAGACCCAAGACCCAAGACCTACAAAACCAAGACCTACAAAACCAAGACCCATCAACATCTTGGGTCTTGGGTCTTGGTTTTGTAGGTCTTGGGTCTTGGGTCTTGGGTCTTGGTTTTGTAGACACCCGGTAATTATATATGTGTTGGAAGTTATCCTCAGTTGGATATAGAGAGGGATACATCGAAAAGGTGTAAAGTCGGTTTTGATGGAGGAATTCTTTTTGTCAGCATGAAATAACCCTGTTTCTTGTCGTTGCATACCTTGTAACATCACGGCACGCTTTAACATTTGTCTGCCTTAAAATGAGGGAGAACGCTACCTCGTCTAAAGCACCAAACATCTCCTTTCGGTGCTAAAAAAGGAAGATGAACCGTTTATAAAAACTAGATGATAAAAAAATTCTCAAAGAGAACACGCCTGCACGTAATTGATCTTGCCTTCGTTGTTAGATATTTATACAGGATGCGCTTCAGCTTCGTCCTGTTTCGTCATGTGTTTGATAGGATGGATGTGCTGTCTGGCAATGGGATAAAGAGACAAGGCACGCGATCCAGCTGACTGGGTTAATAACCTGTCCACGGCGTTGTATTGCAACATTCATGACTTCCGTAATGATGAGGTATGTAGCCAGCCTCAGAACAACAAGCCGATGAGACGTGTAAACGCGAGGACACCACAACGGCACCAGTGAACCAATAGGAATTACTTAAAGAAAGCCACGGGTTGACACTCCAAACAAGTGTCTTCTTCTTCAATTGTCTCGTTCCCAGAACAAGAGGTCACTCCGTGATCAAAATGGACAGTTGACATCGAAAATGTGGAGATTAGTTTTCTTACACTCAAATACTTCGTCATTGATTGAAGAATCTCTATTCTGACTTGATTACTAAATGACGTATGAATCTCTTCAACAATATTGTCTGCTTGTCACAAGAATTTCGCGCATAAAATAAATATTGTGTGAACAGGTTTAAAGCTAAAAAATGCTTTCAATTCATCAATATTATCGGCTCTAAGTGATGTCACACACAAATTGTGCCGTCAGTTGTACTTTGATGTGTCTGGGACAGTATCAAAACTCTGTGACTCAGTGCTTACAATTTTATAAACCGTTATTGGTTTTTAGCTTACCTCTTAGCAGAGGTGAGCTTATCCCATACCGTGGCGTCCGTCGTCCGTCGTCGTCGTCGTCGTCGTCGTCGTCGTCGTCGTCGTCGTCGTCGTCCGTCGTCCGTTAGCAGGGCACGTTTCGTAACTGTTAGAGCTATTGAGTTGAAACTTGGTACACATGTACCCTTATGTAATGACACCTTGGAGACCAAGTTTCGGTCCGATTCGTTTCATGGTTTGGCCACCAGGGGGCCAAACGTTAAAAGTGAAAATATGCAATATCTCCCTTAATAGTAGTCGGAAAATTTTGAAAAAAATATGGTAGGTACTTCTAGCAAAGGTGCATCATATATCCTCCGGGTTTTTGATTTGACCTCCTTTTCAAGGTCACAGAGGTCAAATGGTGTAAATTGGCCGTTAGGATGTAACGATGGCACGTTTCTAAACTGCAATGACTATTGATACCAAATTTGGTACACATTTACCCTCAGTCAGGTGATCTTAGGGACCGAAGTTTGGTCCAATATGATTCACCACTTGACCACCAGGGGGCAAAATCCAAAAACCTTAAAAATGTGATTATTCCTTAACTTCTTGCCCGATTGCCACCAATTTGATATCATGGGTACATCTAACCACCATACAGTATATGTCACACAGGTTTTTAATTTGACCTTCTTGTCAAGGTCACAGAGGTCAAATGGCGTAAATTCGCCGTCAGGCCGTAACTATGGCACGTTTCTTAACTGCAATGACTATTGATCACAAATTAAGTACACATGTACCCCTTGGTCAGGTGATCTCAGGTACCGAAGTTTGGTTTGATCTGATTAGCCGTTTGGCCTCCAGGGAGGGGGCCAAATCCTAAATTCTTCAAAATGCCATTATTCCTAGTAATGACTTGCCCGATTGGCACCAATTTTATATCATAGGTACATCTAATTCTAACAACCATTCAATGTGTCACCCGGGTCTTCTTTGATTTGACCTACTTTTCAAGGTCACAGAGGTCGAATGTTATGTAAATTGGCCATTTTGGGGAAATTGTAATTGCTTGGACCTACATCAAACCTAACACTACATGACACAATACCATGCTCTTTATCCATCTTTCCTCCACATGAGGTGAGCACAATGGCCCTGGCCATTTCATTTTTCATTTTACCGAAAAACCTCCACGAAATACATACCCATGTTTGCGGTTTAAGGTTAAGGTTTTCGAAAACTACATGTAGAAAACCTTTATATCTAGGTGTGGGACAGTCTTCTTCAGGTTACAGAAAACAGAACAACAGCGAAGAAGTCAGAAAAGAGTGAATAATACATGTATTTGTACTTTGTCATCATATGCCATTTATAAACTACCAGTTGATTAGACTTGAATAAGTCCATCATGTCCGCGATATCGCTTATCGGGAAGCATCTTAGCTTTGATCGTAGTTATGCATTCGCTTCATTCATTCGCTGGCGGACGGTCCTTGATACACATTATTGCAGGCATAAAAAGTGATTCGTCTTAGACGTGCAGCTGTTTTAACTTTGTCACTCGTCCAGGTATGGGCCAATAGCAACCAATCATTCAGTCATAGTAGTAATTACTTTGATTAATTCAGCAGCTTTGGTAAATCCTCATTTAATTTCAGACCACGAATATCGTGTAGAGAATTCCATATTTAAGTCAGCAACACTGAGTGTTTGACAATAAAAAAACAACTGGGCTAGCTTAATTAAGTTTAGGCAAGAAAAAAATAAAAATAGCCTGTCACTCTTAACGTTTTCCAACACCAGCGTCTACCAGTTCCGTTTTAAAATGCCCCCATCCCGGAACACAGGATGCAGTTTTGGCTGCACCCGATACATTCTTCTGCCCGAATTCTCCCCGAATCCTCCTAAAATGTGGATGTCTATCGCAAAAATCCCTGCTGTTTATAATCCATCCCGGCCCCCCGAAAAGGCCATTCCCATTCTTACGTGATTTAGTCAACGACATGATCTGTGTCCGTCTGCCTTGTTATGATAATGTCATTGCTCCCGACTCTGCAAATATCTCATCAAAGATGGACATCATTCATACGCGGTCCACGGTCAAGCCTGTCGAGTATCTACCGATCGTAATATGTCACAGCTCTCTCGCTTTTCTGCCTCGATTGCCACAGTCGTTCCCTCGATATCGCTAAACTTTCCAATGTTTTGCCTTGTGATGGATGTTCCCCAAGACGTCAGCCGGGCTCATCCGACCGAGAAACAACCTGTCCCTTATTGGTCGTGGTCAGTTGATTGATGTCTCAGGTTCCTCTCGGCTAGTGGTTTATTAGGTAAATAGGTTGATGATAAATAAACAGAACCTGACAGTAAAAATACACGTGGAAAATTATCGGTATGGATTGATCGTCACATGAAAAGTTTGGTTAATAACTTTTCCAAACTTTTAGCATTTTTGACCCTAGCTATCAAATGGTCATGGCTTTGAGTTAGTGTGCAACCTATAAAAAGCACCAAGAGGATCCTACAGTGTTCGTTACCCTTATTAACCTTAATCACCTGGATATGCAAAAAGCACGAAAAAGATGTTTTGGGCTATTATTCACAAGCAAATGCCACCTGGCATATGTATTGGCTAACTGAAACGTCATTAGGGAAACCTTTTCCACATTTATCTGGAGAAAGAATAAGCTCATTACTTATTTTAACAGTTTGGTGATAACCTTTTAGCTATTATGCCCCAAGCCATGCGTCATTAAGCAACCAATTAAAAGCACAAAAACGATATTGCAGGGTTCATATCCAATAAATCTTCATTGTCTGGAAATGCAAAAATTACAAGCGGGAGAAACCTTTTTGTGGCAATGATTTAGAACTGAACGCCACCTCAGATACCCATGTATGTATTTGCCAACTGAAACGTCCTAGCAACCTTTTTTTCTCTTGCCGCTGGAGCAAGTGTCTCGATGTTTTTGTGGCTTGTGATAGATGCCCATTTGACTGTATCCGTGCCCATTCCACCGAGCAACAAGGTATCTCTTATTGGCCGCGGCCAACTGATAGATGATTCAGGTTCCTGCGGGTCAGATGTCTGAAGTTGAGAAAGATAACACATAAATCAAACGAGTGAATCAGAAGAACTTCGTTAAGGAAGATTGGAATAATGAATTGCCTCATTAACCAGTTAACTCGCCGTAGCTTTTGAGCAATTTGTCTGCTCAAAGAATATAACCTCTAGCTTAACTGGTCTCAGACCAGTTAATCAATTACTACGAAATCGAAAGAAAAGCCAAGAGAGCCGTAGAGGGCAGACTGACATTATACCAACTTTTTTTACTCAGAAATTATTTATAACAAATTACGATGTAATTGCAATTTTCTTCAGCTGCAGAATGCAGAGATTGGACTGCTTCTAGAGTAATACCAGTTAGTACCATAATGCTACATATCGAATAACATTTATAGATAATGCGGACGTTGACATTACCAATTGTCATTAGGCATGTACCCATATATCTTATTGAAGGGTAGTTCCACCTAATAATGAACAGATCCTAGATTATATGTCACTGACATCGGGAAGAAGTATCCCAGTGTTTCCACACGTGATAGGTGCCATAAAAATCTAGCTCGCTCAACCAAAGCCGATCAGAAGAGATCGTTCTTGGCTCAGCCTACCTTGAAACCAGCTGCATGCCAAGTGTCTCTTATTAACTGGTTTAATACGTCCGCCTTGCAACAGCTCTTAGAGGCTGATCGGCTTTTTTCTCTCTGTCAGGTGCCTGTATCTATTGTCCGAAGTTATTGAATCCTGGAAGGTCAGGGATGGCGGTCATACCGAGAAGACCAAGGCCAAACTGTATTGCTATGAGTGCAGAGATGGTCAGTGTGGTTGAGCAAGAAGAGTTGACCATTATGGAATGAATTAGCAGAGCGAGTTTTATTCATAATGCTAATACATTTACGGTCATAAACTAGTCAATGTCGTGAAAATTCGTGAGAAGGAAGATTTGTAAAGTTCTTGCTCGGACTAATAGAGTTGTTGTCTATTCGAAGCTGTCTTAGTTGGAACTGATATTCGTAGCATGTAATATGACGGTTGCTAATAGACCACAATTCTTTATCGTTGCCTACTTGTTTGTGTATTTGTTGTCTATTGTTATAAGTAGTATACTAGAGAGCAGAGTATACACAGAGATGATTCGCCGATGGTCATGATGGTTGACAATGGACTAGAATACTAATAAACTTACAAGGGCCATACCAAGGCGCAAGGCCGGGGGTATTTGCTTTCGTTCAACTTTGCCATTTCATAAGGGCGCTAACACGCGAGGGCAGGACTTGGTTGGACAGCTAGTTGTCTGGCTCCAAGAGGCAAACGATACTCTTTTAAAATGATATTCCGCAGCCAGCAGTGACGGATTGCTGTTGGATATTGGGTTTGGTACTGACTTCATCAGGTACGGGTCGAGTTTATTTGAAATCAATATCTTAAGGTTAACCATTATGGTGGTGTCACAATATGATATTCCTTGCATTGTTGGAATGCATCTCCGTCAGCGCCTCTTCTACAATCATTTTCTCTTTAAATCGATTAACTGTTTCGGTCAATATGGTGGTCAGATAGTGAATCTCCACTTTGTGCTTTCTTCCGTAGCCTGAGCATTCCGATACGAAAGTAAAAAAACAAACTATATTCTTGAGACTATTGGGGTGTATTTACAGATTATCACGGGATTCTCGACTGATTATATGGCGTGATGCCTTGGCTGTTTTATCTTTTTCACAGTGGGGGCGTCTGACTGATGTCCGTTGCTGTTAGTAATTGGATGTTACGGTTCAAAAAATGCGAGAGAGTAACGTACAAATCAGCCGGCAACGACCTGGTCCAAGTCGAACATGATTACAAGGGACGTATCCGCGAGGACCTAAGTTTTGACATTGATTGAAAACGGTGTGGCTGCGTGGGTATAGTGGTTATGTTTTTTTATGAGATTGCGTAGCAGATACTTGGCGATGCGAATAATTGACCCCCTGTCATTTGGCTAGCATTTTGCATCGTATGGAGGCCAATATATAATGAAAATACATTATGTAAGTGTTGTAGGGTCAAGTGATTTGTTTTTACCCTGATCAATCCATTTCCCAACTTTACATGCTGCCCCAGGATAGGGATCTTGGAGGACGATAAGGACTTTCTTCATGAGTTTTTCTCAACTGTCGCAAAAGGTGAACTCGCTCGGGCAAACCAAACTTTGTGTAATAATCAAATTCCATATTGCATAGAATGAAATTACTATCATCCAGTTAATTCTGATTGCAATTATGTACATGAAAGTAAATCAATATGGTGAGCAGATTTGGTGGTGAATCTCATTCCTCTAGTTAATTGCTAGTCATCACGAAGCCGGAAACTGCTACATGGAGTTTGACAAAGTTAACCGCGTTGGTCCTTTCACACATAACCAAATAAGTAGGTTATTTTGAACCTAATGTAAGCTTACGTACAGTATGAGGAGCCCAGATGCTCTCCATATGCCATTACCGCAATTGGCACGCCTCTTTTCTTTGAATTCAAACTCTTATTTTTTGCGATCTAAAACGATGGCGAAAAGTTTGCGGTTTACATTATTCAAGAAATAGGAAGTAGTCATACTGTCCTAGTTTAGATTGCTCCCGACGTGTAAATCTTCGTCTCCAGCAGTATTAAGATTATCTCATCAACTCCATGGTCAAACCAGTGTAGCAGTCTCAAGTGTCCCCTTTCACGAGTGTTCTCCCCTATTTGTATGGTGACGAATTAAGTAATGACCCTCAATACATCAGAAATTAAACACTGTTCCAGTCTGTATTATGATAGAATCCGTTTCCATGAATACTCAAGCCTGGGATATATAATGCTAAAACACCGGCAAACCATTAGCCGTGAGAACACTGAGTTACAGCTGCTTTACAAAAGCTTTCTCCCATTTGCTCTACGATATCAAACGATTAGAATCATTAGGTGACGCTCGAGAAGCTCTGCCACATCAAAAGAGTGCGTTGAGTGAAATGCCGTTGGGTGAGTTTGATAACTGCATGCGAGTCTTCCTAAAGCTAAATGCACTCACTTCAAGCTGCCTACGTCATTAATGCTTCAGGTCCCAGTCCAGAAATGATAAAAATACCAAGTGTCCCTAATATCCTGCTTGTCTGAGCGCGACAGTGGCAAAGCTCATTTAGTCTTGTTTCCTAGCGTAAGATTCCGGTAGCCAAGTCGGCTGTTTCGTTATGTTTTTTATCCGGGACAGTATCGAGCGTAAACCCATGAGCTTGATTGTCTTATCGATTACTCTCCGACCCGATGGTCGATGTCTTATTTGGATTCATTGGGAGCGGCACTGCCAGTATACTGTCTTGGGGGTCATCTCAAAATAGACTGAAGCCTAAAGAAACAACAAAAACACGTTTCTCTGTGTACCCCTTCCCTCAAAAAGACTAAAAAAATAAAATGTCCTGACATCAATAATGTGTATGTCACTACCTATGCCAGACCCAATGGAAAGCTATCGTATAGGGTAACCAATATTGACCCGTCTCTCCCAATAAGTAGCCGAAATGTTACATGTATCTCGTACGTGGAATGATTCCTCAAATTCCACGCGTCCCTTCTTACTGCGCCCGTATCACTCTGCACGCCACAGACGTCGTGAAGCCGTAATCTTTTTTCTTCAATGATCACACTGCTCAGCTGGCTGCCTTACCCTTGACATTTTGGGATATTAGACAATTTTCACAAGTAGTCTTTACTTACTCAGTGCTACGAACGACGAAACGAAGTATGTAAATGTATTTCATCGAGGATCTGTTGAAAATATTGTCCCCCAACTATTGATATTACAAATTACGAGCGTTGTCCATGTCCATGTCTTGATGATACCACTGATGACACATTTGTACTTTATACTTCGTCATTCGTAAGGTATGCGAGACCGCCCTATCGAATTGGAGATATACGTCTCACGCCACTAGTGGTTTGCCTTGCATTTGGCTAAAGTGGTATCGCATTTGGGTTGTGCCAAAGTAGCAGACGGCGACAGGTAGCATCTACGAGAATTTATTCCCTGAGGTCACCGTGAAATATTTGGATTGTGGACAGCCTCATTGAGTCGGATATTTTCTCCCAGCCGCATAGTTCAGCTACTTAACTCTTTATGGTTAGCGCTAGCGATAAGGACCACAGCTTTTCTTTGTTTTATTCTGGGTAGTGATAGTTGCGACATTGGAGAGGCGTGTGCTGGCATTGACAGCAGCTGTAGGTTTACACAATCCAGTGTTCCACTTGCCCGCAGCGTATTCTGTAATCTTTATTTGAACATTGCAAACTAATATTTCGATTTGTTCCTTCAACTTGACCACATCTAAACGGCTTTCCATTGGGCATTCATGAGCGCCAGTTGTATTCCACTCGGGTTGTCGTCAAGCAGACGGCTAGCAGTCGCCGGCCGGGTCTCCCCTGGGTTTCTTCTATAATCTCAAAGTCTTTAATATTTTTCATTGCTTTAGAAACAGTACAAAACAGAAATACAGTCACGTTCCTCTGAAATTGTCTCATCAATAAGGCTTTGTTTTGACAAACAGGTCTTAGAAAAGCGCAAGATCCGTAAATATGTTACTCAAAAGCGAATCTAGATAGTAATCTCTTACGAAATCCATTAGGGACCTTGCTCAAACGTGTCTACGTCATCAACACGCTTTGACCTTTCACAATGTAATTATCGGTGCAATTACAGCAAATCGACTTCTCGACATGGTTGGCTCTGCTGATATCGCCGCCGTGAAAAAGTATACTTACCGCATCTAATGGCCTCTTGACAAGCAGGCCATGCAACTAGTGTCGTCCCAGCTGTAATAGACAGCGTCAACAATTAATGCCTCTTCAGTCCTTACGGGGTATTTACGGCTGCAGCATATGAAATCGACATTATTTTCTTACCCCGGGAAGCGATAGTGGCTATGACAAATGCGTTTTTGATTGCGTTTGTATATCGCTTGTAGGCAAACTAAAAGAACATTTAATGACGGTAAAATACACTATTGATATTTGTTGAAGCGAGTGTGAAGTGGTGGGGGTAAAAGCTCTTGTAAAAGTAAGTATATAGAGATGAAAGAACAGTACCAAGAAAAAAATGTACAGCACGATGTACTTCATACCAATTTTTTATCACTACAACAATTGGCAACATTTGTAGGTTTTGCTAAGTACTCGGGACAAAGTGCCAAATAGTGTTCACGCTGCAATAAATACATTGTATGTTTGAATGGCGACCGTGGTAATTTGGGATGGGATATTCGTACCAGCATGGCGAAATGATATTGCATGTCCGTGGGCGAATTCTCGAAAAGCCCATCAGCGGATCAATATAAAGTGTCAGACTATTGACTGGTGGACACTCGAATCCATGAATGGGTTTCACATTTCAGTGGTTTTCGTAACCAAGTCACATAGATGGTAATATAGCTGAAGGGCTGAGTTGGGCATTGGGTTATGAATGATGTAGCAGTTGAAATCAATTGCAAACTTTTTTGCCGGGAGGAATTATTTTCGTTGATACCGCTGTTTGATTTTTTTGCAAGAGTATGTGAAAAAAAGTGTGGTACACGCAAACAGAATATGCTCGATTGTGGCGTTACCTTAACACCTTGAGATTGACACCGAGACCGTTTTCTACAGTTTTGGTGGTAAACCGGTCGATGCCTGTCAGTTCGACATGATAATCTTTGTCTGCATCGTCACTGGATTGTATCTTAATACCACATGTGGTATAAAACAGAAGGTGTCAAAAATATCAAAAAGGACATTTGGCAGTATATTGTACCCTTTGATGGAACAAAACTTTAAAAAATCTCAAAGAGTATATTTTTGACATTGTTACCCCAATAGATAAATGCAGGGGTTTATTGGTGCAGCCTTTTAAGTGCATGGGAGTGTTACTAAGCATTAAGTGCCAGATGATAAGCGTTGTCTGTTTCTGGCGCCATTTAAGTACAGGTAATCAAACATTACCAAGTACTTCCCAAGCCAAACCCTCGACCGAGAGAATTAGGACAATTTCTTGCCCTCAGAAGCCACGGCGTGATCATTATCCTCGATCGTCATCCAACTGATACATCCGATGGGAAGTGTCGGGTCAGGACCTTTCCAATTAAGTGAAGCACTTTTTAATCCTCGTCGCACATCTAGAGTCTTGTGAGGTACCCTGCTTTCCAAACTCGGGGCAAAATGATCTGATCTGCTCTGTAATCTTGTCGGAAATGAGTATACCATAATGTGCCTTCGGTCAGGTCAGATGCATTTTGTATAGCAATTAACTTGACTCACGTAGTCTCCTGCTTGTAATGGCTATCAGATCCTGTAAAAAATGTGCTCGCTCAGATAGGGAAGTATATAATCATCTTTCTTTGTCGTCTGCATTTTCAAACTACATTGATGACTTTGGCGCTGAAAGATTGAATGTCGGCTTAGGTGCTTATTAAGCAGACAAGTTACACATTGCCACCAAGTTCTCTCCAAATTGCGCATTGTTTTTAACGACAAAGCTTGCTTGGACTCGGTCTATTTCGAAGCTGGGTGACTGGCGTATTGTCACTAAGCTGGGCTAACCACCTAACGTTGAACGCCTGCTGTGCTACAGCATGTGGTTGAAGACACACCATATACCATAACCATCGGTCGACGCTGTAATGTCCCTTCCCCGAGTTATCTCTGCTTTTCTATTGACGCAGCGATGATATCAAATTACTGAAAGTTCTAACGGGAAGCACATCGGATAATCGAATCGGGGAATGGACACTTCTTAAGCTTCACAAGACAGTTCAATAAGCCGCAGCCGGATATGGCGGGCCAGTTCGAATAGGTTTATTTGTAACCATGCTTTAGGGTAGCAACAAGGAAATGATCAGAAATGACTTTAAAAAGTGTGCTTTTTTCCGCCATGGAAATATTCCATTAAACGTACTATGTTAAATAATGCCTTCTTCTCATTCCTTTTAATATTTAAGCCTAGGTCAGAATAGCAGTGCATAAGTTCTGCTGAAGTGTTTATGGATGAGAACGGGGAGTATAAAGTGATTTTTTTTTTCTCATTTAAAACCGCTATATAAAAACTTAAATATATTTTTTTTCCTGGGTGGAACTCGTCGATTATAAAAAAATACGCTAATGTTTTATTAATCGGAGGAGGGAGAGAGGATAATTGATTGTGATTGATATTAGAAAGAACTTGACCAATGGTCAGAATTGGTTATCACGACAACGGTGTCGGATGATCGATGGCGGCAGATGTTCAAGCTGGGTAAAAGAAAATGATATGCACCTGCTACTCAAGTTTTTCCGAAGCTTTCGGCTGGTTACTCTAAACCTTTTAGTATAAATGTAATGTCCAAGGGCGGACTGGCGCATTAGACTATTGTGGGATCTGTGGATTGCGGTGATTTTCCCTTGTCTCGAGACTCGATGAGTTGTCAGACAGTGACATTGTAAACCAGACCCCTATGAACCGCATATCCTAAACTCTGTGACATGGAGTTGATTTTCTTTATCATTTCTAACTCACATAAAAAGCGTTCTGTAGATGTGGTAATTATTGATTATAAATTGTTTTGCTTGCAAACAGGGCGTGAAATTATAGGATGTTATTACTGGATCTGTATCAGAAAACGACGATCATGCAAGATAGTGATAATTGCGTTGTACTTATTGGGATATTGGTAAGCGTCCGTAACGTTGCCGTGGGCTGTGAACCAGCCCACCAGCCCGTCACTGCTCGGAGGGGAGAAATTAACACACCACAGCACACAAATAATGACGAAACGAGATATAGACTCACCCTTCTGTTTATTTGCAATATTATAGCATGGGGGTCTTAAAATTATTGGTCGTCTTCTCTGCCTTGTCGCTTTCTCTCTCCCCGATGGATGCCCTGCGATCTTGTTTATATACTTGGCCATATAAGGGCCAGCCAATGATAGCCGGTTCATATGGTTTTTACAGTTTTGGGAGACTTGTGGCAGGATGTCCGGCCTCCACAAACAACTCACCGGGTTAACAATAGTTACCCTGGCGAGCTATAAGGGAACCAGTACATGTATCCTGTCGCAATATTGTGCGAGAGTGGGGTACGTGACTTCATATTCACTCTCATTAAGACATGGACAGCTACAAGGAGAGGTGGAAAAGTGTGCCTTTACCACTTTGAATTGATACAACTACTAGTGTCCATGTTAAATAGCTGCTGATATTGTAATGTCAGTTCCCCTAGTTCTAATAATATTATAGGTTTTTGCTTCCAGTTGGGGGTAGGGTTCACTGTAAAGGTATTTCGTTCGAATCCTCTTAAAGGTAAAACCATTTCATCTACGACCTGGGTGGGTTCGCAGCAGCTGTTAAGATAACGTAAGTGATTACACGTAGTGGGTTTGTCTATCATTGAGTACTGGATGTCCAAAACGCATGGAGGATACTTCGTCATCTTAAAGACAAAATTGAAAAAGGGTTTATGTCTTGTGGAAGACAAGACACAATTGAAGATAAAATGGCGTTGATAAACATTATCTTCGTGTTTTTTTTTGGAACTTAAGTTTCTTTAATGGCATACATGTACCTTTCCAACTTGAGTTGTTAATTTTTGTTATGTATTTAAGCGGCAACTGTTTCAACTAAGTCTTTGAAACATACATATCAATGGGAAATTTAGTAAGGGGTGTGATACAGATGGTCGAAATAATTAGGCGTTGTTTTTTGCCCGTACTCATTGTTTTTATCTGTCCCGTAGGTAATTAGAAATATACGTGATTAGTGACATATAAAGTATATTTATATCGGTGTGTATTCAACAGCAATGTTGACATTTATATCTAGTATTTTCAGGTATTTTCGTAATTGAAATTCAATTTCAGACCTAAAATCTGAACGAAGCCTGCCTCTAAAGTGTGTACATGTATCAAGTAAAGCTAAAATACCGTTTTCGATTTCTGATTTGAATGAACCCAGCCGGTAAGATGTGTAATAATGCATTGTCCAATACATGGACGGAAATCTATTATCAAATAGTATAGTCTCAACTGATATAACGATATTTCATTATCTTTTACAATATACAAATAGCTTCATCGAATGACTTGTCTTACAATAAAGAAAGCATGATGCTCAAGAGAGAGTGCCACACGTCTTGATCATCGTGAATACAGTACATTTCAGACGCATCGTTCACAGATTTACGATTCTTTCGGAATGGCTATGGCAAACCGGGTATTTGATTAAGAGCACGTCCCTTTGAGACGGGCGTTACAACCACGATAACACTACACCCCGCAGTCGCGACTAACTAGACGGGAACCAAATTAGTTTCCAGTGAAATTCAATTAAAGGAAATGTTAGAGCGGGAGGGTGCTGAATCCGAGGAAGGAATCATTTTGACTTCAAAGGTCGATATATTAGCTGAAGGTCAATTTATTATTGAAAGGGTTGGGTCCCCAGACTGCATTTGTGTCAACGAAATAAGTTATTCATCATAGGGATAGCACGTAAGCAGTGTACATTTTGATATCGGTCGAGGCCATTCATCATGATACATTGCTTAGCCAATGTGCCTTCTTGATATGGTATGGTGTAATTTCATTCTAAGAGAGGTGTTGTCTGGATGACAATTCTTCGACGGCAGGAGGTTCAGACATATGCATTCGGTGTATGTGTTGTGCAGGTTTTTATTTTAGTTCTAATTTTCGATTGATGAAATTGACCGTCTTGCGGATGGCCTCCGCTACCACATTTAACCAACGGTTGGCGGATTAGATTGTTTAGCTGGCGAGGAACCGTTCAAGGGTTGGTTTTTTAATAGAAGACTGACGACGATGTATGCACTGCTTATAGCGAGCTGAGGATGCATATTACTATTGCCGACTAACGTTCAAATGAGCCAAAATAAATTCGGCTGATACAGTTGGTACGTAATGAAGGCAGAATACAGAACTTCAAAGTTACTTGCAGAGCACCCGCATATCTCTAAAGTGACAAGCAAGGATTTTGGGGCCCGTGGGCCATGCTCGGATATCCCCGATGAATATACTGTCCGATACCACGACCTTCACTCTATTTTCCGCTAATTCTTCCAACTACATGTAGGTTCCAGCTATACGTCACGACATATATTTTCCAATCAAATACCACCAGCAATAATGCCCGTTATTTATGGCATGCATGAAGCAATAAAGTAGCCAGATTGTTGACATATCTATTTCGCTGTGTGGTCTATCTGCCGTACATGCCGTATCAATTGCAGATCGGTCGTCGTCGATCACTGGCCTTGAGGATATTGAATCAAACTTGCATGTCCTGAAGTCATCCGCTGCTGTAGCTGTGCGTGGTATAACTACAGGAGAAAATTCTCCACTTGAATTGTTTTCCGTATGGCTGGCTCTCTTGTCACGGTGGCTAAAGGTATCGGTTTACCTGAGTAAAATACGTGCTTACTGGGAGAGGAAATGACGACACAAAAGAAACAGACCAAAGATTAGTTCATTTTGATGGTGCGTAAGGCCCTCCAACACTGTAATGGGACAGCCATATACTAATTTTTACTTGTAAAGGAGTTGAACTCCATTATGAATTTTGACAAACGACGCTTTGCCATCATTTCCTCGTCTCTACCACACTCAGCCGTGAAATGTTGCCAGTTCGCGTGTCGTCCCTGTCCTACAGTCAATTCCTCTCGACTGTTCCATTCATACCAATATCGCACTTTTAAGGAAACTGGCCCCGTATGATGGAGAATTCGACTTACTTAATTCACGGGCATGCAATCATCGCAATTTGATTAGATGCTCTCAGTTTCTAAATGTCAACTCAAATTTGTCAGTATTGCGTTTTGAAGAGCAACCACATGTATAGGCTTGAGTAAAATCATTGATATTCTTGCGGTGTTTCAGAGTCCTCGTGTATGCGTGAATGCGCTGATGAACTGTGAAACAGTAACTGAAGACACCGATATTCTTCGGACAGCCATCTCGCCAAACTTGCAATTGTCTATAGTCGGCCTTTAACATGTTCAAAGCGCGACACTTTTCGCAATATCTTACTTTTGCCGCAGTTAAAGTCGTGTAAAAATATACTACGACATATCTTAATGCAGAAGCTCATCAAATTTTTCAAGTCTGAGTCTATATTTAGAAAGATATGACGTGCTTCTTTCTGACTGTTCGAATCGTCTCGTTTTTGTCTCGGCAATGTGATTAATTACGAAGGATTAGCGTGTCGATATTTTTTATAGACTTTGTAATCAACGATGTGAGATACGTAGCCATTGCATGTCATAGCCATTGCATGTCACGTCGCACTAAGATATAAGGCTAGGTGTATTTCGAGGACCATCTTGGGTATTCAGGCATCTGATACTGGATTCTTGTCAGTGCCATTAGAAACCAAGAAGACGAGTATGAAATTTCACTGTGGCTATTCTTACAATGATCCTTCCACATACCGTAGGCTATGTACGTCAGTTTTGGTTGCGCATGCGCATCGCGGAAATTTCGGACCTATCAGTTTCGAGCATTTTCCCTCCTGCATGTACTGTAAACAGCTCACTAACAAGAATAACCAGTTCATTTAGTCATATACACATTATTTGTATGTGTTTGTGTCTCTCATGTTTGATGCAATTCTTAAAAGCGCTCATCATTTCTGCCTCACCCGCTTGATTTCTCTGTCAACGTACCTAGTTTTTTCTGGAAAAGATTGTCGAAAACCCCTAGAAACGTAAGATTTAGACTTGAGTAGCGCAGGTTTCAGGGGCACCTTCCCTCTAGGTCCACTTGCACTCACCCTTCCGAAGACATTTTTCCGACCTGCCATTGATGGCGGGAAGAGGATTCGGCTATTATTAATGGTTTGTGGAACGATCTATTACTCGACACTCTATCAAGGTTAAAATCGACCTTCATATTTGCCTGGGGCTGGCAGACACTCATTTGCGGTTTGAGAGTAGGAGAGAGATGATGCTGTGTGGAAAGGACCAACATACAGGGTGAAATTATTTACTCAGTAAATTATCATTTGGGTTTACTCAGCTGGTTCTAGTATCTAATGCTATCCGCAGTACATGTACGTGGCAGAACATATAGCGAACACTGACTGACCTATTATCCAATTCAGATAGGTTATTGATATCGGTTGTCTTCCCGAGACTGCCAGAGGGAACCAATTGGCCTGAATAGAGCCTTCGAATCAACTTTCGGTTGTTTTACAAAAGTGTATTAGTCTACGAGCTATTTAGATGCCCTTTAAGAAGTTCAACAAAAAACAAACATCTTGGCGAGATAATGATTATAAACGTTTGATTACCTTCACTTGAAATGATTTTTTACGACGTCGCTGATGTAGAGGCTTTTTAATGAACCTAAACAATAGCGGATTATGTGTCTCTTATTCTCTGACTCAAGTTATCATGGTAGGGAAGACGAGCAACACGACCCAACCATCATCGAGTGTCCTTTTTTAGCTCAGCTGAAAAGCTGAGCTATTCATATGAGTAAATGGTAGAATGAGTGTCCGTCTGTCTGTCTGTCTGTCTGTCTGTCTGTCTGTCTGTCTGTCTGTCTGTCTGTCTGTCTGTCTGTCTGTCCGTTAAACAGGCACGTTTCAAAACTATGGCGGATAGGCGATAGATTTTCCCTCTGAGGCGTTGAGACCCTTCAGGACTCCTGAATAGACCAAATGTGGGTCCGGCAGGATGAGCGGTTTGGCCACTAGGTGGCACCGAGCGAAATTTTCCAAAAACTTTTCCAGCAGATGATTTCTCAGTTGGGGATCATGAATCAAATCTAATTTTATAGAACAAAGCTTTCTCTTTCATTATCAATAGGCGTAGTTCATGAATTTCTCACCAGGTGGTGTTACTGGCGCAATTTAGTGAGCACCCCCCAAGAAGAGCATTTTAAATTTCGCGCGAGTTATCCCACGTCCAATCACACATGCAGCGAACGTCACGTCTCGAGTCTGCGCAGTTCAGACGTAAGGAGACCATGCTATGGAATAGATCGCGTTCTGTCAATTCAGAGGTAAGTTCTCATTAAATTCACAATTTCATAGGCGATAATATTTGGCTGCTTGTGTTATTGCATGTTGATGACATTAGGGAAGGCTTGGATTGTTTAATTGGATGTGATTAATTTGAAATAGTTCGTCGACGATCGTTGAAAAACGATCTGCGAAATGCAGCTTGGTTGGTCTGAGAAACGATGTCAAAGTCCGGCTTTAAATCATGGATTTCTCAACAAATAACTCTTGTCACATAGCAGAACTAATGTGAATAAACAAGACAATAATAAACATCGTTCTGATATCATCGGGTAAGGTTGCCAATGTACATAAACAGTGTAATTGAGGATCGACGCCAGCGATATGAAATGTCAACAAACAATAAATGCGATATGATACACACTGACACTTGCACACTGTACATAGCACAATGCTTCAAACGGGGCCGATTCATCACTCTTGTCACAATGTATTCCCAATCATATCAATGAACTTCCTTGATCATTCGGCCCTAGCGCCTTATCAGTTGTTGTTGGCCTTGTATTTGATATAAAACTTGGCTAGCTTACCTATTCTATCAAAATTAAAATGTTATCTCCTCATCATGTTTTGCAGGACAGGAATGATCTGCAGCTGCCATTTGAACATATTTGGTGACCACATCTCAAAGATGACCAAGAGAGAGGATCGAGCTATGACTTTGCACATCCCATCGACTTCGGTGTTCACCAGTGCAATCATCAGAAGAGCCAGGCAATTCTAGTATTCAAGTATTTCATTCTGTGATACTTACCTCAAAATTTACTAAATAAAGAAAACCGCATGTGGCAGTTGGTTAAAAAAATCAAGTCTATCTGTTTAAAGTTTTTACTTGCTATCATTATTATCAACATTTCAATGGTGGCATTCTGCTAAGGTTTGTTAAGAGTTTCACTTGACTTAAGCAGGGTGTACACTAGTAAAATATTAGCAACATTTTACCAACATTTTACCAACATTTTTACAACAATTTCCCAACAAGCCCTTCAAGGCCCTGTGTTCACTAGCAACAAAATTGCAACAAACTAGCAACATTTTTACAACATGTTGGTAAATTGTTGCAAACTTTTTAGTGGGAACAAAGGGAAATAGGTATTTTGGAGGGAAAATGGATGATTCCAAGGAGAGAAGATGTGTTTTGAGTGCTTCTGCAGCAATTTTAGCTGTCATTGTTGAGAGACGGAAGAGGCGGCGAAATAACCAAAGAGAATATGGACCAGGCCCTGGATCAAAATGAGGGTGGATGATGGGGCATACCACTGCCTGTTAAGGCCGCGTATCCATAGGGTATGCCCTTGTGTAGTGTGGCGTTATGGCGTAACAGCCTTGTGACCTGGCACTATGCCCTGAGTCTCCATTGGATATTCCTTTTTGGTCATGGTAGGCCTTTGTAGTCCTCATTTCGCAGCGGTCAATCGCGTTTATCCGCACGCTGTCATTATTTCAGAAGACAATTTCTTATGAATATTGAAAATGAAAATACAAGTAACTTGTATTTTCACTTGCAACATCAAATTGACATGTACATGTATATAAAACCTGACTTAAGCAACAAATTATAGGTTCGTGCTTGTTATGATAATCATCAGTTTCGGGGTCCCAGAGTAGTTCCCGTTGATGAACCTCTTGAATTAATTTCGCCTCAGACATTGCTTCCGTGTTGTTCACTCGCAAAAGAATGGACATGTTCAATCCCAATAAGGGCCTATATTCCCAATCCACAGTGCATATATGCCCGCAATGTGACACGGCATAACCTATGGGAACGATCAATAACACCAACGAAGGTTCATTGTCCGTGTGGCGCGCCAGGCGGTAAAAAGGGAATGTTGTGCAGGGCACGGAACAGCCTATGGATACGCAGCCTAAAGGAGTTGCAGCTGACTGACAAGCCGTCACACAAAAACTTCTAGAAAAGGTTTCATCACCCTACGAAGCAAGACACTCACTTGAGAGTTGCTATACCTGCTTCTTGTTCAAGTCACATGAACTCCGGTAGATCACATGACGCAAATCCTATTTCTGATTGGCTGAAGAGTTTGCAACATTTTTACAACATGCAACAAAGAATTGCATTGCATTTAATTTGCAACAATTTTACAACATGTTGTAAGACGCGTTTTGCTCTGTACACACTACGCAACATTTTTGCAACATTTGTTGCAACTGGAAATGTAAAAATGTTGCTAATATTTTACTAGTGTACACAGGCCTTTAGGCAATAATAGAGTTGGGTAGAGCATTTTGTTAATGTTACCCTTTTAGTTAGGGAAACTGGTGCCTTCTGCATTAGGTGGACCCCACTTACTCATCTGTCAGACCGGCCTCACACGTCGGCATTAGAGTTTAAGGTCCAGTCTGCGAGATTTACCCATTTCTACCCAGCCAAAAGCGGGTGATTGGGCTAGTCTCTCCATGTGATTCAATTCGCATGGATTCTTGTGTCCCGGTGCTGAAAGGATCCCTCCACAAGGGCAGACTACATCCGGTGGCACTGAAGTATGGAAGAAAGACAGAAGACGACCAATTTGCGAAAAGGATCATCATCATCATCATCATGGTAACAGCTGAGGATGAATCATGTTGCTGTGTGTAGAATTGATGGTCCAATATAGGTTAGGTTATCTGTTTGCGCACACATTGCAAGGGTGGAGCTTGCTTGAAGTAGATTGCGCCAGTCTACCGTAATTCACTGTTACACATCCAGAAGCTAATATCCTTAGGCTTTGAGTCCTTAGTTTAGTAGAGTTTGACGAGTAATGTAATATATACGAACAACGCAGCAACAACTCAGCTGAGCGCCAGGCCCTTGGGCCTCTTGTTATATCTAGTTAATCAGATTCTCTTCCCTTGGACAGCATGTGGCTAGCTGGTTGCCATATTGCTTTCAGTATATCAAAGGGCAGTGCACGCGATTATGAGGGGCACAGCCGGGGGCGGCATTGTCGATGCCGCTTTCATCTCGTCTGCACGCCAACAAAGTGATTCGTCCACCCGAACCTATTTCATTTTATTCACGAGTCGCTTTTGGTCTTTTCAAAGGCCACATACAGCCTCAGTTAATTTTAACAATACTTCGAAGGTGAAAATGAATATCATAAACTAGTGTTGTAATTATGTAAGGGTAGAGCTGGTTGATTGCATTTCAAAATTGGAATAAACCCAATGAATTTACGTCATTCATTCGATTGATGTATGTCTTTTGAAATGAGTTTAAGATGAGTTAAATATTTTATCGTCTTAATGATAGTCTTCTCATGACACTCAACTAATATCTCTTTGAAGGCATGGTAAATTTAGGGTGTTCTATCAAATTTTTAGCAGCCTTCTCATTCAGAGCTATTTGAGTCGCCTACGATTGTTATAAGATAAAGAGAAATATATTATTTCAAACTTAGATTACATTTAAGATCAAGTTGGCTACATCAAAGAAGTATGATCGGTATTTATTATTCCTTGGCTATATCCATTATAGTAAATTGAAGTAAAGTTTGATATTCTTATTAATAGTTAGCGTAATCTTCTCTTTTTTATTAAAAGATGAAAAGTATGTTTTACAACCTAGTGCCGTAGATTCAAATTGAGTCTAGCTAGAATTACAATGTAAAAGAGCAAAATCGCCTCCTTAAATTATTTTTAAGAAGGTTGTGAGAGAGATTATAGCTCTATGTCCTAATCCGCCAAACGTCCAGCATCGATAGTTTTGGGAACATGAAGAAATATTAATTTTCTAATATAGGGTATGCAGGGCTTCAATATGATGTACAATGTGAACTTGATCTTCCCCCTTATTGAACTCCCACATAATGTTATGATAGTCTAACTCGACCTTGTGAAATAATGGACATTCATTATTGACTTGATTAATTAATTTAATATTCGATTTCGTCGACCCTTTTCAGAATTATCTTGAATTATGGTCATATTTTCCATTAAACGCTAATAAATGACAATCAGTATGAGCAAAACAAACGAAACGACCAAACAGCACGAACAAAAGACATTGTCCTTAAGTACATTCGAGAGAGCAAACTCATTATATATAATGCCATACAGACATCATAGAAATGATTGAAAATATTGATTCATTTTTAAAAGTACATTTGCGTCATCATTATTCATGTATGACGATCTTTAACACGTCCTGACAGGATTATACCTTATTCAGGAGGATGACAAGCTATATCCTCGGTCTGTCGATACCTAAACAACGTTGAAAGAGTTGTAGATAGTGTATAAAGTCTTAGCTATAAATATATCCGATCGGTTGTTTAAAACGTTCTTATCGCTGCATGCTGGTAGTGGAAGTTGTCTCATAAGACCAATTGGGAGATTGAAAATGATCACCAAACACCTCGGATTCTTTCGTTGACAACTCAGTAATGATAAGAATGATTGATGGTATAGGTTTCCATCACAACACGAATCATCGATGGCTGATTATTGCATATTTATTAAGGAATAGGAATTAAGATCAGTTTCATTTTAATAATACAAAATAAATTTTTGAGGAATATTTTCACGTTGGGAAAAAAGATTTATAGAAACATGTTTAATGTCTCAAGGTGCGTGTGCGATGGGCTACTTTAGTTTAAGCTTTTATATCCTTCGACCTGACTCTCAAAAAAACTGTATAGCAAAGCGCAAAATAGTTTTCCCTCTTCGAAGAAATGTTTTCTTGAAAATCGTATAAAAATTATGACTACAAACTCCTATATGGACTAGCTGTTCGAAGTAAATGCCATTAGTTAGAAGCAAGTTAGTTATAACCTTATTCAAAGTTCATTGGCATGATGTAGTAGAAATGGATACATGATCTGGCATAGTTAAGCTCACATGGCTCACGATAACTATCATAAGAACAGTCAATGGACGCGTGTTCCTCCTAACTTGATATGTTTCCTTTAACATTTCCATGTTACAACCGGGGTTATAAACCTGCGGCTACCAGTGCACCTTCATATGAAGTAAGGTTAGAGCTGCATGCTGATGACAGGCGATGTCTAATCAATCAAACCGAGATGGATATTAAGCAGAGAACAGTCCAGGGAAATAGTCGCGTAGCTTACCAATTCTCACTACGTTAAATGGTTATGGGTATCTCGTTTCCATTATTGTTAATGGTTTCTTTATTGCGTTCCTTGTTTAGTGTTCACACAAGTGTATACGACCTCTTTTGGAACTAGGATACAATAATGTCCAGTCAGCGCGATTTGGATTGTAACCAGCATATCTTGGTAAGTGATGCTTGCTGTCAAATGCCTTCAGTGTTTAGTGATGTTTAAATTTGTGAAGTTATGCTATCACGAAATGGGGAGGGCAGGGGCCAAGGCACCGTACGATCACCAACACGTGTTTTTCATGCATATTTTAGCCGATGTTCAGACACATCCGTGTTCAGACTGACAGAAACCAAAAAAGGTGCTTTGCCTCCACCAATTTGTCCCCCATTACCTAAAATATCCCTCATTACCCCCTTACCTGTACCACAAGCATGTCAATAGACAATATGAACAGACGTTTTTAATTCACCAACGGTGGCCATCATGAAATTAAGCCGCAACATTTGGAAAACATTTGATAGAGTGTTAAGGAAAGCATAACTGTACTTATCTCTTATCGAAACAAAGCTGAAAATTGTTATTCTAGTGTCGATGAAATTATTCGATCGCACTTAAGAGTCCTGCTACGTTGGTTTTGGACTGTAAGTCGTAACGACCATATGAATCATGTACATGTAGGCCAACGTTGGGCCGACGCTAGTAAAGGGAAAGCTTCAATCATTGAGGTACACGTAAGTTATCATCGCTTAAATATTACTCTTGACTGGCAATTTGCCCTCTCAAGATAAACATATCGATAATATTCCCTGCTGCAATAGTTTAAACATCAGGAGTATTAAGTCAATCTGATCAGTTATGCACCTCACTCCTTCATCATAAATGCAGCACCAGTTCATGAAGTCGGTGAACGGAACTGCACCAGTCTTATCTGCTACATCATCACGAACATGTGGTCTATTATTAATTCAGCAATAAATCGTCTGAAGATCTCCAAGGTCAAGAATATGAAAAGCGAAACCACGATCCGCTTTGATCAAGGTAACTGGCCATGACAGAGTGGCATGTTCAAAGCGATTCGTGTGATCCCCGTCCGTCGAAAGCAACTCGAGAAGCTTATGTGTATACATTAGAGTGGCGATTGCCAGCACTTAAGGGAAATATCATGGAATCATACTTGGATTTCCCGGTGTCGATTAATGCATTTAATGTGTGGTCAGCGCGTTTTTTCACCTGATAAGGTCCACCTGCTCAGGAAGTGAAAGAAGTAAGCATTTTATAGAGCACTAAATTCTCGCTTGTGTTTCATGTTATTGCCCTATCATAAAATTCGGTCGAATATTTGAATGACTGTCTTCTTGTATTCAGCCGTTTTTGTTTGAATATAGAAATAATTTAGATGAGTCCTGATTGAAATTGCTTTTGCATACACCTGCCCATATTACGCACCTCATTACACAAGTTCAAATGCAAGAAATCCTTAGGTTTGTACTAGTTGTTATTACACCATTGCAGGTTAGTCGAATATGTGTTTGATATGTCATCGACTGGCTATCATGAAGTTTCAGCATCTACTGCATACTCTACTGCTGGTAGTTTGCAATGCAGGGGCGGTGCTTTGTCCGCAAATTAGCAAGTGTCCATTAAAAAATGTTCAATTGGCAATATAGAGCAGATGGGCAGAGGGATATTGTTTCTACTGAAGTATGAATTGTCTTCAGATGCCCACCTTGAGGTTACGTTCAGTCTTTGATGAAATCCACTCCCTCACCGTCCACAAAGAGTTGTTTCAAATGAGCGGATTGAAAGAAGCACTGTGGCGATTAGTAATAGTTTAGCGATCTAGTAATCAACATTGACTTACAAATCTACCTTTGCGTATATATTTCACCGAGTGAAGATCGATGATGCCAAGGAATGGGAGAGCACCTCTCATGTCTCAACAAATCTGTTTTTCATGAGCCTGCCCTGGTGGTAATGTAAATCCCCTTACAGCCAATCAGTGCATTTAGCTTGCGGTTCTTCAGTCTTGTACGATCGCGGTTGCCATCTACATCCCTGCCAAGTGATAGCTGGTTGAAGAATGGCATCGACTTCTCCTGCAGAAAGATGGGTGTTTCAATTAGTTGACTGCATGTAGCGTTAAAATTGTCTTTCCCTTTTTGACATGTCAGCAACTGAATGTAGTTTATTCTGAATCTCTGCCACTAATGAACAGACTAAGTGAAATGACAGTATCTACGTCTTCTTAGCACTATCGTGTCGGTATAATATTCACCATGAATTCATGAACTATAGTATGCGTGACCAGTTGGGATTTTGATAACTGCATCCAACGTCTTTGCCAGGAGAACACCAATGCCTCGCTTATTCGCGTAATTACAAGGCTTTGACTGCTGGAGATCAGTATCGATGTGTGTAGACGTTGCCCATAGGCAGAAATGCTGTCTCCATATTAATGGGCTTGGGTATTTTTTTCTCACTTGTCCCAGACACGATAACCAATACCTTATTAACTTGGAAGGAGTGTCAATGGCTTTGATACTGCTTGAGTCACGATAGAGCCAATCAGTGCGACTGCTTGGCTACCCAAAACCAAATCCTTGATCGATTTATTTTTTCGTCTTCACATGGATATGGTATACTTATCTGTCCTCAATGCATAACGATTACCACAAGATCATGATATTTGACGACTGCGTTGATATTATTCCAGTGACTCAACGTAGCAATGGCTGCACTCTCTTAAAGGCCACGACTCCTGCTTTTATGATTGCATGACATGGACAGATCCTCAAAGAGTAGACTTAAAGCTCCGCATTAAATCAAGTTTGATCAAACACATAAATGGCTATATCTTCAAAATGGATGGAGCTAATTGCATTGGGTTTTCTGTATTTTATAAAGTGTTAGGTACACTTTTGAAATCGTCTTACAGCAGAAAATGGCAAAATACCTGGAGTTATGGCCTTTAATGTCGGAAAGAAAGTACAAATGCATGTAATAACAACATGGTTGATCTACAAAAATGCTATATACGTACTTCATTTCTGCATTGGTGTAGTGCAACATGTTCATCCGTGATTTCTGATATTATTAATTTCCTGATCAACACTGCAACTTCCATGAGGCTAAGTTACTTTCATTCGTCAAGATAACGCATGAAGAACAACTGCAGATAGGATAGAACTGCTTTATCATTCCTAGAACCAACCAATATCGATGGGTTCTATACCTGATAACCCATGTTTAGCTTGATCCCTTGACCAGTCAGTGCATCCGCCTCTGGCTGGGGTACAATCTAGTAGTAGGTTAGTACAGACAGCCAGGGGGACTCATTCGTAATCGTTTCAAACCGAGTTGCTGATACTCTCATTCATCTTGTTTGTCGGTTTCCCCCGGCTTTGTGTCTCTATTATTTGATCTCGGGAACATCTTGTACGCATCGATTGGTAAAGCGCATTGGTTTTGTCGACATCCGTGAACCATGAACAGGAACAGATCATTCAGCAGTACATTTTTTTAAAGGATGTCTTGACATTTTTCATTCTGCATCTAACTCTTTTAAATCTTTTGATTCATCACGAACATGACGAAGGAAGCTGAAATGAGTTATTTGCATGATGTAACCACGGAGTTGACATAACTTTCGCTAAATGACCAAATCTAAATGAAGTAGAATTAAAAAGGGCAAGCCTTAACTGATTCCGTCGCCGAACATATCTTTAGAGTATCCTCCTGGCTTTTATCAGTCTACATCGATATCATTCAGACACGTCTATTGAATAATTTCTTTGCCATCTGTAGAGATGCAGCATTATCTTGCTATGGAGTTACGGAGCATCATTCGCTAATCAGTGATAAAACTTTTTAAATGTATCAAGTGAAAACATCCATCTTTGTTGTGTACGGGGGTGGATGTGTTAGAATCTCTCACTGATGTTATCTTTACCTCTCTGATGATGGCATGTCCATCTAATGGAATTTCATAGGTGGAACGACAGCCGTTTCATTCTCAGTACGATTTCTCTCAACAACAATGCAGGCCAGTAGTTCAATTATTTTTACCTGATGTTCGTAGCCAATCTGAAGGAAATGTAGGAGTTGTTGGCGCCTGTACCATTCCCCATTGATTGACAGTACACGGAATATTATAAAGCAATACATCAGAGTGCGCCAAGCGCATCCATTTAAAAATACATGTATGGGAAATGTATGGTTGCATGAGAAAGACTGATTGATGGGCTACCAGTGAAAGCTACGGGAGATGCTCTTTGAATGGACTCCTAGTTAAAACCTCTTGTCGAGAGCAATAAATCAGTGGTTAATCTATTTTCATGGAGGATGCATAACATTTGTTAGACACTTCTACCATTCCCTCTGTTGATTGCCGTAACACTGAACAGTAGTCACCCGGTGACTAAAGTGACTAAGGGCAACTGTTAACAAAGATGGCAAACGTGATGGTTGCATGGGAATGACTGATGGAAGAGCCAGGGTAGAATGATCCTCGACTGAGTTCACCGCATGCAACATCATTATTAACCAATTTTTCTTCGTTAAGAAAACTGGCGTACGGAATGATAGATGCTTCCTAAGTATCATTCTACAAATAACTTGATGTACTATGCGATGACTGTGCCTTTGTCAGTTTACTACCCGGTTTCATTTACCTTCATGAAGGTAGTTTCTACAACGAACTGCTTTCATGACACTTGTCATGCCCTGCCTTTTGAATGTTCAACTCGGAGATCTAGGAAAGTTTTCGGCATGGCCTGAGATTAGTCAAGGGGATTGGGAACTGTTATGGTTCTGTGCAGGACCAGTGCATCAAGCTCACCACTGATCATCAGCGTCATGATACGCTCATTTTTCTTCATTAACCTATCAGGAGCTGACAATTCGGAGATGCAGCTTAATGCTCTGCTGCATGTTTAATTCAAGGGAGAATTCTACAGGGAAAAGAAGAAAGTCCAAGCTATATACAGCTGTCATTTGATTTCTAACTCTAAAGCCATTACATACGAAATGGATTTTTCAATTTTTTTTGTTACGTTGTTCTCGCTGCAGGTGTACTTGGAATGAGATTGGCACAGAAAAAGAGAAGCATCCAGACCACTTCTGATTTTTGTCATCGTAATATGCCAAGTCTTGAAGAAATGCCTGCCAACCACATTCTGCAGACGCATTGCAACTCAATGAACAACTTGTTTTTATTTCCCGAATGTTGTATGTAGCACCATGCAAAATATGTAGGCTACTTACATGTTCATTATCTCTTTATGGTTACTGATATAATAATTTTCTCTATGTTTTCAAAGGTTCAACCGATTGTCACTCAATTAGTTTATCGGTTTTGTTTTGTTATTGCGAGAAGAAAGTAGCCCCCCCCCTAAAGATGATAAAACAAGATTTCGAAAAACGCTGCTTTTCAAGTGTTTGATATCTTGAATAGTGTGAGCTCCTCAGGCAGCGATAGTACTGGAATAACTGGTGACGAATCATTTACTTTTTGTGTCTCATCTCGGAAAATCGTAATTTCTTGACATTTTATGACAAATTTATCACACCTTCATGGTCCTTTCACCATTTTCACGAGAGACATGAGCGCACCAATAATAACCTGCAGTATTCCTGTAGGTGTATTAAGATTGCGTTTCGGGCTCTGCAGAAATGTTGAAATGTACCTTATAGCCTGACCCAACGTTGCCACTGAAGTACATCTTCATGTCATGAAAGAACTGGATATCGAACATCTAGGGTGTGGTAGAATAATGCTGGAAATTATTTGTGATATAGAACTACCAGTGTTGGCTTACGTTATTTCAACATAAGTAACACGAATATAGGAGACAGGGGTTTCTTCTATTTCACATTACATTGGCGCTATTAGTCTCTCATTGGCGAGGACTATTTTTTACACCATGTCAAACAAGACCAAATAACTCTGCATATCAGTCACCCAGATAACCAATTGAACCCTCCCTCGTCAAACTTTAAGTGTTTTTACCGTACACCGTTTGATACTTAGAATATACTGTCATGCGTGTGCAAATCAATTCGCTCTGAGTCCTTGGTTTCGTCGCTGCCTCATGTGATTTTATTTTACGGTTAATTAAGATCTTGAAGTGATATGGATAGAGGAAAGAAGTTCGAAATCTTTGATCAAAGCAATTTCCGTATTCTGCAGCGTGTTTTGGTATTTTACAAAGGGTATTGATGCCATCCCAAACATGTTGATCGAGATGAAAAACGTTGTTTGATCCAAGACAGAATTCCGTTTTAACTATTATAAGGCACGTGTTTCAGAGAAAGCCGATGCATCTCTGCTGTTTGGAGTTTATGTTTATTTTTCATGAATGACATCCACCATAGCGAGGTAAATGGCGGAAAAGCACGTTCTAAAGAAAGTTGCAATAAACAACAGTAAAAAATATCTTCTTTTATATAAATGTAGTTTACAATAAAATAAAATACTCCGAAGAAGAAGATAATTAGAATAATGAGGTATGCCAATTAATGAAGTGCTAAATCTTGATGTGGCAATAAGTTTTAAACTAGAATCTGCAATGTACCGCGTTGAATGATGCTGCAACTATTTTTGGTCACTATACGTTTTCTTCTGTACCGTCATGAAAAATTTCCTTTACTTCATGGACGAGATAATGCGGACACATATTGACGTTTCGCCGTGTAACTTATAATCAGGTCGACCTGTCACCTGTATATCGTTTTCCTTTAACACTCGTTAGTTTTCTATCTTCTTGTATTTGCATTTGATCGAAAAAACCCAAATTCCCTGTCTTGTGGGTCATTTATTTCTCTATTGCCTTCGAAAAATATCATATTCGCACGAAACCCTATCTGGTTTGTTTAATATTTTGTTTCGGTATAAAAAATGCCCATCAATATTCAGTCTTGTCGGCAAATCAGTTTGCTGTGAAGTAGGATACTTAAAAAAGACTGAAACGCAAAGTCATCAAATCGATAGTATTCTGTAGAAATATAAGAAAAATATTTTGGGTCTTGTCGTTTTGAATGCAGAACGTAGTTTCAAAGGTATTTTTGTCAACGATTTGTTTTCCAAGGATATAAAATGACTACAGCCTAATCGGAATTAACTTTTTCCTCCTCAAAAAAGACACTGCATCTTCGATGATAAATCGGGATAGACAGACATTATTTTTTCCCTTGAAAAATATACCGCGACATCTGTGATTGAATCGTCTGTTTATTGAAATCTCAGAGGTTTCTAGAGGATATTTCCGGCGCAATTTTGTCATCCCTTACATTTCCTGTCATTATCATGTTTGTCTGGTTGGAGGGGTGGAAGTTGAATAACACCAGATGACAATCCCAATTTTGTCGTTGGGAAACCTTCACAATAATAATTATATTTGTGAGGTCGAGCGGGAGTTGGAAGTGGACTACTACAACTGGCAACAGAAATGTGATTACATTTATCGAATAGCTGGCGCAAAGACAATTTGTAACTTTGTTCACTTCCGATACATCACATGATGTCAATACCTTCATAATATTGCCTTCGGGGACAGTCATATGATTCTGGATCCTATAAATGTTTGATTTTGACAATGGACTTCCAAAAAAGGCCAGATTGTTGGAAACTGTCATCCGACATAAGCATTCGGTGTCTTTAACAGCTGACGTACTGTTTGCCTATTTCTAGACTTTTGTCCTCTTTATCCCGACTCTGGCATATCCATAGTAGTATCCTTGTTATTTCTTTCCAAAGCAAAGTTAATTGTACATACCTGATTCAGCACGTAGCTCGAGGGAAGAGTAAGTTGTACATATTGCAAACAGCTTAGCTTTTCTAAACGGTAAAGTAACAGAGATCGGTGTTTTCTCAGGGAACATCATGTTTCACCTAGACGAACCTTCCTAGTTGGGACTACTTATCAATATCATGTAGTTGCTCTAAGTAATTGTCTTATCACGCCATGCTCTTCAACCTCTTCCCCGTGAAGATCGAGTCGAGTCGAATGGTACACTCATCAAATAAAGGAAGGCTATTTTTTCGGGATTTTCAACTCGAGAAGAAAATATCTTGTATCATAGTCGGCCTCTTCAAACCGGAGGACTCTCGCGTGCGTTTTATTGCTTCAGTGTTCACCAAACAACAGTTTTAAATCGGCTGCCTACAATCTCATGCTGACTCTGAATCGCTTAATGAAGACGAGAAACTACATAAAATCAGTGAAGCTAGTGGTTTATGGGCCATAGCTCATGCTGACCACTCAATTAATGTATCTATTGACATCAGTTATGATGGTAATCTCAACCCGATTATTCGCAAGGTAATTAAAGAGTCATAACATAGATTTCAAGCATACTTGGTCATGGGTGAACAATTGGAATTGGTAACGTTGTCGCGAATCACCAGCCTTCGAAGAAAACACATAAACTGCTTTCAATGAATTGTTTTTGATTTCAAATCAATTTGTCAAATGAGGCTGATTTCTTCACAATCATTCACCTTTGGAAAGCCATTAAAATACTGCACCGGTTAATGATTTTTGTTTTATGTACCGAGGGGTACTCTTAAAGTTCACGTGTATGTCATTAATCACTTATCGAAAAGTTAAACTACTATACTTGGGACTACAAAATATGAAAGTACGTCTCGTCTACTCTCAGATTTGAAATTTGGGGGTTATTTGCTGCTGTTGCGGATAATAAGTATGTAACATGCATACAAAAACTCTGAAATGCGATATGAGGCAGCCAACACCACCACGTTTGAAGTTCGATATTTTTCACATCGTCGCGGATTCTGGAAGGGAGGTACATGTACACATGAAAGATAACAACTTTAATGAATTGTACCTTCTAACCAGGCACCAAAAACTTTTAAAAGTCTCGCTAATAACGGTTTTTGCCAGGTATTGATGGTTCAAGTTTTACCTAGTCATGTTGATCCTGTTCAAACTTCATACTGAAGGAAGTTAAGTGGATGATGGATTGATGACGCGGTTTTTTTAAAATAGGTAACACAAAGTGGTTATCCATGAACACTGAGAGCATGGGATACCAAATTAAACCCGATGGTCTTTGCCGATGTCTTTGGAAATGACTGCCTTGCTCCCAAAGGTGTTTGTGGAGATGTCTAGAGGTTCTATAAAAAGCGCAAAGGACAGTCACCAGTAGCAGAAGACAACATCAACATCATTATTCGGAGAGGATATATGGTGTTAAAAAAGGTTCCCCTGTGTGTTTCTGAACCCGATGGAAGGAAACTCTCAAACGCTTTACTGTTTGAATAAACTCTAAAGGGATCGTGGAGTTTTTTTGAGTTCAGCTGAGCCCTAATGTTTTGGTCTTGTGGATTATCGGTTGTCTGTCAACGTCCCTGTTATTGTCACCCTGTGTAACATTCGAACTGTATCATTTGGTATCTGCTGCTGTCTTTCACCTCTGCCTTTATTTTCACTCTCTTGAAAAGATCGTTGCAGTTGTTTTATTTTCACATCCACTTTATTTTCACTCTCTTTCATTGTCTTTCCAGCAAGTTTAAGCAACTGGCAAAGACGCCTGTAGAATCACCTAACATGAGAACTTAAGTGGCAACAGGAAAAAATGCCACAAGAGCATCTAGATAGAAAAATATCAATTTTGACGAAACTTCCAGCGAGATTTCCAGCATTCCAGAAACACGACAATCGAGTAATTGTGTTTTCGACTCGTTTTTGTAAATCTTCAATTTCGAGGTAATGAAATTTCATTGAGAATTTGTTCGAGACGGTTTCAATTTCATTGTGAGTCTTTTTTCTCTACTGGTGAAAATTTGATTCAAGGAACTTTGTACTGAGACTACCAGCAACCAAGAGGTGTAATAACGCTAGAATTTCCCGGGATGTGAGGCATGTACTCTGAGGATGAAATGCAATCAGAAAAGGTTTGTTGACATCTTGCCTTTGGCCGGAGAGTCACTTCAACAATTGGGTTAGTGCTCAACCAAGGACTAATGGTGACATTTAAAAAATACCCCGAGTCGCATGTACGCTGTCGATCCGAAAGGAGGTTCACTGTTGATGAATTCGAATTTCCTTACAAACAATTACTGTCAACTTGCATTTTATATTGAAATTCTAATTGCTATGATAAGTGTTGCAACAATCTTTGGACAAGTGATCTGTACTAAATTATGAATAGACTGCATTGGCAATGTTTCGATCAAATAGATAATATGAAATAATCCATTACTGATGAAACCCATAACTGAGATGACCTTCATTTACGGAAAAGGCGGAAATGACTATGTTTTACGGTGAAGTATCATTTTTCATCAATGCTTATCTCATCATTGTGTCCATGGGTTTCCTGTTGTCGTTGTTCAAATCAACAACCGGTTACGTCCTTTTGTAACTGACCTCGTGGATCCGGTTTACGGCCTTTTCTTCACTTCCGAAAATTTCTCTTATTTCAACCACTGGCAAAATGGCTTTGGTTCGGCTTACAGACTCTTTCGCTAAGTTCTGTTCAAATTGTATAAATGCGCCTTGTGCCATGACAGCAACAAGCTGTATTGGGTTTCACGTGTAAGATATTTAGTTGATCAGTGTTTTGTGTACTTTGATTGTACACTATGTTCAGCCTGTTTGTTCTGGTTGAAATAACAATACCCCTCAGGAGAATACTCCAAGGTACAAAACAAAAACAATCATAAGATTAGATGTTGTCAAAATTGCTTTTAGTCTTCAGTCGAAAGCTGTTAAATCGATGATTGATGATGTATCTCTTGCATTTCAACACGTTACAATGAAAGAAGAACGTGTAACAGGTCCGTGAACGTGATAGTCATTTCTGCTAAAGCCGTGTTTTTGTAACTTAGTGTTTGAAACATTACACTTTTGACTTCTCCTTGTTATCAGAGGTTTTTGAGTATGACCTCTGATCTACATCCTTTTTACCAAATAATCGAAGTTGTAGTATTTACCGTGAGTTATCATGGTGGCAATCACGATGCATCTGCTACTAACTCTCCCTTACGTCGCCTCTTAGTTATGTGACATAAATAATTTGTTCCAAATTAACAGTGTCAATTTAACGGATATTCACTACAGCAGCTACTTTTCTATTTTTTCAATTCTATTTATTGCCACGACAAGTATTCAGAGAACTTCAATGCTTCAATTAAACGAGAAGATGATGAGATGGTTTCTTTAAAAACTGTGATGATCGATTTGGTTCGTGTCATTATGAAGAAAACCGGCGAAAAAATTCTCATCTTCACCGTGCTACCAATAATCGAAGTCATGATTTGAAGAGGAAAAAAAACAAAAAAACCCACAATCGCATGAACCTCGGCGAAAAGTTTGAAGATCACGACTTTGGTAATTGCATTCTTTGTCAGTGAATCCCCGTTAAGTGCCTGTCATTGTGATTTTGCACTCGAGGGAAGTCCATTCTTGCAACCTTTGAGCAAAATAAAACCTTTCGCGTGGCGCAACAATCGTTAAAAAGTGAGGTTTACGTTGTCTTAAATGAAAACGTGACCGACATGACTGTTATTTGGAATGAAGTTCGTTCGGAAATAAATAATTGCATGGCTCCATCAATCAATCACTCTGTGATGGCTTTGCTGATTTAGCTGAAGGAAAGATTACGTGACCGGGGTTAACGTAAATTACATACTTTTCTTAGTCTTAGCAGAGAGTATGTAATTATTCCCTCTGCTTATCATATCAACTATGAGTATCATCTGCTGTGAGAGGCTATTTAGGAAAGAATGTGAGAACGACATTGACGACAGTAATGCTCAGGCTGTTTACGCATGGCAGTATCTTGTGGAATATTCCTTCGCTGTGAAATAGCACAATTGCATGGAAAAGGGCCAATGTATCGGCGAAGATGCCAGGCATAATGATTACTCTGAAATTGAGGCTGTCTTTGTGTATAAGGTCTGCCAAGGTCCCTTTGAACGATCCATGCGTGGTCATCTGCCAGCCTGATTGATAATTTTCAGTTCCTGCAAGCCTTGAGTAGAAACGAAGACGTTTCAGTTCGTTTGGATAACCTCTTGAAACATTCTTACTATAGACCCATGGTCAGGTGAATTCCCCATACGCTGTAGAGAACCTACCGCCGCCCTTGCATTGTCCGCCCCACATGGATTGACAAATACCAAGACAAATGATAACAGTATTACCTTACTCCTTCAGTATTGCTTGTCCAGTTATTGGGGAGGAATATCATAGGGTTCTATCTGCTCCACTGGTTCTGCTATATAGAAATGATGGAAGAGGGTGGTTTGACAAGTAATCTGGTTGAGCCGATACAGACATGACCGTTCCGTCCAACGGAAATTTGGGCTGTTTGATTTACGGATTTGTCGTTGGCTGCATCAGAAATTGCTTTCAGTGGTTCACCTGGGACGCCTTAGCCATGTTCAGCAAGTTCATACAGGAGGCGCTCAGGATCGGATGCCCTATATTGTTTCAATCTCTCTATTTTCTCCTGCGAAAATTGTCAATGAAAAGGTTGGTCACGGTGACACTCCTGCATCTTTAGCTATCGTAGTTTTAATTCAGCAACATTACTAAGAGCTTCTTTTAACCCAATTGGTATTGCCAGTTGTTTGGACATTTGAATATAAATCTTTTTCCGTTGTGGCTGGAAGATTGATTAAAAACCTGCTTGGAAATTTGAGCCGATATTTTAGATCATAGGAAATACAGGAAACCGCCGCCGCTATGTATTACTGCAATATGCTCAATAACTTACAACGTTATTGGTCTATACCTGCTTGTAACAGGCCTGGTGATCATTTACCGCCCAGCTAGGAAATCTTCAAGCAATTCTTCAAAATCAGGTCTCACTGCCATCGGAGTTTGTTGTTTCTGTTGGTTACTTAGTGGTAATCAAAATTCTAAAAGCTTCAATTACAGACATGAAAGTCTTTAATTCCTGATCGATCAAGTGGAGGGTGATTCTAGCTGTCAAGAATGAAACCACATAGAGAACGAATGGTTTGTTTTGAGGGGGCGGCATATGGATTTCTACTTGAACATAATTTAAAAAAATGTGGACCTGGCAGAGCGCTTGAGACAATGGTGACAGGCAACGAGAAAATTATTTTCAAGCCGACTCAAGCAACTGTCGTAAAGAAAGCAAGTTAAATCAGATAAGTTTATTGATGCCTTATCATGCTGACATTTCGTATCTAGTAACTAGTACCTTCATTTCTCTAATGACGGGGCAGTCAGAATACTCCAAGAGCATCGAAACTATAAAAAAGTATGAGTAAAAGTTACTCATAAAACACTTTCTAAATAATTACCAATGCCCGCCACTCATTATTTTAAAAAGTTTTATCCCTATATTGATTCAGGTTTATGGCTAGAAGAAATGGCATTTAAGCTGCAAAGAGCAAGGTTAAATAAAAAACAAACATAGGCCTATTTACCAAAAGATATATATGCTATGATACTGTTTTTTCCCCCAAATATAGCATATTTCGCGAATTCTCGAAAACTAAAGTGGTAAACACTGCACTTCTTGCTGGAGTTATATGATGTCCAAAAAAAGTAAACACATAATTACGCTTATGAGATTTATTTCTATTATCGAGATGCGAACGTCGTATGCGGAACTCGCTTACTGTGCCAATTAAAGAAAAATCACAAGGCGCTTAATATTCAAAATGTTGAACATAGAGCAAGATATCTTATAAACCGAAGCACAGTTACCGAAAATTATAAGCGTTTTATAAATTTCATATCGTGCATCAGTTCTTTGAAGTTTTATCGGTAATTTTTTTTCTAGATTAGTAAATGGCAAATGAAAACTCCTGCGTATTAAAACCTATGTCAGAACGTTTTCTGCGGTAAAAACCCCCGCCGCATTTCGTCGTTTTCAATAACGCAACGGATTCTAAAGCAATTATATTTTCCTTTGCTTAGAAGCGATTATTCCGGTTGGTCGTACCCAAAAGGCCGTGCCATCTTCATAACTCACGGCTCCTTGCGATAGGTACCTTGGATCCAATGTATCATCAGTAATTTCAATGGAATCAATTAATAAATCCTTCATCAATTTAACACGTCAGTGACAAATTCTGTCATTCGGGAACCCTCGGGGAAACGGATAATATATTTAATAAAGCACGATTTCTATCTGGTGCACCGTAATCGTGAGAGATATCTGTGTGCGAAGCAGCGGTGCTTGATCGCGACTTTTAGATGCTAATAATCGGTTTGTCGTTGCCAATATCGATTTGAGGAGATCGAATTCTTTTTATTTATCTCCGATAGAACGCGTTTCTATTTTTCGTTCTCCTTTCATCTTCTGCAGCATACCTCAACAAGAACGGTTAGTTTTACAGGTCACAGAGTTAATTCCATCCATACATTCAATTGGCTATTTTTGCTGTATTAATGTTGCACTAACTGTCAAAAGAGCGCCGCGCTGCTGCATCTGTTAGGTTACCAGCTGGATTAACTTTGATAAACAGCATAAAGGAGTGCTAAGCCGCGTTTGGCGTTGTAATGTTTTTGCATGAAGATGATGGTCTTTGACATCGGTGAACAGCTAGGTTACTGAGATTATGGTTACTATGTAACCCGGTTGATAGGTCATCTGACAACCTACGCCGACCGCTGTAGCTGATCAGGGCCAATCTCAGTACTTTCGATAAAGAGACGCATGCAACACGGCCCAAAATTACATGTAAATAATATCAATCGTGGGCTATTTGATATTGCGTGGGTGAAGCGGATATCTTAGTGTTTTTGAGCGGACGGTCAAAACATCCCATTTTAATAACAACACCTGTTGAAGATGTTGTTTGTTTTGATACCAGCTGAGAGAGCGCCTTATGGAAGTACCAGAGATTTATGAAATAGACATTCTAGAACCTCAGACAACTCACATCATTAACAAAAAAAGGATGCATTTTCTCCATGGGCGGCAGTAGACCGATCTTAAGTTATTTCATTATGTTTTGCTGGTCGGTCGGTCGGTCCGGGTCAGCTTGATCTACGGGTAACAAAACACCTCAATATTTCAATAAATCGGGGAATAGCTTGATCGGGCTACGATCGGCCCATCGAGGACTGTTTACGCCGTGTTACTTCGAATCACATCCATATCTTTTTCGGAGCTATTCAACTGAATGCTACATTACATTTGGTAGCAATAACTTGTGATGGAATGCACAAAAATAATAGGAGAATGGCCTTGCCTATGGATTCTGAATGATATCTATTGAAACAATGACATTATACTAGCGTTTGTTTGACGAATGTATTACGTTACTTCTATATCTTCCTTTTGGTTACTCGCGCGCTCAAATGAAATTAGATATCGATTACGGATGATATCAAGGAGATCGCTTTGTTCCAACTTCGCAAATGATGAATTGTTGTTTATGCAACTTGATTGCCCTTTAAGAAAGCTTTCGTATAGTTTTGAGTTGCCATTGTTAAATCAGGGACACGTTTTATAAGTTTCTTTCCAAAAAACTTAAAAATAACATTACCGAAATAAATATAAAATGTAAGAAATGTACATGTATTAAAAGTGCTCATTTCTTTGACACTGTGTTAATTTCGATAATTTCAGGCGCTCCGTGCAGCGATCATCTTTGTGCAGATTGATGCACATATGCTGCTGTAGACGAAGGCCGGCATCATGACGCCATTGAGTTGTTCTCGATTAATGACTGAATAATCCGCCCGATTCTTTCAAGGACGGTTCAATGGACATTTTCGTGATCTTACACCTTCATTGGGTTGTTGTAGTAAACCTGGATTGTTAATCTTCTTCGTTGACATTCGGATGAATAAATGATGAAGGACAAGGTATTATTTGCTCTCATGAGCGATGTGGCCTCAGTGCCTGGTCAATTATTCAATAACACATTCAATCTTTGGTCTCTTCCAATTCAGAACTGTGAACACTCACACATATCTATTATGGTCAATTTGGAGGTATGATTTCACTGCTATCAAACAACGTCTCGTACTCTTGGGCTTGGATGTCAACAGAATGCATTCAGCATTCGATTGTTAACTCCACCGTTCGTGTCGGTCTCTTCCAAAACAAATCATATATAGTAGGGTGGGGGAATATGGACCTATCAAGGACAAAACGTCTGCTTGTGAGGACATGACAGAGAACAGCCAATTTGTCTTTTTTCTACCACCTGAGCCAGCTGCTGTTTTACAGTTACATCTTTTACCACAACACCTTTACCTTTGGATTTTTTATCGGTGGTCCTTTGTCCGTAGCGTTCGGGTTTCCATAGCCTTCTGCTTTTTAGCTTTGACCTAATTCAATGAAATCGTATTTACGCGATTTTGCTGATGTCCGTGTTTGTGAGCTGTAAATCCCGCCTCACGAAAGTGCTGAACCAGTTGTTCTTTATTGTCATCATCAAGAGTGGTAGTTCTCCCAAGGGCTGTCGAACCAGTATCTCTCTGCAAGCGTCACTCTAGGTGTCCCAGGTGTCTTCGAAGTGTTCTTAGAACGCCACTAGGGCCACCAGCTGGTGGGAATGTGACCAGTATTTCAAGTGATATGAGCGAGAAGGTAGTCCGTCAGTTGACGTCGTGATCATTGGACGACTTGCTGTTGCCAACCCGTTGTAAATCCAAATTAAACATTTTAAATGGAATCTGACGACCATGTGCATAATTTCGCCATTTTTCATTTTACTGGTCCTATGTCGGTGTTATCAGAGACAGTATATTTTATAACTTTGAAGCCTTTGCGTTCCAGTGCTTTTTCTATTCAATTGCTTCATTGCGCTTTCTTTCCAAGGAGAAAAAATGCCACTTTATCGACTACCAACATCCTCCATTTCTAAACCTCTCTAAAGAACATCAAAAGATCTGCCGATCATGCTGATTATTGGGACTCTTTTTCCTGACAAAAAGTAAGCTACTAAGTCTTTGACATAACTCCACGTCACTGATGTCGTCGAATCCTCTTCTCTGGCGCATGCTCAATAAATGATCTTGAGATATTTTATTGGAAAAAGCGATCGAGGAGAGTATAAAACTTTTTCCCTTTTACTTTCTCTTTACTTATGACAGGAGCCCCCATGGTCGGGACATCCTTTTATCGAGATTTGCCTGGAGTGTCATCTACAAAGGTGTATGTCAAGTCAATTTCTTCGAGACAGTTTATTTTATCACGTGTTTTGCATAAGATGCTAGAATGGAGGCGACTCATTGGCAAGGTTCTATGCGGAGGTGGTAACTAGATAATGCAACAGAAATGCTTTCCAAAGAGCTTTTCAGTACGCGAAAGACAAACAACGAACATGACAAATTCTTAAGACTGCATTGGGCGGACGAAAAGGGTAGATAATTTCGCAGTATTTATCATGCTAGCATGTGAGCGAAATATCGAATAGCAAGCCATTTACTGGAGAATAAGGTGCTTCTTGAGCTTACCTCGGTGTGTATTGGTTAGACTAGAAGACTCTGCAGTGCGATTCCAAGATGGGTCTAAACTAACTGTAACATATACGTATACGATATGTCTCTCTCTTTTCAGATTTCGTAGGATTATAAGTGGATTCTTAAAGCAACTTACTAATGGATAAATCGTAACAGACAGAATATTTGACCGGTAAGTCAATTTCTCGACCTGATTTTTCTTGTGCCTTTGGGAAGTCCGTTAGAGTTTTCATCGATGTACACTAGTGCTGACAAGAACCTTCGAAGGTTTTTCAAGAGCTCACAACCATTATTTTTAAGAGTGCAAACTATTATCAACATCTTTAAATGCTCGGTCCTGAAACTTTAAAAATGCAGGAGAAGTATATAAGAATTACTGATGTAAGTTTTCTACTACAAAAGTGCTGATAGTATTCGCCCCTTCGTCATACTATAATGAGTAATATAATAATAATGATAATAATAATAATATTAATAGATAATAGTAAATTTTTATTAATGATTAAGGCCATCGGCCCCTAACAGTAATACAAATTAATATATCAAGCAATACAACTCAAGGTAACAATGCAAAGTAATATAATTAACATTCAAGTCTCCTACCCTCCCCACTCTTGTATAGAAAAACTGACAAATTATGCAAGGTTTCTGCACACCTACTCTTCATTAAGGAGACAAAGGAATATCTCGTCGGCTCTGAGAAAGGTAACAATCTGGTACGAAGATCTTGCAAAAATACACGTACATTCAAAACATGAAATTCATCGTCGAATTCGTTACTATTGCAATAGCGACATACAGCTAATTCCCTTGTGGACAATGTTAATATGGAATGTTTATATTCAGACGGACCCATGTTAGGGTTTCCAAGATTCCAGTGTTCATCAGTTGAAGGCAGAAATATCTGATATTGTATTGCAGTCTGACATGCCTGAGGGTTTACACGGTTGAGGTCTGTATTCAGACGTACGTCAACGTTTCAGCAGTATCTGTGGGTTGGTAACGTCTGCAACGTAAGTGTGTTACAATGTTAATAATTTCTTGCATTTAAATCACGAATATTTTTTTCAATGTTGAGAGTTTATACAATGTGTTTGTCACATATTAGGGAGTTTCCGCATCGCTTACGATTACGATTACGATTACGATTTCAAAGTCGTAATCGTAATACTCTCAAAACCGGCATGAACCAGAAATTTTGTTTCCGCATTCACACCAACGACTTGGTGTACTGTAGTTTAGGCCCTATACTCTGCTCTCATGCTCTGGGTGCACTTTTCTCGGCGCTAAAACATGATCAAAATCGCCGTTGATCACATTAAATGCAGTTCCTATGTTTGACAGATATGTTCTAAAGTATTCTTCAATGAATATTTCACCTTGAATTTGATATGTAGCGTGGAAAAGAGGCTTTTCGCTAATCCATGTAATCGTTTTTCGACTTACGAAGATCACCCGGAATCCTCGTAAGAACAAGACGAAAGTACCATGGACGATTTCGCCGGGGATGTCGTAGCACCAAAAATCGATGTCGCCAAACACAAATCGTAATCGTAATCGTAATCGTAAGCGATGCGGAAACTCGCTATTATCTGTGAAAAGTCTTCCAATTCAGAAGGTTTATTGCACAGTTGTGAATGTTGTACATCAAATAGAAATGCTTATGGTGCGGACGTCTTTATCGGCTGCCGTTGTTTTTGTATGTTTGCTCGTGCAAAGGCTCTCACATCACAGTCGTCTGTTCATACTTACGCGGTAGACAAAGCCATATGCCCAAAAAACCTACAACTCTGCTGCAATCACTGCCAACAAGAGAAAAAACAGTACTGATTCACCAGATATAAAACATAGTTAAGACTGTGATAACCAACGCGAGGTAGCTTTATAGCAGTTAAAAGGAGACATTGGGGAGAATAAATTACGCAAGTAGATAAGGAAGTAATATGTTACATATGAGTGATGTGCCCATTAGAAGAAGACAAAAACTTTCGGCAATTCAGCGCGCCATTTTAGGCATTAGGGTGTCTATAAGCCCCTGAAATACAATTCTGAAATACAACGCTTACACCTATTCCATCGGTTGATATCATGATAGAAAATGGGGCTCGCTATGATTCGTGTTTCTTGGGCTTCGCGAAAACTCACATATACTCTCTGTTTCGTGAATATGTGACACCTCGGAATTAGTATATTTCAATACATTGAAGCAAAAATGAATATTTGCCAGCACTTTTCCTACAGCCACATGTTGCACAAGCATTTCTTTTTCCTCAATTACACTCATGTTGAACATATGAAATGATGCACAGAAATAAGGATAGGTGGTGAAACCAAGAGAGAAAAAACCGTTTGCAGCATCCCGAATGTGGCTATGGAATGACAGATTTAAGTTTATCTTCATCTTCTCCAAAAATAGAAACAAACAAAAAAACCCAGTGTGGTACAGAACAAGATCAAAGGAAGCCATTTTCTAAGCGTAGCCATTCCAAAATATAACAAAACATCATACCCTTTAATTGTTTGCAGTAGACAACACGAGACCGACAGCTAGTTTAACAATATATTGCTGCAAAATCCTAAGCCAACAACGGCGAGTCACTACGAAAAAATCGGAAGCAATGAAGTTGATTCATGGCACGTAGACTGTGCACTCCCTCTTGGATGTCAGTTTGATTATCCGTAAGCCAGCGCGTTGATGCCGTTATCCTGACAGCCTTACATCATGCAGCCCACTCACGAGCTTATCTTGGTCTTCAAAGTAGACACCAGGGGAAATGTAATCACGGGTATGACTTGATGATCCTCTAAATGCCGTAACAGATCAATTGGACCTGCTTCGCAGTAAGCAAAATAGATGTTACAAATCATATTCATGGAGTCCACTAAAGTCTTGTTTCTGTATCTTTCTTTGAAAACTTGACGCAAATACCCTGGGCACGCCAAGCTTGTAAACACACATGACCTGTTTCTCTAGGTTCACAGTAGGCATCGGGGGACAATTTTAGCGACAAGAACCACTTTATGGGTCTTTTATATGCATTAGCACACTTCTACCGGCCATTCAGGGCAACTTATGCCAGGTTACGAGCGGTTACTATACGAACCGGTAATTCTTATTACTTAGTCCAGGCGATCAAACTGATTACTCAAGAACTTTTATCGGTTGCTTTGATGCATTTTACAGTTTTAACGACAACGGGTTAACATGGCGTTGCTCTATACAGTCATGTGATAGGGTTCAGGATAACACGTTAACATGGCGTCCATTATCTGGTCTCAGTATTTCATCGGTCAAACTCCATTAGTAAGTCTGTGGGAAGATCATACGCCGCTCCTCTCTGAAACTTTAAAAACGAAGCCTTTTGTGTATACGATATATACAGGGAGCATGTAACTAAAGAATAATCTGTCTCTGTCTGAAATTATAGAGCATCATTGCTTTGGCCAAGCAAAAAAATGACGTGCATGCAGGTTAGATATCTAAACCCGCCTTTTTGAAACTTTAATGTTACGTGACAGGTTACAGTATTGCATCGGCTACAGTATTGCATCTAAGGACATGGTCGTGCCTTTCAGTTGAATTGCTTGAAGAGCCGTAATTTCTTTTAATTCGGGCGCATGAGTTTTCATCACGCTTTTCAGCTTTAAGTGTAAGTTGGCCATTGGTATTGGCGCATTCTAAGTTAAATCTCATCGATTCTTAGTTATCACTATACCCACCACTAAACATGCAAGTGACAACCAGAATGGGTAGTCGGTCTTGTAGATATCAATTCAAGGGCTTCAGGGGATCTTAAATGAGAACTTGGGTGTTATGTTGTCTGCGTGGTACGTGCGGATACTTTAAATATATTTCACTAGCTTACGTGGGAGTGTCTTGCCAGAACAATATTTAACAGTTCTAAACAAACTTGGGTGTGCAAATCGACTTCGATTATGTTTTTATACCTCCCGTCTAACCCATTAATTACCTCCCGTCTAACCCATTAATTGTCGGCCTTCGTATCAATCGAGACTATCAGTTCTTTAACTTCTGTTGAACATCTCTCTCAGCAACTTTCTTTCAATCATTTCCCCAACTTTCTCAAGACGATTCAGTTTAACCGTCATCTTTCTATATAAGTGGAATAAGTACACCCCTGCCATTTTGGCCTTCTTACGTGATCTATCACCAGTGTTTTCACGGCTTAAAATCTCATGCTTCGGCCATCGTCTCTTACTTGTATCCTCAGCCTTGACATGAATGTCCTTGTCTTCGCCTACTTCGGGTCGAGATAGTAATTAATAATACCAGCAGTGTATTGAATGTCTCTTTAAGCCGTGTTATACGACGATAATATCTGTATTTGATCTAATTACACGCGTAATGAAAACGACTAATTTGCCTTACATCAAGGTTCTTAATAAATTGATTAATTTACGGCTAATTTTGGATATGAAAGTAATCAAATGAACGCTCACCCAAATGCCACCCATTTGTTTGAACCCTTCGACGCCATTACAGTCTATTAAGAAATCTAGGCCAGTTGTTCAGTATCTTCTTAACAACAATTACTCCTAATCATACATACATAAGAGTTTAAAAAAAATTGACGTTGTGCGGCATTTATTTGGAAAACATGTTACGAGGTATAGTGATGCATTCGTACATCGTACGTTGTACATGTACATGTACATCGTGAGAGATCGAGCTTAAGTTTCGTAATGTGAATTAATATGATTATACCAGAAATAAAAAATTGTGGGAAGATACTGTTTATCTGAAAGGTCAGGTGATTCTAACTGCGGATAAAATCGCCCTACCAACACGCTCCCGCAGCAAAAATAAGAACTTGAACATTTACCAATGAATGTACCGTAGAAGAACATGAAATAACGAATTTAACACTTGACATGAGCGTTATAACTTGTAAAATAGCAAACTTAACACTTGTGAATGGGCATAATAACATGAATTTATCGTTAGCTTCGAAAGTCGAACAGAAAATACTTGTTATTCAACTTATTATTCAGGAGGTGTAATTGCCCTTAAGGAGATGATATATCTATAAATCGATATTTGAATTATGTATGATATTGCTTATGCCTTTTTGAAAACAGCTCGGGGCTCCTGGGAAGAGATATAAGGTTATCTGTGATGTGGAGTGTGTTAACAAATAAGGACAAATATTAGCTAAAAAATAACATTATTTTGCAGAAATATTATTGATTGGCAAAGTATCTCTTTTGAGATGTCAATGTCCACACGCATTCAGCAAATTTATGGCAAGTTAATCTTTGTTGATGTTTGGCCTTTTTACGTGATCTGTCACCGATGTTTTTACGGCTTGAAATTCCATGCTTCGGCCATCAACCTTACTTGTATGCTCAGTCTTAAAATGAATGTCCTCGTCTTGGGCTACTTCGGGTAGAAATTTATGGCAAGTTAATCTTTGTTGATGTTGACAATACCGTTGGAAAGACACAAAGATCATAACTCATTCAACCACCGCTCGCATCTGCAAGAGACTACGCCATTATGTTCTTCTATACGGTTTCTGACCTCTCCCCAAACTCATTACCATTGCGCCTCTTCACCACTACCACTTCGGTCATATTCCGCTTGAGGAACACACTGTTGTTTGATAACCCTTTTGGGAAGAGGAAGGGGGTCTTTGTTTTGATTAAAAAAGTTTCATCAAGATTGCAGCAAGTCTTTTGAGCACGATCTTTCCGGGATCTGTATATGCATGCGCGGGAAGGTGCGCACCGGTCAATGCCTGTTGGAAGGTGCGCATCAGTCAATGCGTGTGGGAAGGTCCGCGTCGGTGATGCGCTTTTGGTTGGCCTTGTTCAAGCTATCCGTCATGAGATGGGTGAACCTAAAGCCTCTCTGAATATTTCCGAGCACTCAGTAAACGAAAGGGAACTCATGTCCCAGAAAATAATCATTTCCGTAAAGATGACAATCCTTCTTAGCCTCTTCGCTAAGAAAATTACTCCAAAGTTTTGTCATTGATTCGAATTGTTACAACCGGAAATTGAAAAGCTCAACTATTCGTCATTTTCATAAAAACATACATATAGACAATGCACTAAATAGTTTTTGTGGTTCAATATTCTCAGAGAACAAATCTTATAATTTGATCAGAATAGTAATAATAAAGTTTGATACGACACGTGGAGTTGCGGTGCTTTCAGGACAGATATATGATGAAGACTATTTTATCAATTTCATTTCCTAATGGCGACCGGAGTCGTGCAGAATGCTACTTATGGTAGAGTTATTCAGGCATATTTAAAACCTAAAATCTAATCATCTAAAACATTTAGACATCTCTCCGCACAGGCCTACCGTGTTGGAGTGGCCAGCTGAGAGCAACAATCCTTTACTCTCTCGGGCGACCGTTTTTTTAACTTAAAAATTTCTTTGTTTAGGTTGAGACGTATTGTTTTACTCTAGAATAGGATAGCTACATGTTGTAAGGTTTAAGGAATTGAACCCGAGGCGGAGGACCTTGGTTGAGTTACCAAGACACTCGAGGGTGGAGCTAAAATACAGTCCAAACCCGAGCCGACAGGCGAGGGTTTGGACGAAATTTTAGCTCCACCCGAGAGTGTCTTGGTAACTCAACCAAGGTCCGAAGCCGAGGGTTCAATTTCTATTCTAAAATACCTCAAACTTAAAAAGATAGGCCACGAAATAACTTGAATATGTGCGAATTTGGCAAATTCCATCCATCGCCTGCCCGGAGCGCCGGTAGCGCCGTTGTTTACATTATGTTACGGCAGCCCGTATAGGAAGTTCGGATCGGCTCGCTCAAGTGACGCTAAAATCCGCGCAAATGGGCTATTTGGAGCGTTTTTCTCAGCAAATATGTGTAGTGCTCATTAAAAAACTTAGGGTGGTTGATGCTTCCTTGGCTGATTTGTGTTTGAAGCAGTGTTTTGAGAGCCTCAAACTTCTGAAGTGAGCTGTGTGCATGGTTCCACATTTTAGTGCAACCCGAGGGAACTTTGGTAGAGCATCTTGGTTGCGTGTCCAAAACACTCCACTCTCAGAACGAGGCTTATGCATTTTCCATTTAAAAGTTGACTTTACGGTACCAAGGTATTTTAGAATTTGTGTCCAAATATTAACAGTATGGCAATGCAAAACAAAAGGAGTATGACCATTTAATCTCTTTCAGGTGTTACTTGCCTTTAACCTAATATTACGCAACGGTACAATGTATCCCTGTGAAAGAGACCGCGAGTAGCATTCCGCGAAGATGACGTCACTGCAGCTGCTGCCCTCTATTTCCCCATCGCTGAATTACAGGCAATGTTGGACAAACATGCGGTTTCGTAATGGATTCAGGCTTTCTAACTAGGGCAGTTAGATTCAATCTGGCATATGTCCGAGTGTTGAAAATACTACATAATTGTTCTGAATATTTCTCTCTCTGACTCTATGGTATCACTCATGCTAAAAACAATGCAGGGTTAAAGATAATTGACTTTGAAATAAGCTCAAATGCGTAGAAATAAGTGTCGAAGTCCGACTGTCACGTGACTAAAACGTCATCAATATCTTATGCAAATGACCTTGTGAGCTATAAATAGTAACTTCGCGGAATGCTATTTGAGAAGTTCGAGACCAGAGAGTTAGACCACAGTCGAATCCCAAGTACCTCTAGTTACAGTAACATACGTTTCATAATCGGTGTACAACTGTTCCAGGCATCGGCATCAGATGGACGTAACTAGCTACTAATGTCGAAATTTTAATAGCTTTCCATCTTTTTTAATCAGAAAACAAATGTGACCCACCACGGCAAAATGAGTCGCATGTCGCACAGAAGATGAGCCTAAAATGACATCAGGACAAATTGGAAGAAACTGATGTACTCAGGTGTCACAAAAGGCAGACAAAAGTGAAATGAACAACCAGTCCGTCTCAACCTGCCAAGCTCGGAGCGACATGCGACTTGTTTCGTCATGGCGGGTCACAAATGATACAATATGTACCCAAATACCATTCACCGACAATGACAAAGCAGTTTATGCAAAACATCTTAATTTGATCAACTTGCATCAGCATAATGAAATTAATTGGAAAAGAAAGCATGTAGGCATGCATCGTATACATGTTCAGCTATATGTCTTGGCGGCAAGTGATTAATGTTGTTGGTGCAAGATTAGAGCCTTCAGTATAAAAGCATTGTATAATTAGCGCGAGAGTATATTCTTGTTTGTGATTCTTTAATCAAACGAAGGATACTTAATATTCGAAAGAGCAAGTGGATTGAACTGTACTGCATTGAATAATGCAGTCACAGAGAGTATTTATACGGACTTCTGCTTGGAGACGATAAAAATCCGGCTTCAGGTTTTCAGGTTGCTCATGGCTATTATTTGCCAATTTGTAATTCTTGCCAAATGACTCTACATGGTCCATGGAGGCCACAACATCGCAAGATAATATTTTCTTTCAACTTGGTGATGATGATATGGTTATCTTATTTGAGGCTGACATTTTTCGAACTAGAAGACGACAAAATAATATGCCACGTCCATTATTTAGTCATAACTTTGATAAAGGAAGCCCAAAGCTTTAGACTCTTTCAATTAGCTAAGTTTTTGGTAATCCTATACATGTACTTTAATCAGTTTTAAGAGTCTTATTGCTAATATCCGATTCATCTCAATTTCATGACTCTAATTTCTGCTTAGCTCGGATAAGGTTTAATCAGTAAACTATATGTTTTATAGTTACAAGACTTTAAAATTTCAGAGTTACATTAAACTATGTCGTCATTGTCAGTCTATGGATGTTATTAATGTATAAAATCAAAACAGTATCGAAAAGTCTGCAGTTGAAGGCATTTCCTAATGATAGCATCAATAAGGAAATATTAAAGCTGTTATGTCATAATGTCAATCTTCTGATTCTATGATTCTAATGAAAATGTCATGGACACATCTGAGGTAAGAGGTAAGAATCGAATAAAGTTCTGCCGCACGCACTGTTTATGTATGTTGTGGTGCATGGTGTCGATGTTTTTCGTAAAGAGCTATCTATCATCGACTTGCTAAAAAATGATGCCTTAGGTAATGGATGTCTTGGACGCGGATATGCAACAGCTCGAGAAACACTATGGAAGCCGCTGTCTCCCATGAATAAATGTCTTTTTATGTTTTTTTTTTGTGATGAGCATTAATCACGATTAACCCGTGTATGTATGTATACTATATGCATGTATAATATCTTTAGAAGTGGAAGACATTGTGTACACCTAGAAAGATGAAAATCCCAGATACCGTTTTATGTGACTAATTGCTTACATCATTGTACATGTATTTATCAGCATTACTTACATTGAGGCGATATTTCCTCAGCTCATCTTAAGAAAGAAAAAGTTATTTCCGATGAGTCCTCTTTCAGGAGTTTTCTCGAAATGTCAGCAGCCATCTTGTCTGTTTTGCCCTCGACTGAGCCAGTGAACATTACGCCCTTGTGTTCACGATGAATACTATAAGTATAACGTTTTCTAAACCCAGATATATCACTTCCTTTACCGAGAAAAGTAACGAGATACAAATTCCATCAGTCATTATCTAGTGTTTCTAACAATTGATTTTAAGAAAAAAATACCAAAACTTAGTGTTAGGCGGAAGCTTATTTCAGGATAAGGTATAGACTCATCGAATCCAACTACTTTTTCATATGACACTGCTTCATTGTTTCCAAAGAAAACCGTCATCTGTTTGCCTGGAACTCGGCCGGTATCATAGTTCTTAAAATTCATTGCAAGAAGCAAGAACAATTAAATTTGCATTAATGGAAAAGTTCTTTCCCTGATTCGAACTTTCTGTGTGGATTCCAGCAGAATGCCCATCAAATGAATTCTATTGTAGTCAGATTATCTGAGCGGTAAGACTTCCTCCGTGGATTTCATCAGGCCTGACTAAAGCCAATAAAATGTAGACACGTAACGCAAATAGATAACTAACCTTTATAATAAGTTGCAAAGGCATTACCGTTACAACGTTATTGTTCCTCTCTCCGATGTATCGTTTGAAATATTCGATCGTTTGAGCAGCCACCTTTGAAAATCTTTTTATGCTCCTTTTTCTGGACTTTCGATCTGGTGGCCGAGATATCACTGTAGGATTCTACTGACAACAACCTTATACTCGTTACCTTTCTGTCTGTAGTTTTCCAGGAGTCCTCTCAGTCTTTCGAATATCTATTCTGTAACCCAAGTTACAGGCAACCTCCCAAAGTAAACTTACACTTTGATCTATGGATAACTACTATTTTCAATACAGCCTATTCCGCATCTCTTCGTCCTGGCTCTAAGACGAGTCATTGATGGTAATTGTGTCGCTAGTTTCTCGGCATTTTTGTCTTCTTCTTTCCGTAGGAGCGTGGGAATCCGGTGTGGGAAACAACTTTCGACAAAGGCGTATTAGAGTATTAAATATTGACTTCAGGTGGAAGGAACGAGCAGCTTTTTTTCAGTTTGGGTCTTCTTCTTCTGATTCATTAGTAAACTGTTTCTCTGACCGTGTTTGATATTTTCCAATTTTGTTTCAGCGATTTGATAGAAGAAAAACGTGTTATTCGTTATTTTTAGCACGCGCAACTACTGGCGTGAACAACCTTTTCGGACTTAAGTTCAGGCTTTACGATTCATTCGATCGTAGTCCAATAAATCCCCTTTCACTCTACAAGAGGAGGTCTGTTCCATGCAGTGTCCACTAACAGTCATCGATCAGCTTTCAGAATCAAGAATCTTTGTATTGAAACTCAACTTTCGATTAAAGGCTCGTTATACGGCGTGAGGGGAGCGCTGGTCTTCGTGTCCATTTAATGTCCTTGTGAAGAAAATACCGCGGTATATTGCTATCTGTCGCGATGGTAAACATCAATTGTCACAGATTGTACAATTAGTCATTGCATTTTACAAAAAGGCGTCTGTTTTGAATGTCTTTGAAAAAAATAATTTGAATGGTTTTCCTTGCGATAAAACGGCAGTGACATCTCGTTATCTTAGAAAATGCCAATCCTCTGCTGTCAGAATTACTGCTTAATCTTTTCTAAGGTTATAACGATGCCGTGCCGTGCCAATCGTGCTGTAATTTGCATGGAAATGGTTGTTCAGCTGTAAAGCAAGATTTAAGATGCCATGTTTGTTCTTTGCTGTAAAGCAAGCCACAGTGAACAGAAAATGATAAGTGAAAGAGCAAGTTATATGCATAACTGCGGGGAATAAAAGGGTTGATCGAAATTAAGGGGATAAAAATCGCATCAAAGCAATTGAATATGAAATAGCAATATAGTTTTATGACGTCGTTAGACATTGTTAAACCTTTGCTCACGGTAACATTCGGGGAAAGGACATTCTCAGTGCATGCCCCTCGAATGTGGAACTCACTAGGCCATGACCTGAGGAAAGAAACTGACTCCATCACCTTCCAAAAAAACTTGAAAACTTTCCTCTTCCGCGAGCATTTTGGAGTGTTAGCGCTTTTGAACATTGTATTCAGTGGGAAAGGCGCTATACGAAAGATAATTTCTTTCATTCATTCACGGTTAATGAAGATGACGTACTGCTTAGCTTACCTCTCAGTTAATGTAGTAAGGGGGGGGGGATTCAGAAGTGGTTTCACGACTCAACAGCTTTACTTCATGTATCAAGCTATACATGTTGATGGGAAAGTTTCAAGTGGGATTATTTGACTTTAACATTAAACATTTTATTAAAACTATGAGCATTTTTAATGATAAGGCTAACGTAAGCATATCTTAATTTACGTTTTCAGTCGTATGCGGCCATTGATACAATCAAGTATATATTGGATTTAATCCGTACTTGACACCACCAAGGTAGTTTATATGAATCGCTTCATCAGTTAACACACAGCCGTCATACTTCTGTCACGTTAGCTCAGTAATTCAAGGCGAGTGAAAATAACAGCGCCTCATGGCATAATGCACCCCATCTTGATCTAGCCATTCAATTGTCATTTGCATTGCCAATTCCAGTCTTAAAGCAATGGCGTATTAGCACGGCTCAAGTTATTCATCTTTAAAAATCTTTAGCATCAGTTACACGCCATGCAATCCGAAACAGTAGTGCTAGTTCACTATCGAATGCTTCACTTCATGCCTGCCTGGAGGCTGCATTGTGATTGCAGAATAACCACGGAATGAAAAACTATAGCCATTAATCAAGGCAAGTTCTTACACTCTGAATAACTCAAGTCGAGTAAGGCTAGGAGAAATCAGAATATGGATGGGTTTTCGCAACAGTGATTCTAGGCAGCGGAACGTTGGAGAAGGAATGAATGAATTTGTCGGTGCATGGACAGGAAATCATGGCGTGTTGCGTTATATTTATTTCGTCTGTTATGTGATTATATGAAAGATCAGACAGCAGGCTACGAACACCAGAAGTACATGTACCTGCCCTACTCCCTATTCGGCTGTTTGATTCTTTAAAAGTTGTTCTTTGGTTAAACGTGTTAAAGCTTGAGTTTGTTATGCATGACAGTGTGGATTTATCACAAGGCCTTTGCATTGATTGTCTTGCGATGTTTTTTCACAGGTCTACATCAGCACCTATTCACTGTCTATTAATCTTCCTTGATGACGACCCAGGGGACCAGTAGAACATAATCACCCTCTCTATCAACGTCATTATTCTATGGAGTTGTCTCCCAAGGAAATCAACACGTAGGAGGAACGCAACAACAGTATTAAGGATGAGGTTTGGGACAATAGAATATGATGAAAGATACTCGCTTCCCTCTTTGCGCTAAGTGCGTAACCGGAGTTAATAAGATTATGTATGATAATTCAAGTTGCACTGAGTAAAGATGATTTCGTTATTGCTTTATACTACATGTACATGTACATGAATCCGTAATTCTTTTCATACCACCCGCTGGGGGCGTTTTTGCCAAGACACCCCAAACTTTATTTCTTAGTAATTTCGATTAAGTGTCTCTAGTCATATCATAGGGCTTACTGACTTAAAGTTGACATTTCATGGATAAAATTCCTTATGACAAAACGTCACCTTTGCTCACAGAGTGTGCCTTAATAACGATGCCACACGTATATGCTAATAATAATATTTTTTTGAATTGTAAAGAGAAAACATAGATGTTTGCCAATCCCAATGGCTTTCAAGATTCAATTCGCTAAATAGATTTAATTTGAAATCTGAATCGCTGAATAATATACAACATGGCAGTCGCTCTCGCGAGAGATCCCATTTCACGTGGTCGAATCATGAGATTAACAATAGGAATACAAATGATGAATGATTCCTAATCTCTCCTGAGATATCCGCCAGCTGAGCCCATAATAATTGTTCATATGCAGGTGACCCGACAACATGGCAGTGAACCCGCTGGGTCAGCCATGCTAAAACCGCCCATTCAACACAGAATCTGAGGTCTTCACAAATTTTCTGGAGTCTGGAAGATTTGATTTTACATAAAAATTTGGAAAGATTTACAGGGCTTATCAAAACAGTTTCCTCAAATCACCTAGGTTATCTCCACAGCGTGGATTATGATTTGGTATCACGCATCTACTTGCCTTGACGATGAGTGAATATTTGATCGGACCTAAACGAGCAGATCAGACTTGTAAAGGTCAAACCTATTTCACTTTAGCAACAAATTTCATTTCGCTTTCGAGCGGATGACGACGTAACATAGTGGTCTTTTAATTGGGGATCTGGAGAATATGAGGAAATAAATGGGTTAGGCCCCGTCGGAATATGAATAGATGACTTCTATCATGGTTTCTATGTTGAATTCAGTATTGAGTTGAAAATCTGACCATAGAAAAAAAATGCACATCCGTAAAAAAGAGTGCCGATTTCCACAAAAAAGGACTGCATTTCCGACTTCATTTGGCGAAATAACTTACAGCGACGTGAGTTTTCTTTCTGGTTTGCATCGATATTTCATTCATGTAGAACTAGGAGGATAAATGATCTGATTGCCGCCGCGGTGAAATCTTTACGACCGTGATCCGATTTATTTATTACCAAGCTTTCATCAGGAAATGTATCCCTATCGGCAGAGTTTATCAGAGCGAAACCAAAGAGAGCTAGATATCCAGAATTTCAAGACCGGTAATTTGAATTGTTAAGTGTTATTCTCAATAACCGGCATTCTAAATATGATACTCTTTTAATCATTGGCGTAGATTTAATTTGCGGAATTCTCCGAGTTTGTACCGCGCTATTTTAGCTTTTGTGAACCGATATTCGCCAAACTGGTAAAAACGTTCATGTACCTTAACATATAATGCAAGAGGAACTTCATACTATAAGGTACATGTGATTGCTTGGCAGGAGATCCCACGCCTACGCCCAGGTCATGCCTACTAATTTGTATTCGCTCTGGGTGAACTTTTCGATATTATATTTTTGTCTATTGTATTGTACTTTTGTACAAAGAACCCATATCTGGTACTGTTAGAATTATTGGATCTGTCGGTGTCTCGGAACGTCATCTGAAAGTTGTTTGGTTGAAAAATTCTATTTTATTTTCGCCTGTAATGTCGTATGGTACCGTATCTTAGTGCGAAAAACCATCACATTCGGTAGGGATGAGAATAATTGGCTCTGTCGATGTTCCGGAACGTCATTGGAAAGTAATTGGAGATGACTTGATGACACAACATAATACCTTCCTACCTTCCTTCCATAGGTATACTGGTTTTATAGATGGCTTTGGATATTATCCCAAAAGTCCTATTGTTAACAGATATACCCAAACCTTGAAAGACGTTACGTCGCGCATAGTTTTGCCATGCATCCGTGCAATGTGCTTGCTTTGGCGAACCTGCGATAAGAAATTCTATTGGCAGAAAGTGATGGCTGTGATGACGGGCTAGACGGGCAAACTGCTATAACCGTTTCTCGATCCTCGAATCGCCACAATGGCAGGCTGACAGTGCGAGCTTGTAACATCGTGAGATTTATTTCATGGCCATGCCGTTATTGCTTAATTCTCTTTAACAACTTGAAAGCCTGACATGTTGACAAGCGATGCCATTTACCCTTCACATTACACGCTATGCTGTCCAATGTAATCCCAAGAAACATGGACTGTGTAGAGTTTGATTGACAGGCCGGTTGAATTTGATCTACGGCCAAGGATGCACCATTCCTGCCTCTTCATCGCTCAATAATAATCGACAGATAACATCATATTTTAGCAAGAAAATGACATGCCTTTAATTTAATGCTTGAAAAGAGCATCTCAGCACCAGCCAGCCAATTTGAATGCGGCTACCAGTAAACATTTATGGTCTGGACTGGTGTGTCGATGTGCTCGTGAAATGCATTCTCCACATAAAAGCAGAAAATATATTCAAGCGCACATGTATATTCTCCGCCAGTATTTGCGACCATTAAATGTGTATTTCATGTATGATACACACATGTACGCAGCGCGAATGCTCGGAACAAAATGCGAATCTCCAAGGCAAAGGCATTACTTACGTTTATAGTCTGCTGGTCGAAAATCTATAGTTGATTCGAACAAACCTGGTGTCAATCAGACGACAGGGTTGCCGGATTGTTTTGACGATAGTGTTGCCGAAAGTACCACTCTCTAAATACTGCCAACTCTAAATGAGTTTGGTTAAGAGTGAGTGACACAAGCAAGAACAAATATTTTACTAGTTGTAGACTTTACCTTGAACCCACTGACACAGGTGCTGTTATCACCCTAACCTACTTTGCTGTGGAGGTACTGCTAACTACGGGCGCAAACGACGGTGAAACCAACAAGACATTTGATACTCAGCTTATAACTCCCACAGTAATCTTATGGGAAAATCGTCGTAACTGCCCGTGGGCGGCAGATCGAGTTAATTTCAAATAGTCTTGAAGTAAAGATAGCTTAAGAGTCGTGCTACCTCGCCTAAAGGGAGGCTCTTGTGTTTCTTGGTAATGCCTGCAGCAGAAAGTGAAAGAAGAATTACCCGCTTGTTTAAACGATATTAAACTTAAAAACTCTCACTCAGAAGTCAGTAATATGGTATAAAGCAGCTGATGAACATGACCAACGGCACTGATTTTCCTCCGATCGAGTATATTAAGAGATACCTTTATGTTTTATGTTATCATCTCTACTAAATTAGGGTAATGTCCATGTAGGTAGTGGTGGTGGTGAATGCCCAAAATATCTGAACAGGATAAAGTGTCGTAAATCCAATAGGTCCTCTCAGGCACTGTATAATCCGGCGTTGATATGGCAAGTTATTATATCTCGTAGCAATGAAGGAAAGTAATTTTACCTGGGTGACCAAATGGTTCATAAAAAGGAATAACCAACCATGGATCAGAGTGATAACAAGTATAGTTATGGCGGCAATAAATCCTTCGTGGCTTTTGCTTCCAGCATGCACCCACGTGTTTTATGGTTATGGGTTCCTGGACTTATTATATGCGGGGAATGGATAAAGCGACAGTATTTTAAGCTAAGTATTAATCACATCTAAGATTTGTTCACTGCCTTTAGTCATGTTAGACACGACTCAATGGTGGGCGACACGATCCTCATCAGTGACAGCATCTTTGTATCAACATCAGTTAAAGTTCCGGCTTTTTAGCTCACCTCTTAGCAGAGGTGAGCTTATCCCATACCGTGGCGTCCGTCGTCCGTCGTCGTCGTCGTCGTCGTCGTCCGTCGTCGTCCGTCGTCCGTTAGCAGGGCACGTTTCGTAACTGTTAGAGCTATTGAGTTGAAACTTGGTACACATGTACCCTTATGTAATGACACCTTGGAGACCAAGTTTCGGTCCGATTCGTTTCATGGTTTGGCCACCAGGGGGCCAAACGTTAAAAGTGAAAATATGCAATATCTCCCTTAATAGTAGTCGGGAAATTTTGAAAAAAATATGGTAGGTACTTCTAGCAAAGGTGCATCATATATCCTCCGGGTTTTTGATTTGACCTCCTTTTCAAGGTCACAGAGGTCAAATGGTGTAAATTGGCCGTTAGGATGTAACGATGGCACGTTTCTAAACTGCAATGACTATTGATACCAAATTTGGTACACATTTACCCCTTAGTCAGGTAATCTCAGGGACCGAAGTTTGGTCCAATATGATTCATCACTTGACCACCAGGGGGCAAAATCCAAAAACCTTAAAAATGTGATTATTCCTTAACTTCTTGCCCGATTGCCACCAATTTGATATCATGGGTACATCTAACCACCATACAGTATATATCACACAGGTTTTTAATTTGACCTTCTTGTCAAGGTCACAGAGGTCAAATGGCGTAAATTGGCCGTCAGGCCGTAACTATGGCACGTTTCTTAACTGCAATGACTATTGATCACAAATTAAGTACACATGTACCCCTTGGTCAGGTGGTCTCAGGTACCGAAGTTTGGTGGGATCTGATTTGCCGTTTGGCCTCCAGGGAGGGGGCCAAATCCTAAATTCTTCAAAATGCCATTATTCCTAGTATTACTTGCCCGATTGGCACCAATTTTATATCATAGGTACATCTAATTCTAACAACCATTCAATGTGTCACCCGGGTCTTCTTTGATTTGACCTACTTTTCAAGGTCACAGAGGTCGAATGTACTGTAAATTGGCCATTTTGGGGAAATTGTAATTGCTTGGACCTACATCAAACCTAACACTACATGACACAATACCATACTCTTTATCCATCTTTCCTCCACATGAGGTGAGCACAATGGCCCTGGCCATTTCATTCAAGTCAGTGCAGGATGCGTACTTCCTTCCAATCTTGAGGTTCAATTTGTATCGGAGGTTACAGCGGTTTCTTCATCCCAAACTTGGCTTTTGGGTAACTACACTAATAATAGCATCTGTGTAATATACGCCTTGAAAAACAAATGGTGGAAACTCTGACAATAAATCTGTCAGACGAGAATAGCCCAGGGTGAACCGTTTCCGGTATTGGTTCAGCTGCGTGAATTTCCAGTGTATGGCAAAGCTGATCGGACTGTTCCATGAGGATAAGGTTTAACTGCTGACGACAACTGCAAAAGAATGCTGATTTGACATTTGTGAGTCTAGTTACCGCTAATACGAGGCATCAACTGTCTTTGTCAAAAACAAATCAGAACATTTATCACTGATGGCGAGGAAGGTATACTTTGTTACAGAGAGCAAGAATGAGTGCTCGCGGTTACGGTCTGAGTTAATATTGCTTGACATTTACCAGAGTTAGAAAGGAAAGATATGCCATCGAAGTCGACACAGCTTTGGACTTTGTCGAATCTCACTTTTTCATGCAGACGCTTTATGGCTTGTCCGCTCTCGTCTCGCCTTTCAAAGCAAAGTTGCTTCCTCGTGCAATGTGTCACATGGTGGGTTGTTTGCGTAAAATCCACTTTACCCTTTATAATACATCAAACGGTGAAGCCAGACGACTTTGATGAACTTTTATTTATTTATTTTTCTTCTGACATGTCTGATCGATTGTGAAGTATCACATCATAAAAGTACCAAAATGATCAGCAACATAATCGATTATTTTTCAAGCTGTGAAGACCATAAAGTAAATCTTGTTACCTCCATTACCACAGGAAGGCACTAACGCTGCCAAAAGGAAATACAAAAATTAATATGAAGTACTGATGTACTCTTATGCAGAGATCCTAACTGCCATCAGTATCTTTCCATTTTCGTTGTCCCTGGTGTCCTCATCGTCCGCCAAAATTCAAAGGTAATAAAACTGCCGCCGGGTGGTTTTTACATCAGTTTTGGTTTACAAAACGAACCATTTAAATGTTTCCGCTAATGGTTATTCTAACCACAAGGGATAAAATGATAATAATAAATGATGCGTCAACAATTGAGCTACATACTGGATGTCAAACAATAGTCCTGGTAATTTTAAAGCTGAATAACGTTTTTGGAATCTTTTCTGAGGCAATGATTTTGCAATTAGCGACTATGATTCCCTGAAGCGATTTCCTATCGCCAGACGGGATACTAAATGGACTAGTCGTGTGAGAAACTGTTATACAGTTATGCACTGGCAGTGTAGACGATATAGTTCCGTTTCTATAATTGGTAGCTGCCGGGCTATTCTGAGGGGTACATATTTCTTATGAATGTTGTCCTTCACTAACTATAACAGATCTTACAACCAAACGGAAGTTATGTCATCGTCAAAGAACTTCTTGCCTTTCCTTTGTGAGAAATGAAAAAAAAGTCCCGTCTAGCACACCACCTTTCTGCGCCCAGGTAACATCCACTTATTTTCCCCCCAGGATCACAAGTCTCCCGAACTCCACTTCTATTGACAAAGTCATGGTTTGATAGAAACTAGTTGATAGTCTGCAAGCTACAAGGTTTCCGTTGAGCGAAATACAACTGAAATGTCTAAATCCATGGGTTTGATAGGGTCTGCATTTCACCTCTCTGCCCAACAACTTTCTTTAATTAACCATGTAAACCATTCTAACCTACCTAAAATAGAAATAACGATAATGTTCTGACTGCATTAGACAGTCTAAAAGTACTGCATACTGATCTGGTAATATCCTCACTGTCTACACCATCACAAACCCAATTAACCTTTTCAGTCACTTGTCTACGCCGTTCTACTCAATACTTTTTATCTCTTGACGGAGAAATCGTTTCTTTGCCCGGATATTGGTTTTGCGCCTTGACATCCGTGCTATTAGGAATCCTCCCTTAGCTTGTTTCTTCCCAAGTCATTACGCAGCCTTAGGAACGCCGAGATTAAGCCGCTACGTACGAAATGTGTACGCGGTAATCAAAGAGGTCTCTCCATATCTCCCTCATAATGTAGACCCCTACTTGTATTTTTGACTTTTCGGACCACCCATTCTTTGCCGTCACTATTTTGTTGGCGTAGTGCGCTACCCTTTTCAGTCGCGATCAGTGAGTGTGAAAGGCCCTAAGGGAAGGATGGTGGAAATTTTCTTTTAGAAATTCCTTGTTTTTCTTCTTACATTATACCTACAAAGAACGGACCCGAAATTTTGATCCATGATAAAATGATGTCGGCCAGCGTCCGAGTCCAAAGATCCATATAACAGCGCCGTACCGATGCAAAGTGTCTGTGGGCAGAGATAAAACGTGATAAATAGGACTGTTCGCGTTACTAGTTGTGTGCTCAAACGCATTTATGTTCCTAAATCACGACCACAGACGACATCTTCCCCGCTTTTGATGGCTGTTCTACGATCCCAGTGGCATACCCTGGATACTGGACATAATATTTCTCCATTAGTCATGTTAGTGCTGGCGGAGAGCTTATTCGAGGTCAGCCAGGCCAGAAAAGAAAATCCAAACTGATACGGATTATTGACAACCTGTATGATTGTCTCCAACATGCATGCGTCTAATATCCCTTCGTCACGTTTTGAGCCTGAAATTTACAAGCAAGCTGAGAAGGCTGAGCACACTACATTACGCTATAACGCACTGCAAGCAATTCAGAAACGAAATGTTAGTTCATGTATAGCTTTATACAGACTGTACAACTGTACTGCCTCGCATTCTTTCCATAGTCATGCCCTTCGTAAAGGTGATTTAGCCTTGGCTGCAGTTCGTCATTTAGGACCACGTAGCATATTTTTATTCGTAACTTGTCATTACCGACTCGCGAATCAATATGCCTGCGAAGCAACGCTTTCTGCTTCTAATGATTGGTGAAAATTACATTCTCGCGACTGTCAAGACGGGGGTCGCTGCCTCATAGTGACGAGGCATGATATGTTATTTCACCCATCGTAAATCAATCCTGCCACGCATGGTAACCTCTGGCTCTTGTAGATTTCTTACTGACTAATTACCTAGTGGTGGTGTCTTCTCTCAATATCATGGACAATACGTTGACCTTGCCTCGAGTACTGTATTAATTATTCCTCATGCGGAAGTATTGACGGCCATTGTCTGAAGCAGAATCCCTCATTTTCGTGTTTGTATTCTGGGCACGTCGTTCCTTATTAATGGTGTGAGATTTATAAGCCGATTTGATAGTCGGAAGCGCGCTAATTTGCTCATGGTAGGCACTGAATTCATATAAAAAGGCGACAGACAAATACCATCGGGGCAGTAGATTACCTTCTCTCGATAAACTACCATGATTATTACAATGCCATATTTAAACTTTTGAAATTGGTTTCCTTTCAATCCATCTATAATTACATCTGATACCCAAGATGATCTTTTTTGTTAACGTCTTACTGACCAATGAATAGGACGATGTAGACTCAAGTACAATTTTCAAATGATGCTTCTCCTCTGTTCCAGTTCCAATTTGTAAATTACGAAAGCCAACAAGCATTCGGATATAGACCATCACGGCCGGGGGATAGTAGTGCTAGGGCTGATAGTCCGTGTAACAATAGTCCGCATTGCTAAATGTTTTGGTTAGGGTTAGCGGTACAATAGATCATGCTGCTTAATTGGTCAAATACAATGCTACCGGACTATGACTCCAGGGGGACTATATCCGCTGTCACACCGGTCCTGCTTTTATGGAGTGGTAATTGTGCAAAAGGGGTGTCGGTAAACATAGAAAAGATATATAATTTTCATATGATCCCTCTCTTCCCTGTCTATGGTGCAGCCCCTCAGAATATTCCAGACTCGGTTGCCAATTTGTAAATTGTCTCCTTCCGTTCGTTCTCGATATCGACCCGTCTCCAATTTGCTATTTCTATCTTGAGGTCCAATGGTAAAACCTTGGCCCCAATCAGATAATTACTCTTTAGAATAAGTGCATCATCGATACCCAATGGTTCAATATTCATCAGTAGCTTATTAGGAAAGCCAGCAAGCATTCGGATACAGAAAGTCGCGGCCGGTCCTGCTCTTATGGCGTGGGAATGGGTGTCAGTAATAACGAGGAGGGCGATTTTTTTCATCTCATTTCCAATTCCTCTATGAATGCATTATACGTAGGGCCTACTGGTATCATTGGCTTGTCACGTATAGTTCTTTCAGGTGACAGCATCGGTCCGAGTAGCTGCTTGGAACTCCCAGCCATCATTACTTATCCTCTTGAGTCGGGGTAGGTGATCAATCTAACGAATGTAATGCAGGCAAGTACTTTATTACTCGAAACTGTCTAAGCGCTAATGATCAAATGCAATTAGTTGTATCAGACTAAAAGTGTGATTAGTCTGTTTGAGCCGCCGATGCATCCCCGGCAGTTACGCTCCGACTTTACATCTTCTGAGATAGAACGTCCTTTCCCAACACCAAATTCGGTATTGAACGCAAATAACGGCAGACAGTTTGTACTAGGCATGTTTCAGCATTAGAGTAACCTTTGGGTTTATTCATTAACATTGAAGCAGTGATAGTTTATCAACGTCTTTCGTTGAACTACTAATTGGAAGCGATATTGGAGCAGCTGTTATTCGAAAATTCGTTGAAGCTTATGGCAAAACCTTTACATCAAGATTTTTGTAGTTGAATTTTCCGCACTTTAAACTTCCAAATGTGTTACATGTCCGGCCAACAGGCAACACCGCAAAGATAGCATCATTTTGGATTTAAGCGCAAAGAGGTCTTTAGGAAGGTAGCTGACACCACTCCCGATAATCCGATCGCCCACCGATTAATGGCTTCTTGTTTTCTTGCTAAAACCGGCCTAGAAAGTACTGAGCAGACATTATCGGGCCATTAGGCACTCTACTGTAATCATATTGAGCACATATCACACAGGTTTGCTAAACTAAGGATGTGTGAGAGATTAGACGCCGATACTTTAGCAAGATAGAATATCATATATAGCGGTTCGATGTCAGTCGACGGATAACTTATAAATGTGCTCTCACGTAGTTCGCCTGATTGAAATGAAGGAGTTGTAAGAAATGTGATGGGAATCCAACTGTTGCTACGACCTCATGCATTAGAATCGAGCTAGAAGGAGGTCACATTTTATAAGTTTAAATCAGATTTGGCATGTCCTTGATGAAGATAATTTAACGATAGCCACCTCTCGCTTGATATCCGCCGTCATTGTTAATATCGTATCTGATAGCCAGTACGTTGTTGGGGCGATCAGTTCTTGATCCATTTGTATTCGCATTGAGTTTATAGAGGCGGCACATTAATCAATTGATCCCAGGTCATGTCCACGGCGATGTCACTGATTACCGCCCAGATTGTTCAAGCTGTCGTCTGAAACCGCAACAAGAGACGCCAGACAAACAGATCGAGATGAGCTCATCCCTTGCAACTACCCAGACATTACCGTAAGAATGTGGTCATAGATTTCTTGATATAGGACTCTACCAGTCATCGCTGCAGCTCAAACCCACCAACGAGACACCCCCAAGATTCCCAAACCAAAACATCCAAGCCTTATACCAATGGACCTGCTCTCAGTATTCCAAACATACACTCGGTCGTCTTTAAAATTGGCCCTGTTGATTGGTAATACACCAGGGGCTTGTCGTCCTTGATTAAACCTGCTTGTTATTGGCGGCAATGCGTCTTCAAAACAGCAAATTAATCCCTAGGGATGAACAGTCAAATAGTCCTACCCTTGCGCATATTGATGGTCAGCCCCAGCTACTTTGTCTCTAATCAGGCCAGATAAGTCCATAATGACGAGTCCGATGATGTTGCCTTCTGTACCACCTTCTGTGCCACCTATTGGTTATTGGTTGTGACCTTCGTAACACGGGACACTGCATGTAATTGGTAGTAATTTTGACCACCCTAATAGATTCCAATAATGAGCCCAACCCTTGCACCTCCGTATACAGCATTGAATGGTTTACATTGACTGTGCAGTGTTTACAAATTGACACAACTTAGTTATGTAATCAGTCTTTGTCCATGTTTGACACCGACACCAGTTACCAAAGCAATGACAAGAACTCTGTCCCTAAGTTGACTTCTCTTTGGAATTAAAGTAACCGAAGCTATGGTCATTCACAATGATCTGACCAAATGAAGTTAGCATACACCTACAAACCAAACATTGGCAGTTACCTGCATCAATATTTGCCATCAGTATTCCCCGCAGACTTGGCGTCTCGCCCTGTTAATCAGATCGCTCGGTGTTCATCATTACCGACCGGGTCGTTGTTCATGTCGTCTCTTGTCTTATGTTTATGGCATCCTGTTGTCTGGCTGAAGAGAATGGCAATGAGGTTGGCTGTTTGCCGGACAGAGATCGATGTTGGATGCAAAAATGTCCCAATGGCTTCCAAATCCTTTTAGATGCATCATGATCTTATGAAAGAGGTAGCTTATGGACAACCTGCAATACAGTGATGTAGCATCATGCAAGTCATGCACTTTCGTAGGCATGATCAATGACATGTTTTGGATTTTACGGTACATACAAGGGCCTAGTAAATGAACTGGTTTTTCAAAACATTATTTGTCTCTATCAAGTTAAATCCAATGGATTTACCTGAAGGAGATAACGCGTTATTTGGCAGTAATACCACGACACAATCCGGTTTCGGTAAATTGATTTCCTAGAAGGTTAATTGGAGCAAAAGCAACTCATGTTACCCTATAATTGGTTTCTAGACCGACAGCTACCTTAATCAAGCTGTTACGGACCTGCCTGAAGTTCTGTGGGCGACATTGACGCCTGTCACACTGAACTGTTGACATTTTCGCCCTCCTCGTTTCCTATAGATGCGTGACATCATGCCGTTACTCCTTCTCCGAACGTGCAATCACACAGTACCTTCGGTGGACAATACAAAATGATAACTGCTTTCCCCGATCCAACAATAACATAATTTTAAGCAATTTCCACAGATCAACCTGGTTATTTGTGCTACTAAATGATACATTAGGGGCTTTCGAGCTTTCCCGCCAGAGAGAAGTCTTGAAAAATACTATTAGAGTTTTGTGCATCTACTCGGCTTGAATGACTCGTGTACTGACAGGAGTAATAGCAACATATAGAATCCATTTTGTTGCAGAGACGGAGATTTAAAAATATATTATGCGTGCGTGGTTCATCAAATCCATTATTAGTTTCATGATGAAACCCATGATGGATCATGAAAACGCTAGTCTACACTGTTAATAGTTGTACATGGAATCCTCCCATTAGTATCATTTAATTCATCGATGTAGTCTAATCACAGATAAACTTCACCAAACTCTGCCGAGCACCAAACCAGCCCAGTCCCTTGGTAACATCGCTTCGCAATGCCTGTCGCAAACCACCTTTTTTCATTCAAAAAGCATGATCAGTAAATAGTCGAGAGACGACTATGATGAGAAGCAGTTAAATTGGTTTTTACCAGAGTCTTTAAAAATACTCTGATTTTACCTAGTGTGTTGATCCAAGCAGTCGATTTGATACTGTGACCTTGTCATGGAAAAGCTTAGATTTCTTATGCAACTTTATCCTGCGATCAAGGAAACAAATAGAATAGACTACATGTAATAGAAGCCTAATAATAGACAAAAACATTAATAATAAGTGTGATATGATGGAACACAAAAAAAACAGGAAGCACAACACAGGAGACTGCCAAGGTTGTTCATTCAATATCAATTTGCACTTATATATTTAGAACAGGCACTTGAACGAAAAATTTATAGTCAGGGGATAGTTTGTAGTGCTTAGAAAAGGCTTGTGATTTAAGTAAGGTTGCAGAGAAATTACCGCCGATACATCATATATTAACAATGCAATAAAGAATCGTTTGTCTCCCGGACACTCGATCTTATGGACATTAATTCCTCCAAAATTAATAAAAATATATACGAGCTGTGTGCTGTGAAAAGTGGGTTGACTAGATGTATCTTCACACCGACGGACTTGCAGTTAAATTACATAAAGTAGCGTACCTCCCAGCCTATGTAACTTACTGTTGGTGCTGTTTCAAAACTATAAAAAACTTGTCAATGGATGAACGGGGATTTTTCCAAACGTGTGCAGCAGCAAATAATAAAAACTCAAATTGCTGAGAATTCGTTGAAAATCTTTGAAACTTGTCAATCGTGTCATTACATCGTAATTAACGGAACAGGCAATTCACACATCCAGCTCCCACTAATAATCTTGACGAAACACGCAAGCCGTCCCTAATTACAAAATCATTGCAATTTAATTGCACTTTAATTTGGTTTAAACAACTCCCTCCTACTGAATTCGAAATGAGAAAAATGAGGTAAATTGGAATGATTTTTTACTACTCAAGTTGGGTGGAATAGCTCCATGCGTTATATAATAGGAATGATATGTATTACGATTATATGGTTTCAGTATCAGTTGCCGAACAATTTATGAAATTTTTCAGGTGTCAGTCGAGTCATGTCGGGATCTCTACTTTGATTATCTTTGGTAAAGTTGTGGAACTTGAATCGTACGGATAAACACCAGTTAGTAACATCCAATTTGATGCTACAAAATCCAGACTTATTGGTCGAATATGATGATGATGAAAATGAAGATGATGGTCTGCGGATTCTTACATTGAAGAAGACAAACTGTGTTTCCTCTGCATGAAAGAAAAATCGACTAAGCAGTCTTCACACGCAATTAACTACACATTCAGGCGGCCTAATAAGCTGATCAATGTCGATGTAAACGAGCTTAATTAAGGTATCACCAAAACAGACATCGTTTACTAATTAAGAATATGCAACAACGTCATTTGTCAAAATTGTAAATTGTTTCTCAATCATTTTCTTTTGAGAATACTTTTGTAATATTTTTAGATTAACGATGATGGATGATGTGCTACACCTTCGTGCAATATCGTAAAACAGCATTGAACATGTGTTATTTCTGTAATAGAGAAAATCGCAGTCCGTACCTACGTATCTGACACTTTCTTAGTTTGCCAAGTGAATTATACGCCAGACTGATTGCCCATGGGATGCTGACTCCAAATTGGACAGACAGGCGCTAATCACTACTATTAGCCTGATTGGAAGGCAATAACCTCATTTATCTCTCATCACCACAACAATCACCTTCAAATTAGCTTGTTTTGGGGAATATTTTATGGACGATAAAAATTATTAGAATGGGCATTGCTAACACATAGCGCCGTTTAGCTGACAGTCATAACATTTTTTTTGACACTGTGAATGGTCCATTGGAGAATTGACTAGTTGGTGTCATATTAGCCAGCAGCTAATGTATATCACCATTAGTAAACTATATTACGGTACGTGCAGCCTTCGGAGACGAGGACACGGTTTTCTACAGGGTGGCCAAGAAGAACATTACCTTTCCCTCTCCTGGCGACCAGATTTCGAAAAGGGAATTTGTAGCACTCGACCTCGTTCCCAAATAAAAAAATGTCCCACTTCAGAAGTATTTTCTGGTCCACCCTGTATTAGGTTTGTAGTGAGAATAACGGGCGTACGCATTGTCTTACCGATGCTGTGACCATGGCCACTTAATTCCAAGTTGGAATGCATGCCACTCCGCCAATCACCTTCTACATACACAATAACATGCGACACACACTAACACGATAGAAGCATGTACCACTGCCAACGTAATCCTCAAACGCAGACACACGCCACCAGCATCTTCCTTTACAACTGCGATGGAGGCATGTAGCAAAAGAAGCCATCACTTGATCTAAAATAGATTAGGTTCGGAAGTTACCATCTGTAGCTTGATGGAGTACTGAATGCCCGTTGATGGGTGGACTAAAGGCGCCTGCAGCACCGACACTCGTGCTTCGTATCGCAGATAAGGAGGGATGTTCATAGCACAGCCCACAGAAATTCGATAACGAAGTCTGGGGTGTAATGAAAGCCGGTGTCCTATATTATTCTCCGAATATATGGTTTTCTGCTCCATCTGCAAGCGGCCAGTCGTGAAGACGTCATTACATCAATTGAATTAGTGCAAGGCATCTGTCTAGACAGGAAGCAGTATCCTCCCAGTCCTCCGAGCAAACAGTTTTCAAAATCGATGACTATTACTTTGTGTTCATTACTAGAATAGAGATTGCACTCTAATTGAAAGAAAGACCTTCACAAACATGGTGATACCAATTGGTGCTGTATGAAATATGGGTTGGTGCGACGGAATCTGCTTTCGTCACAGTCTTTATAAGTGTTTCATGTACGAAATCCATTCATTCGTCAATGTTTATCTAAGATTAAATATGGTGGTGACTTGTTGCCAAATAAAAGTCATTCGTGGCGGTGATTTCAGAGTTTGATGCAAGGCGTCCTTGGTCTTGCAAATGCACGTTTGTTCACGTCGTTCCTTACGTCGGTCGTGTTCTCTGCATTAAGTGTATTGCTTGTGGCTCACGGAAAAAGAATAAATACTGCGGTCCCGCCAATTCACTGAAAATTGATATTCTTAGTATTTAAAATAGTCTGCACAGATGCCCTTTATGATAACAGAAGGGAGGCAAAAATGTTTTTATGTCGCTCAATCGGATGTCTCGTGCGTGTTTATAAAACTTCTATCACATAGTCACACAATCGGAAATTTTCTGGTTCAATAAAATTTCAAATTTAAAAGGATTGGCTGAAATAGACCGTTAATGATCTGCACCATTGATGACCGCGACTAGCCTTTATACTTCCCTTCTCAATTGTAGCAAAGGAAGCTATTTGAAAGCGGTGATAAAGAGTCTTAGTGAACTGTTAATGGAGAGAACGTATTATTATTATCATTGTGTGCGTATCCTTGATCAAACCATGATGCTATGCCTTGTTCACAGGATATCAGCAAGTTAGTAGAAGCGAAAATACGTGAAGACTCACTTTCATCGCAGTCGTCCTTGGTGTCAAAATCAAGGACCATTGATTTCATTTGACGGCCGCGAGGTATCAAATCCTTCGACGTGTCATAGTCATGAGAAGTGAAGTCTTATGACAAAGCGGATTAAAATATAATCCTTAAGTCGATCATAGATATACGATTTTGAGTAATATGAATCCGTGCAAAGCAGCCGCGACAAGAATTAGGATTATATTAAAAAGATTAAGAATCGTCATCAAGGTTATTATTGACGTCGTAAACCCATTTTGAATTATGGCTTTACTTAATTACGTGGGTAGTTATTGCTAATTTTGACACGTAGAAATCACCTTTAAATTCAATCTAGACTTTCAATTCAATCCATGGTTTTCAAATTAGTTGAAATACACGCACATGGACAGATTATAACGGTGCTGCGGCTGTGCATTTCAAGTACTAACTTGAAAAAACTAGGCGAGATACAAAATTGGACATCTGATTGGCTGTCGTAAATGTGATGTCATAGAGTGACTCCCTGATTGCTGGGTTTCCCAAGCCGTCGCGGCCAAAATGCACAATACAACTTTAAATCCTCCTTTTGTCTGATACAACTTGTCTTCTTTTTGTTATTCATGGCGATTTAGCATCCTATACATACTAATTATGCAAATTTTGGCAAAATGGCCAGTTGGGAAGGTAAATATCCCGAGGTCTCCTCAGAAATTTTCCATATGCCTTTTACGTGACCACTGACGGGATTTATCCAACATATTGGTTATAATGACGTAATTTTATGGCAACCAGTCAGATCAAGCACAGATGTAATGGCAACAACGTATATTCTAGACCCCTGTTCAGTAATCATAATTGTTATGAACGATTTTATGAGCGACTTTGGGACAAAAAATTATTTGTAGATTTCGAATTCCTTTTTAGCTCACCTCTTAGCAGAGGTGAGCTTATCCCATACCGTGGCGTCCGTCGTCCGTCGTCGTCGTCGTCGTCGTCGTCGTCGTCGTCGTCGTCCGTCGTCGTCCGTCGTCCGTTAGCAGGGCACGTTTCGTAACTGTTCGAGCTATTCAGTTGAAACTTGGTACACATGTACCCTTATGTAATGACACCTTGGAGACCAAGTTTCGGTCCGATTCGTTTCATGGTTTGGCCACCAGGGGGCCAAACGTTAAAAGTGAAAATATGCAATATCTCCCTTAATAGTAGTCGGGAAATTTTGAAAAAAATATGGTAGGTACTTCTAGCAAAGGTGCATCATATATCCTCCGGGTTTTTGATTTGACCTCCTTTTCAAGGTCACAGAGGTCAAATGGTGTAAATTGGCCGTTAGGATGTAACGATGGCACGTTTCTAAACTGCAATGACTATTGATACCAAATTTGGTACACATTTACCCCTTAGTCAGGTGATCTCAGGGACCGAAGTTTGGTCCAATATGATTCACCACTTGACCACCAGGGGGCAAAATCCAAAAACCTTAAAAATGTGATTATTCCTTAACTTCTTGCCCGATTGCCACTAATTTGATATCATGGGTACATCTAACCACCATACAGTATATGTCACACAGGTTTTTAATTTGACCTTCTTGTCAAGGTCACAGAGGTCAAATGGCGTAAATTCGCCGTCAGGCCGTATCTATGGCACGTTTCTTAACTGCAATGACTATTGATCACAAATTAAGTACACATGTACCCCTTGGTCAGGTGATCTCAGGTACCGAAGTTTGGTGCGATCTGATTTGCCGTTTGGCCTCCAGGGAGGGGGCCAAATCCTAAATTCTTCAAAATGCCATTGTTCCTAGTAATGACTTGCCCGATTGGCACCAATTTTATATCATAGGTACATCTAATTCTAACAACCATTCAATGTGTCACCCGGGTCTTCTTTGATTTGACCTACTTTTCAAGGTCACAGAGGTCGAATGTTATGTAAATTGGCCATTTTGGGGAAATTGTAATTGCTTGGACCTACATCAAACCTAACACTACATGACACAATACCATGCTCTTTATCCATCTTTCCTCCACATGAGGTGAGCACAATGGCCCTGGCCATTTCATTTGATAAGCAGCTTTGTTTTTCTTTTATTTGTAGGTGACAATATGATAGCTAGCCTCTTAAAGCAATTTAAGCAATGTCCACGAACACAACTAGAGAAGAATCTCTCTATTAAAGACACCCTCTGGACTGACTAGTGCTGTCCTTGATAGGGAGAAGTCCTGATAAGAGTAGTCAAAATGAATGGAAACACCCAATTTTTGGACCAAAACTAGTGTCCTTGATGGAGAGGGTGTCCTTAGTGGAGAGGTGTTCTCTATAAGGAAAGTTCTACTGTAGTCTTTAAAGAACGCGATTCCTTTTGCAGTCACAGCTCTTGATTGGCGATTCTCCATCGTAGCCCACTTCATTCTCAGTGGGCTGCGTCAATGAACAGTCACTACAGTGCTTTAAGTGAAAAAGCTAGATGCCAAATTGCTCTTACACCTCATCAAATGTTGTCAAGAACGTTTCTCAACTCTCTAAATTGCCGAGCAATTAGCGTTGATTTGTGTACCCTGCGAATATAACACCGCATCATTAGTTTTCCCAGTCAAATTTGTTCCGAGCAATTGCTGCTCAAAATCTCCTAAAAATTTAAAGCATCGATTCGAGTTGAAGATTTATAACGGCGAATTGCATCGTTATTTCTCAGAAAAACATCAATTCAGATGGCGTGACGGTGATAAGTCGCGTGGTGATAACGATATTTGATGGCGTTTCTCAAATAGTCAACGCGATTCAACCATTTCATCTGCGGTACTGCGGTACCAAGATATAAGAAAAACAAGCTTAGTCCAGTGATATGTTTGAACTTACTTTCAGGGGGTGCAATCAATCACTTAAAATAGGTTGTATCAGAATATACAACCGTCCAGCTAGCTGTGCCGTTGCAATCAATAAGGGATAATTTTGTGTCGGTCTGCTTGCTTCTCTAACAAGTTGCAAGGAATTATATTATCGCGAAAACTTTAGTGATTGCCCGTATTAAGAGAAGCACCTGAGGACCGGATATTAAGACACGGATCTGGGCATTTCCTTTATCGTAAAAATAATCTTACTGTACTCTTTATTATACCATTTGGCTTTGTCACCTAGGTTTATTGGGGGATAACATTCGGCGAAATGGTGATGTGAACGCCAGAAGAAGAACAAACGTATAATTATACTGCGTCTGATGATGGGCTCGAATCGCCACTGAGACCTCAAGCTTTAGTCCCTCCATAGCAGGAAGTGCTATTAAGCACCAGGGCCATGCCAGTTAAACACTTGGCAAATGTCACCAATGGCTATAGGCTCGAAAATTGGATGGAGAGATTGTTAGCGTTTTGACCACCAAGGTTTTTGCATCTTATCAAAATATACTCTGGCTACGTTTAAAGGGAGTATAAGATTATGAGGTTCAGGACGATTATCAGAGGAAAGAAAAGGTTATACTGCTTTGAGTTGTTGGTTCCTTTCGACTTCATCAGCACATGTTCGGGAAGTAAATGATCTGAGATATTCTGAATATCGTGTTTTGCAACATTGGTGTTACAACATTCTCATGAATTCGGTGGTTTTCCTTTAACACGTTGCAATAATTGAACCGAACCATTCACCTTCAGTTGATGTTACCATCGTCTTTATTGGGATACTCTTCAAGTATATTGTCGTGCGGAATGACGCTGCGCCATAAATGACATGACCATAAAGTAGCTATTAATACCAGATGATTTGAATGTGCCTGATGTCTCTATTGCCCACAATTACTGCTTGGGTGTCCGAAATCACCGCTTAAATCTCGACATTAGATTGATGGAGCCATAATAGAGACCTGCATAAGGCGAGTGTCATATCTAAGGTTAACTTCGCTGAAGGAATTCGGCTCGGTCATGTATTATTCAATCCGAGTCCGTATTGAAGGTTCCAGAGAAACAAATCTGTTTCTCGATATATGGATTGGTGCGGAAAACTTTTTATGACTTTCAAAGTCATCGAGTCGATCATGAGCAGCCATGAAGGAGGCTGTTTGCTTGTTTTAACGACAGTCGCGGGCGTTCCAATCAGTGAACCTTGGACAGACGGGACAATCATTGCTATTTCTATGGCCATAAATAACGATTAGAAGTGTCGAGTAGATGATAAATCAGGGCAAAAAGGAATCCCTTTCTCGATGGGCCATGAACCAATTGACAAGTTCGGTGATTTTGTGTTTTCTGAATGGTAACGGTGGTGTTTTCCTGTATAAGTTTGAATTGGGTCGAGGAACAAACCATGAAGTACTGGATTTTAGATTTACATGTCCTTCCAAGGTTGGTGATTGTGCACGGCAAGCAAATCACGAAGTAGCTGATGACCCTTCCAGTAAATTAGCCAATATTACCCAAGTTTACGTACACTGTTTTTCAGTGCGGATCTAATATGTCTGACAATTTCCGGCTTGAATAACTTTCTGCTGGAACTAAAAAAATGTATATCCTCCATGCCAGAGGAATAATCAACCCAGCACACATCGTACAAAATAGAAGAGGCGGGTAGTCCTTATACATGATATCAAAAACTCATAACTTCAAAATTTCGAAGTAATGAGTTTTTGATGAGATACAGTATCAAATCGTCACCGGTGCTGCAGCCTTAAATCATCCTCGATCCTGGAAAAACTGTCATATCGCATTGCACTGGGCGGGTTAAGATATGGTTTCGAAGAGGCCTGGGACCGTCAATACAGCAGAGATGATAAAGCGTATATTAGTTAAATACTTCGTCTCCCGGGAGAGTCTATCCAAGGACACTTAAAACTATCACACCGGGATTTCCTTCACATAACGCTATCGACCACACTTCTGTGATTACCCTTCGATATCAATTTTCCATTCATCATTTACTATAAGAAAATTTGAGACTATTTCACGACTGAATGAGCTTATTCCTTATCCTATTTTCAATCGAGAGGTTTCACGCAGCATCTCCATCATTCTGTGACAAGAACTTTATGAATTGCTTTAAATGTCGTCTGCATTGTAAAACAGGTTGCAAAATGCATGTTTTTACTGGGTTACCAACGTAGCGAACAATGCTCCTCAGTCTGGCTGAGAAATTTGTAAATGATAGGTTTGTAAACGCTTGAAGTTGAATGTTTCATTGCATTAAATCAAGGAATAGGATACCGACTTGCCATTTTGAAAAGTGTTTACTTTACCGTCAGGAGACATAATATCGCCACGTCGTACGCATTTTCAGCATTTATGTTATGATGTTGTTTCCAGTTACTTTAGTAAGTTTCAGCGGTAATACGGTACGTCGCAATGTAGACGGTGTAATATGTCCTGCAACATTACGCCTATAATCAGTTCGACCATACGACATTAGATTAAATAACAGCCCGAATAACAGACGAATTTTCAAACGTTTTATCCTGTATCTCTCTCGTCAGCCGGTAATTGGCATTTTCTTCTTCAATAAATATGAAATCAACCGTCTTAGCAATTTCTTTGTTGATGTACCCTCGCCTTGTAGGCACCATTTGATCCTCATAACTGCCAATAAGTGTCGAATCAAAAGAGATATGGCTGTCATTAAATTTCGTATTTTGCCACTGAATGTCATTTATGACTTCTTAACATGTCTAACGTGATGGAGCCTGGTTGGAAGTTATATGATACGAATCAACCATTGGCGGATCTTTTGAAGGAGTTTCGAATGTCGAAGGATTAGGCACCAGAATTAATTGCTGAGACATAAGAAACGAGATTAGAGGAACTCAATATAAATCTGATCTGTTATTCTTTTCTTCTTATGATAGATCTTTAGAACTACATGTACTGGAATTTTTCTTTCCAATACTTTCTCCCTCACTTTTAGTTTGAAAATTGTGGAACGTAACGTGAGAAATTCCTTGAAATTCGAAATTAACCACATCCAATAAGAATTACGCTAACTGCTCATTCGAAGACTCTTAAAACATGATGGATTAGTAATGTCAAAGGGATGTCTCTGTACTCAGTTGCATTGAAAGAGAAAATTGTTTAGTTGTCGCTATTGATTTTTGATCACCGTGCAATGGAAGTTAGGAAATATTTTAGGTTTGATTGAAATTCGAAATTCACATTGTCGATTCATTATTGAAGCATCGCAGGAATTTATTTCAGTGTTAGTGTCCCATTGTAAACACTTCGCTCAACAGGAATCCGTAAAACTGCCTTATAAACCAGTTACTGAATTTGAGTTGCGCACTGGGGTTAGTGAGCGAATAACAACTTCACTTTTGTAACCAGAAGAGGGTCATAACTCTAAATAAACCAGAGTCATTGCTAATACGGCATGCTTGAAATGCATGCCTCAATATCTATGTACATGTAACTTCGGCAGGAGTTGAACTTTTTACCATGTCATGATGCCGTATTACAATATAAAAACTCATCCCATACTCAATGAGATGAGTAACTAAGAGGGTAACGACTCCAGAACCATGTATGGTGAGATGCCTGGTACCACCTGAGGTTCAGTGTCCGGTAACCACCTTCTCAAGCACACCTGAGCGCGCAGACTATCTCATCACGAATTTCAATCACACATTCTCCAATGATCGATAACTTTATTTTATAGGTTTGACTTGATGAACGCCATCGCGATGTTGATTGATGGCATTCCACAGACACAGATTGGTTTCCCATAATTGCAAATTAATCACTCCGATTGTCAACAGTGGCAGGTGTCTAAATGTCAGGATTCCAGAACAAGTCTGGGCGAGACTTGGCAGGGCAGTCATTTCTCACAATTAGTTTAGCAGTTATTTGGAACATTTTTCATGTGAAACACCGGATCAGCAGTGTTTTGCGTTGTACAGAGGCAAAAGTGTTCATGCATGGATCATTGATGGGCCCATGGATTGATCTATGATGATTATTACTGACAACGTTTTACGAACGGATCCCATCATGGATTCTTTGATGGCCCATGGTAGATCCACTGATGGGCCGTGGGCTATCCGTTGATGGGAGTTCCATTATAGACCCACTGACGTAGGGTCCCATAAAAATGAACGTATGCAGCAAAGTAAAAACTCATTTGAGTATCTGGAGAATATTTATAGTTCACCGATTCTAACACAAAAATTTGATGGCCTGTGAAAAAAATTATAACATATTCCATCTATGGATCAATGATGGGCCCATGGAAGATAAGACCATGGGTTTCATCCATGGATCTATGATGGGGATTCTCCATCATCTACCCATGGATGATGATTAATCGCCGTCATAGATCCACGCTTGGACACATTTGCCTGTGTAGACCTATGGCGTTCCATTGTCTCAATGCCTTTGTTCCCTGGTAAAACCAAATGGCCAGGGCGCGAATGTAAAGAGAAAATCATTAGAAAAAAAGAGTCGCTCGAGAAGCAGGCTGTATCCTAATTCGCCATACCAAAAAATGTTTTCTGAACACACATAACGCGAAAGTACGATATTTACGGTATGGTAATTTGGCATCTCGACCCCAAAGTCCTTGAGATCGCCAAGTCACTCAACTGGAATCATCAGTTTCATTACCGGTCTCTTGTGGTTTAGTGTTGCTCGACAGTCCTAAATCGCTCCTCTTCTTTCACTGACGAACTTCGCTGACTTGGAATATTTCCCAACTGACTTTATATAGAGGCGAAAAATAATTGTATATCACCAGCTGTGTGCAACAGAGTCGATCGCGAGTATAGCAGTTCACTGATCAGTTATACTGATTTTGCAGAGTAGTTGATTTCAAATATATATTCGATTCGGAGACAAATGTGTCTGACTTCTTGAAGTTACCTTGGCCTAGAATATTGATGGTATCTTCGTAATGGAATCACCGTGATAAGCCCATGCTTCAGACACCTTAATCGGATGCTACCACTGGTCCCTTATTAGATTTTGAATGGCGTATCAGACTAGATTTTACATTAATAATCGCTAATGTGATACATGTACTCTTCCTAAGATTAATGTTGATCTGATTTTGTATTACATTAGGCTTACTGTCAGACATATAACAGAATATTATCATTATTATTGTCGCGGGATATAAATTGTATGTCTATTTCAATATCAAGAGGTATTTGCCTGGGTTCTGATCAGCCACTTTTGCAGATTACCAACGAAATTTTCATATATGTCATGAAATAAAGAACACCTGACCTTATGAGCTGATGATGTCTGCTTGTATTCATAAAATTACATAAAATTGTCACTACTACAATAAAACATGACAAGTCAAGAATGATACACCTTGTCTCCGTTCTTGGCAGACCGGTAACACCACCGTATTGCACGAAATGCCCTGTGGACACATTGGCGTTGTATATCACCGCCACTGGGCTTCCCTTGCGTTAAAAGTTTAATCGAGATGAACAAAATTTCGCTTCACAAAACTCGCCTCGAGGTGTCAGGCTTACCCACACATTCTACAACTGAGTATCAGTTTCAAAGTGATTTGTTCAGCAAGGTCGTTTAACGTGTAAACCTCGTTATACTGAATCGAATTTGACTTGAGCAGTCTTAGAGTAAGCTCATCAACTCGATATTTGTCATCCTCGAAAACAACATTTGACGGTTGTGTGTTTACAAATTTCATTAAGGGTTTCTGCAAGCAGCCCTCGAGGCGTTATCAATCTAAACTGGTTTTGTGTTTCGCCAATTGTGAGACGAATGCCTTGGTCGGCGTGATTTGGGCTTGGATTACGTGCAATTGTTTTGAAAATCAGGGGATTACGAAAATTGGTTTCCGTATCTGGTCTCTGGTAGTCGCAACAACATTTGTGGCACTGTCTTCGCCGTCTTCTTTTCTTCCATGGCCTTGAGTAGAACGATTCGACCCGTAAATTGTATTTAAAATCAATGAAGTAATCATGCCATCCAACTATCTTAAAATCGATTTTGCAGATAAAATTGAAAATCAACAACAAAATTGTCTTAACTTGATTTGTAATTGATTTTCTAATAGGTTTAATAATTGAATCTGAGTTGGACACCTGTTTTTCAATGAGTGTTTCAAGATCTTCTGGTTTTAGATTATAATATATCATAATGTAGTTTATGAAGATTGCCTTGGTTGCAAAATTGATTTGTTTGTTCAGCTTGTTAATTCATGGAATTGCAATACGCAGTTTGCGGACGAGATTTATTGTCGAGGTTGTTTAGTTCACTTGACAGCGATGTTTTGCCGAAAACAACTTCCGTACACTAATGCGTACTGTAGAATGTGATTACAATAGCGCATCATTAATTGAGCATGACAAAATATGATATGGCTATTTCGATAATACTTGTGGAACAACTGTCATCATCTACTAATAACTTATTGAACTTTATTCACCAAAAGATCGAATGCTCAAAATACTAATTTCTAATCATAATTGCATTCTCCATGCCACACGTGCCAGCACCTCTGTCATGATGTCATAGCGATAAGACATTGAGAACTTTGCCTTACCACGATACTATGGCATGCTTAGTTGCTGCAATGAGAAACGACTGGCAAACAAATTATAACGGCAACAGCGAAGACAAGTCACCTTCAATTAGATGAGGGTGGAACCTATTTGACAGTGGACGTGAATTAGATTAGATCCTCAATGCCAAACCCTTGGGCCATAATTTACTCATTGTTACAGATTAATCTTATAAGGCGAATTCTGCAAAGCTAATGGAGGACAGCTGATGACATATGGATGCATGACAGTACGCTCTATAATCTACACGTCATGCGCACTGCTAGCTGTATGTCCTTTTATTGCGTACTTTTCTCTTGTCAGAACTGTGAAGTTTATCTTCGTCAGTTACAATCTGATTCCCTCCTCATTACTGAGTGTTACTTCTAAAGAAATTGAAAGCGATTTACGTACTATCAACTCAAAGCAAATTATAGTTAGACAAATTAGAGGTAAATGAATTGAGTAGCTGATTGTTTGAAAGGTCGTGAGCCTGATTTAATTATCTACGAAGGATCACTAAAGTGTTCTCTCGGGTTCTGAGTGAGCTGTTTCACCGTATTCGGTTTGTGGTTCCTTGCACGTAACACAGTGTTAACACGCTCGCAGCATATGATGTACATCTTCTCAGGTAGCCGATGTCAGTAACATTTCTGCATTTGCCATATCACCGTTTTTCTAGAACGTCACTATAAACTAAATCGGCCGCCTTTAGATTAAATTTGTTTTTTTTTATTTATTTATTTTTTTTTCAGATTGCTGTTGAAATATCTCACGGACTTGGGGATGTGCATCACAAATTTTCGATGAATTAGTGAAGACTGCGTACGATTTCGTTGTGAAAGACGGCAGATGGTTAAAGTAAGTATATCTTTCGGTTGGTCTTAGTAACTGCTGTTTCACAGTGCAGTCCATTCCACAAATACGGGAGGCGGAAAATGCTAAGAGATGGATTTGTCCCCATGCATCAGAATGCAGCTTACAACAACCAATTGCCAATTTTTATCAACAAACAAACTACATAGTCTTCAGTTTGTCCAAAAAGACGGTCAGTTTTGATCCATATAGTATTAGGCTTGACAAAATCTGTTTAAATTCCGTGCACTCTATCATTAACATTTGTTGAATGTACATTGTCAGCGCCCACTCTGAATGATAAGACGGAAACTGCAGGAAGAGCAAGGAAAAGCAGGAATTTAAAGTACATGTAGATTTAAAAAGGAGAGGGAAATGGCGTATTTTATAGAAGATACGCATACTGCTAACATTTACCATCCGCGAAAGGTGACACTGTGCTCCAGGTCACGGAATACATACATTGTGATGTACAACGTACATCGCTGATATCGACTACATGTATCATAATGATAGGGTCTTCGTCTTACTGATGCAAATCATATATCCGACCCCTGTCACTCATGTTAGACCTGGATAGCATATTGAGCATGTTAATTAAGTAGCTGTGTATGTTTTATGTGTACCATCAACAGTGTATTTGTTCCTATACTGTAAGTACAATGGATGTGAAAGTGCCACTCAAGCGACATTTGATAAAGATTGTGAATAATACCATGAAGGAACTCGGCCAATTTAGTCGGTAACCGGAAAAACGCCGACCGACCGACCGATCGACCGACCGACCTACCGACTGACCTGCCAACCTACCGTCATATGCAGTATCCCTTTCGCTTCTCTATAGCACATGTATCTGTGTAGTGCCCAGCGCAATGGACGTGATGGAGTCCGACGTGTCTGACAACAGCATCTCCAGTCAATTATACCGGGAAAACGAGCCCACGCGGTAAGGAACTGATAACGATACTCTAAAGATATGCTTTGTCTACATGGTCGGTGGATATAAAAACATGATTTGGGCCTAATCTATGCACTGTAGTTTTTCTACTCGAGTGTCTCGACCGATGCAATGCATGTACTGCAACGCGCAATATGCATTTGTTGTCATTTGAACAGCGCACGTGCGCTTGTTTACAATTTTATTTCACATGACTGCTATCGTGGATTGGATATATCACATTGACTTATGCGACCTGTGACTTAACTTCGACACTCCTTGGGTTGGTAGGTCGGAAGGTCGGTCGGTCAGCGTTTTTCGGCAGGTCAGTCGGTCGGTCGGTCGGTCGGCGTTTTTCCGGTTACCGATGCAATGCATGAACTGCAACACGCAATATGCATTTGTTGTCATTTGAACAGCACACGTGCGCTTGTTTACAATTTCTTTTCACATGACCTGCTATCGTGGATTGGATATATCACATTGACTTATGAGACCTGAGACTCAACTACGAAACTCCTTGTGTTGGTAGGTCGGTAGGTCGGTCGGTCAGCGTTTTTCCGGTTACCAAGCGAAAGGGATACTGCATATGTCGGTAGGTTGGCAGGTCGGTCGGTCGGTCGGTCGGTCGGTGTTTTTCCGGTTACCCATTGCATCGGTCGAGACACTCGAGTAGAAAAACTACAGTGCATAGATTAGGCCCAAATCATGTTCTTATATCCACCGACCATGTAGACAAAGCATATCTTTTAAATCTTTAGAGTATCGTTATCAGTTCCTTACCGCGTGGGCTCGTATTCCCGGTATAATTGACTGAAGATGCTGCTGTCAGACATGTCCGAATCCATCACGTGAATTGCGCTGGGCACTACACAGATACATGTGCTATGGAAAAGCGAAAGGGATACTGCATATGACGGTAGGTTGGCAGGTCGGTCGGTCGGTCGGTCGGCGTTTTTCCGGTTACCAATTTAGTCGGGTAAACGATTGACGGTTCAGATCTACCTTTATCATAAAATTTAAATGGCTCTGCATTGAAAAGCATTTCCTTCTGACGGCAGCACGATTTGGTCAGAGGTAATAACACACCTTGATTGCAGTGTTGCATGTGTATGATACTAGTATGCAACGCAGGGCCTCGTTTTTTGGGCCAGCGGTCTCGATCGGCGAGTTATGATAATGATAATAATAATAACAATAATAATATTTAGTTCTTATAGCGCTTTTCCAGGTGTTCTTGCTCAAAGCGCTTTTGGGATACCATAATTATTACCTCGGTCTCCACATAAATCAATCCGGGGTTTCAAGGAGCAACCAGAAGGCACTCACTTGAACTCGACCAGTTTGGGAACCAAGCAGTGACTCTATAACTGCGATACCGCTGTTATAGGTGGCGCGATAAAGGTCCACGTGTTCTGTTGGTCAGTGATACATGTACGTTTAATAACATTTCTTCTAAACGCACCTGACGTCTTGCTTTGGTGACTTGCAAAAGCGAGTACGGCGACGTCATTGGTATGAGAATTTGCAATGGGTTTGCTAGTTTGCATCTATAGATGACCCTAATCAGCTGTTGCATTGCAAAGAAGTATCGATTCGCTGCGCTCTATCACTAATGACCCGGCTCCCCGGAGATCTGCGTGATGGATATTTACTGTCTTTTTTATAATTGAGGACTGATCGAGGTTCGATTTATTGAGTGGTTTCTATCATCAGAGTAAATACTGTCACGTCTTTTAACATCTTGATATATTGCCTTATGAAACTGTTGTCTCTCAATATTCGTTTTACATCTGTTAATATTAATTGACCATGTTATCCTTGCGAATTTGAATTTGCCTTTCGGATTTATAAGACTTAATACTTGCTTGACGTAGTGAATTCTGTTTACATTTAGCCAGCACTGAGCTTTAAGTCTCTTCGCATTTCGTAACTATCCCTACATAGCACATACATGAGACAAACAAACAAGTCTTTGGCCTCCCCTGGGAAAAATACGTGTGGTGCATGCAGAGCTTACTGTATCACATTATGTGGCTGGCTTCTTAATTGAGGCCACGCTCAACAAAGCAATTTATTGAAACACATGTTGTTGAGCAAAAAACCGCACCGAAATCGGGATAATTGCTCACTGAACGACCAATGCGGCACATGGTCCAATTTTTCCCGCGTTACCGTCAGTGAAAATGATTGTCTGCCCAAGTCGGGTGTTTTGCACCATTTTTCATCCAGTCTGTTGCTTGGTATTTTTAGGTTTTTCGTGCACGATTAAACGAGGTTGCTTTTTCTTTTAGTAGCGGCCCCTGTTCAAACCAGGCCGCAAGTTTAGAGGAAGGAAATACATCACTCTAAGTTGTTTGAGCAAGATGGAGTACCAGAAGTTTTACTTTACTGTTGAACTCGACGCAAATTCTGCGATCACGAAATTAGATCAAGTATACAAGTTGATTGCCAAAGGATACATCTTTTTTTAAGTCCGAGTCCTGTCAAGATCATTTAGTTTTCGACTTGGTCAGTTGGGCTATTCATTCTTTTTAGATCATTGCGTTGAGAGCTGAGCGTCAACAAGGACAATCTCATTATCAGCTCTATAAACAAGATTAGGCGATTGTAATCGTGTAAGATCGAGAAAACTGGAGACCCCGGAGGAAACCTATGCTGTCGAAAAGAGTCGCCCTCTGTATCACATGAGCGTAGCCTGCCGGGAATTTTACCCGGTACCGGCGCTGATATTTCCAATGCACCACTCCGAGAGCCCATTCGTCAACAGCAACCAAAAAGAATACATAACCAGACTGGTAAAAAAGGAGCGAGCAAGCTGTTTTTTTTCGCAATATCCCAATACCTGGGTTCCCAACATTTCATGTTGATGGGAAAAAGCAGATCTTGTGCCATAAATCGTTTGAAATCATGTTTCTTGCACTTGATCGGAGTACATAATCACTTCTTTTGGATTTATCGAATTCGGTTCGATCCGTTCTCGTTCTTATCCAGGTGTCAAGGCATTTCAACCATGCGATGTCGATTCATTTTAGGTAATCATGTTGCCTTCTTTGAGACGTGGATCGTGTATTTATAACAATATTATGGCGGAAACTCGCCTTGTAAAGAACTAACTGTCGCTCAAAATCAATGGCCTTGGGGTTCCGTAAGCCGCCGAATTTTCTGTGGCCTTTTATAAAATCGTGAAATACGGAAGACATTTCGTAAATTGCCAAAGGAAAACTCGTGAACATTTTAGTTGTTCCTGAAATTAATCGTTACGAATTACAAAAGTTGAACTGCGCCAAAATGATGTTGGCAGTTTATCTTATAAATAACTCTTGATAGCAGTTCATATTTTATGACACGGATTTTAGGATTTCAGAATGTTTTCCCTGCCTCCGCTAGAAAAAAAAACGTGCCCATGACTTAAACTCGCATTGCGCCTTATTCGTAGGCACATATAGAATATGAAAAATCTAATGATTATTCCGTGTTTGACCTACAATTCTAATCTTGGTTAATTTTAATCTGGGCGTCAGAACACGACATCGCTAAAACAATATCGATGTACTTTTAAATCGTTCGATTTTTTTTGTTATATCTATCCTTGTACTCTAAAATAATGCGAAGAATATCTGTACATTCGGGATCGCTGCAATGTTAATACATACTAGTATTTTCTACTTTAGATAGTGATATCTTGTACAGAATACGTACTGTAACTCGGTAAATCCCGTTAACTTTCGATTGAGGCCGTTTTTTATGCTTCCGAATATTCCTGAATTGGCGTGCTGTTGGCCCGGTGTTGCTGTATCGGTGAACCCTTGAAACACATACTTATATTATCGAAAAATCAGGTCAAAAGAAATATTATCCTCTGAGCAGTTTGAATATACAATATTTGCAGAATTATACAGAAGAACTAGCGCACAAGACTGTACATACCTAGCTTGAGGCAGCAACCTTGCCACCAAGAGACCATTAGTGGTCATAATCACCAACAGGAAGTAAACACAATGTGACTCATGTCGTGACATCTGTTGTATATTATGGGGGTTAGATATCAGTTATAGGAACATTGTCCGCAGCACGACCATCCCCGGTCAGTATATTTGATCAGTACCTGAACCAATCAGCTTAACCCTTTCCTTTGCAACAAAAAGTTTCCTTTTTTCTCAACGTGCTTAGTCACAATTTGAATCTTTAGCAAAATATGCCTTGTAGTCTTCATGTGGGAAAATATTTTTAAATGGACAAGTCCCCGATCCTCGTACAGCCACACGGCGGTCCTTTGGGTTTAAGTCGCAGTGGTTACAATTTCATTAAACCTTGGATAGCCTAAGCTACAAATGTAAATACGATACGTTGTTGACATAGAAATATAAGTATCAGTTCTGCTTCTAGCAAGGTTGTATAGGGTGTTAATTCTAACCCAGCCATGCTTTGACGGGATATAACATCAAAAGCAGTGAACCAGACTGCAGAATATACGATGATCTCAAATGATTCAACATCAAAGGGCATCAGGAATTACCAATATTGTTACAGCCCGTCGGCAAATATTAACTCATAGTCAATGATCGTTCCCCTCATTTCTCAAACGAAGCATACCTGATATTGATGAGGTTGAACAAAATAAGGCGTGTACTCTTCTTAGTATTCTTGGAGACGGTTTAGAGGTTCAAAAGGCATGATATAATGGATAAACAGACTCTGGTTCACCTCTTCCTACGATAAAAGAAGTGTATAGAACTACCCATGCCAAAGACATTGTGGCAGTGCGTCATAGCTGACGTGATGGGTTTATGCGTTTGATGCATCAGTTCGAATCCGCAGTTAACACCCCATGTTTGATCTAAGGGAACAGAGAAATAAAAAGTCGAAACCCATTTTCAACTTAACGAATTCCTATTAAACTCTTCCTAGACTTTGAACGCCATCTTAATGAGCGTCGACGCGGTGGGGAAGACACAAATAAAGGATTAGCCGTTTTTTTCGATGAAGCCCTATACCATATTATGATATTGAATTATCATAAAACTTTAGGCGAAGGTTTTGACTGATTTTTAAATGATGTGCACTTTCTTCTCTGGTGAGTAAATAAGCGTTAGAAGTATTTTAGAAGCCACCGGGCTGGACGTCCGACTACTTGCTGATCTGGAACGCAAATCAAATCAATTCAAATTAGTTTATTTAGGCTTTGTAAAGCTGCATTAGGAGTGTTATGTATCCCACTGCTGCTGGTCAGATAAAAATTCTTTTAAATGATAATAATGACCATATCCATGGCGACTCCAGAGCCACTCACACGAAAGCTATACATTGCAACCGATAGTGTTGAAACAAAGAGGTGCCATTCAAATTCATTCTTTTTGAAATAGAGGTCTACCCCGGTTGGTGGCACTCTGTTATGCTACTAGTTCCGCCAAAAGTTAATATTCTTGCAAATATGCATAGCAGAATGCGTATATTCCATCAGCCGAAATACAAGTCTGCTTGGTTTTCGCTGGTCCGGAATTCATGAATTTGAACACTCTCTGATCAATTGCAACGGACACTATGCCGGTTGTAACCGATACAGTTGAAGTAGACAGGTGCCATTCAAATTCATTCTTATTCAAAATCAATCAGGATAATGCCTCCCTGCCTCCCTGCCACTCCGCCGGCAAACGCGCTCATTTTTATGCCATCGTCTGTAGTTTATCAATGAACGAGTTTTCCGCAATAAATCATTTTCGTATAATTCAACATAACGGAATTAGATGGATAACATATTGCCAATTGAAGCTGTCTTGACGTTCATGATAAGAGTGGATTATATCGATCGTACTAAAGCTTCTGGAGTGCTTTGCAATGCAAGTACGGCAGTCGTTATTTTATTGGTTGTCCCCTTCCTTCGCATATCCCTTTCTTACTTCTGTCAGTAGATTTTTTATTTGCCACAATGCTAATTTTGGGTATAGACATTCGATATTTCGAATGTGGATGAACATATGGCAGACTATAGTTTTTTGAGTAGCACGTGATGCTAGTATGAGAATGCGAACATGTTCCTACATTTGGTGTTCTTGGGCCTTTCAAAACTTTACATTTTTATAAACGTTTCGTGAGTGATTTTCTTTAAGATAAGCGATAGCAACATTCGTAATATTTTCAAACCCAAGCACGTCATATAAGCGTGCGACCTTCTCCAATCATGCGCATGGTACACGTAGCATTTAATTGCTTAAAAGCAAGAAATTAAATCATAAGTTGATTACGCCATTAAATAATTTTGCCAATTCAAAAGCAGCTCTGCAGAACTCGAATTGCTTGCAACAATACCGTCATTAAAGACCCATTAAGAGGTACCACGCAATCGACTTCATTTTTTTATCATCAGCTTGGAGAGTATCGGATACGAGTCAAACTAACGACACGAACCGCGCAATTTATTGTCAATGCGATCAATGACACGGCTATGAGAAAATCCTGAGATTTTCGCACCTTTTCACGAGGGATTTCCAGGTGATTAGAGACGCATTATTTCACTTGAAATCGATGCTAAACATCCACCAGAGAACATCGATGTGTTTCAGAGTTGTTAAAAAGCATTTGAAAAGATTCGCCATCGCTCTGAGTTTCTTTCAGTGGTTGAATTAAAAAAGGAATGGAATAAAACTGAGGTAAACACGAAGAGACATCAGGCTGGGCATTTTCTCCCGTCCAATGCTCTACAATGTCTTAAGACATGTAGTGGACTGCAAAGGCAGGTCTGACAGAAGTTAGACAAACCCCGTACCGCGTGATGTCAAGTTGCAGAACAGTTAGTTAATTAAATAAGACAGTTACGATTATTTTCCAAAAAAATAATTAGTCTGGCACTAAAGCGCCATTTTTTTCACATGTTTAAAGGAGCACACTTCTTATAAGATTAAGAACTATCTCGTAAATTTCTATCAGACTAGAAGGAAGACTTACCTTAAAGGGACAACTTGGGTGTGTGATTTACCTGGCCAGGAGGATAATGTGCCAACTTGACACCATGCGCCGCCACTTGTAGTATTACAGCGATGCCGTTCTCTGATAACGATGTTCACCAATGTTGGAAGGCTGTTTTGGGCATGGCTTGCGAATTTCAGGCAGACCTAAGGTAACACCCCGTCCTAGTCCATTGTTTATTGCAGTTCAAAGAGTTTTCATTAAGTTGCGGTCCTGATGGAATCTGTTTTTGTGCAAAACACCAACATGTCTTATGCCCATGTTGGCCCTTTAAAGGTCAGTTCGGCCATTCTTCTGTTGAGACTAGACGAATTAGTGTTACAATCTTTTCACTTAGACTCCCCGCAGCTCTTTTAAAATGCAATGAAAGCAGGAAATCAACGCTCGATCGATTCTGCCTGAGTGTTACAGATGGGCGAGATCGGAGATGATTGATGGTTGGTTGTACTTCTGTGGCATAGGTCATCCCTAATCCGTGATCCATCAAAATGGTATAAAAATTTATGACTTTTGATGCATTAGATAAAAAAAGTGAAGGAAATTATTTGTCATTTGGCCGGAAGGTTATCTAACCCGCGAAGAGTTCTTGACGATCTGTGTGGGTGTAGTTCAATTGCACTTTTGGCTGACTGGCTGATTTCAATAGAGAAAGCTGTTGACGATAATGGGTCATAAGGCTACACCAGCAAGCCTTGCGTTTAATACTTTTGCTTCGAATGGGGGAGGGGGGGGGGGGCACTATAAGTGCAAGGGTAGTGCCAATTAACAAGCTAATTAATGTCTATTTCTAGCGATACTTCAATGTGAGGTAACTCATTCACCTCGGTTTTTCTTCTTCATATACTTACTTTCCACTCATCTTCAAGCATATCAGTTTCTCCAAATGAGGTATATAGTTCCATCAACTCTAAATGAAGTTGACACTATACGTTTCGAATAGTCCTGAATTACATAATGTATCACCATTTGCAAGCAGAGCATCTCACTAAATTCCATCTCCCTCTTCCATCACGGACAAACGGTCTTCCCAATGATAAATGGCTACTTCATTAAGCAAACTTAAAAGAGAAGATTAAGTACCATTTAATTTCAATCCCTGACCTCTACACCATCGACAATTTATCACAGAACTTCTTTAACCGATTCCATTTTATTCTATCAAAATAGCAAATGGAGTTGTCTAACGTTGTTCCAGCGTTCCAATTCGCTGTCTGGTGGCCGCACCGTGACATTGACGTGGAACCGGGCGGTATTCACAGCGAAATGGATGCGAACTTCAAGTCCGACATGGTGCACTTGAGTTGAGAGCATCGTTAAGCTAATGTTATCAAGTGAAGGACTGTCGTGCTTTGAGAAAAATTAGTAAAAAAACACGTTAGCCTGCTTTGCCGGTACGTACGTTTCTACAGAAGACTAGGCCAGGCTATAGTCGGTAGCGCCTTGTACGCGAGTATTGAAAGCAATCAAAAGAGTAACTGCACTTAAAAGACTGGCTTATCAAATAATTTATAGATTTAATTAATTAGTCAATGCGAACCATATTGCTTTTAAAACTTCGGTTTATAATCAAGTTTGTCTCGAAAAAACAATGTAATCCATTTTTATGTTGATAAGGTTGATTGTGCTTTACATTGTAACTTATTTTTATTTTCGGTGAAATAAAAACAAGAAAAGTTCCGTTTTCTTATGATACACCCTATAGAAGCTGCAATTGACACATCAGTTTCTCAGCGAGACATCCTAACCTGACCTCGATACGTTATTCCTCCTCACTATCAACCATCGTCCTCACATGATGATGCATAGTCCGCCAGCAACACGCACCCGTCTTATCATGTAAACATCCAGCCTGATGATTGACAACATTTATCCAAGATGAACTAATACAGCTAATAGAAAAACGTGACGATTGCAATTTACGTAAGAACATTGGATATATCTTTTGGGCCATTCCGATACTGGTTGACGTTTGGGGCACAGCCTTGAACGATGCTGATAATTGGGGCTTATAGGCGAAAGGCACGGGTGTCCGAATAAGAATTTGTTTGGCGCGTATTGTAAGTCGATCATAATGCGTGAGTGATAGTGGACAGCTTTACTTCTGATACCGATAATACTAACGGGACAGGCGGGTAGAAAATGGCCTTGACCGGTTATCTGCTAACTAAATGTATATTGACATCTAGGAGAAGAGGAAGGGAAAAAAGGAAGGCATCACGTCGCATTTTGCAATTTGACGCTCCTCGATTTTTACTGGCATAGCTTTTAAATATACGGTACAGACACAACGCATTCAGCGTATTTTCGTGTATAGTAACTGGAATTTTACCACAATGTGTATTCCTATGTGATAGGAAAATGTACCGGTACACGAACCTTTTAGTCCGTGTTGTTGAATCGTACTGTTTCAGTTAAATGAGTCCAAATAAATCCTAAAACGATGTTTGTACATTATGTATGTAATAACTTATCTTAATGAAATGATGTTTTCTACCGTGGTTGAGAGTGATGAATACAAAATTCTATCTTTTTAGGCAATCGTTCTTTTTAGCGGAGGCGACATGATATTCTGCGCCTTCGTCGACATTGGTCATTTACAAAAGAAAATCTCTTCTTTGATGCGATGTCGATGACTTGTGGCTGAGCTCTTACATTATTACAAGAAATAAATTTTCAATAGAAACGGATGGCATTGGGTAAAAAACAATGCTGCAGATAGTTAGTGTTAACGTTCAGCGCTGGTTTTAATAAATGAGAGAATTGAATCACAGTGACGTTAGTCTTCAGTGGACATGTGATAAATTGAGACAAAATGGCCTGAAAATCGGTATGGAAAATCAATTCAAACCTAGGGCATAAAGTTCACATAATCAAAGACGCCATCTCCGTTTTATGTTTTACTAATCATTGCTGTATGTTAACATCCTTGTCAGCAGTTGTTTCTTTTGTGCAAAGCATCTTATCTGTCCGGCAATTCCTAATAACAATTTGTATTAATTGGGCTGTTCCGTTAATAAATCACTTCAATTGCAACACCTGTTACCGACCTAACTTATCAAAGTCATTAAAAGTTCAAGTATAATACATTGGTCATGCCCAAAGCATGTAAACAATCTGTGATTTGGTCAGAGAAATCATGAAATAGATATACATCACAAAACTGGTCTATTCAGTTGGAACTTGATGCTGCGTGAGCCAGTCTATTACAATCGTACTGGAACTATTATATTGCCCGTAACTCGTGTGTCTGTAGCATGGATTGCAAGGAGTTTCTAGATCGGAATTACATGCAGGTAGGGACAGATAGTCGTATTTAAATGATTCTGTTGGAATGAGTTATTATCGCTCCATATTGACATAGACTATGTGTAGAATAAACAATAAACAATTTTGGTTTTGAATTTGAATTTGAATTTGCTGTTCGTAGAGCGATGCGAACCAGCATATTCTCAAGCATGCCAAAAAGTTTGACCTTCAAGTGAGAAATCAATATGTGGATTGTCATTCAGGTTTCCGTTGTAATTTTGACGACTGAGATATGAACAGGGTTGGTAAGATTAAATTCAAATTGTTGTCAAAACTCATCTAATCCACCAACGGCGACCTTGGTCGTGTCGATATTGTACGCTAATACGCGGGCCATGAAATTGGTGACCCGAATTGGACATTGTAATCCTAATTCTGTCAATTATCATGATTATTGGAACCAGGCTGTGATCGATTGCCGGTTCGTCATCTGGTCTTGTCCCCGGGGCGAGTGCCTTGCCTACCAACGAGAGCGGTGGACAGAGACGCTGATCGTTTATCTCCTTACCGGAATTAGCAGTAATGATCAAGAATTTGGCCGCCGTATCGCATCAGGAAAAGCGCTATTAGTTTCGTTTCCGTGGTGTTGAACGGCGGCGTCGAGTGTGTGCTTGAGGTCACGGACCTACCTAAGAAGTAAAGTCATGTTACGCGCACTGCAACTGTCTCAAGCGTCGAGTGTGTGCTTGAGGTCACGGACCTACCTCAGAAGTAAAATCATGTTACGCACACTGCAACTATCTCAAGCGCCGAGTGTGTGCTTGAGGTCACGGACCTACCTCAGAAGTAAAGTCATGTTACGCACACTGCAACTATCTCAAGCGCCGAGTGTGTGCTTGAGATCACGGACCTACCTCAGAAGTAAAGTCATGTTACGCACACTGCAACTATCTCAAGCGCCGAGTGTGTGCTTGAGGTCACGGACCTACCTCAGAAGTAAAGTCATGTTACGCGCACTGCAACTGTCTCAAGCGCCGAGTGTGTGCTTGAGATCACGGACCTACCTCAGAAGTAAAGTCATGTTACGCACACTGCAACTATCTCAAACTTTGTTGCTGTGATATGGGTCCTGAGCTTATTTTCATTTAATGTCAAAACCAAAAGTTGCTCTCCGCGTAACACTTTGTGAGTGAGACCTTTTGATGTGAAAGGAAACTTTGAATCCATCGAAAGAAATCCAGTTGATATCGCAAGTCATGCCTAACTTTGCCATTCCCCACTTTCCTCAGGCATCACCTTTAGATTTTGAACAGGACTCGCCAATCACAGAAGCCCTTTACTCAATCATGGCTATAATTCATGCGCCAGAAAGTATTACAGATGTCTTCTTGTTGGCTATTAACGTACCGGAAGTCCCAAATTGCTGCTTTGGGAAATAAAATAAAAATAAAAGTAAAAGTGGCGAATGTACGACCGAATCCGTGTCACAGAGTTGGCCAGAGAGGTAACTAAAAGCTCTCTGCTATCAGCTAGCTGGTTGAAATGCATCCATTACATGTCGCATTCGATTGTCAGCTTCATATTTATTTCCAAAACTGTTGACATGAACTGCAAGTGATGTTGTTATTATGTCAATTCTTGTCTCTTATGTCAACACCCTACATGTAATTGTTGCAATTTATCGTCACATAACCATCATTTCCTACAAATAATTGTCACTCAAGAAGCATCACTTTACTCACAGAATCCCCTTGGGAGATAAATATTGAGCATACCTTCCGCGACAACCTCATCATGCCAAGCTAGGTCAATACTCTAACACTATCACCGAAACATTATTTAATCAGCGGTATTCTATTATTCATGGCAAATAGCGTGGCAAAGATTAATTATTCCAGGTGTAACTACGCATATGTTCTTCTCTGGCCTGTCGGGAGGAGGATACGGATGTATGTCGATGTACCCTTCAAATCGTCCGAAGGGGAGTACTGTTGGTAAGGATTTTAACCTTGGAGTAACCTGCCTAAAGGCCTTAGGCTGGTTACTCTAAGGAAGTTATCCTTGGCTACTCTTAGGTTTTACTTACTGCAGGTAGTTCTTGTACTTTTGGTTGTCAGAGGCAACACCATTCTATATAATTTAATCAGCTACGCAACACCAATCTTATTTTTATTCAAACACATGACCGATTATTCATGTCCATAAGAACAGGTCCGGCAAGAATACTGTTGTACTAATTATATCAAGCCGGTATACCATGTATACGCGGCAATTATTTACCGGAAGGTCATATTAATAATGACGTTGGTGGTTGAGGGCCACTCCATTATTATCACTTGAACAGAAAAGGGATGTTGAGATGCGAAAACCCATCAGTCGTCAGCTGTTTTTGCGCTGGCTCAGACTCAATATCGCCAGAGTTAATGGGCGACCATTGTTCGCTGGTTAGCTACATGATATATATATGTAATTAAGCGCCGGGATGTTGAAGAGATCGGGAGGCCATTTCTATTAGTGATCATGTTTACAGGGTGCTTTTGGGAATGCATTGTCGCCTCAATCGCACCCTCAATCTCAGGGCTGGTTCTCGACACTGCCGCCCGTCGGAGAATAACAGCATATTGTGGTAGTCAATGTAACACTGACCATCAATTATCTCCTAATGGTATAGTGCCACAGATCCTTTTTTGTCACGGGACTGGTTTAGTGCGATGACGATGGCACGTACTTAGTGACCGAAATATAATATTCAATGGAAACCTTGGGGGGGGGGGGGGGGGGACTTCCTTTATTATGTCCTCTTATACCGTTGTGATTTTTAAAGATCATAACGGTAAAAAAAGATATATGGTCATGATGATTTAAAAATCATCATGGGCTATTTAGGTTTCACCTCCCGATCATCTTTCTCGACGCGCAGCATTCAAGTCGGTGAATGAAATTCCGCCGTCGTTGACACGTCTTCACCCCCATTTATTAGAAGGATGCCCTCTCAATAATGTATGATGCGTCAAATCATTCAATCATTCATTAGACTTGTCTTACCAAGTTACGATGTTGAAATAAACATGTCCCATGTCAGAATCGTAGACTGCTCCTCAACTGATGGTGATAAAGTTAAGTTTTATTTTATTATCTCTATATCGGTAATAAGTTTGGCCTTTTTAGTATTCAAATCATTATGAAGTTTCCTCTTGTTTCTCCACACGATCATTTAGGTGGCGGGCGAAATCTCCGAGGTGTGTAACTTTAATTTCCCATCAATACGAATCCGTGACTGGAATGGGGTGATTGGGGTAAAATCCCACAGGAGGGCGACTTGTTGTATATATGAAAATGATTTTCGCACTGTTTTGATAGTATGGGCATCATGGGGACATTTTAGTAGATTTATGGTAACAGGCCACAAGATTGTCAATTTGGCTCCTCTCATGCATTAATATTCCCGCTTTCTTTCGCGATTGTTGTCGTTACTGGGAAGAAAAGAGCACTTGATCCACGGTAGTTAACTCCGAGATTTTTTTGCTGGCAGTTTATTCTGTATGTGATTTGGAACGCCAACACTATCCTGTTACTATTTTGCAATCAAGGCTGTTTCTGGTACCTAACTGAACCCGAGAGATAAAAGTCCAAAAATCGGCTTGTATTGAGTGGCGAGAAAGGTATTGGCGCCAGGAGTGGTGCGTGCTTAAAGTAACGACTAATGCGTTTTCCTACGATCTAAGAACTGAACAAAAATTGGGCAAACGTCTACATTTCGGAAAATAGTTTACTAATGAAACAGAGGAAGGACAAACATAAAGTTAAAAGCCGCTCACTCCTTTAAGGATATTGGTTTCAACTAAAACTGTAGTCCAAATTTTCCATATAGTTTTACATTGACAAGAAGTATCTTTTGGTGCCGGGAAGTGAATTATTGCACAACGCCTTCGCCAAAATGGGACAAACACATCCAGTGACTTGAAAAAAGGGGTTGTTTCTCTTTGAAGTTTGTTCATCTTGAACCGTATCTTTCCACCTCGCGCCATACTTAGCTTTGCCGTTCTTTCTACCCCTAATTGTGACAATAGCCCACTGCTTCGTTTCGCCTGTTGCCTGATGCTAATTCATTTTCCTATGTTTTTACCTATTACATCAGAGAGGAAGCCTCGAGTCAAATTCATCACAGGCTCTAATAGCTTTTAAGTGGCATCAAAGGTGTTAAAAGCACACCAGGCGTTTGTAGGCAACCCGCGCACCTAATGTGTTTTCTGCCTTTTATTTTGATACAAGCAAAGTGTTATGGAGGAATTGGAAAGAAAAGATAATGCATTTTATGCATTTTCAATCATTTTGACATAGCTTTTTCACAGTGGATTTGTAGCCGCGTAAATTACGCTCCATTAGATGAAGGCGTCATCAGCCACTTCGTTTTGTTTCATATTACAAGATAAATCGCTTGAAAGGCTTAGTTGCAGGAATATTTATTGCAGAAGCTTAGTTGCATGGATATCGTTCGACAGTCGTGAACACAGGTGGACCGTTCGCTAACTGAGAGGCTGTTCGTTGCATTTGTGGCAAATTATTACCTACTACCATAAAGGAATAATGCTACTACTGTTTCATCGTTTTAAGGTCATTGTTCAACTAACTACTCTGTATCTTGTAAGAAATTATATATCTAACTACCCCAATCAGAGAAGGGGCCATGTATCATGTCGCTACACATCAGGTCATTTCCTTGGCCAACATCAAAATGGTACTTAAGAGCACACATTTCCTTTTACGTGACCCAATCTTGCCTTCTTTGTTATTCTTCCTCTTTTTTCTCTGCGACTGCTGATGGCCGGCCGGCGAGACTTGACCACTCATAAACAATCTGATTCAGGTCGCCTCCGTAACAGGTATTTCCTTTACCATGAGAAAAAATTGGTCCCGATAAACGAGAAATTGATTTGATAAATGTTTACTTGACGCAGTGACCGGAATTCGGAAGGATTGGACAATAGCCGCGCTTGAGATGATTTCTTTGATGTTGTTGACTTTCTTGGTAGGCGTCTGGATGTGATTGCAGATTCGCCAAATGAAGCTTATTCAAGTGACTAGGGAAAGGTTTATGGGAAATAAAGACAGTTGAGGTGGCATAAATAAGTGGGGCTCTAGTCTTTACGATTCTGGGCTGACAAACTCGATCGATCAAGCAGTTTATCGTCCACTTCCAAAAAGTTGAACTGGTTTGTTTTGTTGATTTCACACAAAAGACGAAACAGCTCACGTGAAATTCTGAAGTCGATGCATCTAAAATGCTCACTATGCTAAATAAAATGCATCACCAGAAACGAGGGATTTGAAGAAAGCACTTTGGGAAATTTGTCCAGCGTTAGCGATTTTAAAGCATTTTTGAGCAAGAGAGGATATTCCGCCAGTCACCAGTCATTCTGTTAGTCATCTTAGAAATTGTACGGGGGCCTATTAGGGAGATTCAAATTTTGATGAACCACTTGAAAAATAATTTAGATATCAACATATGTTCATCACTATTTGTATTCATAATCAATTTGTTTAAGATGATAATTTCGTGATCACATGACCACCCTGATTGGCGACGTCCCACTATTTTGCTGTTGGCGCAGAATAATTTATTCTTTGACAGTGGTGCCCCCTCAACGTAAGTCTGACAATAGGTGGTTACCCAGTTTAGTGCTTGATTTACTAAATGTGACAACATCGTTTTCCTTCCTCGCAACAAGTCTTCCCATGACCATCTGATGATCATGATTCTAAGCGAATCGGATCACTTCGTCCTCATTTCCATACCACAATATTTCTCCCAGCTTGTCGGAAGTACCACCACCACTTCCGTGGCAATATCTCATGGCCAATATCACAACGTATAAGACAAAAGTGGACACTTCGCTGATCGTTTAATAGATATGTATTGGACAATGTGTCATTGTGTTAACTTCACACTAATCTTAATACAAACAGGTCTTATCAAATCATTGCTCGCATCCGTATCTTATAAATTATCGTTACCACTGAGAAAATGTGTTTTTAAGGCTTTTTAAACAGATGGTAGACACTCATGGATGTCACATTTAGAGTGATGTACAGGGTTTCCAAAAATGAACCGTTAACTTCGACAATACCATGAAATGCGTCCAAGGGATGCCTACCAGAAAATGCATTAAGAGTTAGTCCCTGATTGACCCATAGGGATTAGTCTGCTGCACTGGCACATGTAGACTACTTACAAAGCCCTGGGAATAAGTCTTCCTCGAAGCATATATCTGTTAATCCAGACATGAAATATGGGGTCTTATACAGTGAACTGGGACCCGCTCTTTGGAAGTGTAAACCGACAGAGACAACACTGAGCTTCGGGTCTCCTCATGTTTTGTTCTCGAGTTGAATAAGTTGCTTCCCGTTTATAGCAGACACCATCTTCAAATAGGTATAACATTATAGCGCAACGACCTTATCCCTTTACTGCCAAGGATCCCGTTTCCGCCAAAGTGACGGTAGCCTACTCTCGCTCTTTGAACTTCATCAGATGAGTGATTCTCATCCGTTTTCTTTGCAGCTTTTTCAAAGGCTTTTGTAACAGAAACTCCTGAAAGCTTCCGTCTAGCTGAAACTAAAAAATTATTTACTTGCTCGAAGTTTTCTTATTAACTAGGCAACTCGTTTGGATCTGACTGATTTTAATTCAGAAGGCCTTTTCGCACGTTGAGTATGACGGTTCGAAGATTGAGTATCGACGGACTGCAAAGAAAGAATCTTCTTGCATATAGCAAGGAAGATAAACCAACCAGTTCTAAGCTATTGTCAATTACCTTTTGACCAACTGTTCTGATTACCATTTCCTACCCGCCTTTGATTCTGGCACCATCCCTTGCCATACACCTTGAATTTTCGTACTGCATTCATTGCCATACGGTACTGAACAAGGAATCGTGAGGAGTGAATGAAAAAGGAAGAAGGCCACTTACATGAAGTCTTTCCTTTTACATTGGTATTATTGGCAGTGTCATCATCTCTGCGTGATAGATACAAACGTTGCGAGATAAGCTGAAAACGGTTGCCGTTTTTTCTTTCTATTCCGACTCAAATTATAACGTGCATGTTGGACATGGTTATTTTTTGCTGAAGAAAACAATGGCCTCTCTGAGGCCGTAGATCAGAAATGTCATCCCTTTGCTTTTTTTGCTACTGATGGTGAGGCGGTCGTGCTATATTGTATGTGAAGCTAATCTGTCGTAAATATCGGTCTTCGATACGTTTTGTTTTTGCCGTAGATTCTTGGGTACATTACGCCTCTTTGGGCGGAGAAAAATCCTGGAACGTCTATATGCACTTTAAGATTAGAAAACAAGTCGTACACACTTGTAAAAAAAACCCTTAGGATCTCAGTTTGTCAAAAATACGTGACTACTCAGTATACGTCTTTTGCTTTTGAATTAGCAAGTGATATTCCGATTGAATTCCGCTTCTTTGAGTGTTACGTCATGCAAACGGGGTGTCTTGAGGGATGGTACGTTTTTACTGACAAGACGTGCTTTTGGTAGGTAAAATATCCTACTTTCTTTAGTTGAAAAACGTCAACGAAGACGACTTTGGACATAAAGGTTTGCTCCGAACTTGAGTGGTGTTAATGATATACGATATCTAAAGATGCAGTCCATTTTTTATGGAAAGAACTGAGCTTCCTGATATTTTCTTGTCTCACGTAAAAGGTACGTTTTTATCCCTGGTGATAGCACTGCTTGCAAAGAAACGTTGATGTTTTGTCTTGGAAATTGTTTTGAGAACAAGTTTTGACCCTATAGGGACCTATCTGAAAATACAATTTATTCAGTATCTTCTCTGTCCTCCTGAAAATAACGTTTAGGTGTGTGTGGGGGGGGGGGCTAATTGTTCAATTTGTAGCCTGTAATTATGTTGACAATGAAGATATGGCTCTCAACATCATGGCATCCATGATATTAATTTGAAGAAGAAAATATTCCCAAATGTACCGTACTTTTAATTGTTTGTTGGAATCCGGACTACTTTTTTTGCTTCAATCTGTAATTTTATCAATAAATCTCGATGTACTAATCAAAACAGTCACACTCGAAAATAATCAATATAAATGTCCCAAAAACATCTGATAAATCTTATCCATTAATTAAGAATGCGTCTATAAAATTTTGATGTTAAATCATTTCTTCAATATCATACTTACAGCGTCTTTGTGGGATTCGGGAGACATGGCTGCGGGTCCTGAGATCTGATTGAAGACAAATGAAGTTGGAGGTTCAGCTGGTACAACATGTTGAAAAGAACTATCGAGCCACACGACCATACGTGCTTAACTGTATTGTTTAATTTTGTTATGTTTGATCGTTCAATTAAAAATTCTGATTGAAACCCAGCGGATTGGAATCGACAACAAGTAGCCCGCCTCTCCGCTCGGCGTTTGAATAAAACAGGCTGTGCGTACTAGAGAAGCTAAATAAAATCATGTGCAATGCACGTCACATCGTTTTACATTCCACATGTAACATTGATACTGAGATGTAACATTAATTTTAAAACCCGTCATGTAAGAACGCCAGTTAACAGCTTATGCAGCCTGGTCATATCAAGTGTCAGTTTGTGATCAAAACAATAAGACTAGAGTTTGGGTAATGAAAAACTCGCGGCAATATTGTTCATTACTTGTTCTCTACTGACATTACCGGCAATAAAAAAGTAAATGATAACTAACCTCGACGTTCTTTCCAATAATACATGTTGTCAACGTGGACAGAACAGAAAAACATATCCTGATATGATATTGGATAAATTGGATTCATATCGTTATCTGTTACGATATTGGCCTCATACCCTTAACAGTTGTCATTGTAGTGGAGCAGAAAGCAATGAAACATGAGTACAGCTATTCAAATTACGATAAACACAATTCTTCTGGGTCAGCGTATCGAAAACACCGCCGAACATTTGTCTCTCCGGGATGCGCTGGTGAGCAGGGCGGCAGAGATCGAGGTTCGGCCATTACTCATTCCTCGAGGGTTGATATTGACTTGTGATGATATTGACTTGTACATGTCTCATCGGCCTTCAAGGTTAAGCAATTATTGGTTCGATTGATGTTTTCATCACCTTTGACATGGTTTAACATCGCAACAGGAATAATTGATTTTGGTGGTATTGTGTGGATAACTGCTCGGGAAGGAAGCGGCGAAGTTGCTCACAACTCGAACGATTGGGTCACATTTCTTTCTATCGGTGTGGATATAAGTGGGTTGGACCACCTTTTTTTGCCAGTGCTGTGATTTTCCATCTTCTGACAAACAATGTATTGTCGGTTAACAAGTTGTTTTATTGGTATTTTCAGTGGTTTTTTATCATGTTCGTCGGCGCAGTGGTTGGACATAATCTTACAATAAAACAAATTCTAATGTTTCTTCTAAAAAAATACACGATTCGTGACGGTGCCATTGCAACTACTCTTACTCAAACATCTCGGACGTTGTAAAGAAACCCGTTTGGGAAGGACGTTCTCTGTTCAGAAATCTTTGCAAAAATCTGTAGTCACAAGATTTGAACCCTGGGTTGCTTGCTGATTCATGGACTTGAGGCAGTTGCGTACACATGTAGTCAATGTGCTTAAACAGACATGAAAAATAATATCGTGCCGATCGAGCGAGAAGCTTGTGATCAAGTTGATTCCCAGTCAAATTAGCCGCGATTTTTCTGACTTAATTTCAGAAATGTACCCGCGGCTAAACAGCTTATCAGGCACGCATAATCCTATTAGATGGTAAGCAAGATTTAGTAGTGGACAAACGACTTGTGTCAGGATGTAAGCGAGACCATGAGTTATTGTAACGGGTACAATTTTATCTTGGCATCCTCATTGGAATCCCGTGGTCTAAATCAGTCAGGATAACTGCCAACAAGTGGTGTTGCCAAGTAAATTAAGAGCGTCTTTGGATCTTTATAGGTCTGGGGAGTGCTTTATGGACGCATGGGATTGGGTGCTTTCCGCAAATTTAATAGGCGATGTGATCTAACTGGTCACCGCTAAGTTGCTTTAAATACCTCTAAAACATCCCGCAGGGTGTGTTCACGGAGGGAATTGCGTTCAGGTACATGTAGTGGGGAACGAAAATTAAAAACTCTTTACGCAAATCCCCTATCAATTTTTGTATAACTTAATATCCATTCGCGAAATATACCATCATATTCGGAAATCGCCCCAGAGTTATTTATGGAAGTTTAAAAAGGCCACTTTTCATGTTTGGCCAAAAACCGTCTAAAGAATGATTATTTTGGTCATGAGATTGTACCGTGGTTGAAAAGTAGTCTTGGTCAGCATCTTTGACTTGCTTCGGGCGAAACTTCAAGAAGATTAGATAACCAATATAATGAAGATTATGATATCAGATCAGCTTGCCCATGACTCCGAGTAAGTCGTAATCAGCGATGCTGAGCAAGTATCTTTTGCATACTCAAATGACCCTGGCTTACCATTATGGTTGATTGCAATCCTTCTGAGGGCTATTTGTCGTACTCATTCGTTGCATTACCGAAATAACGAGGCCATGGTTCGATCAAGGTTAGGGCCTCTGGGAGGGATTAACTAATATCAGGCTTAAGGGGCAGCCACCACTAGCATGTCAGCTGGCAAAGATTGATTACAATGTGAATACCTAATTAGTAGTACACTATCCCCTGGCCTTATGCCTGTGAGAGGTTAGAATCTGTGTGTTACTTGTTAATCTGGCATGAAGTGATATGGTGTGTTTTGAAAACGCGCAAAAAGTGCATAGTCAGATAGGTTTCTCAAAATGCGCCATTACAGTTCATTACCACCGCGTAGTACCAACTCACCAGGATGCTGGTTTCGGTCATGGCGCGCGTCATACTAGATACTTAATAAAGCGTTAGGCTATGGTCGCCTGACTGGATAGGTTATAGATATTCATTACGTGCGTAACATAAGTGGACAATGTTCGATTATCAAAAAGAAATGACAGCGGTGTGACGGAGTTGCTATATTGGTTACATGGGGAAAGGATAGGAGTGACACCTGCTCCAGGTTCAAACGGAGTACCCACTTCCAGCGCCATCCAACGTAGATCTACGTCATTTTTCCGGCCAAAAATCCTCCCATCATCCGCTTTTTAGTTCTCAAAAGTCTTCAACGTTGAAACGATATAAACGCCATCTTCAGGGTGATGAAAGAATTGACTTAGTTGTAAAACAATTCTGACTTTGGGAGTTTCTTTTGGTGGTCAGGGTGTGCGGAACCCTGCATCAACAGCGCACAAGCGTCTGCAGTATGTTGCATACTGACCGAGGGAGGCATCACTAGTCAATGCGCAGTTCATCGGACCAATGTGATCTGGCATGACCAGATATTTTCCTCCAGGGAGACTGAAAGGCTAGCAAAATCATATTAGAAACGACAAAGTGCCGTGCTGGGGCGTCTGTGACGGTAGTGATGTTATTCTCAATATTTTTATGTCTTTAGTGCTACTACCTTGCTACCTTGCATTTGGATGATGTATTTTTTATATTACTCCTAATTCAACGATGCTCTTAGTCTCATCACTGATGAAAGTTCCCTATCTGGCGAAGAAGAACCGATGTTTTCGCCGTCGAGCTCTTCTTCAAGGACATATCGTCCGACGAATGGAACTAATACAGTGCGTGCACAATACTAACCCAATTGAGAAACTAGCGTCAACATTGCACTCAATTTGCTGATCATTTCAACAAGCTGAATGTCATCCGTAACGGCATAACAAGATGCCTCGCAAAGAACCAGGTTCTCAAATGATGATCCTGCGGATTTTTTGGATGAATGATAATGAACGTAGATCACTGCTATGGGAGCCAGGTGGCCATCTTGGATTTGGATCGGGCCCACAATCAGTAAGGTAACTCTCCGACCCCTGCCTATCATGGCACAGAAAATTCAAGCCAATTGGGCGACTCGGCCTGCAGTAACATTTAAGAATGCGAAATTCAAGATGGCAGCTTTACGGCCATGTCGGATTAAAGCAAGCGAAAATCTATATGGCACATCTTTCCCATCCTACCGCATCATCCTACGACTCTCTTTGCATTTACAGTCTACATTGCAAAATCCAAGATGGCCACCTAGTAATGCTGGGTATCGGGTCGAACCCAAAACCCACCTAACTCCATCATGCCACAAAACTGAAGCCCGTCGGGCCAAAAGCTATAAAAACTATCACAAGAATTCGAAAACGATATTGGCACAGCCTCTGGGAGAGATTACTGCGGCAGATGATATTTGCATCCTCAATAACCCTGACAAACCGATACAGATTACTGTGTTGTAGCCCTTCTGGGGGCAAAAGGCATGGATATTCATTAATCGTGGTCCAACAAGACTTGCATTTCGACAAAATGTAAGGCATCTTGGGAATAAGCAATGGCAAGCCGGCAGGGACATAACGCCGTCATCTCTGATGATTAGGTACGATTTATGTATAACAAATACATTTAACGACTCGTCGTCGAATCCAAGGCTCATCAAGAACGTTAATCATGAGAGTGCTCTGTGACATTTCGACTGGACCGAAGAAGTAATGCCTGTTCAAACGAATTTCTTTTGCTGCTTTCCGATTGAAGTAGGACCTATTGAACTATCAAGAATGAGTCGAGCTAAGGACCTTTGGTGTAATCGGGACTTCGTATGAGGTGTTTGATAATGTCGTTCTACCTTTTCCAAAATACCAGCATGACTATCCGTACATATAGCTAGCCGTAACTCAGTGAATGTGAACATTACTCCAGAATAAAATTAAGTCAATGCTCTATTGTGTCAATGATGTTACTTGTACTTGAGCTCCAAATGCTAGTTACTTCAGTAGGAGATGAGCACAAGTACTTGGCACAAGTAGTTAATTCAGTAGGAGATGAGTTCAAAATGCTCCTTTGTGTCAAAGACGTACTTCAGGACAAAATGATAGCAATGTCCTTTTTACTTAGTTTTGAGGTTTTTCGTGTGGTCAAGTAAAAATTCTCAAATAATTCTTCAGCAGTCCTACCTATCACTCATAAAAATATCAATTCACGTCAACGGCATTCCTGCAGGACTGATTCAGTTGAGAACCTTTGTTGGATGGTTTTATGATCTTCCCTGAATGTTCTCATAATGACATTATGGACTTTTTTTCTAATTGTTCTCTCAGGAGCTCTAGCTATCACTCATGAAAGTACTCTTTTGTGCCAACGAAGTTACGGAATTTCCCAATAGCATGATCATTAGAAACCCCTTAACAAGGATACGTCAGCTTTTTAGGTTTCATTTCAAGAAATGATTAATGGGTTAGAGAAATACAATAACGTGAACCTTTCTTTCGTGTCTGTAGTCATTAAGTTAATCTTCACAAAAGTACATCGTGTTATGATTGGATTAAACTCAGTGTTTACACATTTTTGGTCATGGTTTACCCGATAGAGATGCTGGAATGAATGTCAACATTGCATTTCATTTGCTCATTGCGGAGACAAATTGAATGTCGTGTCGAAGATATCAGGACGTTCCTGGCTTGAAACAAATTGAATTTGCCAGTGTCGTTTCTAGGTACCAGAACGTTAATTTGATGAAATGAAACAAACTAAATGTCGACGAAGACATCAGAATATTCCTGTAATGGTTAAGATGAGTTGAGTGTCATGTCTAAGTTATCAAAACATTTCTACAATGGTTTAAAACAAACCGATGTCCTGTCTAAGAAATCAGAACTTTTTTAATGATTAGACCAATGGGAAGTTTTATTTATTACCGTTTGGCGTTTTTCATCCACGAAATATACCCCATTGTATTGGCCTGCTAACTACTTGTGCCACCTTTTGGCAATATAGTTCCTCAAGTCATTGTCGTGTCAAAGTTATCAGAAACTTTGAAGCTTTGAAACAAATTGAATCCAGAATACAAAATGTTCATTTGATAGTTTGAAACAGATTAAATGTCGTGTCTAAGATATCAACGTTTCTTTCAATTCTTATGATGGGTTGAAAAAAAATGAATGTCTAAGATACCGTTTTTCATGATTTGTAACGTCAACCACATCTACATTAGATTTGTTCTCAGCCAAATTAAGTTGGTTAAAGGTGATACACAAGAGAGGGATCGGACTGCAGTATAAATCTGATTATTCTCTTTATACGCAGACCTGAAGGCAAGCGTGATTTCCTCCCACTTCGGTATCTGGATTTCGCGACCATATCCATTTTCTAGCTTGGCTAATCCTTGATTGCATTCGCGTTACATTGTCTCGTATTTACTCTCAATTTACGAATTTACTGGTCGAATATGATATTTGCCTAACACTCTAGCCTCTGATCGTTTGATTCTGATCATTGGCAAAGTAACACGAAGTAATCAAGCGAATGATGCTTAACAGTCGGTCATTAGTTCGTATTAATGTGTCTAGTCACATCAAAAGGCATTATGTCAAAGCTTTTGTGTGACTTGATATGGACACATCATTAATCAAAATTATTCATTGTGACTGTATGTACATGTACTCACGACTTTGTCAATTTTCTCATTTGAGGCTGTCATTGGACGAAATGACCTGGCCGTAGCCACAATAATAATTATTCACTGGTGTGACATGGCATCGATAAAGCATTAATCAAATGCGAGGTTGTTTGTGTCGTATGAACTTTTTCCCCTAATTTGCTTAGTTAACGTTATCGTTGGATACTTTGAGGGGTTTGTGGTCGAAGGTACCAATAACTGCTTCAACCTTTTTCTTCCGCGATCGAATTTTGTTGATGGCGTTGTAGGTTTAGTCTGCAGTAGTCCTATTTGGTGGTCATGATTAAGTTTACCTTGTTCTGCGGTTAACTCGAATCCCACAGCTCGTGAACATGCATTTGGTGATCGTAGGAGAGCACGTCAAACATTCTCGCACAATGAAAATAGCTGGAAGATCAAGACATGCACATCCCGCCTGGGAGGAGGAATACTCACTGGAGAAAATCACCTCCAAGTGCAGAGCGAATGCCGGAGAAGAAGAAGACATTACATGTACACGTCGGTCATGTTGATATTGAGGTTACAAAAAAGAAATGGTGTTGCTCTGGAGAAGCACATGTACACGTACTTAGAAGAAACATACGAATGTACGATATTTGCTGTTTCCACGCAATAAATATCCTTTTTCGGATATTTCAAAAGAGAGAAGACAACTGAGAAAAATGTTGCTGCATCTTTTCTTCATAAATATTTGATGTGCATTTTTCCTTGTATTTTCCAGGTGAACGGCATTATCAAGCTTGTCCATGGTGTAACACAATGCACGGAACAACGTCAGGAGAAGAAGGCGAACAACCAAGTCCCGCTAGTTTGTCTCCCTCCAGCCTACCGCAGCTTGAGGATGCTAACGCCACGTCAGAGGAGGACTATGCCTACTACACGGACGGGTCAGAACAACCTAGCGAAGACCCTATGTACTATTCCGTCTCTTATACGTATCCGGATACAGAAAACTTCACTTACTTTAACTTGACTGATCAATACTTCTTGAACGATTCGTTTTGCTGTGGGAACGATTCATTCAATGGGACGTTCAACGGAACGGATTTTATAAGCCCGCCAAGTCCGTATTTCGATTGGGAGATTGCTTTGATCTCTATCACGACTGTTCCGATCATTTTCTCCATCGTTTTTGGGAATACGTTAGTGTGTATCGCCATTGCCACGGACCGAAATTTAAAGTCTGTCCAAAACTGGTTCATCGCTTCTTTAGCTATTTCAGATTTGTTACTTGGTCTCCTTGTTATGCCGCTTTCTCTTGCCAACGAATTAATGGGTTACTGGATTTTTGGGAATATATTGTGTGATCTTTGGCTTGCCGCAGATGTCTTACTATGCACCGCTTCCATTTTAAATCTCTGCATGATTAGCCTCGATAGGTACTGGTCAATCACCCAGGCTATCAACTATGTTAGAAAACGGACGCCAAAGCGCGCTGCCTTTATGGTGGCCATTGTTTGGGCCTCATCCGCCATGGTTTGCCTCCCGCCTCTGATTGGCTGGAAGACAGCACGTGATACTTCGCGCTACCCACTGTGTTTTATCAGTGAGGAAATAGGGTATGTAGTGTATTCTTGTATGGGATCGTTCTATATTCCTCTCATAGTCATGGTCGTGGTCTACTTCCGCATATACTTGGCAGCAAAAGCCAGGGCACATCGAAACATTAAGAAGAAAACAAAACCGCCTGATACGGAGAAGAATAACAAGGAAAAATCAACAACAAGTTTTAGTACGTCTAGCCCGCCAAAAACGGACCAAAAAATGTCGCCCAATCTGAGCGTCATTCATCAGGAAAAAGAGACGACTAGTTCCGAAAAACATGAGAATTTTTCTGATTCTGAATATTCCAATGCTGATTATCCTCAGGATAAGCTACAGAAGAATATAAAATTTGATAACGTTGTGAAATCTTCCGATGAAAAGTGTAAATTGTTATCTGAAGAGACGGATTCTTCCGTTAAAGTTGGCGCTCAAGAAGTGATCGCCAACAAGAATTTATTCAAAGGGGGGAAAGCTTACAATTCGGACGATACTGATTCAACTTCAGACTTTCCAGTGCCTAATCTGAGACAAAATGGATTCAGAAAAGTGACTAAGGATAATAATGCAGCATATTCTGCGGAAGAGAACAAGAGGTTACTCCAGGATTCTGATTCGCAGGCCGATTCTATGAAATCTTCCTCAAAACTAGCCCAATGTCGGCTCCACAATGACAGTGGCGCCACTCTTCCTGAGTCGGAGACGACGTGTACTACAGACGAGGATATGAAAAATCACATCGCAGGAGAATCCGAGAGCATCAAGGAAACAACCAAACTCAAAAATCTATCAACAATTCTAAATCCCAACAAATTGCAAAAAGACAGTAATAGGGAGTCTCAGAGGCAACTTTCATATAAGCGGCAACGAAGCGATGCGGAAAAACAGAAACGCAGGATAGCCCGCGCGAAGGAGCGGCGTGCGACCATAGTGTTGGGCATAATAATGGCGGCATTCATAATCTGTTGGTTCCCATTTTTTACCTTGTATGTAATAGCTACTATATTCAGCTTACATCTCCAGGAGGAGGTTTTCAAATTCTTCTTCTGGCTTGGCTATTGTAATTCTGCACTCAACCCAGTTATTTACACCATTTTTAATCGAGATTTCAAAATGGCTTTCCATAAGATTTTGTGCAAACCATTCAACCGCCGGTGAATCTCCTCTACGAAACAGAATGACAATACATAAGGTAGAATGGAGTATTTGTAGCCCCCGGTTTATTCATAACCCCTGCAATTGTTTGATGCATGAGAACATCAATCGATATCATAGGCAAGGGCTACAATTAAACCGGGGCTACAAATACCCCATTCTACCTTACAACCAGACAACGTCGGCAATCAGTTTCGATGATTACTATTTATTTCACTGAACAAGCGTAGCAAATGACGTGATTAACACTTTCACTACCAAGTATAACGAGCGCTGATAATATCAAGCACGTAAAAGGTATCATGGCCGCAACGTAAAAAAAACCTCGAACTTATTAACTAAGGTAACGCTAAGGCAAACATTACATGTATATTCGTATCGATTCTTTCCACGTATTTTCCAATCATTAAAACAAGTTCGTCGGCCTCCTTAGCAGTAAAGCTAATGCAGATCCCCGATAGACGAGTGGTTGGCCGAGCAAGCTATTTCATTACATAATAAGTTTAATATCCCATCATGTGTCGCTTCTGTCCACTGCAGTTTGATCGACGGATAGTGTTTAAAAAAATATCGGGCTAAATCTTATCGATATTTACGCGGTTTTACACACGTTGATAGTACAAATTTTGAACTTACTTCGAGCATTAAAATACGCGTATTTGTGCTTTCTTGCGCAAGACTATGTTTATGTCGGCTCAGTTCGTCTAAGGAGCTACGCGTTGATCAAGTTGCGCCTGACAAGACGGAGAAGGTACTGACATGACAGACATGGGATGATCAACGGGTGCGTTGCTTGATCGGGCTACGATTAGCCACGACTGAATCTTAACCTTACTGCCATCAACTGATGAAAATCGCTGCCCCTGGGTCGGTACTAATGAGTTTCTCTTTTTGGATGTCTTAAAGCACGTCTGAAGATCGATTATTCATGTCAAAGCCCCCCTGGTCTGTATCTTCACATCGCGTATGATTAAGCCTGAACACCAGCAGGGAAATCGGTGCGAGATGATGCTCTGCATATATTATTTGCTGCTCAGTCTTTGTATTATCTGTCGTTTGAATATTCATTGCGAGGAATTGCAGAACATTTGCGTAAAATTTCTGAAACCATTCTTTTAACTACAATTGTGTCGAAAGCAATGTGGGGATCCGCTTTCCGAAGTATACAATTCGACGAGCAAACATGTTGGAAAAAATCTCAAAGGTCAACATTATGTTAACAGTTCTTGGTCAGTTCCTGCCCTTGTCTAATTCCGATTTTGTCTATCTTGATACGCTTAGTGTGCAGTCTCAACGCTTGGCTTATACTGTTGTCTGACCATTTCTTACACTCAAGCTAGCCTTCTGTCTAATCACAAGGTTTACTACATTTACATGTAAGGTAAATATTTAATTCGTTTCCTTCTGCAATCCGAGAAAGAAAGCGCCCGCTTTATAGGTAAGCAAACTACCTCGGGGATTTTAGACAGAAAGTTAATTGCAAAATAGATACCAGCTTTAACATAAGTAGGAGAGAAACTCGTAACTTCTATATTTATCTGAGTGAGTATCAATCGCTCTGCTGCTGTCTGGTGTGTGTCGCGTGTCTGAATATTGTATGAATGTCAGAATGTTGAAGGTGATTGATACGAAAATAATGATATCCAATTTTTCGTGGCGACATTTCCGTCCACATTAGCCGTCGACGTACATCGTTTTGAAGAAAATAACCACAGTTGACATTAAATCTTCAAATAAAACAGGCTATCATAATCATAGAAAGCACGCAATATTCTCGTTTCGTTATCTTTTTCCACGCCACAATGGCCAGGCTGCAAACTAAGTGTGTGTTTTTCTCGAACTCTCCTTTTAAGTCAAATGAACATGGCTTATGGGATGACAAAAAAAACGTCGGGGATTTAGTCAACTTGATAACATTGTGATGGACTAATTCTGTCAGAATATCGTGCAAAATGCAATGTAAAAATTGAATGAATCGGGCATTGGTTGTCCGCCATCACGAAATAGACTTTCCGAACTTTAGTTCACGGATGGCATTACTAAGTTTTGTTACATGTAAAACAATGTAAAACATGTAAAACATGTAAAACAATTTTCTGCTATAGTAATGAACGTTACGCTGTACTGAATGGTTGCGTGGTACTTCATTAAATAATATCTCGAAAAATTAGACAAAAACAGATCGATTGAACACATAGCAGATAAGTGACCTTGTAGCTTTTCCTAATAGGCAGATTTCGCAATCCGTGTCAATGATGAAGGTAAACTATGTGGCATTATCAAATCATATGCTACTTTTGTGATTCCTTTACGCGACAGTGGTAAGTCATATTTAATACTTAGTGTTACGAGGAATTTGTGAAATTCTTTAAAAAGTCGTCGATGAAATATATTGGCTGCTTCGTCGTACTCTTTCGTTCGTAGCGCTCAAAGGGAATTTCGCACAGGAGCGCTTTAGCTTACTTTCTACTTTTTCTCGGGGGACGGGGGGGGGAATGCACATTCATATTTTCTAATTTTATAAGTCCGGCGCACATTAATTATCCTGATCCGCCCTGATGAACATGTGAACAATAGCGCCCGCAGTAGGCTTCCATTCAAACACTCGTGTAAGATTTGATTGCTTTGATACGGACTGAGGTCTGCGATGGCCATTGTATTCATCGTAAGGAAATCACATTATTACCGGTTGCAAAACCTGCCCATTATTAAGTCTCACCACGAAACGTTGCAACATGTTAGGATGATTTTTTCTCCAAAGATACAGATGTCAATGTCTTGTTCGTCGCCGTAATCTTGTACGGTCTCGATATAGCCCTTCTGCATCACTCGCAATCGATGCGGCGTCAAGTGGGGATGTTGCTCCGGCAAATGAATGAGTGCATGCGTATCGGTCTGAATTGAGCCGTGAAAGAAATTGGCATGAAAGTGTGATTTCCGGACATTTCGTTCTAAGTATACAAATTTCTGTAGTAAACAAGAGACTTATACTTGTACATCGAATTAAGTCTACTCAGAGTGAAAATATATGGAGGTGAATGTTGATCTGGTTGGTGCGAATGCTGTTGTTGAGAACATTTATTCTATTCACTTTACATCTAATCGAACTAATATTGCCGTCTTAAGCTAAATAAAATATTGTGTGTTCACCATATTCTTAGAATCCTAGTCGAGGCTAATTTCCTTCGTCTTGAATGCACCGGGAACTAGCTAGTAGAGGCATCAGGAGGAAAACTAGACTATCGGTGACAATACGCTATGACCACAGCTTTCACATTTGCTCCAGCCCGGTAAAACGAGTCGGAAGTCGCCAAAAAACCTGCTGGAAATTGTTACGGGATGTGCGGTTAATGTCTTCCTGGGTTTACCCTATGGTTACCCTGGACGAACCTGGGTTACAATAAGGATCCTTATTGTTACCCATCTTAGATAGCGTCTCTTTAGATACCTGCGTCGGAGGTTTGTATGCGGTACGTCCGCGAGATAACTCAACACGACTCCTTGACCCCAATTCATTTTCCTGACAATACAAAATGTTACTTTTCAAGGTTAAAATATCTTTGCGTCATTTTGTAGCTCACGAAGTGGACGCATAAAAACCCAACTCTTTGTCCATTGTCTGGTCAATATGATTCATTTTGTTTCTGTGTCATAAAGTGGATTCCTGCATAGATCGAGTGGTGATTCCTTATCATTTATTTTTGACCGTGACAAAGTAAAACTTTGAGAATGTAAAAAGCGAGGACTGTCTTGAGGATTTTCCATCACGTTATCATAAATAAGATCTAAAAGTCAAGAAATTTGGGAAAATGTACCACATGTGTACATTATGGATGTACACAGGTTATGTAGGCCTGCCCCAGCCTGCGAACTCTGTTCAGGGGGTACATGTTACTCTCCTTATGTTACAGACGACTCAAATTTCATTCATTTATTGTAATTTGAGTACTTCATACCCGCTATGTTTTGTACGAGAAATATTTTGTAGTGACCTCCTCACGTTTGACAATGGTGTCGTTGTAAGTCAGTTCATGAATATCTTCCTGCTGTTTGTGTATTTTACCATGATCTAGTTTTACAAAACAATTAGGAGACCACTTGACGTAAACGTTAACTTGGCGTTAATTCTAATGGGCTTAACTAAAGAAGATAACGCCAAGTTTAAGTGGCAGCCAAGTTGGTGACTTACTAGTACCTTGTTGAATACTAGGTCCAGTTCACAGATGGGTTTCTAATGGTTTCATTGAATTTTTTTGGTACAACTGTATTTCATCAATTCTTTCCGAAACTATACATTTGAATAGTAAGGTATTATGTGGTACAATTATATCCCCAGTACAATTATTGTCTCTTTGTGCATTACTGTGTACTGCGAATCTTTTCTACACTTGAGGGGCTATAATTGTACTGGAGCTGTAATTGTACCAGTTATATCTTATTTTTAGGGCAAGATGAACATGGGTGTATACTTGGTATCCATATCCTCTTAAGGACAACTAAAGCTTTCAAATTGAGTATTATCTACCCAACCAAATCGATTTTGATGTTGACGTATATTATTTGATTTTTTTACTGTATATATATATATGATTAATCTGAATAAATCCAAATGTATCAACAACTATTTCTTGTCGTTCAATTCTATCATAACAAGAGTTACATGAGCCTTACGAGTAACCACATGTTCATTGTCTTCGTGTACACGATAGGAGGAATAATAGGAGGAATCGGAGAACGCCCGCAATGATCCAGATTTGACTTAACAGCAATCTTTTTCAATTCAATTTAGTCGAGTTCGACTTGTTTCATTTAACATCAGTTAGATCATCAATTCATACCAAGAAAAGCGGCCTCTTTGGTAGTTTCAACACCACGCCGACGTGAGATTGGCCTGCCTAGGAAAAATGACCGACATTGCGCCTCTCTGACGACGCCGAACATCGATATGAAATATATTTGCTGCCGTTTCATACGCGAATAAAATATTTATTTACCTTTATATCTATCAGTACTTTATAATATCCCGGCAGACAAATTATGATATTCTTTTACCATCTGACATTTCCTATAAATATTTCATTGTCATCTCTGTCGGAGTAATTATTTTTATAATCTTTGATAAAGGTTATCGTAAACTGTCGAGAAACTCACCGCGCCTAACTGGCTAGTCTAGTATATCCACGATTGTTTTCTTTTACCGAGGTTGAGTTCTTGATATGTATGTTGTTTCTTTCAATACAAGCTGAGAAGCTTGGCATTTGCTATGTACATATTTAATAGCCCGGTGCGTTCTTCTATTCAGAAAAACACTAAAACAAACCAAATAAAAGAACGAAAAAAACATTTCTTCAAGGCTACGCCACTTGCACCTGGCGGCCTGAAAGAAATTAGTTATCCATGAAAGAAATACAACAGCAACAACAATGGCAACAACAACAACATTCCTAAACCTTTTTGTGGCAGAGATAACCAGAGGGCGTTTTTCTCTTTTCCATCACCATTCTTTGTCGATACGACCTTTAAAACTTCAATATGGTTTTCTTCTCAACACCTCCGTGATAAAAAAATGACAAAGCTCTGATCTGCTCTCTGTTTTGAGCTGACATTTGTTCTGGTTGATTTCCGCAGCGGCAGGCGATCCAAAACAGTTGATTAGGCCGCCTTTGCCGAGCCGCCATTAATAGAAATGTCCCGGATGTAGCAGGAGGCAGGCCCAGTCTGATCATTTTTCTAATTTCCTCAAGAAAAAAGGTCATGGTGATAGCTGAACAGCAGGTGAATAACCAGGTGTCTGCAGATGATTGTGTTTTGTTATGAGTTGTCTTGAGAGGCCATATTAATTTTAAGGAATCTGTAAAACTATTATTTGTCAACCTTTTTCAATCAGGGTATTGAGTTTATAGTCTCAATGTTCCAAGTTGCAACCTACACTCAAATCTTCGGTCGGTTTGGTGAGTTCACGGTCACTGTGAACGATGGTATAACTAGAAAAAAAATAAGAATGAACTGCGCTGCGGACCAAATTTTGACACTAATTAAAAATTCATTGTTTTCTGGATCCCTTAAATCTAAATCTAAGTAGGCAGTCCTTTTATGACACACCCTGTATGACTGATACATGTTAAGCTAGGCCGATTTTTGTTCTGGGGACCAGGAGGTAAATGATTATTTCAACCAATCATTATTCAAGTCCACTTAGGCAACTTCAAAGATAACTGAAAAGCTGAACTGGCAAATCTACATCTTACGATCGTTTCATAGATGATCGACGACTAACAAAGAGAGGAGGCTTGAAAATCGGCTCTTAACCCGTTCGCCATCTGTCCACGGAGTACTTCCTAGAAGCTGTGAAGATGACGTCCTAGCGGGTAGTTTACAGGGTTGACATGGCGGTACAGGGTGGCTAAAAAAAGGACAGGCATATTTTCTTTGTCGTCCGACTTCAATCACTGCTACCAATGGATGGATCGTCGGACTGAATAACTGCTACCAATGGATGAAAAAAAGACTGGATTGGAACAACTCAAAACCTACTACCTACTTAGGATAATTTTTTTCATCTAGTACTCATGGTTTTCTCGTCCGCTAGCTTGTTCGTTTGCGCCGTCGACTAAGACTTTTTCCTCTCGTTTTCTTGCTTTTCTAAACACCCGAGAATTTAACGCTACGCTACTTAATGAAAGCACCATTTTTCCTTCCAGTATTTCATAATATAAATAGTATTATCGTATTACAGTTTATATAACGATCATCAGGTTCTATAGATTTATTCGGCTTGTTCAACTTTAAACTACATAGTGAGAAACTTGACATGACTTGCACTTGAACTCAGATAAGGACATGGGATCAGATCATTCAACAAAATTTAAATAGATTTGAAAATCACCAAGGAAGTGACATCACAGGAAGTGAGGTATGGTGTCTGATGTAATCATAGCGCGCACCCTTACCAGATGAACTTTCGAGCAGTGAACATGTACACGGTTCTGGTTTTTCTACATCTCAAGTTATGGTAGCCATCCTTGCTATGTTCAAGAAGATATTCGAGGCAATATGTTCGAGACGAGAGTGGATAAGTTGGGGTGATAATTTTCCTGTAAGTATTTGATTTTGATGGATTTATTGACCATTTCTTGACGGACTTAGAAATTTCGTGCGGGCTGCATGCTTTGCTCGTCTTTTTATTCTGCCATGCAGACCCACCATTGATAGCTCTCGGCCTATATTGACTGTGGTAAAAGTAATATGTTGTTTGTTGGCGTAGTGCTCAAAACTGAAAAAAACAAACACTCTGACTGGTTGTCCAACGTGCCGACACTTGGTTTTTTATTGGGCGCCGTGAGCATAGAGGCCCTCACGCCAGGCGGAGGAAGCCACTGGAGGCCACGACAAACAAGCTGCAAACGAAATACCGCATAGTCGCACACCATATGATATTTTGTTCGTTGTGCCTATATTTAGGTTTTTTGGGCCCGCAATGTCTTCCCCCGCCTGGTGTAAAAGGGTCTATTTGGGGGGGGGGGGGGGGTCTTATCTCGAACACCTCACCTCAAACAGCTACTATTTCTCACCATTTCTGATGACCATTTGCGTATTTGCCTTTTTCGTTCGGCCTTTTCTTTAGGTCTATTTTCAAACCAACATATGCGTTTGCTCACCAAACTAAAGCCTTATTTGAGCATGTGCGAATGGGTTCATAAGGCGTTTATACATACTGTCCTTCTAGATGGCCAATGTGGGCATGTGATAACAATTTGGTTGTGAAGGTCGTGTCGCTTTATTCTGTAAGATTATTATACTAATTTTGTTACTAATTGTAAGATTATTATACTAACTGTTTTTCTTTCCGGTGAAGACTCAAAATACATGACGTAGCCCAGGTCGTAATAAACTGGCACAGACGAACCGATAAACTCTGACCCCTGACGTTGATTCTTACACGGCATCAAAGCGATGAAAAAACTAGGCGCCGTCGAAGCTAGATTATGCTAGTGATATTCACGCCACCTCCAGCGGTACTCCGGAACAAATAAAAATGGTAAGTCAACTTTCATACAATTTTTCTGTTACGTGTAGAGTGTTTTCATGGTCAGCCATGTTGAATGGCAGAGCAATGATTTGTTATACCTGACTCAACTGAATCAAATGCTGTCATGGTCATTTGTGCTTGCTTTCTTTTGTATGTTTCTCCAGCAGAGCAGGTAATGACGATACGTCAACTACTCTATTCGACTGAGAGTCAAGGCAATGGGGAGGTTTAGATCATATAACATTTTTACGAACATGTATAATAGGTTTCGGTAGCAAATTATTTCTATACGGAGACTGAATTTACATAGAAGCCATCTTGCTGTCGCGTGTCATGATTTATCTGTGAACTGGAGAGTGAAAATGTATTTTCAAAGTGCTGGCCGCAAAGGCGTTCACGTCATTTCTATGGCAAAATCATAAAATACTGTGTTACGTACTTTCATCTGATTTGTATGGAGAAAATCATGTTGCCCAAAAATCGACAAGCCGCGTGTTTGCTCAAACCCATCTCTGGTCTTGCATTGATACCAGATAAAAGATAATGAGTCACCGGATTTTGGCCGAATATCTTCTCAATCTGTAAGATTATATTAAGAAAACAGTAAAAACAATCAACTATGGAATCACCTGTCACTCAATCCCCATGGCCCATTTCTTCCGATATAAAGTGGCCAGTATTGCGGCGGGACATTCGCCTGCAACCATCAATGGAAAGACTGGCCGGCAAAAATTCAGAAAAAAACTCGTCTTGGCCTTGCAAAAACACATCATTTTGAAGTAATGGATTTTCGCCTTGGGCATACTCTCAGCTATCTTGACACAACGACCGCTTCTTAGCCTACGTCATTCATTGGATTCGGATGTTATTTTTTTATTTTTAGCGTTTTTCTACTGTAAAGAGCGGGAAACTCAGGAAGTTTCCAAGTCAATTCTCTCGTTCTCCGGACTATAGGACCAACATCATAAGCAAAATTCTCAGCGTCGACAATAGCTTTTGCAGTCTGGTAAAACCACGCGCCTCTCTGTGAGATCTCGTGATATCTGGCTGGTCGATCGCTCCGGTTTTTGTCTGTACGTAGAAACGGAAGTGACCTGTTTATCATAGCCTGCCGCGTACAGACTCATGCCTTGCACTTCATGACATTGTGGCTTATGGTCCGGCCTAACAAATGATATTATGAGCAGAGGCTCGGGGACGTCCATGGACACACTGCCTTTTACAATGATGCATTGCATTTCCAGTTGCCAATATACGCCACCACGCGGGGACTTATAGTATTAGGCAACCATCATTTCGTTCTTTCCGATCCCCAGCACTGGCAGAAGACACAACAAAAGAACAATGTGCGAATATCTGACCAATAATCAAAGGGCAATCAATTCTTCAGCCAGAAAAGGGGAAACCTTGCCTCGAGAAACCGTTCTGCAATCTGACACAGTAGCAATTTGTCCGCTTTTGTTCTCCGCAGTACTCCAGGCTACGACTTTTTATGGCAATAAAATTATCTTTGAGATTCGGGTGGAAGGCACGTAACCCCTTTGTAAAATATGACTGGCTAGCCCAGAGGAACATTAAGGCGACAAATTAGGCGATTGCACCGTGAAAAAAGCTTTCACCGTGCCAAGGTATAACTAGAGTTCCTAGAACGATTTCATGATCACTTTTTGACGCAACAGAGAGAAAATCAAATTAACCCCTATTTCTGACTGTTATTTGTTCGTCTATGACCGTCTTCCCCTTTAAGCAAACTTTCATTTTTACTACTAGTTGGTTACATGCAGTTTTATTACTATTTCAATTACAAGTAGTTTCATGCAGTTGGTACAGTAGAAACTACGAGAGTAGTTGTTTTTACTAATAAATCTTTAGAATTTCATCGCCATTTTTTATTCTCAGTTCTTAAATCGCGGATGACCACGACTAAGCCGGAATGTTTTCCAAATGTAATTCTAGAGGAGAATAGAAAATTACCAATCATGTTTCGTATCGGTTGAGTAGGTTCCTTCACGCTACATATTAGACTTTTAGGCTAAAATAATTGATTTTTCAGATAAGGAATCGATTCATTAAAAGTCGCCAAACCTAATTTACCCTCGGGAAATACGGTCCGGGAATTCTTTTGTCGTTTTTGTCGAGAGATTTATTGCTTTTTAAAGATGCTAAAAGAAGAGCATTCGAGGCCGTTTTGCTGTGCTGCCCGTCACTAAAATCTTGAGTAGGAACTCGGGGATGAAATTTTAGACACCAGTGCAAAGAGCTGGTCACGGGTCATTTTTGCCATGCATGAACTTCAATTGCACGGCTGGCGTTTTCCTTTCATCGCCCCAAACACAGCGTTAGTAACATCTGTTCATAAAACAACTGATATACATTATGATAGATACTAGTATAACAAAATACGTTGAAGCGCACTCTTGTATACAGTTACCTTAATTTTGGTTCAATTTTCATGTTTTTTTAAATCTTGTCACCGGGCGAAAGCAGTATTCTTCAAAAATGTTCTGGCTCCTGAGAAACGAGGAGTTGGACACCAATAAACAACCTTTAAACAACAAATAAAGGTAACCTTGAGATATACATGTAGTGTCGGACGGTAAACAAATAAGGGGTCGGTTTTGTATTAAAAACCCTAAATTGAATACAAACTTTTTAGCGCATTTTAAATTGTCGCTTCAGGGGAAGAAGTGGAGCGAACAATACGCGAGTATGATTATCAAGCGATGTAATTAAATTCAATAAACGCTTTACGGCAAACCGAACAATGTCGTGATAAATTACATTCATGAGTACACGTTGCGAAAATTAATCTTTATCGAAAATCTTGCCAGCAAAAACTTTTAAAATGTCACGGAACTTGTTTGACACTTGCAAACGCCATCGTCGTGCACAAAAGAATAGAAACAGCCAATCCGTATGAAAAAAATATTGGTCTTCTTAATTACATGTATTGTACTTTTCCCAATCCAACTTGATTGTATTTTTTATATCACGTCGGTCGTTAAATACACGAAACAAAAATGATATTTGAAAAGTTAAATGTATCAATAACAGTTTGGGCTAGGCAGGTTTTTACGTTTACGATTACGATTTGACGACATCCTGACGCAAAATTTGGTGCCGACAGAGGACTTGACGCAATTACGTCATCGACTGAGGTGAGGTTTCCCGTTCGGCTGATCTATCACTCAAGTTTAACCACCGCTAAATTACATATATGCGCTATGCATTCTTCTTGAAATTATGAGAATATATAGGTAATATACTCATATAAGAGTGTCTAAAATTCCAATTGAATCCATTCATCACAAGGTATAAGACTGGGCTTTGACTAAATCGTAATTTCACTTACGCGTAGCAAGCAATTTACGCGTCGTTTACGGAAAACGTAAGCTTGCAAAACCACAATATTGAGCGTTTTTTACTCTTAGACATGACAACCTCAACTAGGTCTTTAATGCAAATGACATCAAAGAGATCATTTTAGTTGCCAACTGGTGGTTGCTCCAGTAGTGCCTCGTGTCCTTTGACTAGTGTCCGTAAGCGAAGTGACCTAGGTTTAAGAGAAAAAATGATTTGATCGAGGAACCCCGTATGAAACGTTTAATCATTTAAGACTATACAGTTGAAAGAAATTAGAGGCTCAAAGAAACTGTCAAACTGAATTTTTTGAATTTTTTAAAAGTTCGACTGGTGCAGCATTTTTTCCACAGGGGTCAACCAACAGTAATTGACTGTAAAGCTTTTTATAATTTAATAATTTTTTAAGTGTCGGGTTAATTTTTTAAATTTTTTAAAGTTTTGAGCCTAATTTCATTAGCGGCAGATCGCTCACATTAATTAGAGATTTTCCTCCTTTGAAGTACACACAGTTGGCAGCGATACTAAGCTTAGAAGATTTTCCTTGAAAAAGATCAAATATTCAAGTAGATGAAGGAGATATTCAACAAGAGGACAAAAGTTCTGAAGACACGGCGTGTGGACCTGTTGGCTACTTCTGCAACTCAAGACGGAGCCACATAGCAGACTATTGTTGCCTAGCCTTGAGTCTCTGATGTTCTTTTATAAGTATTTTGTCAATGTAGTATTACCACGATTAATGCACGTTTTCATACATGTGGCCAACTATTTGTAAGATGTAATTATAGGTCTAATCGAACTCTTACATCATATACATAGGCCTACACGATTTGATTTGTATGTGTTTTGGCGTTGCTAGCCAGCTGTTGGTTGTGCAAGGTTTCTCAGTTCAGGAATAGCCACCAACAGAGGAACCCCTGTTTGGATGAGCTCCTACTCAAAATATTAAAAGTATCATCTACACATCATCCAGTATTCAAGTCATTTTCATCTTCAGACTACGAGGCTTTATCACAATTTAATCATTTCCCACACGAAGTCCACCTCAGTTCTATCGGGCTGAGGGAGGGCAAGGACTCACCGGCTGTGCAGCCAGCCCAAAACGTTACACTATCAATAGCAAGTTCTCTACACGGATATGGCCACCTATATTGAAGCAGATGGAAGAATCAGCCGAACTCCTCTTCATCATCAAATTCTAGCATACAGCCAATAAATAAGACAAGCGAGTAGCCTTGTCGTCTGCTCTAGGCAATTATTGAAGACATGTGTCTCATCACCTCCAAAGTGTCAGCTTGTGCGACAAGTAGCCTAATAAAGAAGTAACAGGTAAAAGCAATGAAACATATTCAAGGAGATATAAGCGGATACGATGAATTACTGTACAATAACTTGCATTACCCGATAAGACATCCTTGCTTTTCGAAGTCCCTGCCCAAACTCATGGAATCTACTTATCAAATAAAACTTGTCAAAGAAATGTCAAATGATAGATTTGATATATCTGATTATGCATGGTTTATTAGACCGTCAGAGTGATGTTCCGGCCGCCTTTGATGCCTAGTTATCATGTCAAGATATGGTAGATACAATGGACTCACTCTTCCTCTCTTTGTTGCCGTCAGCATCTATTGGAAGTTCTATCAATTGATAATTAATTCGATCACATCAGATTAATTGGCGATGCGCAATTGGTGTCCAGTTGAATGACATATTCATCAAATTAGTGCATGACTAGTTTCCTTTTGCGACAAGCGCTGGTCAGTGGCCTAGACACCGAAGACCTCCTTCCCCGCTCATGCTAATCATCTGGCAAGCGAAATCGACTCGGCTGATGATGAAAGGATCCGCGTCTTTTGAGAAACAAGAGGTCATCCCCGGACTTTAACATGTTCAAGTGCCGAATTTTGAACTTGAGCTTTAATGCAAGCTAAAACAATCATCCGCATGGCCGCCAGTTTAATAGACAAACAGCTAAATCGGCACAAACATTCTATAAAAATATTGCTTACATGTTTATACATCATGTTTGTTAGTAACCGAATCACCCATCCTTAGGCGATGCACAGAGCCACGCGTGATCATTAGCAAGGCAAGAAGCTATTGATTAACAAGCGATCGTCTTTGACAGGAGCATTCTTTCGTTAATTGGCAAAGAGATATTGAGTCCATGTGAAAAAGTGATGAAAAAAGTCCTGGGACAGGGGAATTTGGCCAAACGTATAAAACGCTGATCGTTTTTGGATGAGTGTGATTTTGTCTTTATGATATTAATGAATATGGCCATTAAACCATAGTTGCAGTGATAGTTGGCATTAAATCCTGATCGTTTTTTGGATGGATATCGTTTTGTCCTTACAATAAATTTGACAATCAAATCAATTCTATTACATCGACAGTGGCACAAGATGTTTTGATTGAAAGTGTTGTAATTGTGGCTCACTCTTAGCAAAAAGGCTTTTGAACTACTGGCTATAGTGATGTCCGTTTCATAAATCAGTAAGACTGACTGACGTATCTTATTTTCAATCATGGGCCACTGGCAAACTTGTACCTTGAACAGATATGACGCAGGCCGACGACCTGCGATTTGGGCGATAGCATCAATGCCTGATTGTATATACCTCCCCCTCTCACAGGCTAACCTACCCTCTCGGGATTTACGGACACGTTTTTACTCTGAGTGCGTTACCGTTCATGCCTCGGCATTTCCCGTAACGATGCCTTTCAATTAGGCTGCCTTCCTTTGCCGCACATTCCTATTGTAGCTATACATGATCGCTTTGTAGAAAAACTTTGAATGAGGCACGAGCGGATATGAGTCAGACAAAGGATGAGAAGTCGATCGCCCATCGACGCAGGTCTTCCTCTCATCCTTGGTTTACCATATTTGGTATAAAGATTTCTAAAGCCGAATTCATATTTCCGACACGCGACCATTGGCGCGGTCCGCGTTTTGTATTGTTAATTTCCGCGCCACTGCAGTATAACAATACAGAATGGTCGCGATAGTCGCGCGACCGCGAGTATGAATTTGGCTTATGGATCGACCTCATGTGCTACCATTTGCCTCGAACTTGAAATCACTTCAAAGTGAATGCCAATTTCAAGTGTGTGTCAGTTCTTTGTTTTCGAGAGAACAGATTTCCAACCTTGAACTGGTATTCACTTTATTTTTTAAGGAGTTCTAATTGCTATAGGTTTTCAAGTTCTAACTAAAATGGTGGTGCATGCCTGCGATTTCAGAATACATTTGTCACTCATCGCACACGTCTTGCCTTCGGTAAAAAGAATGAAAACATGGAGATTCCGGGGATTGAACATGCGTAGCGAGCGCTCTACCACTGAGCTACATCCCCAAATGATACGAATCCTAGAATCGACCCAGTTAAATGTATACATGTATTGTGGTTGGCGCTGGTTCTCAATTGCTCAGGACAAAATAAAAGATGTTGATGTCGAAATTCCGATTGTCTTTTTTCAAAAGCTTTCCTTGGTCACGAAGTAGGTAGCTTTATGTAAAAAATGTGTTCAAGTAAACCCTGTTGGTCCTCCTTGGTTTGACAAAAACCAGAGTAGACAGTATCGATATTACATTAGGAGTGAACGTGTCGTGGGCTCAAGATCCGTATTCCACCAAGCTGTCACGTCCGATGGTTCTCGGAAGGAAGTGTCGTTTTTAGTGTTCATTGAACGTATGTGGTAAAGTTATTGAAGTTTCTTCCGACATCTTGTTTATAAGAGCGCTTGGAGTGCCTGGTGTGATATAATCATGGTAATATCCATCTCGTGTTTTCGTGCATCGTGTCACGAATGTCTGTTTCCAATGCAATTATTTAGTTATTTTTATTAGACGTATAAACCTCATCAGACTCCTACTTCGTATTAAAAAAAAGCTGACGTATCCGATGACCAAGCAGACAGTTTAAGCAGTTGGCTGCCAAATTAAATTCCCCCTTCATAATCATACTGACTCTCATGGTTTTGTACTCCCCCCCAAATTGATGTGTTGTAAAAACCTGGGGAGTCGAGATGATGTACATCAGTCAATAACAAGCATATTATTAGTCCCCTTAGAGATAGCAACTGACATTAGCCAGCATTGCTATCCGCAGCTCAGCCTAATGACCCTCGGAGACGACTCAGCGGTAAAAGTACCAACGGCACATCCGGTCCCCGCAAGTCATGCACCTGCCCCTCAAGCTAGCTTTACCATCGGATTTACATCTACAAATACTCTGTAGACCGGCACCGTTACAAAAAGCCTATTTTACGTGTATAAGGCCAATGTGAAACAGACGGACATAAATCGGCTAAATACATGTAGCTTCTATTATACACAGTGTATTTTCAGAAGTCTGTTGAACATTACGTTACTTTCAGAAGTTAGTTGAACATTACGTAATGCAGGCCTAGTCTATTAATTGTCTTTAAAGCCCGTTCGCCCCGAGGCCTAAATTCCCATTGTTCTACTGTCACGGTACATCAGGAAAATCTTGTTCAACAGCGACCACAAAGAAACAGCTTTCATGTTGGTCGATGGGCCTAAGCCGTAATGAACGGCGAAGGGACGCAGTACCCGCGACCCCAGGCCTGGATTCTGTTCCCAATAAAACTCGGGCACTTGGAAAAATCACCAGAAATCTCTATCCAGTCTATATGAATTTGCTCCGACGTGATAATTGTTCTGCGATTGACGTTGGTTCCGGTTTAAAACTCCTACATATTTTCGCACTTAGTGATGCCTTTATTTCGTGACAATTATAAGCTTAGGACGGGAAGCTGTCGGACTTGGACGCCGGGGTTCTTCGACAGCGTGATTGACAACTAAATGCTCGTTGACTGAATGCGTATCAATGAAATGATGTGATTATACATGGTCATTCCTTGAACTATTCGTGACGATTTTCTGCGTCAATTTGCTTTAACACGAACCGAGTCCGTGTACTTCCATCAGCAGCTTCCACTCGCTTGGGATTACAATGTACAGTCACAATGGGATATACATGTATATACTTAAAGGAATGGGCGGCTTTTTAATTCATCACGTTTGTTCTTCTTCTGGTTCATCAGTAAACTATCCATAATCTTATTTCCTGCAGGTTCGGGCGCCTCTCTGTTAATCCCGTCCGCGGACCGATAGCATCCTGAGGATTGCGAAAAATATCATTCAATAGGTTTTGTGAGTCTTGCCAATAAAAACCATCATAAAGAAAAACATAGAGGGGATGGGGGTTGTTCGACGGTTATCCTTGACCTGGTTACCTGGTCCTATCAATCAGATGCCAAGATTCCTACGGCAGCGCCGTGAAAATAATATAGTAATCATCTCCCCTCTCAGTCTTTTACATGCCAAAACGTAGAGATAAGAATTGAGACAATAGTTTAAGGTTTCAAGAAAGATGGTGATGTTCAATGTCAAACGCTGCAACTGTTGGATCTGTAGAGTTGCCTCTTCTTTCCAGTTGGCCCAAAACAAATCGCAAACTTTATCTGGAACCTGGAAAGCTATGAATGCACTGGTGCAAATCACAGTAGCCAATGTAATTGAAGACGAATCCTTACTTTCAGTGGTTGACTTATTCAGTGCTTTATTCCGTTTACTGATACGCACGGCGACTAGGATTCCTATATTGAAAACCGAGAGGCTTGCGATGGGTATGAAAGCAATGAAACTTCCTTCAATCATCGTAAATATTTCGTCCAAGGGGGGGTCCAGGCCTAATGGACACATTCCCCAAAATAGGTATCGTTCGTTCCAAAAACGTATAAGCTGCAGCAGACCGAATATAACGCCGAAAACAAAAATGGCGGCTGCAGTAATTTTCGCTCTCCGCATGGTGCAGATTAAGGCCGCCTTCAGCGGCCATGTCAGCGCAATAAACCGGTCCAGAGCCATCACGACGAGAATCCATGGGGAAAGGACATAACCTGTAACAGCACTCACGAAATAGTAATAACAAAACGACACCCGAACTTGCATATTTTCGAAAAGATGAGGACCAATAGCAAGGACATACATTAGAAACATTCTGCCGTAAATGAAAAGACAATCAAAGATGGCCATACAGCGCATGTAGAAGCATGTCGTACTATTTTCGTATTTCTTCTTGCTCATTAAGATGAAGCTGAGAAAGTTGCCAAAAAGCCCAGCGACCATGACCATTGGTGGAAGCACGACTGTCACGATGTACACTGTGACATCCACGACATGTTCTAGCGTGCTGTCTGCAGATGGGGCGACAGAAGAAACATTTGGCATTATAAAAGACATTTCTGTTGTCAAATTGCAGATAGATAAACGGATCTTGCCGCGTGAATTTCAACATCAATACACATACTATATGTATATACATGCTACTTACATTTCAACGCATGGTCAACACTTGATTTGTCAGGTTTAGAAGCAGTGATTGAGTTGCAGACGATGATCTTACTTGCAATCGTGTAAGTTGTGGATCTGAACCAGCCTATTGCCAGAACGCACGCAGATCTCTCCATCTATTTTCTTCATCGGCGAGGCATGAAGAACGGCCAGAAAGTAAAATATTAAGCTTTATTCACGAACAATCCATAACTAGATCCATGATGAAGCATCAAATGACGTATTCAGTGTATATGTAACTTTTGATCAAGCGGCGCGTAAGAAATATAAGAACCTTTTTAACTCGGGTATAAGGTAACACGTGTAACACAAGTCACAGGAAGCCCGACTTTTCCAACTACAGTGTAATTCTTTGGACTGTTACATATTAAATTTAGTATATTTAGCTCTGCCTTGGAGTAACCAGGCTGGTTTCTCTAAGGATTAACCAGACGAAACACATCATCATCTCTGGAAAGTCTGATATGTCCCCTAACGCTAGGACATGAAACAAGGTTAATATTGGCTATTTATACACAATACATGCTCTATTCTTTTGTAAAGTACTCCGACTACGTCAGGGACATCCTCGATTACCAGGGTCAACCGTGTGCTCATTTCCTCGTGCACGTTACTGACCCTGGACTAAATCGATGGTTGCAGGATTCGCACTCCGCCCGTCAAAACGACTATTACATCTTTCCCAGCAACGCGGTCATTGCAAACAATCACCGCATCTAAATGGCGCTAACATTTGCTGAAATTTCAAACGCTTGGCCACACAAGTTCAATTTCTTGCTATTTCACGATAAGCATCATTTTGACCTCCGACCCCCGCCCCCCACCCCCCGCGATCTGAAAGAAACGTTGGTATATACCACTTAACAACAATGAAAACTGATATTAGAATATCACTTGAGTTACTAGAAAGCTATTTAACATTTATTTGAAATGCGTTTATGAGACAAAGTATGGTACAAATTTATTATCAAACGGCAAATATGCTATGAAGTAAGACAGCAGCCGGCAATCTCGCTGAAAGTCTGTGGGTTAACTTAGGGCATGAAGCTTGGTCATAAGTGTCAAGTAAGAGGCCCTGAAGTTCAGGATGAGTAAGGCATTGCTCCTGTCGGTAGACTGGCACCGCCGACATCTGAAATTGATGGATGAGCAATGGTTATTTGGTTGATGTCTTAATATTGTTAAATAAAATATATAAGATTGGTGTATATATTTGCGACTAACGTAAATGATCTGTTTTGACAGGACGTAAGGCAATGACACTGTGACCTTTAAATTTAGGCTCCCGAGTCCAACAAGTGCGAATGTAGTGTCGACAGTGAGATGGAGAAGACACATTGCCCACCTGGGCCTGCGTGTTGTCTTCCTTCAACATTTTAATGGGAGAATGTAGGAATGAAAACATCGTCGTAAAATGTAAGTCGCCTCTGGCCGTCCCATCGCTTCTGACCATCTTGGCCGTCATAAAAATGTATACATTTCAAAATGTACACGTTCATGGCGGATTAGATAATCAGTACACCTTGATAGCTCGCTGACAGACTGGTCTGAATTGCAAACACAGCTGCTAATAGGCTAGTTTTTGGCTCACCGTAGGGGAGTCTATACAACACCGCAGTGTCCGTCGTCCGTCGTCGTCCGTCGTCCGTCGTCCGTCATCAGTTGTCCGTTGGTCCGTCGACGTCGTCTTCGTATCCTATTTCTAAAACAGTGGCACGTTTCTCAACCGCTAGGGCTATGGACTCAAAAGTTTTTATGCATGACCCCCTAGGACAGATGACCTTTGACACTGAATTTCGGTCCGGTCTGATTCTTGACTTGGCCACTAGGGGGCCAAAACTGAAGACATAAATAGTGTGATATCTCACTTATTAGTCATTTGCTTTTGATGAAATTGTTATGGTAGGTTCTCCTAGCAAGGATATATCACAAACCTTACGTGTTTTTGATTTGACCTACTTTTCAAGGTCACAGAGGTCAAATGGCATAAATTTGCCGTTTGAGTGTAAATGTGGCACGTTTCCAAACCAATAAAGCTATGAACTTGAAATTTAGTACACATGACTCCCTAACTCATATAACCTCTAATCCGAATTTCGGTCTGATCTGATTCTTGACTTGGCCACAAGGGGGCAAAAACTAATAAAAGTAAAAAAGGTGCAATATCTCGCTTAATAGTGATTTGTTTTCAATTTTACTTTTATGGTAGGTACTCAGAGCAAGGATACATCACATATCCTACGGGTTTTTGATTTGACCTTATTTTCAAGGTCACAGAGGTCAAATGGTGTGAATTGGCCGTTTGTGTGTAACAATGGCACGTTTCTTAATTATGAAGCTATGAACTTTAAACTTGGTACACATGAACCCCCCTAGGTCAGATGACGTGTGACACTGATTTTCGGTTCGGTCTAATTCTTAACTTGGCCACCAGGGGGCCAAAACCAAAAATTTGAATAGTGCCATATCTCATTTATTACTGATTAGTTTTTGGTAACAATTTTATGGTAGATACTCTTAGCAAGGATACATCACATATGATACAGGTTTTTGATTTGACGTACTTGTCAAGGTCACAGAGGTCAAACGACGTAAATTGGTCGTTTGGGTGTAACTAGAGCACGTTTCTTAACCACTAAAGCTATGAAATTGAAATGTAGTACACATGACTTCCTACGTCATGTAACCTCGGACACCGAATTTCGATCTGATCTGGTACTCAACTTTGCCACCAGGAGGCCAAAACTAAAATAGGTAAAAAGTGCAATATCTCGTTTATTATTGACTTGTTTTTGATGATATTCTTATGGTACTTACTCCAAGCAACGATACATCACATGTCATACCGACTTTGGTTTCACCTATATACTATACATGTACAATGTTTCTTAACCTGCATGAATTCCAAAGCACCAAATATCTATACGGTGAGCACAATGGCGCCTAGCCGTTTCATTTTAATTGGTGCAAACACATTTTTTTTTTTGGGGGGGGCAGAATTAAAGTGCTCTTGTAGTAATATTTAAGATGTTTATTTTACATGAAACACAGCTTGCCTCCAAGATCAATGTTAAATCCTAAACCATATATATTGACATTAGTAACCAGAAGATCAATTCAACTGCTCTTTACGGAATAGACGGAAAGCTGTTAGGTTCGGCCACCAAGGAAACAATGGATGAACAACAATTTAAAGGCAAAACAGGGATAAGGATATGACGTTCCTTGGATGTCATTTTTTGATTCAATCACATCTCGGAGCGTCGCACTTCATCGAAGATGACGACTCTGGAACATCGATCGCAGGATAAAGTTTGACTATATTCATCTCTTATAGAACATACCGGCAAACTGCATCAGCATGATGCTAGAAAGCTCTTGCTGTCAAACTCAGTATCACGAAATGGATTGTCCTGTCTCGAATGTAATTTTGCTCAATCACAAGAATAACATGTGTAATTGAATTATAACGTATGATTCTTTTTCTTCCAACGTAATATTTAATGTATTCGCCAAAGCAAACTGCAGCGCATCATTCGGAAAAATACACAAATATTTGATGAAAAATCCTTTTTTCTGACTGTTTTTGCCTGGTGTATTGATTAAAAGTATCATAATTTGAAGCGAAATAGCACTTTAATCCGCATTGCAGTTAATGTAGTTGCAGTAAAAAGTTGTTTCCGTTTAGCGAAAAGGTTGAATGTAACCTGTGTATGTTTGAGTTACAATGTGATTTTCCTGTTTGCTTTAGCTTTGAAATAGTCAACATCTTGACAATGTTTTAACTAGACGTTGCTATTCCATCATCGACGTTATCCTAATACTGACGATTCTAATTACTTTAACCTTAATATAAAAGTCAGCTTCATGATTGGCACCAACGTGGAAAGACAAAGAAAAAGTACACCTCTCTGCAAACAGATTTCACTATGGTTACATTGATGACAAAGAAATCAAATCATTAGTCATCATCCGAGTGGAGTCTTTCAAATAACCTCTCTTCAAAGAGCTTGAATCGAGTACCCTATACCTTTTAACTGTTAATGGCGAACTGTCGCCTGTACGGGCGATTTCTGTTGATGGTGTAAAAGTAGACAATGTCCCTGCGGAGAAAGTGTCCGTCCTTGGTGATAATGCCCTTGTAAATGCCATTGGTCATTTTTGATGTATTGATAGTTTGATACTAAACCTCGTACGACTAGTCCATAATACCGCCACACTTGCTATCTGTGCTTAGTTTGATAAGAGTCTTTCAATTTACTTGAAGGACTCAGGTTTGATAAATGAAAACATACACCACCCCCGTTTCCCGTTCGATCGACTAACAATCAAACAGTACGTGTGGAAATTGATATTATTTTCGGCGTGGGAGAGAAGCGTTCAACAAAAAACGTAGATGAGCCAAACATTTTCTGGAAAAAGATTTGTATTCGGAGCAAGACAAACGAAAATATTTTACTTCGGATATAGAGGGCGCGCCAGTCGGAGATTCCTGCAGCGAATCATCAGACAAACCTCCCGTCTGAACTGCCTACCACTTAAGCAGTAAAGGAGGAAATTGATACCATTATTACTGTAGGAGAAGAACGTGAGAATATCGTGAATGAGCCAAGTTAAAACACTCACTGGCAACAGATTTGTGTAGGAATAAACAATATAGAATACTGAAATGGGTAGAGTTAATACGATGAAGGTCACACTGACAGTTGTCAACATGTAGGTCATACTGGTCATACGAGCCGACTGATCTGACGTACCATTGCCTGAGTTTTGAAGTTGCCTCCGTTGATTGTAACCACGAATTACTGCAATCAAAATCGAAACATTACAAGCTACTATCACAAGGATGGGGATGCCATTGATAACAAGTAGGTCAATAACTTGCCATATAAAAGCAAAAAACTCAGCATAGGCCATTGTGGTTATAACACATCTGTCTCTGGTTTCATTCTGTATCCAGAAGACAAGAAAATGTGTGTTCAAGGCGAACAGAAACAGGAATACTGTTCCAATGACTAAAGACGTGTTCTTAGCTGTGTTAATTATTTTTGCTTTAAATGGGTATATGACGGATATCCACCTCTCGACCGTTATTAGCATGATATTCCAACTCGCATAGTGAAGAAAGAAGTATGCTGTAAATTTGTGAATGGGACATATTGCTGGGCTAAAGGTAGAAAGACTCATTCCTCGGCTGATTTCAAGATATCTTGGCAACAACACTCCAAGGAGTACGGAAGTATCCGTAAGTGCAAGGCTGATTAGTAGGATCCGCGTTGAAGCCTTCCCAACTCTACGGGCAAGCAACACAGTTATTGTCAAAATATTGAGGCTGCTTCCAACAGAACACAGGAAGGGTGGCACAATGTGCCAGAGCGCCTTCAAGGCTGCCTGGTGATCCCTGCCAGCCACTGGTGACACTGTCGAAAACATTTCGTAAAATGTTGGTAGTTGATTGTAACTGCGACACCGATGGGCGTTGACGTATTTCCGTCATAACCAGTCAGAGCTTGCCAACTAGATATGAAGATAGCCGTTGTTAGTTGCCGCGGCAGCTGTTTTTTTTGCGATTAAGTGTTGACAATCATATAATGGCGATACCAGTATCAGATTTTGCTGTTCAGTGCAATTTTTCATTTTAACATGCATGTGCCCCATTCTCAAATCACTGACATAGCCGTTAGGCTTGAAGTGGAAACCAACAGGTTCGAGTCCAATGAGCCTCTCTGGACGTCCTTTTTCAAATTCAGTTTCATCTCGGAGCGTCTTCTTTTATTCGAAGATAACAAATTTCAAGAATATTGCGTGATAAAGTAGGTCCTTTTGTCTTCATCTCACATACTGACACATTGTTTACTGCAGGAAAGTCCAAATAAATCAGAAAGTTGGCTGTCAATCTCAATCAGAGTTGTCCTGTCAACAAGGGAGATTTAGCTTATCACACAAAATTCCCATTTGTATTTAAATGTATTTTCCTCCAGCTACTCATAATGACCAGAGCCGTCGATCACTAGCTTTTTACGTTAACTTATCTCACCCTGGAGAATCAGCCCAACAATTCTCGACGGCCCGCCTCTGCTGGGATCTGATCGAGGAATGATTTCCTAGAAATGTCATCCCTGTTCCTGAGGTCATCTCTTAACACACAGCTGATGCTTAAACCTTGCATCAAAATAACACTTAGATGTCATCGACTTTATAAAAATATTGACATTGCTTGTAGATGTCGCTGTTCCATCATCGTTGTTATCATCTTTATACTGACGATCCTAATTGCTTTAACCATAATATGAAAGTCAGATTTAGGAAGGGATGCTTCAGGACAGGCAAATATCATCATCATTACCGGATTGTGGGAAACAATCTACTGTAGACGTGCTTGAGCGACACCTGAACTTTTTGAAAAGCATACTCTTCCTTTTGAGCAGATTTCACCACTACCTAAATTGATGAATTATAAATCAATATAAGGATTAGTTGATCAACCGGCCATTTTCAAAGGTACTTGCTTTAAATGGGTATATGACGGATATCCACCTCTCGACCGTTATTATAACATGATATTCCAGCGCGCACAATGAAGAAAGAAGTATGCTGTAAATCTGTGAATGGGACATATTGCTGGGATTAGGGTAATGGGACTCATTCCTAGGCTGATTTCAAACCACATTGGCAACAACACTCCAAGGAGAACAGCAGTATCCACAAGTGCAAGGCTGATTAGAAGGATTCGTGTTGAAGCCTTCTAAACGCTGCGGCCAAGGAGCACAGTTATTGTCAAATCATTGAGGCTCCTTTCAACAGTACACAGGAAGGGTGACACAAAGTACCGGAGCGCCTTACGAACCGGCTGGATATCGCTGCAAGCTGCTGGTGACTCCGACGAAAACATTTCGTATAATGTTGGCACATGTACTGCGACACCGATGGGCGATGAAATATATACGTCATAACCACAAAGAGCTTGCCAACATTTCTAAATATGATGTTAACCGTTGTTAGTTGCTGAGGCAGCTGGTTTTTGCGATTCACTGTTGACAATTATAATCGTGATCATATATATAATGGTCCCTTTATAATGTAAACATATTTTGATACTAACCTCGTACGAACATGAGATCGTAATTGCGCTGCACCGCTGTGATTTATTGCCTGTTGTGTTTAGTTAGATACATGAACATGAAAACAAGTCATGAACTTGGTACTTGAGAGACGACAACTCCAACTCCCGTTCAGTCGGCTACCACTAAAATATAACAATGTATATGCGTCCATATATACATGAAGAAATTGATGTTATCATCGGCAAAAGAAAAGAGAGTGAAAGAATTACCGTAGATGAGCCAAGCAGTTTCTGCGAACAGATTAATAGTTCCATGAGCATATCTTAAGCCGACAAAAAAATAGAGATGAAAACAATGGTAACATTTGTACAAGTCACTGACTGACAACATTACCAAGCTAGACAGAAGGCATGACAGGTGGGGATCCACTGTCCACGCACATACATGGCACTGCCGACTCAGAAAACGCCTTACACAGAATAGGGTGACGATTATCTGCTCGATGTGAATGTGGAGTTGACGACCAGATTTTCAGCTCATGGCTTCAGACCTACTCCCGTATGAAGAACAGAGAGGAATACTGGCCAAAGGACACCACTCTGACCACAAAGCTGGGGCTCTGTGGTAGAACTCTCTTGGACAGTCGACTTTCACCAGAACCGGCTTACTGTCTAGCGTGCATCTCAAAAATCAGAAAGTAGAAGAATAACCTTACTTCAGATTTATAGGGCGCGCTACTCCGAGATTTCTGCAGCGAAACATTAAACAAACCTCCCGTCTGAACTGGCTACCACTTAAGCAGTAAAGGAGGAAATTGATACCATGATTGCTGTAGGTTAAAAACTGGAGTAAATTGTAAATGAGATAATTCAAATCGTTCCTCGGCAACATATTTGTGTAGGTAGAAACTACGAAAAATATTAAAATAGGTAGAGTTAATACGATAAAGGTCACACTGACAGTTGTCAACATGTAGGTCATGCTGCTCATTCGAGCCGTCTGTTCTGACGCACTATGCCCTGGATTTCGAAGTTGACTCCGTTGATTGTACCCGCGAATTACTGCTATCATAATCGAGACATTACAAGTTATTATCACAAAGAAAGGAATGCCATTGTTAACAAATAGTTCAAGAACCTGCCATATAGAGTGAAAAAAGTCATCATAAGCCTCTGACGCTATTACGCATTCGTCTCTGTCCTTCCTTTTCCAGAAGACAAGAAGATGTGTGTTCAAGGCGAACAGAAAAAGGAATACTGTTCCAATGACTAAAGATGTGTTCTTAGCTGTGCAAATTATCTTTGCTTTAAATGGGTATATAACGGATATCCACCTCTCGATTGTTACAAGCATGACATTCCATTTAGCACAGTAAGGAAAGAAGTATGCGTTGAATCTGTGAATGGGACACACTGCTGGGATGAAGAAAATTGAAGGTATTCCGGGGATCGATTCGAGCCATACTGGCAGCAACACTCCGAGGAGAACAGCAGTGTCCGCAAGTGCAAGGCTGATTAGTAGGATTCGTGTTGAAGCCTTCCCAAATCGTCGGACAACCAGCACAATTATTGTCAAAATATTGAGGCTACTTCCAACAGAACAAATGATGGTTGGCACACAGAAAATCAACATTTGCGAGATCGCCCGGATTTCGCTGCTGGCCACTGGTAACTTTGACGTCGAAAACATTTCATAAAACGTTGGTAAAAGCGCTTGTATTGGTGAATCAGGAGACATTTATGGAAATGCAACACCGATGGACTATGAAATATATTTATTCCACATAACCAGCAAGAGCTTTCCAACTGAATATATATCGGTTGTTCGATGCTTCGGTAGCTGTTTTTTTGCGAAATAACTGTTGACAATCATTGAAATTAATAAAAAGGTGATACCGGTATCAGATTTCGAAGTTCTGTGAAAATAATCATTCGTAATTATGTGCCCCATTCGCAAATAACTAACATGGCATGAGGGCTTGAACTATTAACCCTCCACAACCGGTGTTTATGGCGAATCCAATAAGCGTTCCCTAGACATCATGTCTCAATTCAGTTACATCGAGGAGTGTGTCTTTCTTTATTCAAAGACGACACCTCCCGAGAACATTGCCTGATAAAGTACGTCCTTCAGACTACCAGATAACATTGGCGCGCGTTATTTAGACAGGAGACCGATCCGGATCGATCTAGATCGTTTGGTCACGCGTATTAAACGACTCTACAGTCATGGAAGTGAGGTTTTCACAGTGAAGTAATGGTGAAGATTCTCGATCCCAACGCATTCTTGATTCCTTCTGAGATGAAATCTTTGGTCAACTACAACCTATACATTTTTTAATCCGTTTTTTTTCTTCATATGTAGAGACCGAGGGGTACGGTGGCAGGGAGAGGACATCACATAATTTTTTTTTTTCAACATGAAAATATTTTGGTCAGGAAATATCTCGATCGATGGACTTATTATCGCGATCGCTCGAGATTAGCAATATTAGCACAATTTTGACTCCCACTCCGACTGAATGTCCGCGAGCGAATAGTAGCCACCTATGGATACTTGTGATTTGAATTATTTGATGGACGCTAGCCATTGATAAAACACTGTCATAATGCGAGGAAGGATTTGGCGTCTTGAATCGATTGCGCGCATAAACCGCAAATATCGCAGGAAATTGATGTCATTACCGACAAAGGAAAGAAGAGTGAATGAATTACCGTAGTTGAGCCAAGCATTTTCTGCCAACAGGTACGTTTTATGAGCATATCTTAAGCCGACAAATTATAGAGATGAAAACCATGGTCACATTTCTTCAACCCATAGACTGACATTGAACATCACCAAGCTAGACAGGAAGCACGACAAATGGCGATCCACTGTCCACGCACATACATGGCACCGGCGACTCAGAAAACGCCTTCACAGAATAGGCTAACGAGAATCTACTCGATGTAAATGTAGGGTTGGAGACCAGATTTCCAGCTCATGGCTTAAGACCTGCTCCCGTATGAAGAACAGAGATGTGTCGTGGTGAAACTCTCTTGGACAGTCGACTTTGCTAATACCAAAACCGGCTGACTGTCTAGCGTGCATCTCAAAAATCAGAAAGTAGAAGAAGAAATTTCTTACTTCAGATTTATAGGGTGCACTACTCCGAGATTCCTGCAGCGAAACATTAAACAAATCTCCCGTCTGAACTGGGTACCACTTAAGCAGTAAAGGAGGAAATTAATACCATTATAGCTCTAGGCAAAAAAGGAGAGTGCATCGTGAATGAGCCAATTCAAATCGTTCTTCAGCAACAGATTTGTGTAGGTAGAAACGACGTAAATTACGGAAATAGGTTTAGTTAATACGATAAAGGTTACACTGACAGTTGTCAACATGTAGGTCATACTGGTCATACGGGCCAACTGACCTGACGGACCATGGCCCGAATTTCAAAGTTGCTTCCGTTGATTATATCCGCGAATTATAGCAATCATGATCCAGGTATTACAAGTTGTTATCACAAAGAGAGGAATTCCACTATTAACAAATAGATCACGAACCAGCCATATAAAGTGAAAAAAGTCATTATAAGCCACTGTAGCGATTATGCATTCGTTTCTTGCTTGATTTTGCTTCCAGAAGACAAGAAGATGTGTGTTCAAAGCAAACAGAAACAGAAATACTGTTCCAATTACAATAGATGTGGTCTTATTTGTGCATATTATCTTTGCTTTAAATGGGTATATAACGGAGATCCACCTCTCGACCGTTATTAGCATGACATTCCAGCTCGCATAGCGAAGAAAGAAATATGCTGTAAATATCTTAATGCGACATATTGCTGGGCTAAAGGTAGAGAGACTCATTCCTAGGCTGGTTTTAAATCACATTGGCAACAACACTCCAATGAGAAAAGTAGTATCACACAGGAATGGTGGTACAATGTACCAGAGCGCCTGCGAGACCGCCCGGATTCCCTCATTACCAGCAAGAGCTTGCCTCATGAATATGAAACATTTCGTTAAGTTCCTGATACCGGTATGAGATTTCGTAGTTCTGTGAAAACAATCATTCATAATTATGTGTCCCATTCGCAATTCACTTACATAGCTTAAAGGCTTGAACTATCAACCCTCTGCAACAGGTGTCATAGGCGAATACAATGAGCGTTCCCTCGACGTCATTTTCCAAATTCAGTTACATATCGGAGCGTCTTCCTTTATTCGAAGATGACAACTTCCGAGAACATTGCGTGTTAAAGGAGGTCTCTTACATAACATACTGACACATTGTTTCCTGCAGGAAGGTCCCCAACAAGCCAGAAAGCTGGCTGTCAATCTCTATCAGGGTTGTCTTCTCACGAAGGGAGGTTTCGTTAATTATAAAACATCTTTCCATTTGTAATTGAATGCATTTTCTTCCACTACATGTATATATAGATTTGATGATATTCAAAGGCTACTCGTTATGACCAGGGCCATTGATGACTATTTTTACGCTAATTTATCTCACCCTGGAGAACCACCTCAACAATTCTCGACGGCATGCCTCTGCTGGGCTCTGATCGAGGTATGATTTCCTCGAAAAGTCATCCCTGTTCCCGAGGTCATCTTGCTAACACACAGAAAATGGCGAAATCTTGCTTCAAAATAACATTTATATGTCAGCGTCTTATAATTATAAAACTAGATGTCGCTGTTCCTTCATCGTTGTTATCATCCTAATACTGGCGATTCTATAATTGCTTTAACCATCACCTTAGGATGGGCGCCAACGTGGAAATAATTCAGCCACTAGGTACGCGCCTTACTCTAGGTGAAATTGAGAGATGTGGGCCACACCATAATCCGCTGGATACAAATTAGGACCGGACACCCCTTCCAGGTGGTCAAATTCTACTTCTACACCGGTAGAAAAACGCATGCGTGTCTGCGGCTGCTGGAAAGACCCAATTCATGTCAAACCGGTTTTATTTCAGCAATAACAATCGCTTATTTCCAGAAGATCTACTGTGTCCGCTGCGCCCGGTTGAAGACAATATTTATTCCTTAAATCAGCATTTAGTATCCATATCAAGGACGTTAAAACAGAACCGATGCCGTACAAAAGTGATAAACAACAATATGAGAAGGAAACGTTCCCTTGAATCAGCTGCAATTAGCAAAGAGTGTCCGACGCTGTCGGCAAATAAAATCTCTTCAAACACCATGTCAACTGCAGGCTTGAAGAAATTAATACATAGTCCCTAAATGAATGTGTTCAACGCCTAGTTCACTGGTTAACATTGTTTTGGTAGTGTTTAACGTTTTTCCAGTTTTGTTTCAACTCTCGTGTAGAAACCAGCGATATCCTTTAATTTTTGGTACGCACAACCTCCGGTGCGGGAAACCTTTCCGGCGCGCCGGCAGAGTGCACCCGAACGATTATACACCCAGTCAGTACTTTAATTCCGGTTTTTAGCTCAGCTGACAAAGTCAGCAAAGCTGATTATATTACTAAGGGAATGGTGTCTGTCCTTCCATCCGTTTCACTTTTGGGCATTTTGTAAACGCAAGGCCAAGGCACTTCGTTGACGCTGCTATATTAGGCGTAACCCAAGATGAACTCAGAAACCAAAAATCAGGGCGATCCGACCTACATTAAGCGAATAAGGTCATCGAGAAGTTTAAACTTCATTCCTTTATACCTCGGTCGACAGAGGAAATATTGTTTTCACATCTGGCAGAATATATTTTGATAATTTTCAATTTTTACTTGTAATGGAATTATTTTAGTATTCGGCACGTGTTGGCGCTACAGGCAAATTGAACTGAATTTTTGACGATTCAAAAGCCCGGGCTGTGACGTATAGTTGCGCAGTTGTATTCTGCGCATGCAATTGGCCAGGGAACCCGGCTATATTTCAGCATACCCAGTGTGACCAGTCTAAAGATCGAAGATTGATTTTGCAACGCGGTAATTAACCAATTTTCTGCTAAAAATAAGTCAAGTAGGCGATATTATCACTAGTTCATTTCAGTTGGTAGTCATAAGGTCTTTAGGGACTACTTTCAGAAATTAGTTCTTGACGAATCATTACTTTCAGTGGTTGACTTATTCAGTGCTTTATTCCGTTTACTGATATGCACGGCCACTAGGATTCCTATATTGAAAACTGAGAGGCTTGCAATGGGTATCAAAGCAATGAAACTTCCTTCAATCATCGTAAATATTTCGTCCAAGGGGGATCCAGGCCTAATGGACACATTCCCCAAAATAGGTATCGTTCGTTCCAAAAACGTATAAGCTGCAGCAGACCGAATATAACGCCGAAAACAAAAATGACGGCTGCAGTAATTTTCGCTCTTCGCATGGTGCAGATTAAGGCCGCCTTCAGCGGCCATCTCAGCGCAATAAACCGGTCCAGAGCCATCACGACGAGAATCCATGGGGAAAGGACATAACCTGCAACAGCACTCACGAAATAGTAATAACAAAACGACACCCGAACTTGCATATTTTCGAAAAGATGAGGACCAATAGCTAGGAGATACCTCAGAAACATTCTGCCGTAAATGAAAAGACAATCAAAGATGGCCATACAGCGCATGTAGAAGCATGTCGTACTATTTTCGTATTTCTTCTTGCTCATTAAGATGAAGCTGAGAAAGTTGCCAAAAAGCCCAGCGACCATGACCATTGGTGGAAGCACGACTGTTACGATATACACTGTGACATCCACGACATGTTCTAGCGTGCTGTCTGGGGCGACAGAAGAAACGTTTGGCATTATAAAAGACATTTCTGTAGTCAAATTGAAGACAGATAAACGGATCTTGCCGCGTGAATTTCAACATCAATACACATACTATATGTATATACATGCTACTTACATTTCAACGCATGGTCAACACTTGATTTGTCAGGTTTAGAAGCAGTGATTGAGTTGCAGACGATGATCTTACTTGCAATCGTGTAAGTTGTGGATCTGAACCAGCCTATTGCCAGAACGCACGCAGATCTCTCCATCTATTTTCTTCATCAGCGAGGCATGAAGAACGGCCAGAAAGTAAAATATTAAGCTTTATTCACGAACAATCCATAACTAGATCCATGATGAAGCATTAAATGACGTATTCAGTGTATATGTAACTTTTGATCAAGCGGCGCGTAAGAAATATAAGAACCTTTTTAACTCGGGTACAAGGTAACACGTGTAACACAAGTCACAGGAAGCTCAACTTTTCCAACTAATTCTTTGGACTGTTACATATTAAATTTTAATTCATCATTTTTGTTCTTCTTCTAGTTCATCAGTAAACTATCCATAATCTTATTTCCTGCAGGTTCGGGCGCCTCTCCGTTAATCCCGTCCGCGGACCGATAGCATCCGAGGATTGCGAAAATCATTCAATAGGTTTTGTGATTCTTGCCAATAAAAACCATCATAAAGAAAAACATAGAGGGGATGGGGGTTTTTCGACGGTTATCCTTGACCTGGTTACCTGGTCCTATCAATCAGATGCCAAGATTCCTACAGCAGCGCCGTGAAAATAATTTAGTAATCATCTCCCCTCTCAGTCTTTTACATGCCAAAACGTAGAGATAAGAATTGAGACAATAGTTTAAGGTTTCAAGAAAGATGGTGATGTTCAATGTCAAACGCTGCAACTGTTGGATCTGTAGAGTTGCCTCTTCTTTCCAGTTGGCCCAAAACAAATCGCAAACTTTATCTGGAACTTGGAAAGCTATGAATGCACTGGTGCAAATCACAGTAGCCAATGTAATTGAAGACGAATCCTTACTTTCAGTGGTTGACTTATTCAGTGCTTTATTCCGTTTACTGATACGCACGGCGACTAGGATTCCTATATTGAAAACCCAGAAGTATTAAGGTAGCAGGAAGGGTTGGGCGTTTGTGGTTTCTGAGTCTGAGGGGGTTGGTGTCTGTTGACTGTGCTTTAAGAGAGACTAGGCATGGCGCCAGTCTCTCTTAAAGCACAGTCAACAGGCATTTGGTCTCAGTATTTGGGTTTTGATTGCCATGACTGTACCCCTGTAAAAGTCAGAGGAGGAGAAGTTTGGAATGATGAAAGCATTGAAGAAGAAGAAATGTTATTATTGAGGAAAGCAAAATTTATTATGAGACTAGAAGGCAGTGTCCTGACTTGATTATTTTGAAAATGGCGGTCTGAACACATTAAAAGGTGGAACATGGCATTTTATCGACTTTGAAGTGCTCCGCAGTTAAAGGGAGACTATAGGCAGCAGCTAGGTAGGCAAGATAAAGTCATACAAATTTGCCAATAGGGGTCAGTCATATCTCTAGGCATGGCGCCAGTCTCTCTTAAAGCACAGACAACAGGCATTTGGTCTTAGTATTTGGGTAAGTACAGAATCAAGGCAGCACAGAGAGCAATGATTGAACGATGCTGTGGACAAGTCCAAGGATACTGCATCAGTCACGACCAACTTCTCATCAGAAAGTGTCACCACCAGCATATTCAATGTTCAGTTCCAACCTGTACCAGTCCAATGCACGCCTGTCATGGTCAGCAGTGGTCAGCTTAGCGCGATATGGAACATTCTTCCGAAACTCAAGCAAGGGAAGTCTGCTCATTTGCCTATCTCGCGCACTGCTCCTTCTTGTCAAACATCGTAGTGAAATTGTGGTACAGTGGGGCGTCCTCGAGGATTGCAGCTGGTCGGACAGACGTGAGGTGGAATGTGGGCGGCTGCACTTCTTCGTTGATGTGCGATGGCAGATAGCACAGTTGTTGCGTTGCATGACAGCTGAAAGTGAATGTGATATCATAGAACTGAGGCATTTGCAATGAGACTATAGGTGAAGTAGAAGCAAGGAGTGAAATGGGCCATCTTCCAGTGACTAATATACAGAGTAAGGGCCCTGGGTGTTGTTAGATTCAGCATTGAATGTATTCCTCGTACAAGCGTGAATAGTGTGGACATACAGTGAGAGGTGAGAGAACCCTATTGACTACTTCTTGTAACTTTATCTTGGATATTATATTAGTATTGAACTTCTAGCCATGGAATATGAAGAAATTGAAGTTGTAGGCATGGAATATGAAAAATTATTCAACGGTGAAAGACATTATTCCATGAGGCTTTGCCGTGATCGCAAAGGACGCGACGTGATTGGTTCACATGCTAATGAGGTATGATAATGATAATTACATGTACCTCTATAAATGCTACTTGGATAGCGACTGTGTCGTTGACTGCAACAGTGGTCTATGTCAATGTGTACCTGTAATGTCAATGAAGTATGATGAGGTGATGACGATAGTGCAATTATTAAATATTGGCAAGAGATCATACTGCAACATAGGTCTTGTTTTTGACAGATGACTGTGCGACATTCCCATTGGGTCTTGTTAGAGTCAGCGCTGCATGTATTCCTTGTACAAGCTTGAATAGTTGTGACGGACTTTGAGGGGTGAGAGACCCCTATCGGCTACTTCGTCTAACTTTATCTTGCCTACCTAGCTGCTAGCAATAGTGCCCCTTTATCAAGACTGAAACCCACTGTGTGGGGCTAAGAAATTACCTTTATAATCCTAGTTGGATAACCACTGTGTAGATGATTTGAAGAGTGCTCTGTGGATGTGTGCCTGTAATGTCAATGAAAGTATGATGAGGTGATGACGATAGTGGAATGACGAAATATTGGAAAGAGATCTATTCCTAGAAGAACATATGTCCTGTTTTGACTAGGTGGCGCATTTTAGAATCAGCAGTGAGCACTGTGTGTAACATGGTGGAGGCAGCGGAGATAATAACTGTGTCGAAAGTATTGTTATAGGGCCTTCCCTAGGCCCATGGGGTTTACAATCCACGATTGAAAAGACGTAGTTTGATCGCATTCAACTATAAATCCATTGAACAGTTGTGTTCCTTTAGTCAACCGATGACCTTTTGTTGGGCCATGATCGGGGATTGTAAACTGTAAATGTATTATGGACTGGGAGACGGGGGAAACACAAGTGAAATAGACCAAAACAAGTGATTTTGGGGCTTTGGTTTAGACGCATGCCCCACATGCGCCATGCGGGATTATACGGTTCATGTGAACTTGTTGACATGGTACATGATCTAGTGCTGTTATTGGTCATGGTACATGGTAGGCCTAATCATCATGGCTATATGTTTCGGGAAAAGCTCGGAGTAAAATGAACTGCCGATGAATAATGATGTTGTTCATGTTTACCATGTTTACTAGTACATAGCCATAGGGTATGCACTGGCCAGTGCACTTTCTGCACGTCGTCATGGTCATGTACGTGATACCTTGCATATTTTGTTTTTTGAATGCGCATGCTTTTTGGGCAAAATCACTTGTACCAACACTAATGAATAATGTCTTCTTATCCCTATGACTCCATACACAGTGAGGGCATTGTCCCATTCCCATCAAATGGTAACTTATTGTACCGTATTAGGGTGGAAGTTGGGGAGCAGATACCTACCGCTGCACGCCTGTCATAGTGATGAGCTTAGCGCGATATGGAACATTCTTCAGAAACTCAAGCGAGGGAAGTCTGCTCATTAGCATATCTCGCGCACTGCTCCTTCTTGTCAAACATCGTAGTGAAATCGTAATGGAAAACGTCTGGCTTTGCGCCAGACGTTGAGACTAATAAGTGAAGAACTAATAGGTAAAGAACTTCTACTTGCGCGAGACTGCTCTGATAAAATTATCATTGCAGAGACTACGGTGACGTACACATATATTTTTTACAATCAAAAATGCCCTCAAAAGACGACATGGAATGATTATTTTATTGATATTTCCTACTATATACCTTCCAATTATCACTTTATACAAATAGATCGGCGTTAGGTCGCATGCTTTTCTTTCCTGGTGACACTATAAAGCAAAATAGTTGCAACCCCGTAAATGCGCTATAAGTCCAATAATAAGTGACGGTGACCCGTTATAAATGTTTCGCCAGCTTCGCTTTTTTGCCGCTACGCGGCGCGTTGGGCCCTTGCGTCGAGAGGCTTGCGATGGGTATGAAAGCAATGAAACTTCCTTCAATCATCGTAAATATTTCGTCCAAGGGGGGGTCCAGGCCTAATGGACACATCCAAAATAGGTATCGTTCGTTCCAAAAACGTATAAGCTGCAGCAGACCGAATATAACGCCGAAAACAAAAATGGCGGCTGCAGTAATTTTCGCTCTCCGCATGGTGCAGATTAAGGCCGCCTTCAGCGGCCATCTCAGCGCAATAAACCGGTCCAGAGCCATCACGACGAGAATCCATGGGGAAAGGACATAACCCGTAACAGCACTCACGAAATAGTAATAACAAAACGACACCCGAACTTGCATATTTTCGAAAAGATGAGGACCAATAGCAAGGACATACATTAGAAACATTCTGCCGTAAATGAAAAGACAATCAAAGATGGCCATGCAGCGCATGTAGAAGCATGTCGTACTATTTTCGTATTTCTTCTTGCTCATTAAGATGAAGCTGAGAAAGTTGCCAAAAAGCCCAGTGACCATGACCATTGGTGGAAGCACGACTGTTACGATGTACACTGTGACATCCACGACATGTTCTAGCGTGCTGTCTGGGGCGACAGAAGAAACGTTTGGCATTATAAAAGACATTTCTGTAGTCAAATTGAAGACAGATAAACGGATCTTGCCGCGTGAATTTCAACATCAATACACATACTATATGTATATACATGCTACTTACATTTCAACGCATGGTCAACACTTGATTTGTCAGGTTTAGAAGCAGTGATTGAGTTGCAGACGATGATCTTACTTGCAATCGTGTAAGTTGTGGATCTGAACCAGCCTATTGCCAGAACGCACGCAGATCTCTCCATCTATTTTCTTCATCAGCGAGGCATGAAGAACGGCCAGAAAGTAAAATATTAAGCTTTATTCACGAACAATCCATAACTAGATCCATGATGAAGCATCAAATGACGTATTCAGTGTATATGTAACTTTTGATCAAGCGGCGCGTAAGAAATATAAGAACCTTTTTAACTCGGGTATAAGGTAACACGTGTAACACAAGTCACAGGAAGCCCGACTTTTCCAACTAATTCTTTGGACTGTTACATATTAAATTTAGTATATTTAGCTTTGCCTTGGAGTAACCAGGCTGGTTTCTCTAAGGATTAACGAGACGAAACACATCATCATCTTTGGAAAGCCTGATATGTCCTCTAACGCTAGAACATGAAACAAGGTTAATATTGGCTATTTATACACAATACATGCTCTATCCTTTTGTAAAGTACTCCGACTACGTCAGGGACATCGTCGATTACCAGGGTCAACCGTGTGCTCATTTTCTCGTGCACGTTACTGACCCTGGACTAAATCGATGGTTGCAGGATTCGCACTCCGCCCGTCAAAACGACTATTACATCTTTCCCAGCAACGCGGTCATTGCAAACAATCACCGCATCTAAATGGCGCTAACATTTGCTGAAATTTCAAACGCTTGGCCACACAAGTTGAATTTCTTGCTATTTCACGATAAGCATCATTTTGACCTCCAACCCCCGCCCCCCACCCCCCGCGATCTGAAAGAAACGTTGGTATATACCACTTAACAACAATGAAAACTGATATTAGAATATCACTTGAGTTACTAGAAAGCTATTTAACATTTATTTGAAATGCGTTTATGAGACAAAGTATGGTACAAATTTATTATCAAACGGCAAATATGCTATGAAGTAAGACAGCAGCCGGCAATCTCGCTGAAAGTCTGTGGGTTAACTTAGGGCATGAAGCTTGGTCATAAGTGTCAAGTGAGAGGCCCTGAAGTTCAGGATGAGTAAGGCATTACTCCTGTCGGTAGACTGGCACCGCCGACATCTGAAATTGATGGATGAGCAATGGTTATTTGGTTGATGTCTTAATATTGTTAAATAAAATATATAAGATTGGTGTATATATTTGCGACTAACGTAAATGATCTGTTTTGACAGGACGTAAGGCAATGACACTGTGACCTTTACATTTAGGCTCCCGAGTCCAACAAGTGTGAATGTAGTGTCGACAGTGAGATGGAGAAGACACATTGCCCACCTGGGCCTGCGTGTTGTCTTCCTTCAACATTTTAATGGGAGAATGTTGGAATGAAAACATCGTCGTAAAATGTAAGTCGCCTCTGGCCGTCCCATCGCTTCTGACCATCTTGGCCGTCATAAAAATGTATACATTTCAAAATGTACACGTTTATGGCGGATTAGATAATCAGTACACCTTGATAGCTCGCTGACAGACTGGTCTGAATTGCAAACACAGCTGCTAATAGGCTAGTTTTTGGCTCACCGTCGGGGAGTCTATACAACACCGCAGTGTCCGTCGTCCGTCGTCGTCCGTCGTCCGTCGTCCGTCATCAGTTGTCCGTTGGTCCGTCGACGTCGTCTTCGTATCCTATTTCTAAAACAGTGGCACGTTTCTCAACCGCTAGGGCTATGGACTCAAAAGTTTTTATGCATGACCCCCTAGGACAGATGACCTTTGACACTGAATTTCGGTCCGGTCTGATTCTTGACTTGGCCACTAGGGGGCCAAAACTGAAGACATAAATAGTGTGATATCTCACTTATTAGTGATTTGCTTTTGATGAAATTTTTATGGTAGGTTCTCCTAGCAAGGATATATCACAAACCTTACGTGTTTTTGATTTGACCTACTTTTCAAGGTCACAGAGGTCAAATGGCATAAATTTGCCGTTTGAGTGTAAATGTGGCACGTTTCCAAACCAATAAAGCTATGAACTTGAAATTTAGTACACATGACTCCCTAACTCATATAACCTCTAATCCGAATTTCGGTCTGATCTGATTCTTGACTTGGCCACAAGGGGGCAAAAACTAATAAAAGTAAAAAAGGTGGAATATCTCGCTTAATAGTGATTTGTTTTCAATTTTACTTTTATGGTAGGTACTCAGAGCAAGGATACATCACATATCCTACGGGTTTTTGATTTGACCTTATTTTCAAGGTCACAGAGGTCAAATGGTGTGAATTGGCCGTTTGTGTGTAACAATGGCACGTTTCTTAACTATGAAGCTATGAACTTTAAACTTGGTACACATGACCCCCCTAGGTCAGATGACGTGTGACACTGATTTTCGGTTCGGTCTAATTCTTAACTTGGCCACCAGGGGGCCAAAACCAAAAATTTGAATAGTGCCATATCTCACTTATTACTGATTAGTTTTTGGTAACAATTTTATGGTAGATACTCTTAGCAAGGATACATCACATATGATACAGGTTTTTGATTTGACGTACTTGTCAAGGTCACAGAGGTCAAATGACGTAAATTGGTCGTTTGGGTGTAACTAGAGCACGTTTCTTAACCACTAAAGCTATGAACTTAAAATGTAGTACACATGACTCCCTACGTCATGTAACCTCGGACACCGAATTTCGATCTGATCTGGTACTCAACTTTGCCACCAGGAGGCCAAAACTAAAATAGGTAAAACGTGCAATATCTCGTTTATTATTGACTTTTTTTTGATGATATTCTTATGGTACTTACTCCAAGCAACGATACATCACATGTCATACCGACTTTGGTTTCACCTATATACTATACATGTACAATGTTTCTAAACCTGGATGAATTCCAAAGCACCAAATATCTATACGGTGAGCACAATGGCGCCTAGCCGTTTCATTTTAATTGGTGCAAACACATTTTTTTTTGGGGGGGGGGGCAGAATTAAAGTGCTCTTGTAGTAATATTTAAGATGTTTATTTTACATGAAACACAGCTTGCCTCCAAGATCAATGTTAAATCCTAAACCATATATATTGACATTAGTAACCAGAAGATCAATTCAACTGCTCTTTACGGAATAGACGGAAAGCTGTTAGGTTCGGCCACCAAGGAAACAATGGATGAACAACAATTTAAAGGCAAAACAGGGATAAGGATATGACGTTCCTTGGATGTCATTTTTTGATTCAATCACATCTCGGAGCGTCGCACTTCATCGAAGATGACGACTCTGGAACATCGATCGCAGGATAAAGTTTGACTATATTCATCTCTTATAGAACATACTGGCAAACTGCATCAGCATGATGCTAGAAAGCTCTTGCTGTCAAACTCAGTATCACGAAATGGATTGTCCTGTCTCGAATGTAATTTTGCTCAATCACAAGAATAACATGTGTAATTGAATTATAACGTATGATTCTTTTTCTTCCAACGTAATATTTAATGTATTTGCCAAAGCAAACTGCAGCGCATCATTCGGAAAAATACACAAATATTTGATGAAAAAAACTTTTTTCTGACTGTTTTTGCCTGGTGTATTGATTAAAAGTATCATAATTTGAAGCGAAATAGCACTTTAATCCGTAATGCAGTTAATGTAATTGCAGTAAAAGTTGTTTCCGTTTAACGAAAAGGTCGAATGTAACCCGTGTATGCTTGAGTTACAATGTGATTTTCCTGTTTGCTTTAGCTTTGAAATTATAGTCAACATCTTGACAATGTTTTAACTAGACGTTGCTATTCCATCATCGACGTTATCCTAATACTGACGATTCTAATTACTTTAACCTTAATATGAAAGTCAGCTTCATGATGGGCACCAACGTGGAAAGACAAAGAAAAAAGTACACCTCTCTGTAAACAGATTTCACTATGGTTACATTGATGACAAAGAAATCAAATCATTAGTCATCATCCGAGTGGAGTCAAAATAACCTCTCTTCAAAGAGCTTGAATCGAGTACCCTATACCTTTTAACTGTTAATGGCGAACTGTCGCCTGTACGGGCGATTTCTGTTGATGGTGTAAAAGTAGACAATGTCCCTGCGGAGAAAGTGTCCGTCCTTGGTGATAATGCCCTTGTAAATGCCATTGGTCATTTTTGATGTATTGATAGTTGGATACTAAACCTCGTACGACTGGTCCATAATACCGCCACACTTGCTATTTGTGCTTAGTTTGATAAGAGTCTTTCAATTTACTTGAAGGACTCAGGTTTGATAAATGAAAACATACACCACCCCCGTTTCCCGTTCGATCGACTAACAATCAAACAGTACGTGTGGAAATTGATATTATTTTCGGCGTGGGAGAGAAGCGTTCAACAAAAAACGTAGATGAGCCAAATATTTTCTGGAAATAGATTTGTATTCGGAGCAAGACAAACGAAAATATTTTACTTCGGATATAGAGGGCGCGCCAGTCGGAGATTCCTGCAGCGAATCATCAGACAAACCTCCCGTCTGAACTGCCTACCACTTAAGCAGTAAAGGAGGAAATTGATACCATTATTACTGTAGGAGAAGAACGTGAGAATATCGTGAATGAGCCAAGTTAAAACACTCACTGGCAACAGATTTGTGTAGGAATAAACAATATAGAATACTGAAATGGGTAGAGTTAATACGATGAAGGTCACACTGACAGTTGTCAACATGTAGGTCATACTGGTCATACGAGCCGACTGATCTGACGTACCATTGCCTGAGTTTTGAAGTTGCCTCCGTTGATTGTAACCACGAATTACTGCAATCAAAATCGAAACATTACAAGCTACTATCACAAGGATGGGGATGCCATTGATAACAAGTAGGTCAATAACTTGCCATATAAAAGCAAAAAACTCAGCATAGGCCATTGTGGTTATAACACATCTGTCTCTGGTTTCATTCTGTATCCAGAAGACAAGAAAATGTGTGTTCAAGGCGAACAGAAACAGGAATACTGTTCCAATGACTAAAGACGTGTTCTTAGCTGTGTTAATTATTTTTGCTTTAAATGGGTATATGACGGATATCCACCTCTCGACCGTTATTAGCATGATATTCCAGCTCGCATAGTGAAGAAAGAAGTATGCTGTAAATTTGTGAATGGGACATATTGCTGGGCTAAAGGTAGAAAGACTCATTCCTCGGCTGATTTCAAGATATCTTGGCAACAACACTCCAAGGAGTACGGAAGTATCCGTAAGTGCAAGGCTGATGAGTAGGATCCGCGTTGAAGCCTTCCCAACTCTACGGGCAAGCAACACAGTTATTGTCAAAATATTGAGGCTGCTTCCAACAGAACACAGGAAGGGTGGCACAATGTGCCAGAGCGCCTTCAAGGCTGCCTGGTGATCCCTGCCAGCCACTGGTGACACTGTCGAAAACATTTCGTAAAATGTTGGTAGTTGATTGTAACTGCGACACCGATGGGCGTTGAAGTATTTCCGTCATAACCAGCCAGAGCTTGCCAACTAGATATGAAGATAGCCGTTGTTAGTTGCCGCGGCAGCTGTTTTTTTTGCGATTAAGTGTTGACAATCATATAATGGCGATACCAGTATCAGATTTTGCTGTTCAGTGCAATTTTTCATTTTAACATGCATGTGCCCCATTCTCAAATCACTGACATAGCCGTTAGGCTTGAAGTGGAAACCAACAGGTTCGAGTCCAATGAGCCTCTCTGGACGTCCTTTTCCAAATTCAGTTTCATCTCCGAGCGTCTTCTTTTATTCGAAGATAACAAATTTCAAGAATATTGCGTGATAAAGTAGGTCCTTTTATCTTCATCTCACATACTGACACATTGTTTACTGCAGGAAAGTCCAAATGAAGCCAGAAAGCTGGCTGTCAGTCTCAATCAGAGTTGTCCTGTCAACAAGGGAGATTTAGCTTATCACACAAAATTCCCATTTGTATTTAAATGTATTTTCCTCCAGCTACTCATAATGACCAGAGCCGTCGATCACTAGCTTGTTACGTTAACTTATCTCACCCTGGAGAATCAGCCCAACAATTCTCAACGGCCCGCCTCTGCTGGGATCTGATCGAGGAATGATTTCCTAGAAATGTCATCCCTGTTCCTGAGGTCATCTCTTAACACACAGCTAATGCTTAAACCTTGCATCAAAATAACACTTAGATGTCATCGACTTCATAAAAATATTGACATTGCTTGTAGATGTCGCTGTTCCATCATCGTTGTTATCATCTTTATACTGACGATCCTAATTGCTTTAACCATAATATGAAAGTCAGATTTAGGAAGGGATGCTTCAGGACAGGCAAATATCATCATCATTACCGGATTGTAGGAAACAATCTACTGTAGACGTGCTTGAGCGACACCTGAACTTTTTGAAAAGCATACTCTTCCTTTTGAGCAGATTTCACCACTACCTAAATTGATGAATTATAAATCAATATAAGGATTAGTTGATCAACCGGCCATTTTCAAAGGTACTTGCTTTAAATGGGTATATGACGGATATCCACCTCTCGACCGTTATTATAACATGATATTCCAGCGCGCACAATGAAGAAAGAAGTATGCTGTAAATCTGTGAATGGGACATATTGCTGGGATTAGGGTAATGGGACTCATTCCTAGGCTGATTTCAAACCACATTGGCAACAACACTCCAAGGAGAACAGCAGTATCCACAAGTGCAAGGCTGATTAGAAGGATTCGTGTTGAAGCCTTCTAAACGCTGCGGCCAAGGAGCACAGTTATTGTCAAATCATTGAGGCTCCTTTCAACAGTACACAGGAAGGGTGGCACAAAGTACCGGAGCGCCTTACGAACCGGCTGGATATCGCTGCAAGCTGCTGGTGACTCCGACGAAAACATTTCGTATAATGTTGGCACATGTACTGCGACACCGATGGGCGATGAAATATATACGTCATAACCACAAAGAGCTTGCCAACATTTCTAAATATGATGTTAACCGTTGTTAGTTGCTGAGGCAGCTGGTTTTTGCGATTCACTGTTGACAATTATAATCGTGATCATATATATAATGGTCCCTTTATAATGTAAACATATTTTGATACTAACCTCGTACGAACATGAGATCGTAATTGCGCTGCACCGCTGTGATTTATTGCCTGTTGTGTTTAGTTAGATACATGAACATGAAAACAAGTCATGAACTTGGTACTTGAGAGACGACAACTCCAACTCCCGTTCAGTCGGCTACCACTAAAATATAACAATGTATATGCGTCCATATATACATGAAGAAATTGATGTTATCATCGGCAAAAGAAAAGAGAGTGAAAGAATTACCGTAGATGAGCCAAGCAGTTTCTGCGAACAGATTAATAGTTCCATGAGCATATCTTAAGCCGACAAAAAAATAGAGATGAAAACAATGGTAACATTTGTACAAGTCACTGACTGACAACATTACCAAGCTAGACAGAAGGCATGACAGGTGGGGATCCACTGTCCACGCACATACATGGCACTGCCGACTCAGAAAACGCCTTACACAGAATAGGGTGACGATTATCTGCTCGATGTGAATGTGGAGTTGACGACCAGATTTTCAGCTCATGGCTTCAGACCTACTCCCGTATGAAGAACAGAGAGGAATACTGGCCAAAGGACACCACTCTGACCACAAAGCTGGGGCTCTGTGGTAGAACTCTCTTGGACAGTCGACTTTCACCAGAACCGGCTTACTGTCTAGCGTGCATCTCAAAAATCAGAAAGTAGAAGAATAACCTTACTTCAGATTTATAGGGCGCGCTACTCCGAGATTTCTGCAGCGAAACATTAAACAAACCTCCCGTCTGAACTGGCTACCACTTAAGCAGTAAAGGAGGAAATTGATACCATGATTGCTGTAGGATAAAAAGGAGAGTGCAGCGTAAATGAGCCAATTCAAATCGTTCCTCGGCAACAGATTTGTGTAGGTAGAAACGACGAAAAATATTAAAAGAGGGAGAGTTAATACGATAAAGGTCACACTGACAGTTGTCAACATGTAGGTCATGCTGCTCATTCGAGCCGACTGATCTGACGCACTATGCCCCGGATTTTGAAGTTGCCTCCGTTGGTTATACCCCCGAATTACTGCTATCATAATCGAGACATTACAAGCTACTATCACATAGAGAGGAATGCCATTGGGAACAAATAGTTCAAGAACCTGAAATATGAAGTGAAAAAAGTCATCATAAGCCTCTGTAGCGATTACGCAATCGTCTCTTGCTTCATTTTGTTTCCAGAAGACAAGAAAATGTGTGTTAAAGGCAAACAGAAACAGGAATACTGTTCCAATTACTATAGACGTGTTCTTATTTGTACAAATTATCTTTGCTTTAAATGGGTATATAACGGATATCCACCTCTCGATCGTTACAAGCATGACATTCCACTTAGCACAGTAAGGAAAAAAGTATGCGTTAAATCTGTGAATGGGACACACTGCTGGGATAAAGAAAATTGAAGGTATTCCGGGGATCGATTCGAACCATTCTGGCAGCAACACTCCGAGGAGAACAGCAGTGTCCGTTAGTGCAAGGCTGATTAGTAGGATTCGTGTTGAAGCCTTCCCAAATCGTCGGGCAACCAGCACAATTATTGTCAAAATATTGAGGCCACTTCCAACAGAACAAATGATGGGTGGAACACAGAACCAGAGCAATTGCGAGATCGCCCGGATTTCGCTGCTAGCCACTGGTAACTCTGCCGTCGAAAACATTCGAAAATGTTTGAAACTGCGATACCGATGGGCGATGAAATAATATATCCCTCATAACCAGCAAGAGCTTGCCTCATGAATATGAAAAATTTCATTAAGTTCCTGAGGCAGCTGATTTTTGCGATAAACCTGATAACAGTCATAAAAAGGTATAATTATGATAACGGTATCAGATTTTGAAGTGCTGTGAAAACAATCATTCGTAAATATGTGTCCCAATCGCAAATCACTACATAGCTTAAAGGCTTGAACTATTAACCCTCTGCAACATGTGTCATAGGCGAATACAATGAGCGTTCCCTCGACTTCATTTTCCAAATTCTGTTATATCTCGGAGCGTCTTCCTCTGTTCAAAGACAACAACTTCCAAGAACATTACGTGATGAAGTAGGTCTTTTAGTATTCTCTTACGGAACATATACTGTCACATTGTTTCCTGCAGAAGTCCCCATCAAGCCAGAAAGCGGTCTGTCAATCTCAATCAGAGTTGTCGTGTCACGAGGGGAGGTCTGGCTAATAACAAAAAAATCCCATTTGTAATTGAATGTATTTTCATCAACTATATATAACCAAGATGAAGTTGAAGGCTCACTAACTTGCGTTAACTTTTCTCACCCTGGAGTCGGCTGAGCTCTGACGTGTCTGATCGAGGTATACTTTCTTAGAAAATGTCATCCCTGTTTCCGAGGTCATCTCGCTAACTACCAGAAATGGTTAAACCTTTCATCAAAATCACCATTAGAGGTCAACGTCTTATAAATATTGAAATTGCTTGTAGATGTCGCTGTTCCATCATCGTTGTTATCATCCTAATACTGACGATTCTAATTGCTTTAACCATAATATGAAAGTCAGCTTTAGGATGGGCGCCAACCTGGAAAGAATTCATCAACTAGGTACATGTAGACTTAGAGCAGGACACTGTAAGACTGAGCGCACTAACCAACGGCCTGGAGAAGGCATGCTTGCAGATTGGCAAATATCATTATTTTATCATTACCGGATTGTGGAAACCAATCTACATGTAGACAGCTAGAGCGTCGCCTGAACTTTTATAAAAGCATACTCCTCCTTTTGAGCAGACTTTATCACTGTCTAAGTTGATGAACTAGAAATTAAATCACTAAGGACTTAGTTGATCAACTGGTCGTCTTCAAAGGATGTACATGTATTAATTAAGTACCCTAATTATGTACCTTGTAGCAGATATGGCGAACAGTCGTTTGTCAGGGTGATTTCTGTTGCCGGTGTAGAAGTTTGAAATGCCCAAGGATAGAAAATCTGGGGAAAAGAAAGACTCTTATTTAAATGTACGCGCCTTACTCAATGAGAAATTGAGGGTTGTGCGCTAGACCATAATCCGTCAGAACACAAATTCGGACCGGACACTTCTTCCAGGGGGACAATTTCTACATTTACACCGGTAGAAAAACGGTTCCGTGTCTGCGACTGCTGCGGGAAAGAACTAATTCTTTTCAAACAGGTTTTATTTCAGCGATAACAATCGCTTACTTCCAAAAGATCTTCTGTGTCTGCTGCGCCCGGCTGAAGACAATAATTCTTCCAATTGGCGAAGAGCGTCCGACGCTGTCGGCAAGGGAAATCTCTCCAAACGCCATGTCAACTGCTGGCTAGAAGAAATTGAGACATAGTCCCTAACTGAATGTGTTCAACGCCTGGTTCATTAGTTAACTTTTTTTCTTGTAGTGTTTAACGTTTTTTCAGTTTTGTTTCAACTCTTATGAAGAAACCCGCTACATTCCTAATTTTTTAGCACGCACAACCTCTGGCGCGGGAAACCTTTCCGGCAAACCTACAGAGTGCACCCGAGCAATATTACACCCAGTCATTTCTTTGATTCCATTTTTGTGTATAATTAGATGACGGAAACTTCTACTGTAAAGAGTGAATAGAAGATGACTTGGCAGCGGAAAGCTTGGTTATAAGGCCCTTGATCATGCCATTGGTCCTTCAGTAAGGATGTATTTTTGGTTTGATATATGCCTCACAATATCAGGAATCCGGACTTGCCCCGTATCGCTGTGCTTAATGTGCTAAGTTTGCAACGGAAAACAAGTCATAAACTTAAGTACAAGATACCACAACCCCACATCCTGTTCGATCGGCTACCACTCAAATAGTACATGCTATAAACGCCGTAGGAGATCAAAGCAAAGTAAAATACATAATACTGTAGATGAGACAAACATTTCTGACAAAACAAATTGTGTAAAAACGAAAATATCTCACTTCGAATTGATAGGGCGCGCCAGTCGGAGATTCCTGCAGCGAAACATTAAACAAACCTCCCGTCTGAACTGGCTACCACTTAAGCATTAAAGGAGGAAATTGATACCATTATTACTGTAGGACAAAAACGTGAGAATATCGTGAATGAGCCAAGTTAAATCATTCGCTGGTAACAGATTTGTGAAGGAAGAAACAACATAAAATACTGAAATGGGTAGAGTTAATACGATGAAGGTCACACTGACAGTTGTCAACATGTAGGTCATACTGGTCATACGAGCCGACTGATCTGACGCACCATGGCCTGAGTTTTGAAGTTCCCTTCGTTGATTGTACCCGCGAATTACTGCAATCAAAATCGAAACATTACAAGCTACTATTACAAGGAAGGGAATGCCATTATTGAAAGGAAGGTCAATAGCATGCCAAATGAAATTATAAAAGTCATCATAGGCTTCTGTGGCTATTACGCATGTGTCTCTTGTTTCTTTCTGTTTCCAGAAGACAAGAAGATGTGTGTTCAAGGCGAACAGAAACAGGAATACTGTTCCAATGACTAAAGACGTGTTCTTAGCTGTGCAAATTATTTTTGCTTTAAATGGGTAAATGACGGAGATCAACCTCTCGACCGTTATTAGCATGACATTCCAGCTCGCACAATGAAGAAAGAAGTATGCTGTAAATTTGTGAATGGGACATATTGCTGGGATCAAGGTAATGGGACTCATTCCCAGGCTGATTTCAAACCACATTGGAAACAACACTCCAAGGAGTACAGCAGTATCCACAAGTGCAAGGCTGATTAGTAGAATCCGCGTTGAAGCCTTCCCAACTCTACGGACAAGCAACACAGTTATTGTCAAAATATTGAGGCTACTTCCAGAGACAAGACCACTAATGAATATTCATAGGTTGGAGGGTCCAGGCCTATCTATTAGACGAGTGCATGTTTTTTACTCTCAAGTACATATTTGGAGAGGTATTGAAAAAATATTTGTTGTGGCAAGTCTACAGATATAAAGAAATTATTTGATGAAAAAATTAATTTCGAATTTTGCTAATTGGGTAATAGGGGGCGTGTTTTGAGTTTTTTCTGCCAGTTGGCTGAAAAGAGTGGAAATATCAAAGTCTGTCTAATTTGTCGATTAAAAAAAAATTTCCGTGGTCAATCACCATTTTATTTTTCACCATTTACTTGCCCGACTGTCCGGAATAACATAATCTAAATTTCAGATTCACAACACCACGCGTTCTTTGATGCGTCGCGGTCAAACATTGACAATTTAACTGCTAAAAGGCTTAAAAAATCAATTGTGGTCTTGTCTCTATTTACACTACATTTTGGGTCAATATAGTGAAAAATTTGAATGTGCTCAAATCACTCTAATTCATTTAGAATATTGTATTGCTGATGATTTAAGGTCAAAACAAGCCTAAATAATGAGAAAAAAACTTAATTTGACCCAAATAAGAGTCAACCTAACCCCGGTCTAAGTTCGGTTTCATTTTTACAAGTCTTGTTGTGTTGCCATTCATTTTGTAATTTCTTTGAAACTACTTAGGCCTTGATTCTGAAAGTTGTGCCCTAAGCAGCAAATATATTCCTAAATCACATCCTAAAGTTTCAGCTCCATAGCTTGCTTATTCTGGCCAGGGCAGGTCTTTGAATTTGGTGCTGTTGGGTGCAAAATCATGACTTTTTGTCGATTTTGTCCTCTTTCGTCGCTTTGGCACAGTTGTACCACTCTTTGAAATGTCTCTCATTTCTCCAAAAATGTCCAGATATGACTTTCCTTTGTTGGAGAGTTGTGGGATGTCATGTACATTAGTTTGAAAAAAATCTCAAAATGTTAACCCCTGAAATGTACCTTCATTGAGACAAGACCACTAATGAATATTCATAGGTTGGAGGGTCCAGGCCTATCTATTAGACGAGTGCATGTTTTTTACTCTCAAGTACATATTTGGAGAGGTATTGAAAAAATATTTGTTGTGGCAAGTCTACAGATATAAAGAAATTATTTGATGAAAAAATTAATTTCGAATTTTGCTAATTGGGTAATAGGGGGCGTGTTTTGAGTTTTTTCTGCCAGTTGGCTGAAAAGAGTGGAAATATCAAAGTCTGTCTAATTTGTCGATTAAAAAAAAATTTCCGTGGTCAATCACCATTTTATTTTTCACCATTTACTTGCCCGACTGTCCGGAATAACATAATCTAAATTTCAGATTCACAACACCACGCGTTCTTTGATGCGTCGCGGTCAAACATTGACAATTTAACTGCTAAAAGGCTTAAAAAATCAATTGTGGTCTTGTCTCTCCAACAGAAAACAGGAAGGGAGGCACAATGTACCAGAGCGCCTGCGAGACCGCCTGGATTTTGCTACTGGCCACTGGTAACTCTATCGTCGAAAACATTTCGAAAACGTTGGTAACTACGACACCAATGGGCGATGAAATAATATAACCATCATAACCAGCAAGAGCTTGCCTCATGAATATGAAAAATTTCGTTAAGTTCCTGAGGCAGCTGATTTTTGCGATAAACTTAATGACAGTCATATATAATTATGGATATAATTATGATACCGGTATCAGATTTCGAAGTTCTGTGAAAATAATCATTCGTAATTATGTGTCGCATTCGCAAATCACTTACATAGCTTAAAGGCTTGAACTGTTAACCCTCTGCAACAGGTGTCGTAGGGCTACACACCACTAATAGATTTTAAGCCATTTTCCTTTAGACATCAACTGCCATAACTTTTTCCCAATATCTCACTGGAACCTAATATTTGCAGGACAGAAAGACCTCATCCAGGGCTTAAATCCATAGAATTTTTGACAGGTCATCACCATGATAATTTCAGGGTTGGGGGGTCTGATGTTTTTTGGGTCGATTTTGTCTTAATTTCACGCGTCCACCACGTTTCACGGCTCAGCAGGTTAATTGGATCCCCAAATCCACGCCGGTGAACATATGAGGCTCAAAGTTCATCAGAATGTTTGCCACATATTGTGTGGGCGAAGGACACAGTGACTTTCGACGGATTCAATGTGATAGGGAACCAATAGGTGGCGCTATCTTTGATACAAGACAGGTCATGCAAGCGTTCAAAAATTGGCAAGAAAATGATCCCAGTGTGATCGATGCATCGATGTATTTTACAAGTGACAAGCTATTCAGAAATGTATAGGTTTGTGTGACAGAAAGGTACTGCCAAGTGTGTCTGGTCATAGATTCGTTCAAAAATATTTATTTTCACCTGAAATAACCTCCCTGTGATAACCAGAAGAATTCTCCTCCTAAATTTGATCCGAAACCCCGGGGGTGTTGTGGCTTGAAGTTAAACGATAAGGAATTAGCAGAGGCCAAACCTCGCCCCACAGCTTGGACTCGTTTGTTGGCGTATGGTCTCACTAGCCGGTGAGGAGGCCAGGCCTACCTGCTTCCAAAAATGACGAGACGTCATTTCATGCATACCCCTGTTACAAGGGCTGTAGACTTGGCAGTACCTTTCTGTCACACAAACCTATACATTTCTGAATAGCTTGTCACTTGTAAAATACATCTGGCCAAGTATCAACGTCGTCTAGACATACAGTCATGAGAAAGCCAACTGAAGACTATTTCAGTCTTTTATATAAAAATAGGCTGTCGTTGCGGCTTTTCTTTGAGTTTTTTGCCCTCGAAATTTTACCTTGAGAAAATGTGCAATCTCACAGGAACCAGTCGGTGTCAACATTATGTTGAGCTATAAATAGCATGCGAGGCCTTCTCACCGCGAAAGTGCGCAGAAGAAATTGGTATTTTCCTCAAATAATCGTCAGAGCTACCCCTTCACAAACAACATATGTCGGACATTTACATTTGAACAAGTACCAATAGGGATAGAGTAGGCCCATCTGTATCCATGGTAATCACTCGAGATTGAAGAACTAGTTTTTTGGATCAGCTCAAACTGAGGGTGAATAATGCCCTTGTCATTGCCATTGGTCCCTTTATGATGTAAAACATTTTGATAATAACCGCGAACTAACAGTAGTACAATGTGTACATATACATTAGGAAATCGATGCCATTATCGAATATAAAGGAAAAAAGATTGAAATAATTAATTCTATGAGCATATCTTAAGGTGACAAAATTATAGAGAAAAAAACAATTGTTACATTTGTACAACTCCAGACAGACAACATTATCAAGCCAGACAAGCAGCAGTACAGGTGACGATCCACTGTCCATGCACATACTGGACACTGCCGACGCAGAAAACAGCTTATGATGTCTGCTCGATGTAAATGTGGAATTGGAGACCAAATTTCCAACTCGTGCCTTCAGACCCGCTCCCGTATGAAGAACAGAGAGGAATACTGGCCAAAGGGTACCACTCTGACCACAAAGCTGGGGCTCTGTCGTGGTGGAACTCTCCTGGACAGTCGACTTTGCAAATACCAAAACCAGCTGACTGTCTAGCGTGCATCTCAAGAATCAGAAATTCGAAGAAGAATCTTACTTCAAAGTGATAGGGCGCGCTACTCGGAGATTCCTGCAGCGAAACATTAAACAAACCTCCCGTCTGAACTGGCTACCACTTAAGCAGTAAAGGAGGAAATTGATACCATGATTGCTGTAGGATAAAAACGAGAGTGCAGCGTAAATGAGCCAATTCAAATCATTCCTCGGCAACAGATTTGTGTAGGTAGAAACGACAAAAAATATTAAAATAGGTAGAGTTAATACGATAAAGGTCACACTGACAGTTGTCAACATGTATGTCATGCTGCTCATTCGAGCCGACTGATCTGACGCACTATGCCCCGGATTTTGAAGTTGCCTCCGTTGGTTATACCCCCGAATTACTGCTATCATAATCGAGACATTACAAGCTACTATCACATAGAGAGGAATGCCATTGGTAACAAATAGTTCAAGAACCTGAAATATGAAGTGAAAAAAGTCATCATAAGCCTCTGTAGCGATTACGCAATCGTCTCTTGCTTCATTTTGTTTCCAGAAGACAAGAAAATGTGTGTTAATAGCAAACAGAAACAGGAATACTGTTCCAATGACTATAGACGTGTTCTTATTTGTACAAATTATCTTTGCTTTAAATGGGTATATAACGGATATCCACCTCTCGATCGTTACAAGCATGACATTCCACTTAGCACAGTAAGGAAAGAAGTATGCGTTGAATTTGTGAATGGGACACACTGCTGGGATTAAGAAAATGGAAGGTATTCCGGGGATCGATTCGAACCATTCTGGCAGCAACACTCCGAGGAGAACAGCAGTGTCCGTTAGTGCAAGGCTGATTAGTAGGATTCGTGTTGAAGCCTTCCCAAATCGTCGGGCAACCAGCACAATTATTGTCAAAATATTGAGGCCACTTCCAACAGAACAAATGATGGGTGGAACACAGAACCAGATCATTTGCGAGATCGCCCGGATTTGGCTGCCAGCCACTGGTAAACGGGTCTACAGTCATGGAAGTGAGGTTTTCACAGTGTCGTCACGGTGAAGATTCTCGCCTCCAAGCTTTCTGGATTCTTTCCGAGATGAAATCTTTGGCCAAATTAGCTACAACCTATACATTTGTTTTTCATCTTTAGAGACCGAGGGGAGACGTTTACAGCGCCTTCGATGGATTTTATTCGATGCACCATAATCGGTAGCGCCGCCTTTAATACCACACAGCTCCGAGAAATGTTTTCTGATATGATTTTAAAATAATGTTACCCTGGCTATCACATTGCGGTTGCCTTATGAAAAAAAACTATTATTCCACCAATTATATGAACAGGTGATTTTTGCACACATCGGGCCGACTTTGGACCAATTTTGAAAATATATATATTGTTGCAGTACGGATGTAGGCTTTCATTGCTCCAGTTTGACCTGAAATTAAACTACAGAAAACTTTTGCCAGCCCCACTCGGCAGATGGACGGTATGCCACATATTGTTCGGGCGAAGGACCCAGCGACCTTCGATGGATTCAATGTGATATGGAACCAATAGGTGGCGCCATATTTGATACCAGACAGGTCATGCAAACGGTCAAAAAATTGGCAAGAAAGTGTTCCCGGTGTGATGTAAAGTGTGTCTGGTCATAGATTCGTTCAAAAATATTCATTTTCCCCTGAAAGAGCCGCCCTGTGATAACCAGAAGAATTCTACTCCTAAATTTGATCAAAAACCCCAGGGGTGTTGTGGCTTGAAGTTAAACGATAAGAAACTAGCAGATATAGGCCAAACCTCGCCCCACATCTTGGACGTATATGTTAGCGTATGAGCTCAAACTGAGGGTGAATAATGCCCTTGTCAATGTCATTGGTCCCTTTATGATGTAAAAGCATTTTGATAATAACAACGAACAACACTAGTACAATGTGTACATATACTTGAGGAAATCGATGTCTTTATCGACATTAAAGGAAAGAAGAGTGAAAAAAATTAATCCTATGAGGGGTGATAAAATTTCAGAGAAAAAAACAATCGTTACATTTGTACAACCCCCAGACAGACAACATTATCAAGCTAGACAAGAAGCAGTACAGGTGACGATCCACTGTCCATGCACATACAGAGCACTGCCGACGTAGAAAACAGCTTACGAGAATCTGCTCGATTAAAATGTAGAATTGGAGACCAGATTTCCAACTCTTGCCTTCAGACCCGCTCCCGTATGAAGAACAGAGAGGAATACTGGCCAAAGGACACCACTCTGACCACAAAGCTGGGGCTCTGTCGTGGTGGAACTCGCCTGGAAAGTCGACTTTGCTAATACCAAAACCGGCTAACGGTCTAACGTGCATCTCAAAAATCTGGAAGTAGATTAATAGAATCTTACTTCAGATTTTAAGGGCGCGCCATTTAACGTTTTTTCAGTTTTGTTGCAACTCTTATGTAGAAACCCGCGACATTCGTTAATTTTTAACACGCACAACCTCTGGCGCGGGAAACCTTTCCGGCAACCCGACAGAGTGCACCCGAGCGATATTACACCCAGTCATTTCGTTGATTCCATTTTTGCGTATAATTAGATCACGGAAACTTCTACTGTAAAGAGTAAATGGAAGATGTCTTGGCAGCGGAAAGCTTGGTTATAAGGGCCTTGATCATGCCATTGATCCTTCATTAAGGATGTATTTTTGTTTTGATGTATATGCCTCGCAATATCAGGAATCCGGACTTGCCCCGTATCGTTGTGCTTAATGTTCTAAGTTTGCAACGGAAAACACTTTAGTACAAGATACATGTACCACAACCCCACCTCCCCCGTTCGATCAGCTACCACTCAAATAGTACAAGCTATAAACGCCGTAGGAGATCAAAGCATAGTAAGTTACATAATACCGTAGATGAGACAAGCATTTCTGGCAAAACAAATTGTGTAAAAACGAAAATGTCTAACTTTGAATATATAGGGCGCTCCAGTCGGAGAATCCTGCAGCGAAACATTGAACAAACCTCCCGTCTGAAATGGCTACCACTTCTGCAGTAAAGGAGGAAATTGATACCATTATTACAACTTAAAATACTGAAATGGGTAGAGTTAATACGATGAAGGTCACACTGACAGTTGTCAACATGTAGGTCATACTGGTCATACGAGCTGACTGATCTGACGCACCATGGCCTGGGTTTTGAAGTTCCCTTCGTTGACTGTACCCGCGAATTATTGCAATCAAAATCGAAACATTACCACCTACTATCAGAAGAGAGGGAATGCCATTGTTAACAAGTAGGTCAATAACATGCCATATGAAATGAAAAAAGTCATCATAGGCCTCTGTGGCTATTACGCATTTCTCTCCTTTTTTTTTCAGTTTCCAGAAGACAAGAAGATGTGTGTTCAAGGTGAACAGAAACAGGAATACTGTTCCAATGACTAAAGACGTGTTCTTAGCTGTGTTAATTACTTTTGCTTTAAATGGGTATATGACGGATATCCACCTCTCGACTGTTATTAGCATGACATTCCAGCTCGGACAGTGAACAAAGAAGTATACTGTAAATTGTTGAATGGGACATATTGCTGGGCTAAAGGTATAGAGACTCATTCTAAGGATGTTGGAAAACCACATTGGCAACAACACTCCAATGAGAACAGTAGTATCCACAAGTTCAAGGCTGATTAGTAGGATCCGCGTTGAAGCCTTCCCAACTCGGCGGGCAAGCAACACAGTTATTGTCAAAATATTGAGGCTACTTCCAACAGAACACAGGAAGGGTGGCACAATATACCAGAGCGCCTGCGATACCGCCTGGATTTTGCTACTAGGCACTGGTAACTCTGTCGTCGAAAACATTTCAAAAATGTTGGTAACTGCGACACTGATGGGCGATGAAATAATATGTCCCTCATAACCAGCAAAAGCTTGCCTCATGAATATGAACACTTTCGTTAAGTTCCTGAGGCAGCTGATTTTTGCGATAAATCAGGTGACAGTCATACATGATTAAAGATAAACTTGTGATAACGGTATCAGATTTCGAAGTTCTGTGAAAAAAATCATTTGTAATTATGTGTCCCATTCGCAATTCACTTACACAGCTAAAGGCTTGAACTAGTAACCCTCTACAACAAGTGTCATAGGCGAATAGAATGAGCTTTCCGTCGGCGTCATTTTCCAAATTCAGTTGCATCTCGGAGCGTCTTCCTTTATTCGAAGATAACAACTTCCGAGAACAATGCGTGTTAAAGGAGGTCTCTTACATAACATACTGACACATTGTTTCCTGCAGGAAGGTCCCCATCAAGCCAGAAAGCTGGCTGTCAATCTCTATCAGGGTTGTCTTCTCACGAAGGGAGGTTTCGTTAATTACAAAAAATCTTTCCATTTGTAATTGAAAGCATTTTCTTCCACAGCATGTATATATAGATGCGATGATATCGAAAGGCTACTCATTATGACCAGGACTATTGATGACTATTTTTACGTTAACTTATCTCACCCTGGAGAACCAGCACAACAAACTTGACGGCATGCCTCTGCTGGGCTCTGATCGAGGTATGATATCCTGGAAAAGTCATCCCTGTTCCCGAGGTCATCTTGCTAACACACAGAAAATGGCGAAATCTTGCATCAAAATAACATTTATATGTCAGCGTCTTATAATTATAAAACTAGATGTCGCTGTTCCATCATCGTTGTTATCATCCTAATACTGGCGATTCTATAATTGCTTTAACCATCACCTTGTGATGGGCGCCAACGTGGAAAGAATTCAGGCACTAGGTAAAACCAGAGCGGGACACTGTACGACTTAGGGCTGTACACCACGGCCTGCAGATGGTATGCCTTTGGACAATGTTGGATCGACAGGCAAATATCATTATCATAACCGGTTTGTGAAAACAATCGAGAGCGACACCTGAAACTTTTATGAAAGCCAAATCTTCCATGTAAGCAGATTTCACCACTGCGTATGTTGATTAATTAGAAATCAAATTATTAAGGATCATTCGGTCAATTGGCCGATTTCAAAGGTACATGCATGAATTAAATACCCTAATTACCTATATTAGTAGCAGATATGGCGGTCGTTTGTCAGGGCGTTTGTCAGAGCGATATCTGTCGCCGTTGTAGAAGTTTGAAATGTCTAAGGATAGAAAATCCGGGGGAAAAAGACTCGTATAACAATGTATGCGCCTTACTCTAGGATCAATTGAGAGTTTTGGGCTAGACCATAATCCGCTGGATACAAATTAGGACCGGACACTTCTTCCAGGGGGACAATTTCTACATTTACACCGGTAGAAAAACGGTTGCGTGTCTGCTGCTGCTGCTGGAAAGAACTAATTCTTGTCAAACCGATTTTATTCCAGCGATAGCAATCGCTTATTTACAGAAGATCTTCTGTGTCTGCTGCGCCCGACTAAAGACAACAGTTCTTCCTTAAATCTGCATTTAGTGTCCATATCAAGGACGTTAAAACAGAACCGATGCCGTACAAAAGGTATCAACAACAACATGAGAGGAAGACATTCCCTTGAGTCAGCTGCAATTAGCGTTTGAAATGCCCAAAGATATAAAAATCCGGGGAAAAGAAAGACTCTTTTTACAAAGTACGCGCTTTACTCAATGAGAAATTGAGGGTTGTGAGTGAGACCATAATCCGTCCGAAAACAAATTAGGACCGGACACTCCTTCCAGGTGGTCAAAGTCTACTTCTACACCAGTAGAAAAACGGTTGCGTGTCTGCTGCTGCTGAGAAGATCCAGTTCTTGTCAAACCGGTTTCATTTAGTGTCCATATCAAGGACGTTAAAACACCATGTCAACTGCTGGCTAGAAGAAATTGGGACATAGTTCCTAACTGAATGTGTTCAACGCCTGGTTCATTAGTTAATTTTTTTTGGTAGTGTTTAACGTTTTTCCAGGTTTGTTTCAACTCTTATGAAGAAACCCGCGACATTCGTAAATGTTTCGTGTAGAAACCAGCGGTATTCTTTATTTTTGGCACGCACAACCTCTGGTGCGGGAAACCTTTCCGGCGCGCCTGCAGAGTTTACCCGAACGACAATACACACAGACAGTACATGTACTTTAATTCCGTTTTTTTCGATAAGGAGTTCATGGAAAGTGACTTGGCAGCGGAGAGATTGGCAATAAGGCCTTGATAATGCCATTGGTCCTTTATTAAGGGTGTATTGTTGGTTTGGTATATGCCTCGCAATATCAGGAATCCGGAGTGGTCCCGTATCTTTGTGCTTAATGTGCTCAGTTTGCACGGGAAAATTAGTCATAAAACAACAACCCACATCCCCGTTCGATCGGCTACCACTCAAATAGTACATGTTATAATCGTCGTAGGAGATCAGAGTAAAGTAAGTTACATACCGTAGATGACACAAGCATTTTTGGCAACACAATTGTGTATGGACCAAAAGAAAAAGAAAATATCATACTTCTGATTGATAGGGCGCGCAACTCCGAAATTCCTGCAGTGAAACATTAAAGAAACCGCCAGTCTAAACTGGCTACGCGCGTTGTTTAAACAGGAGACCGATCCGGATCGATCTAGATCGGTTTAGTCTCGCGTATAAAACATATAGTTTGTTGCAGCACGGATGTAGGCCTTCATTGGTCAAGTTTAACCTGAAATTAAATTACAGTCGTACAGGAAACTCTTGCCAGCCCCGCCCGGCAGATGGACGGGATGACACATATTGTGAGGGCGAAGGACCCAGCGACTTTCGATGGATTCAATGTGACATGGTACCAATAGGTGGCGCCATCTTTGATACCATCAGATCATGCAAACGGTCAAAAATGGACAAGAAAGTGTTCCCGATGTGATTCAAAGTGTGTCTGGTCATAGATTCGTGCAAAAATATTCATTTTCACCTGAAAGAACCGCGATGTGATAACCAGAAGAATTATACTCCTAAATTTGATCCGAAACCCCAGGGGTGTTGCAGCTTGAAGATAAATGATAAGGAAATAGCAGATATAGGCCAAACCTTGCCCCACAGCTTGGACGTATACCTTGGCGTATGAGCTCAAACTGAGGGTGAATAATGCCCTTGTCATTGCCATTGGTCCCTTTATGATGTAAAACATTTTGATAATAACCGCGAACTAACAGTAGTACAATGAGTACATATACATGAGGAAATCGATGTCATTATCGACAATAAAGGAAAAAAGAGTGAAATAAATAATTCTATGAGCATATCTGAAGCTAACAAAATAATAGAGAAAAAAACAATTGTTACATTTGTACAACCCCCAGACAGACAACATTATCAAGACAGGCAAGAAGCACTACAGGTGACGATCCACTGTCCAAGCAGATGCAGGGCACTGCCGACGCAGAAAACAGCTTATGAGAATCTGCTCGCTGAAAATGTCGAATTGGAGACCAAATTTCCAACTCGTGCCTTCAGACCCGCTCCGGTATGAAGAACAGAGAGGAATACTAGCCAAAGGGTACCACTCTGACCACAAAGCTGGGGCTCTGTCGTGGTGGAACTCTCCTGGACAGTCGACTTTGCAAATACCAAAACCGGCTGACTGTCTAGCGCGCATCTCAAGAATCAGAAATTCGAAGAATAATCTTACTTCAGATTGATAGGGCGCGCTACTCCGAGATTCCTGCAGCGAAACATTAAACAAACCTCCCGTCTGAACTGGCAACCACTTAAGCAGTAAAGGAGGAAATTGATACCGTGATTGCTGTAGGATAAAAACGAGAGTGCAGCGTAAATGAGCCAATTCAAATCGTTCCTCGGCAACAGATTTGTGTAGCTAGAAACGACAAAAAAAATTAAAATAGGTAGATTTAATACGATAAAGGTCACACTGACGGTAGTCAACATGTAGGTCATGCTGCTCATTCGAGCCGACTGATCTGACGCACTATGCCCCGGATTTTGAAGTTGCCTCCGTTGTTTATACCCCCGAATTACTGCTATCATAATCGAGACATTACAAGCTACTATCACATAGAGAGGAATGCCATTGGTAACAAATAGTTCAAGAACCTGAAATATGAAGTGAAAAAAGTCATCATAACCCTCTATAGCGATTACGCAATCGTCTCTTGCTTCATTTTGTTTCCAGAAGACAAGAAAATGTGTGTTAAAGGCAAACAGAAATAGGAATACTGTTCCAATGACTATAGACGTGTTCTTATTTGTACAAATTATCTTTGCTTTAAATGGGTATATAACGGATATCCACCTCTCGATCGTTACAAGCATGACATTCCACTTAGCACAGTAAGGAAAGAAGTATGCGTTAAATGTGTGAATGGGACACACTGCTGGGATAAAGAAAATGGAAGGTATTCCGGGGATCGATTCGAACCATGCTGGCAGTAACACTCCGAGGAGAACAGCAGTGTCCGTTAGTGCAAGGCTGATTAGTAGGATTCGTGTTGAAGCCTTCCCAAATCGTCGGGCAACCAGCACAATTATTGTCAAAATATTGAGGCCACTTCCAACAGAACAAATGATGGGTGGAACACAGAACCAGATCAATTGCGAGATCGCCCGGATTTCGCTGCTAGCCACTGGCAACTCTGCCGTCGAAAACATTCGAAAATGTTGGATACTGCGATACCGATGGGCGATGAAATAATATATCCCTCATAACCAGCAAGAGCTTACCTCATGAATATCAAAAATTTCATTAAGTTCCTGAGGCAGCTGATTTTTGCGATAAACCTGATAACAGTCATAAAAAGGTATAATTATGATAACGGTATCAGATTTTGAAGTGCTGTGAAAACAATCATTCGTAAATATGTGTCCCAATCGCAAATCACTACATAGCTTAAAGGCTTGAACTATTAACCCTCTGCAACATGTGTCATAGGCGAATACAATGAGCGTTCCCTCGACTTCATTTTCCAAATTCAGTTATATCTCGGAGCGTCTTCCTCTGTTCAAATACAACAACTTCCAAGAACATTACGTGATAAAGTAGGTCTTTTAGTATTCTCTTACAGAACATATACTGTCACATTGTTTCCTGCAGAAGTCCTCATCAAGCCAGAAAGCTGTCTGTCAATCTCAATCAGAGTTGTCGTGTCACGAGGGGAGGTCTGGCTAATTACAAAAAAATCCCATTTGTAATTGAATGTATTTTCATCAACTATATATAACCAAGATGAAGTTGAAGGCTCACTAACTTGCGTTAACTTTTCTCACCCTGGAGTCGGCTGAGCTCTGACGTGTCTGATCGAGGTATACTTTCTTAGAAAATGTCATCCCTGTTTCCGAGGTCATCTCGCTAACTACCAGAAATGGTTAAACCTTTCATCAAAATCACCATTAGAGGTCAACGTCTTATAAATATTGAAATTGCTTGTAGATGTCGCTGTTCCATCATCGTTGTTATCATCCTAATACTGACGATTCTAATTGCTTTAACCATAATATGAAAGTCAGCTTTAGGATGGGCGCCAACGTGGAAAGAATTCATCAACTAGGTACATGTACACTTAGAGCAGGACACTGTAAGACTGAGCGCACTAACCAACGGCCTGGAGAAGGCATGCTTGCAGATTGGCAAATATCATTATTTTATCATTACCGGATTGTGGAAACCAATCTACATGTAGACAGCTAGAGCGTCGCCTGAACTTTTGTAAAAGCATACTGCTCCTCCTTTTGAGCAGACTTCATCACTGTCTAAGTTGATGAACTAGAAATTAAATCACTAAGGACTTAGTTGATCAAAAGGTCGTCTTCAAAGGATGTATATGTATTAATTGAGTACCCTAATTATGTACCTTGTAGCCGATATGGCGAACAGTCGTTTGTCAGGGTGATTTATGTTGCCGGTGTAGAAATTTTAAATGCCCAAGGATAGAAAATCCGGGGAAAGAAAGACTCTTATTACAATGTATGCGCCTTCCCTCAATGAGAAATTGAGAGTTGTTCGCTAGACCATAATCCGACAGAACACAAATTAGGACCGGACTCTTCTTCCAGGGAGACAATTTCTAAAATATCTCCAAACACCATGTCAACTGCTGGCTTGAAGAAATTAATACATAGTCCCTTCCTGAATGTGTTCAACGCCTAGTTCACTGGTTAACATTGTTTTGGTAGTGTTTAACGTTTTTTCTGTTTTATTTCAACTTTTGTGTAGAAACCCGCGACATTCGTTAATTTTTGGCACGCACAACCTCTGGCGCGGGAAACCTTTCTGGCAAACCGGCAGCGTGCACCCGAGCGATATTACACCCAGTCATTTCTTCGATTCCATTTGTGTGTATAATTAGATGACGGAAACTTCTACTGTAAAGAGTGCATAAAAGATGACTTGGCAGCGGAAAGCTTGGTTATAAGGCCCTTGATCATGCCATTGGTCCTTCATCAAGGCTGTATTTTTGGTTTGATATATGTCTCACAATATCAGGAATCCGGACTTGCCCTGTATCGCTGTACTTAATGTGCTAAGTTTGCAAAGGAAAACAAGTCATAAACTTTAGTACAATTTACAACAACCCCACCTCCCGTTCGATCGGCTACCACACAAATAGTACATGCTATAAACGCCGTAGGAGATCAAAGCAACGTAAAATACATAATACTGTAGATGAGACAAGCATTTCTGGCAAAACAAATTGTGTAAAAACGAAAATATCTCACTTCGAATTGATAGGGCGCGCCAGTCGGAGATTCCTGCAGCGAAACATTAAACAAACCTCCCGTCTGAACTGGCTACCACTTAAGCAGTAAAGGAGGAAATTGATACCATTATTACTGTAGGACAAAAACGTGAGAATATCGTGAATGAGCCAAGTTAAACCATTCGCTGGCAACAGATTTGTGTAGGAAGAAACAATATAAAATTCTGAAAAGGGTAGAGTTAATACGATGAAGGTCACACTGACAGTTGTCAACATGTAGGTCATACTGGTCATACGAGCTGACTGATCTGACGCACAATTGCCTGAGTTTTGAAGTTCCCTTCGTTGACTGTACCCGCGAATTACTGCAATCAAAATCGAAACATTACAAGCTACCATAACAAGGAAGGGAATGCCATTGTTAACAAGTAGGTCAATAACATGCCATATGAAATGAAAAAAGTCATCATAGGCCTCTGTGGCTATTACGCATTTCTCTCCTTTTTTTTCCAGTTTCCAGAAGACAAGAAGATGTGTGTTCAAGGCGAACAGAAACAGGAATACTGTTCCAATGACTAAAGACGTGTTCTTAGCTGTGCAAATTATTTTTGCTTTAAATGAGTAAATGACGGAAATCAACCTCTCGACCGTTATTAGCAGGACACTCCAACTCGCACAGTGAAGAAAGAAGTATGCTGTAAATTTGTGAATGGGACAAATTGCTCGGACTAAGGTAATAGGACTCATTCCCAGACTCAATTCGAACCATCCTGGCAAGAACACTCCAAGGAGTACAGCAGTATCCACAAGTGCAAGGCTGATTAGTAGAATCCGCGTTGAAGCCTTCCCTACTCGGCGGGCAAGCAACACAGTTATTGTCAAAATATTGAGGCTGCTTCCAACAGAACACAGGAAGGGTGGCACAATGTACCAGAGCGCCTGCGAGACCGCCTGGATTTTACTGCTAGCCACTGGTAACTCTGTCGTCGAAAACATTTCGAAAACGTTGCTAACTGCGACACCAATGGGCGATGAAATAATAAAACCCTCATAACCAGCAAGAGCTTGCCTCATGAATATGAACAATTTCGTTAAGTTCCTGAGGCAGCTGATTTTTGCGATAAACCTGATGACAGTCATATATATGATTATAGATAAACTTGTGATAACGGTATCAGATTTCGAAGTTCTGTGAAAACAATCATTCGTAATTATGTCTCCCATTCGCAAATCACTTACATAGCTTAAAGGCTTGAACTAGTAACCCTCTACAGCAGGTGTCACAGGCGAATGCAATGAGCGTTCCCTCGACGTCATATTCCAAATTCAGTTTCATATCGGAGCGTCTTCCTTTATCGAAGATATCAACTTATGAAAACATTGCGTGATAAAGTAAGTCTCGTAAAGAATATACTCGGCTGACACATTGTTTCCTGTAGGAAAGTCCCCATCAAACCGGAAAGCTGGCTGTCAATCTCTGTCAGAGTTGTCGTGTCATGAGGGAAGGTCTGGCTAATTACACAAAATCCCCGTTTGTAATTGAATGTATTTTCATCAACTATATATAGACAAGATGAGGTTGAAGGCTCACTTACTTACGTTAACTCATCTCTCCCTGGAGTCGGCTGATCTCTGACATGTCTGATCGAGGCATGATGTCCTAGAAATGTCATCCCTGTTCCTGAGGTCATCTCCTAACACACCAAAAATGCTTTAACCTTGCATCAAAATCAGTCACCATCAGATGTCATCGACTTTATAAGAATATTGACATTGCATGTCGATGTCGCTGTTCCATCATCGTTGTTATCATCCTAATACTGACGATTCTAATTGCTTTAACCATAATATGAAAGTCAGCCTTAGGATGAGCGCCAACGTGGAAAGAATTCATCAACTAGGTACTTGTACACTTAGAACAGGACTCTGTAAGACTAAGCGCTTCAACCAACGGCCTGGAGAAGGGCATGCTTGCAGATTGGCAAATATCATTTATCATAACGGATTGTGGAAACCAATCTACATGTAGACAGCTAGAGCGTCGCCTGAACTTTTATAAAAGCATACTCCTCCTTTTCAGCAGACTTCATCACTGTCTAAGTTGATGAACTAGAAATTAATTCACTAAGGACTTAGGTGATCAACTGGTCATCTTCAAAGGATGTGCATGTATTACTTAGGTACCCTAATTATGTACCTTGTAGCCGATATGGCGAACAGTCGGTTGTCAGGGTGATTTCTGTTGCCGGTGTAGAAGTTTGAAATGCCCAAGGATAGAACATCCGGGGAAAGAAAGACTCTTATTACAAAGTACGCGCCTTAGTACTCAATGAGAAATTGAGGTTCGTGAGTGAGACCATAATCCGTAAGAATACAAATTAGGACCGGACACTCCTTCCAGGTGGTCAAATTCTACTTCTACATCGGAAGAAAAACGATTGCGTGTCTGCTGCTGCTGAAAAGAACCAATTCTTGTCAAACTGGTTTTGTTTCAGCAATAACAGTCGCTTATTTACAGAAAATCTTCTGTGTCTGCTGCGCCCGGCCAAATTGTGACGTTGTCCAGTCCTTAACTGAATGAGTTCAATGCCTGGTTCATTAGTTTACTTCTTTTTTTGTAGTGTTTGACGTTTTTCCTGTTTTGTTTCAACTCTTTTGTTGAAATCCGCGGCATTCGTTTATTTTTATCACGCACAACCTCTAGCGCGGGAAACCTTTCCGGCGCGCCGGCAGAGTGCACCCGAACGGATAATACAGTCACTCAGATCTTTATCATTTTTAGTATAAATAGATGACGGAAACTACTACTGCGGAGTGCATGGAAGGTGACTGGGCAGCGGACAGCTTGGTAATAAGGCCCTTAATAATGCCATTGGTCCTTTGTTAAGAATGTATTGTTGGTTTGATACTTGCCTCCCAATATCTGGAATTCGTGGTTGCTCCGTGCCGTTGTTAAGTGCTTAATGTGCCAAGTTTGTACGGGAAACAAGTCATTAACTTAGTACAAGACACAACAACCCCACCTCCTCCATTCGATCGGCTAGCACTCAAACAGCACATGTAGAAATCGATGTTATTATCGCCGGAGAGTAGAGCAAGTTACATATACTCTCTTTTCAACCTGCTCTTTTACACATTAATAGTTGTTGGTATTACCAAGTCTACAACGACGAACCTTTCATTGTGTAAAAAAGGGTATAAGTAATACCGTACATGAACCAAGCGCTCTGGTAACAGATTTACACCACTTGAGGCTTGAGGCTTGAAATATTAACCCTCCACAACCGGTGTTTATGGGGAATCCGATACGCGTTCCCTAGACATCATGTCCCAATTCAGTTACTTCGAGGAGTGTGGTTTTTCTTTATTCAAAGACGACACCTTCCGAGAACATTGCCTGATCAAGTACGTCCATTAGACTACCAGATCATATTGGTGCGCGTTGTTTAGACAGGAGATCGATCCGGATCGATCTAGATCGGTTTGGTCTCGCGTATTAAACGGCACTACAGTCGTTGAGGTGAGGTTTTCACAGTGACGTCACGGTGAAGATTCTCGCCTCCACGTATTCTGGATTCTTTCCGAGATGAAATCTTTGGCCAAAATAGCTACAACCTATACATTTTGTTTCATTTTTAGAGACTGAGGGGAGACGTTTACAGCGCCTTCGATGGATTTTATTCGATGCACCATAATCGGAAGCGCCGCCTTTAATACCACACAGCTCCGAGAAATGTTTTCTGATATGATTTTAAAATAATATTACCCTGGCTATCACATAGCCGTTGCCTTATGAATTGTTTAAATATTATTCCACTAATATATGAACAGGTGATTTTTACACACATCGGGCCCACTTTGGACCAATTTTGAAAACATATACATGTAGTTTGTTGCAGCACGGATGTAGGCTTTCATTTCTCAAGTTTGACCTGAAATTAAACTACAGGAAACTTTTGCCAGCCCCGCCCAGCAGATGGACGGTATGCCACATATTGTGTGGGCGAAAGACCCAGTGACTTTCTACAGATTCCATGTGATAGGGAACCAATAGGTGGCGTCATCTTTGATGCCAGATAGGTCATGGAAACGGTCAAAAATGGGCAAGAAAGACAGTGTTCCCAGTGTAATACAAAGTGTGTCTGGTCATAGATTCGTTCAAAAATATTCATTTTCACCTAAATGAACCGCCCTGTGATTACCAGAAGAATTCTACTCCTAAATTTGATTGAAAAACCCCAGGGGTGTTGTGACTTGAAGTTAAACGATAAGGAATTAGCAGATATAGGCCAAACCTCGCCCCACAGCTTGGACTCGTATGTTGGCGTATGAGCTCAAACTGGGGGTGAATAATGCTTTTCATTGTCATTGGTCCCTTTATGATGTAAAAACATTTTGATAATAACCGCGAACTAACAGTAGTACAATGTGTACATATACTTGAGGAAATCGATGTCTTTATCGACAATAAAGGAAAAAAGAGTGAAATAATTAATTTTATGAGCATAACTGAAGCTAACAAAATAAAAGAGAACAAAACTATTGTTATATTTGTACAACCCCAAGACAGACAACAACATTATCAAGACAGGCAAGAAGCACGACAGGTGACGATCCACTGTCCAAGCACATACAGGGCACTGCCGACGCAGAAAACAGCTTACGAGAATCTGCTCGCTTAAAATGTCGAATTGGACACCAAATTTCCAACTCGTGCTTTCAGACCCGATGCCGTGTGAAGAACAGAGAGGAATACTGGCCAAAGGACACCACTCTGACCACAAAGCTGGGGCTCTGTCGTGGTGGAACTCTCTTGTCGACTTTGCTACCAAAACCGACTGACTGTCTAGCGTGCATCTCAAAAATCAGAAAGTGGAAGAAGAATCTTACTTCAGATTTATAGGGCGCGCTACTCAGAGATTCCTGCAGTGAAACATTAAACAAACCTCCCGTCTAAACTGGCTACCACTTAAGCAGTAAAGGAGGAAATTGATACCATGATTGCTGTAGGATAAAAACGAGAGTGCAGCGTAAATGAGCCAATTCAAATCGTTCCTCGGCAACAGATTTGTGTAGGTAGAAACGACGAAAAATATTAAAAGAGGGAGAGTTAATACGATAAAGGTCACACTGACAGTTGTCAACATGTAGGTCATGCTGCTCATTCGAGCCGACTGATCTGACGCACTATGCCCCGGATTTTGAAGTTGCCTCCGTTGTTTATACCCCCGAATTACTGCTATCATAATCGAGACATTACAAGCTACTATCACATAGAGAGGAATGCCATTGGGAACAAATAGTTCAAGAACCTGAAATATGAAGTGAAAAAAGTCATCATAAGCCTCTGTAGCGATTACGCAATCGTCTCTTGCTTCATTTTGTTTCCAGAAGACAAGAAAATGTGTGTTAAAGGCAAACAGAAACAGGAATACTGTTCCAATGACTATAGACGTGTTCTTATTTGTACAAATTATCTTTGCTTTAAATGGGTATATAACGGATATCCACCTCTCGATCGTTACAAGCATGACATTCCACTTAGCACAGTAAGGAAAAAAGTATGCGTTAAATCTGTGAATGGGACACACTGCTGGGATAAAGAAAATGGAAGGTATTCCGGGGATCGATTCGAACCATTCTGGCAGCAACACTCCGAGGAGAACAGCAGTGTCCGCAAGTGCAAGGCTGATTAGTAGGATTCGTGTTGAAGCCTTCCCAAATCGTCGGGCAACCAGCACAATTATTGTCAAAATATTGAGGCCACTTCTACAGAACAAATGATGGGTGGAACACAGAACCAGATCAATTGCGAGATCGCCCGGATTTCGCTGCTAGCCACTGGTAACTCTGCCGTCGAAAACATTCGAAAATGTTGGAAACTGCGATACCGATGGGCGATGAAATAATATATCCCTCATAACCAGCAAGAGCTTGCCTCATGAATATGAAAAATTTCATTAAGTTCCAGAGGCAGCTGATTTTTGCGATAAACCTGATAACAGTCATAAAAAGGTATAATTATGATAACGGTATCAGATTTTGAAGTGCTGTGAAAACAATCATTCGTAAATATGCTTAATATATATATTATATAGCTTAAAGGCTTGAACTATTAACCCTCTGCAACATGTGTCATAGGCGAATACAATGAGCGTTCCCTCGACTTCATTTTCCAAATTCTGTTATATCTCGGAGCGTCTTCCTCTGTTCAAAGACAACAACTTCCAAGAACATTACGTGATAAAGTAGGTCTTTTAGTATTCATCTCTTACAGAACATATACTGTCACATTGTTTCCTGCAGAAGTCCTCATCAAGCCAGAAAGCTGTCTGTCAATCTCAATCAGAGTTGTCGTGTCACGAGGGGAGGTCTGGCAAATTACAAAAAAATCCCATTTGTAATTGAATGTATTTTCATCAACTATATATAACCAAGATGAAGTTGAAGGCTCACTAACTTGCGTTAACTTTTCTCACCCTGGAGTCGGCTGAGCTCTGACGTGTCTGATCGAGGTATACTTTCTTAGAAAATGTCATCCCTGTTTCCGAGGTCATCTCGCTAACTACCAGAAATGGTTAAACCTTTCATCAAAATCACCATTAGAGGTCAACGTCTTATAAATATTGAAATTGCTTGTAGATGTCGCTGTTCCATCATCGTTGTTATCATCCTAATACTGACGATTCTAATTGCTTTAACCATAATATGAAAGTCAGCTTTAGGATGGGCGCCAACGTGGAAAGAATTCATCAACTAGGTACATGTAGACTTAGAGCAGGACACTGTAAGACTGAGCGCACTAACCAACGGCCTGGAGAAGGCATGCTTGCAGATTGGCAAATATCATTATTTTATCATTACCGGATTGTGGAAACCAATCTACATGTAGACAGCTAGAGCGTCGCCTGAACTTTTGTAAAAGCATACTGCTCCTCCTTTTAAGCAGACTTCATCACTGTCTAAGTTGATGAACTAGAAATTAAATCACTAAGGCCTTAGTTGATCAACTGGTCGTCTTCAAAGGATGTATATGTATTAATTGAGTACCCTAATTATGTACCTTGTAGCCGATATGGCGAACAGTTGTTTGTCAGGGTGATTTATGTTGCCGGTGTAGAAATTTTAAATGCCCAAGGATAGAAAATCCGGGGAAAGAAAGACTCTTATTACAATGTATGCGCCTTCCCTCAATGAGAAATTGAGAGTTGTTCGCTAGACCATAATCCGACAGAACACAAATTAGGACCGGACTCTTCTTCCAGGGAGACAATTTCTAAAATATCTCCAAACACCATGTCAACTGCTGGCTTGAAGAAATTAATACATAGTCCCTTCCTGAATGTGTTCAACGCCTAGTTCACTGGTTAACATTGTTTTGGTAGTGTTTAACGTTTTTTCTGTTTTGTTTCAACTTTTGTGTAGAAACCCGCGACATTCGTTAATTTTTGGCACGCACAACCTCTGGCGCGGGAAACCTTTCTGGCAAACCGGCAGCGTGCACCCGAGCGATATTACACCCAGTCATTTCTTCGATTCCATTTTTGTGTATAATTAGATGACGGAAACTTCTACTGTAAAGAGTGCATAGAAGATGACTTGGCAGCGGGAAGCTTGGTTATAAGGCCCTTGATCATGCCATTGGTCCTTCATCAAGGCTGTATTTTTGGTTTGATATATGTCTCACAATATCAGGAATCCGGACTTGCCCCGTATCGTTGTACTTAATGTGCTAAGTTTGCAAAGGAAAACAAGTCATAAACTTTAGTACAATTTACAACAACCCCACCTCCCGTTCGATCGGCTACCACTCAAATAGTACATGCTATAAACGCCGTAGGAGATCAAAGCAACGTAAAATACATAATACTGTAGATGAGACAAGCATTTCTGGCAAAACAAATTGTGTAAAAACGAAAATATCTCACTTCGAATTAATAGGGCGCGCCAGTCGGAGATTCCTGCAGCGAAACATTAAACAAACCTCCCGTCTGAACTGGCTACCACTTAAGCAGTAAAGGAGGAAATTGATACCATTATTACTGTAGGACAAAAACGTGAGAATATCGTGAATGAGCCAAGTTAAATCATTCGCTGGCAACAGATTTGTGTAGGAAGAAACAATATAAAATACTGAAATGGGTAGAGTTAATACGATGAAGGTCACACTGACAGTTGTCAACATGTAGGTCATACTGGTCATACGAGCAGACTGATCTGACACACGATGGCCTGGGTTTTGAAGTTCCCTCCGTTGACTGTACCTGCGAATTACTGCAATCAAAATCGAAACATTACAAGCTACTATCACAAGGAAGGGAATGCCATTGTTAACAAGTAGGTCAATAACATGCCATATGAAATGAAAAAAGTCATCATAGGCCTCTGTGGCTATTACGCATTTCTCTCCTTTTTTTCCAGTTTCCAGAAGACAAGAAGATGTGTGTTCAAGGCGAACAGAAACAGGAATACTGTTCCAATGACTAAAGACGTGTTCTTAGCTGTGCAAATTATTTTTGCTTTAAATGGGTAAATGACGGAGATCAACCTCTCGACCGTTATTAGCATGACACTCCAACTCGCACAGTGAAGAAAGAAGTATGCTGTAAATTTGTGAATGGGACAAATTGCTTGGACTAAGGTAATGGGACTCATTCCGAGACTCAATTCGAACCATCCTGGCAAGAACACTCCAAGGAGAACAGCAGTATCCACAAGTGCAAGGCTGATTAGTAGAATCCGCGTTGAAGCCTTCCCTACTCGGCGGGCAAGCAACACAGTTATTGTCAAAATATTGAGGTTGCTTCCAACAGAACACAGGAATGGTGGCACAATGTACCAGAGCGCCTGCGATACCGCCTGGATTTTGCTTCTAGCCACTGGTAACTCTATCGTCGAAAACATTTCGAAAACGTTGGTAACTACGACACCAATGGGCGATGAAATAATATAACCCTCATAACCAGCAAGAGCTTGCCTCATGAATATGAACAATTTCGTTAAGTTCCTGAGGCAGCTGATTTTTGCGATAAACTTAATGACAGTCATATATAATTATGGATATAATTATGATACCGGTATCAGATTTCGAAGTTCTGTGAAAATAATCATTCGTAATTATGTGTCCCATTCGCAAATCACTTACATAGCTTAAAGGCTTGAACTATTAACCCTCTTCAACAGGTGTCATAGGGCTACACACCACTAATAGATTTTAAGCCATCAACTGCCATAACTTTTTCCCAATATCTCACTCGAAGCTAATATTTGCAGGACAGAAAGACCTTATCCAGAGCAAAAATCCATAGAATTTTTGACAGGTCATCACCATGATAATTTCAGGGTTTGGGGGTCTGATGTTTTTTGGGTCGATTTTGTCTTAATTTCGCGCGTCCACCACGTTTCACGGCTCAGCAGGTTAATTGGATCCCCAAATCCACGCCGGTGAACATATGAGGCTCAAAGTTCATCAGAATGTTTGCAACATATTTTGTGGGCGAAGGACACAGTGACTTTCGACGGATTCAATGTGATAGGGAACCAATAGGTGGCGCCATCTTTGATACCAGACAGGTCATGCAAACGGTCAAAAATTGGCAAGAAAGTGTTCCCGGTGTAAAAGGAATGGACGTCCTAGGAATGCAGGACCCCATACAATAGCTGTGTATTGTCAGCGTATGTGGCTAATGGTTTAGTTAGGGTTAGCTACTATACTTCAACAAAGGAACTCGGCGACTCTATTCACTTTAACAAAAGGACCGGACTTAGATTCCGGGGGACTTGCATTTCTTTTACACCGGTGTGATGCAAAGTGTGTCTGGTCATAGATTTGTTGGAAAATATCTATTTTCACCTGAAAGAACCTCTCTGTGATAACCAGAAGAATTCTACTCCTAAATTTGATCCGAAACCCCGGGGGTGTTGTGGTTGAAGTTAAACGATAAGGAATTAGCAGAGGCCAAACCTCGCCCCACAGCTTGGACTCGTATGTTGGCGTATGGTCTCACTAGCCGGTGAGGAGGCCAGGCCTACCTGCCTCCAAAAATGACGCGACGTCATTTCATGCATACCCCTGTTACAGGGATGTAGACTTGGCAGTACCTTTCTGTCACACAAACCTATACATTTCTGAATAGCTTGTCACTTGTAGAATACATCTGTCCAAGTATCAACGTCCTCTAGACATACAGTCATGCATAGACTGATGCAGCACAATGCATGAGACACCCTGTATGTTAAAGCAAATTTGAAAAATTTCACCTTTATGCCTTATAACTTCAAGATTAACAAGGATGGTGAAAAAAATTTTTTGATACACCTACTCATCACCTTGAGAAAGCCAACTGACGACTATTTTAATCTTTTATATAAAAATAGGCTGTCGTTGCGGCTTTTGTTTGAGTTTTTTGCCCTCGAAATTTTACCTTGAGAAAATGTGCAATCTCACAGGAACCAGTCGAAGTCAACATCATGTTGAGCTATAAATAGCATGCGAGGCCTTCTCACCGCGTATTAGTGCACAGAAGAAATTGGTATTTTCCTCAAATAATCGTCAGAGCTACCCCTTCACAAACAACATATGTCGGACATTTACATTTGAACAAGTACCAGTAGGGATAGAGTAGGCCCATCTGTATCCATGGTAATCACTCGAGATTGAAGAACTAGTTTTTTGGATGAGCTCAAACTGAGGGTGAATAATGCCCTTGTCATTGCCATTGGTCCCTTTATGATGTAAAACATTTTGACAATAACCGCGAACTAACAGTAGTACAATGTGTACATATTAATGAGGAAATCGATGTCATTATCGACAATAAAGGAAAGAAGATTGAAATAATTAATTCTATGAGCATATCTTAAGGTGACAAAATTATAGAGAAAAAATCAGTTTATTACATTTGTTCGACAGTCAACATTATCAAGCCAAACAAGAAGCACTACAGGTGACGATCCACTGTCCAAGCACATACAGGGCACTGCCGACTCAGAAAACAGCTTATGAGAATCTGCTCGATGTAAATGTGGAATTGGAGACCAGATTTCCAACTCTTGCCTTCAGACCCGCTCCCGGATGAAGAATAGAGAGGAACACTGGCCAAAAGAGACCACTCTGACCACAAAGCTGGGGCTCTGTCGTGGTGGAACTCGCCTGGAAAGTCGACTTTGCTAATACCAAAACCGGCTAACGGTCTAACGTGCATCTCAAAAATCTGGAAGTAGATTAATAGAATCTTACTTCAGATTTTTAGGGCGCGCCATTTAACGTTTTTTTCAGTTTTGTTTCAATTCTTATGTAGAAACCCGCGACATTCGTTAATTTTTAGCACGCACAACCTCTGGCGCGGGAAACCTTTCCGGCAACCCGACAGACTGCACCCGAGCGATATTACACCCAGTCATTTCTTTGATTCCATTTTTGTGTAGATGACAGAAACTTCCACTGTAAAGAGTAAATGGAAGATGTCTTGGCAGCGGAAAGACAGTCGACTTTGCTAATACCAAAACCGGCTGACTGTCTATAGGGTGCATCTCAAAAATCAGTAAGTAGAAGAAGAATCTTACTTCAGATTTATAGGGCGCGCTACTCCGAGATTCCTGCAGTGAAACATTAAACAAACCTCCCGTCTGAACTGGCGACCACTTAAGCAGTAAAGGAGGAAATTGATACCATTATTACTGTAGGACAAAAACGTGAGAATATCGTAAATGAGCCAAGTTAAATCTTTATGTAACGATGCATTTGTGTAGGAAAAAACAATATAGAATACTGAAATGGGTAGTGTTAATACGATGAAAGTCACACTGATAGTTGTCAACATATAGGTCATACTGGTCATACCAGCCAACTGACCTGACGGACCATGGCCTGAGTTTTGAAGTTGCTTCCGTTGATTGTAACCACCAATTACTGCAATCAAAATCGAAACATTACAACCTACAATCAGAAGGAAGGGGATGCCACTGATAAAAAGTAGGTCAATAATATGCCATATGGAGGAAAAAAAGTCATTATAGGCCTCTGTGGCTTTAACGCAACCGTCTCTTGTTTCTTTCTGTTTCCAGAAGACAAGAAGATGTGTGTTCAAGGCGAACAGAAACAGGAATACTGTTCCAATGACTATAGACGTGTTCTTAGCTGTGCAAATTATATTTGCTTTAAATGGGTATATGACGGATATCCACCTCTCGACCGTTATTAGCAAGACATTCCAGCTCGCACAATGAAGAAAGAAGTATGCTGTAAATATGTGAATGGGACATAATGCTGGGATTAAGGTAATGCTTCTCATTCCCAGGCTGTTATCAAACCACAATGGCAACAACACTCCAAGGAGTACAGCAGTATCCACAAGTGCAAGGCTGATTAGCAGAATCCGCGTTGAAGCCTTCCCAACTCTACGGACAAGCAACACAGTTATTGTCAAAATATTGAGGCTACTTCCAACAGAACACAGGAAGGGTGGCACAATGTACCAGAGCGCCTGCGATACCGCCTGGAATTTGCTTCTAGCCACTGGTAACTCGGCCGTCGAAAACATTCGAAATGTTGCTAACTGCGACACCAGTGGGCGATGAAATAATATAACCCTCATAACCAGCAAGAGCTTGCATCATGAATATGAACAATTTCGTTAAGTTCCTGAGGCAGTTGATTTTTGCGATAAACCTGATGACAGTCATATATGATTATAGATAAACTTGTGATAACGGTATCAGATTTCGAAGTTCCGTGAAAACAATCATCAGTAGTTATGTGTCCCATTCGCAATTCACTTACACAGCTTAAAGGCTTGAACTATCAACCCTCTACAACAGGTGTCATAGGCGAGTACAATGAGCGTTCCCTCGACTTCATTTTCCAAATTCTGTTATATCTCTGAGCGTCTTCCTCTGTTCAAAGACAACAACTTCCATGAACATTACATGATAAAGTAGGTCTTTTAGTATTCATCTCTTACAGAACATATACTGTCACATTGTTTCCTGCAGAAGTCCTCATCAAGCCAGAAAGCGGTCTGTCAATCTCAATCAGAGTTGTCGTGTCACGAGGGGAGGTCTGGCTAATTACAAAAAAATCCCATTTGTAATTGAATGTATTTTCATCAACTATATATAACCAAGATGAAGTTGAAGGCTCACTAACTTGCGTTAACTTTTCTCACCCTGGAGTCGGCTGAGCTCTGACGTGTCTGATCGAGGTATAATTTCTTAGAAAATGTCATCCCTGTTTCCGAGGTCATCTCGCTAACTACCAGAAATGGTTAAACCTTTCATCAAAATCACCATTAGAGGTCAACGTCTTATAAATATTGACATTGCATGTAGATGTCGCTGTTCCATCATCGTTGTTATCATCCTAATACTGACGATTCTAATTGCTTTAACCATAATATGAAAGTCAGCTTTAGGATGGGTGCCAACGTGGAAAGAATTCATCAACTAGGTACTTGTACACTTAGAACAGGACTCTGTAAGACTAAGCGCTTCAACCAACGGCCTGCAGAAGGGCATGCTTGCAGATTGGCAAATATCATTTATCATAACGGATTGTGGAAACTAATCTACATGTAGACAGCTAGAGCGTCGCCTGAACTTTTATAAAAGCATACTCCTCCATTTGAGCAGACTTCATCACTGTCTAAGTTGATGAACTAGAAATTAAATCACTAAGGACTTAGTTGATCAACTGGTCGTCTTCAAAGGATGTATATGTTTTAATTAAGTACCCTAATTATGTACCTTGCAGCAGATATGGCGAACAGTCGTTTGTCAGGGTGATTTCTTTTGCCGGTGTAGAAGTTTGAAATGCCCAAGGATAGAAAATCCGGGGAAAAGAAAGACTCTTATTTAAATGTACGCGCCTTACTCAATGAGAAATTGAGGGTTGTGCGCTAGACCATAATCCGTCAGAACACAAATTAGGACCGGACACTTCTTCCAGGGGGACAGTTCTACATCTACACCGGTAGAAAAACGGTTGCGTGTCTGCGACTGCTGCTGGAAAGAACCAATTCTTTTCAAACCGCGTCTTCCTTTATCGAAGATATCAACCTCCGAAAACATTGCGTGATAAAGTAAGTCTCGTACAGAATATACTCGGCTGACACATTGTTTCCTGTAGGAAAGTCCCCATCAAACCAGAAAGCTGGCTGTCAATCTCTGTCAGAGTTGTCGTGTCATGAGGGAAGGTCTGGCTAATTACACAAAATCCCCGTTTGTAATTGAATGTATTTTCATCAACTATATATAGACAAGATGAGGTTGTAGGCTCACTAACTTACGTTAACTTATCTCACCCTGGAGTCGGTAGAGCTCTGACATGTCTGATCGAGGTATGATTTCCTAGAAAATGTCATCCCTGTTTCCGATGTCTTCTCGGTAACTTGTAGAAAATGATAACATCTTGCATCAAAATCACAATTAGAGGTCAACGTCTTATAAATATTGAAATTGCATGTAGATGTCGTTGTTCCATCAGCATTGTTATCATTCTAATACTGACGATTCTAATTGCTTTAAACCAGGTTCATTAGTTAACTTTTTTTCTTGTAGTGTTTAACATGTTTTCAGTTTTATTTCATCTATTATGTGGAAACCCGCGACATTCGTTAATTTTTAGCACGCACACCTCTGGCGCGGGAAACCTTTCCAGTGCACCGACAGAGTGCACTCGAGCGATATTACACCCAGTCATTTCTTTGATTCCATTTTGTGTCATTCAAACTTACCTATGGAACACTTTTGCATGTTACTCCATTTGGGCTCAAACACAAGAGTATCCCTTTAATTTTCTAAAGGGAGAACTGAGTTAACAGCTCGGCCGCCAGGCGGCGCCCTGACCGATCCCGCGAGATCGCGCCGATCTCATGCCGCCATATTCAGTCTTTACTCTTGTGCTTCTACGAAGCACATCGTTTTTTCAAAGCTGCCGTGAATTCGATTTAAAACCAAATTCAACCAGCCAAGTCTAGACGATTTTTGGGTTCATTCACCTACGGAGTAGACCGCCAAACTAATCTTGGCATTAGTATTGTCCAGTCTATTTAATTATAGACATTTTCTTAGCTAGCTTAGTCGACCCGGCTCCATTATTTTGATCTTGGTAGGGTAGAGTTAAGTAGGCTATTCTCCGCTCTATTGTAATGAACAAGACTCAGATCCATTGCAATAGTGTTTAATTCAAGTAGGCATGTTTTCTTTTCCATTAATTATTGCGTCCTTTCTGGCCTACTTGGGGTTCCCAGTGTTTTTATTGTCATTGGTACCATTTTTTATATGGCGTACCCCTCCGACGGCATCCTTTGTCTCACCACAAAGGAATGCGTCTGGTGGCGGGAAACGGGCCGCGAAGACGCCTAAACCCTCTTCCGGTTCCGTTTCCGGGCATATAACCCGGAGGTCTAGCAAACCTCCCGCCACCACCCCTTCCGTCAGCCGAGTTCCGGTTCCGGCCGCGGCTGCGAAGGATGCGGGATCTGACATTATTAATGTCTGTGGTCCCAAGGGAGACTTACATCCAATAAGTCTCCAAGGGTTTAATATACCCCGGACCTCAGGGAACCTTCCGGTTCCCCTGTCGTCCGCTCCCCCGAGTACAAGCCCTTTGTACCCGCGGGAGCACCCTGCTTCCGGTCCGCCGATTGCAGTTCCGGTTACTGACGCGGGTTCCCGTTTTTCAGTAACCGAAGACTCTACTGGGGGTTTTTCTCAGTCTTTACTGCGAAATAACCCCAGTCCTCACGGACACAGTAGAGTAGGGCCGGACCTTATAACGCCACCTCCGAAACGCCATGCGTCTTCGGTAACAGCGTTTCCGCCCTCCGTACCTCCTTCTAAAAGGGCTTCCGGTAGCTCCATACCGGCGAAGGAGTTACGGGCATTTCCGGTTTCGGACTTCGTCCTACCGGAAATGCAGGCACCTTCCTACGTTGGCCAACCTCTTGGGTGGAACCAACCGGAAGTGCCACCCCCTCCTCGTAGCAGAGGCGTCGTTCCCATGGAACGAGCTACGCAGAGAGGACATCTGAACTCTGGTTCAGAATATGGGCAACTTCCGCTTCCGGAAGACCCATTCGCCCGCACATACGGCTTCCAGGGTTCGCTTATGCGCTCACCCTCGCCTCAACCGCCCGTCGTTGAGAGAAGCCGCACGTCGGGTCCGGAACCCGAGTCGGGACAGCAACTGTCCCAGCTCATCCAGATGGTAGCAGGTCTTTCTGATAGACTCAGCCATCTGGAGCAGGGTTCCGGTTCCTCTGGTGCGCCTGGTCCCATCGGATACCCACCATCCGACTCCTCTATTTTAGAGGAATTTTCTGAGAACGAGAGTTCTCAGCCAGGCTACCGCTCCCCCAATCAGGAGGAGCTGTCACCAGAGGAGGCCAGTATCCTGTCGGATATGAGGACACTCAGATCCTTGATCAGAGCGTACCTCCCGCAGGATCTGTGCCCTACCCCGCCGGAACTGCCAGCCTTGTCAACACCGACCTTTTCACTCTGGGGACAGGAAGTGGATCCCAATCCACAGGTTTCTCAAGGCTCCACTCGGGCACTTGAATTCCTTCCTCCCTCCCCGTCGGTGTTAGCAGTCTCTGAACTTTTGGAGCGTACAATCAGAGACTCACAAGGCGCCCACCAACGTACTTCCATCCCTGTCCTTCCGGCAGTCGGACCGGAAGCTTGGTGTAAACCGGGGAAGTTGTTCACGGCACAACTTCCTCCCGTTAGGCAGTACCGCGCTGACTATTATCGAGTCAGCTCGGCCGGCTGTCCAGCTGCAGCATCGACTTCCATATTAAAGGACGATGTACAGCTGGACCAACTCGTGCCTAGGGTGACCTCCTCCTCGGCTTACCGAGACCTTAGAGCACAAGAGGGTCTGGCCAAAAACACGTTAGCGGTGCTCTCCTACGCAGAGCACACTAAACTGGCCCTAGCCAGATCCCTAAAAGATAATGAGTCACTATCTGATGACACAAAATCGCTTGTGACATCCTTGTCACATTCGATTAGGCACGCTATTGCGCTGTCCGCCAAGACCGCAGCAAATAGCGTCCTACTCCGTAGAGACGCCGCACTGGGCTCTCTCAATGTCATCAGATCCCTCCAGCTGGAAGGGGCCTTAAGAACCGCTCCTATGGACGGTTCTTTCCTGTTCGCAGATTCTGTACAAGAGGCGGCTCAAGCACAGAAAGATTGGGACAAATTATATGCCCCCACTGCGACACAGAGGGCCAAAACCTCTCTACCTAACGCTAGAAAGATAGAGAGGCCCCAGCAGGCATCGGGTTCAATCCCGTACGCCAGGCAGGTCCTGCCTAGGCCTACCCCGCCTAGTCAGCCTGCTCCTGCTGGATCCTTCCGACGGGAAGCGGAGGGTCGCCGGACTGGAAAGAGGAAAAATACTTCCTCTAACCAGGGTGGATCCGGTCCGACTAAGCACTCCTTTCGCCCAAGGGGTGCTGGCCGGAAGAGGTGACTCCCCCCTCCTTTCTCCTCCCGGACGCAAAAAGGAGCCGACTCCGGTAGTCGGGGGCCGTCTGCAAAAATTTGCAGACATTTGGGACGATTGGTGCCCAAAGGGGTCCCCAGTCCCAAACATGTTGAGGTACGGAGTGAAACTAGATTTCAACCGTACCCCCCCGACTACCATATATCCAACCCCAGTTCAGCCACCGAAGGACCCAGTCAAGGCCTCTGCCCTCCAAGCAGAGGTCGCGAAAGAACCAGGGACCGGCCGCCTCTCGGCCCCCGGTTACTATTCCCTCTCTGTCAGGAACGATCTCTTATGATCTTCCTGACAGAACTTTATGTCCCGTCAGGGCCCTAAAGTTCTACATAAATAGGACAAAACCTCCCGGTATCCGCCAGGGGAGAGAGCGTTTGTTTTTGTCCTATAAGGAGGGAAATAAACGAGAGATAGCGGCCGCCACTATTTCAAGGTGGATTGTGGAGACTATTCGTCTTTCCTACAATACCTTGAAGACTTCCTCTGATCTTCGTGCGCTAGCTAACATCTCAGCGCACGAAGTTAGAGCACTAGCCACCTCCTGGGCTAACTACCGAGGAGTTGCTCTTCAAGAAGTCGTTTCCGCTGCATGTTGGAGTAATCACTCCACATTCTCTCGTTTCTACCTACGAGACGTTTCTTCCCTCGTAGACGGCATGCACACAATCGGCCCGATTGTGTCTGCGGGGCATGTTGTTTGATCCTGGCTAGATCAAAAAACGGGGGGGGGGAAGCCCGATTGAAGAGTCAAACGCGCATCTTGCGCCATTTTTGATATGCCCTATCTTCAACATCCAGGCAACCCCTAGTAGACTAGAAAGGACGCAATTTCTTATTGTTGTTTAGCAATAACTCATTCTACACCCTTCAACATGCCTTACTTGCTCTAAGCTCTGTTGCCGGAAAGAAGATGGTTTTATTACGCAATTCTAGCGCTTTCCGGAGAATGGGTCTATTACTCTCTATAATATGATTGTAATACCGAGATCAAAATACCGGTCCTCCGGTTCTCCCCATTTCTTTCCCCTGGCGGTCCTCCTAATATGCCGGTGGTGCCTCCTGGATGGAACAACAGCTCAGCCTTAGGTAAGTCCTCGTTTCCCACCTCCAATAGGTTGCTGGGATTCGATGCAAAAGTGTTCCATAGGTAAGTTTGAATGACACAAAATGCCCATTTCCTTACAAGAAATGGCCATTTTGTTAGTTCATACTTACCTATGGAACACGGCCCTCCCGCCGTCCCCACAAACGGGACATACTCTTTATTAATGCTCAAGAGTAAAGACTAAATATGGCGGCATGAGATCGGCGCGATCTCGCGGGATCGGTCAGGGCGCCGCCTGGCGGCCGAGCTGTTAACTCAGTTCTCCCTTTAGAAAATTAAAGGGATACTCTTGTGTTTGAGCCCAAATGGAGTAACATGCAAAAGTGTTCCATAGGTAAGTATGAACTAACAAAATGGCCATTTCTTGTAAGAAAATGGGCATTTTTGTGTATAATTAGATGACGGAAACTCTTACTGTAAAGAGTACATGGAAGGAGACATGGCAGCGGACAGATTGGCAATAAGGCCCATGATAATGGCATTGGTCCTTTATTAAGGATGTATTGTTGGTTTGGTATATGCCTCGCAATATCTGGAATCAGGACTTGTCCCGTATCGTTGTGCTTAATGTGCTCAGTTTGCACGGGAAAATTAGTCATAAACTTTAGTACAAGATACCACAACCCCACCTCCCCCCGTTCGATCGGCTACCACTTAAATAGTACATGCTATAAACACCGTAGGAGATCAGAGTAGAGTAGGTTACATAATACCGTAGATGAGACAAGTATTTCTGGCAAAAATAAAAACGAGTATGTTACTTCAAATTCATAGGGCGCGCCAGTCGGAGATTCCTGCAGCGAAACATTAAACAAACCACCCGTCTGAACTGGCTACCACTTAAGCAGTAAAGGAGGAAATTGATACCATTATTACTGTAGGACAAAAACGTGAGAATATCGTGAATGAGCCAAGTTAAATCATTCGCTGGCAACAGATTTGTGTAGGAAGAAACAATATAAAATACTGAAATGGGTTGAGTTAATACGATGAAGGTCACACTGACAGTTGTCAACATGTAGGTCATACTGGTCATACGAGCTGACTGATCTGACACACAATGGACTGGGTTTTGAAGTTCCCTTCGTTGACTGTATCCGCGAATTACTGCAATCAAAATCGAAACATTACAAGCTACTATCACAAGGAAGGGAATGCCATTATTAACAGGAAGGTCAATAGCATGCCAAATGAAATGAAAAAAGTCATCATAGGCTTCGGTGGCTATTACGCATATGTCTCTTGTGTCTTTCTGTTTCCAGAAGACAAGAAGATGTGTGTTCAAGGCAAACAGAAACAGGAAGACTGTTCCAATGACTAAAGACGTGTTCTTAGCTGTGCAAATTATTTTTGCTTTAAATGGGTATATGACGGATATCCACCTCTCGGCCGTTATTAGCAAGACATTCCAGCTCGCACAATGAAGAAAGAAGTATGCTGTAAATATGTGAATGGGACATATTGCTGGGATTAAGGTAATGGGACTCATTCCTAGGCCCTTTTCAAACCACATTGGCAACAACACTCCAAGGAGTACAGCAGTATCCACAAGTGCAAGGCTGATTAGTAGAATCCGCGTTGAAGCCTTCCCAACTCTACGGGCAAGCAACACAGTTATTGTCAAAATATTGAGGCTACTTCCAACAGAACACAGGAAGGGTGGCACAATGTACCAGAGCGCCTGCGAGACCGCCTGGATTGTACTGCTAGCCACCGGTAACTCGGCCGTCGAAAACATTCGAAAACGTTGCTAACTGCGACACCAATGGGCGATGAAATAATATAACCCTCACAACCAGCAAGAGCTTGCCTCATGAATATGAACAATTTCATTAAGTTCCTGTGGCAGTTGATTTTTGCGATAAACCTGATGACAGTCATATATGATTATAGATAAACTTGTGATAACGGTATCATTTCGAAGTTCTGTGAAAACAATCATTCGTAATTATGTCTCCCATTCGCAAATCACTTACATAGCTTAAAGGCTTGAACTATTAACCCTCTACAGCAGGTGTCATAGGCGAATGCAATGAGCGTTCCCTCGACGTCATATTTCAAATTCAGTTACATATCGGAGCGTCTTCCTTTATCGAAGATATCAACTTCCGAAAACATTGCGTGATAAAGTAAGTCTCGTACAGAATATACTCGGCTGACACATTGTTTCCTGTAGGAAAGTCCCCATCAAACCAGAAAGCTGGCTGTCAATCTCTGTCAGAGTTGTCGTGTCATGAGGGAAGGTCTGGCTAATTGCACAAAATCCCCGTTTGTAATTGAATGTATTTTCATCAACTATATATAGACAAGATGAGGTTGAAGGCTCACTAACTTACGTTAACTTTTCTCACCCTGGAGTCGGCTGAGCTCTGACGTGTCTGATCGAGGTATACTTTCTTAGAAAATGTCATCCCTGTTTCCGAGGTCATCTCGCTAACTACCAGAAATGGTTAAACCTTTCATCAAAATCACCATTAGAGGTCAACGTCTTATAAATATTGAAATTGTTTGTAGATGTCGCTGTTCCATCATCGTTGTTATCATCCTAATACTGACGATTCTAATTGCTTTAACCATAATATGAAAGTCAGCTTTAGGATGGGCGCCAACGTGGAAAGAATTCATCAACTAGGTACATGTAGACTTAGAGCAGGACACTGTAAGACTGAGCGCACTAACCAACGGCCTGGAGAAGGCATGCTTGCAGATTGGCAAATATCATTATTTTATCATTACCGGATTGTGGAAACCAATCTACATGTAGACAGCTAGAGCGTCGCCTGAACTTTTGTAAAAGCATACTGCTCCTCCTTTTGAGCAGACTTCATCACTGTCTAAGTTGATGAACTAGAAATTAAATCACTAAGGACTTAGTTGATCAACTGGTCGTCTTCAAAGGATGTATATGTATTAATTGAGTACCCTAATTATGTACCTTGTAGCCGATATGGCGAACAGTCGTTTGTCAGGGTGATTTATGTTGCCGGTGTAGAAATTTGAAATGCCCAAGGATAGAAAATCCGGGGAAAGAAAGACTCTTATTACAATGTATGCGCCTTCCCTCAATGAGAAATTGAGAGTTGTTCGCTAGACCATAATCCGACAGAACACAAATTAGGACCGGACTCTTCTTCCAGGGAGACAATTTCTAAAATATCTCCAAACACCATGTCAACTGCTGGCTTGAAGAAATTAATACATAGTCCCTTCCTGAATGTGTTCAACGCCTAGTTCACTGGTTAACATTGTTTTGGTAGTGTTTAACGTTTTTTCTGTTTTGTTTCAACTTTTGTGTAGAAACCCGCGACATTCGTTAATTTTTGGCACGCACAACCTCTGGCGCGGGAAACCTTTCTGGCAAACCGGCAGCGTGCACCCGAGCGATATTACACCCAGTCATTTCTTCGATTCCATTTTTGTGTATAATTAGATGACGGAAACTTCTACTGTAAAGAGTGCATAGAAGATGACTTGGCAGCGGGAAGCTTGGTTATAAGGCCCTTGATCATGCCATTAGTCCTTCATCAAGGCTGTATTTTTGGTTTGATATATGTCTCACAATATCAGGAATCCGGACTTGCCCCGTATCGTTGTACTTAATGTGCTAAGTTTGCAAAGGAAAACAAGTCATAAACTTTAGTACAATTTACAACAACCCCACCTCCCGTTCGATCGGCTACCACTCAAATCGTACATGCTATAAACGCCGTAGGAGATCAAAGCAACGTAAAATACATAATACTGTAGATGAGACAAGCATTTCTGGCAAAACAAATTGTGTAAAAACGAAAATATCTCACTTCGAATTAATAGGGCGCGCCAGTCGGAGATTCCTGCAGCGAAACATTAAACAAACCTCCCGTCTGAACTGGCTACCACTTAAGCAGTAAAGAAGAAATTGATACCATTATTACTGTAGGACAAAAACGTGAGAATATCGTGAATGAGCCAAGTTAAATCATTCGCTGGCAACAGATTTGTGTAGGAAGAAACAATATAAAATACTGAAATGGGTAGAGTTAATACGATGAAGGTCACACTGACAGTTGTCAACATGTAGGTCATACTGGTCATACGAGCAGACTGATCTGACACGATGGCCTGGGTTTTGAAGTTCCCTCCGTTGACTGTACCCGCGAATTACTGCAATCAAAATCGAAACATTACAAGCTACTATCACAAGGAAGGGAATGCCATTGTTAACAAGTAGGTCAATAACATGCCATATGAAATGAAAAAAGTCATCATAGGCCTCTGTGGCTATTACGCATTTCTCTCCTTTTTTTCCAGTTTCCAGAAGACAAGAAGATGTGTGTTCAAGGCGAACAGAAACAGGAATACTGTTCCAATGACTAAAGACGTGTTCTTAGCTGTGCAAATTATTTTTGCTTTAAATGGGTAAATGACGGAGATCAACCTCTCGACCGTTATTAGCATGACACTCCAACTCGCACAGTGAAGAAAGAAGTATGCTGTAAATTTGTGAATGGGACAAATTGCTTGGACTAAGGTAATGGGGCTCATTCCCAGACTCAATTCGAACCATCCTGGCAAGAACACTCCAAGGACAACAGCAGTATCCACAAGTGCAAGGCTGATTAGTAGAATCCGCGTTGAAGCCTTCCCTACTCGGCGGGCAAGCAACACAGTTATTGTCAAAATATTGAGGCTACTTCCAACAGAACACAGGAAGGGTGGCACAATGTACCAGAGCGCCTGCGAGACCGCCTGGATTTTACTGCTAGCCACTGGTAACTCTGTCGTCGAAAACATTTCGAAAACGTTGGAAACTGCGACAGCGATGTGCGATGAAATAATACAACCCTCATAACCAGCAAGAGCTTGCCTCATGAATATGAAAAATTTCGTTAAGTTCCTGAGGCAGCTGATTTTTGCGATAAACCTGATGACAGTCATATATATGATTATCGATAAACTTGTGACAACGGTATCAGATTTCGAAATTCTGTGAAAACAATCATTCGTAATTATGTGTCCCATTCGCAAATCACTTACATAGCTTAAAGGCTTGAACTATTAACCCTCTACAGCAGGTGTCATAGGTGAATGCAATGAACGTTCCCTCGATGTCATATTCCAAATTCAGTTACATCTCGGAGCATCTTCCTTTATTCGAAGATAACAACTTCCGAAAACATTGCGTGATAAAGTAGGTCTGGTACAGAATATACTCGGCTGACACATTGTTTCCTGTAGGAAAGTCCCCATCAAACCAGAAAGCTGGCTGTCAATCTCTGTCAGAGTTGTCGTGTCACGAGGGAAGGTCTGGCTAATTACAAAAAATTCCCATTTGTAATTGAATGTATTTTCATCAGCTATATATAACCAAGATGAAGTTGAAGGCTCACTAACTTGCGTTAACTTTTCTCACCCTGGAGTCGGCTGAGCTCTGAGGTGTCTGATCGAGGTATAATTTCTTAGAAAATGTCATCCCTGTTTCCGAGGTCATCTCGCAAACTACCAGAAATGGTTAAACCTTGCATCAAAATCACCATTAGAGGTCAACGTCTTATAAATATTTAAATTGCATGTAGATGTCGCTGTTCCATCATCGTTGTTATCATCCTAATACTGACGATTCTAATTGCTTTAACCATAATATGAAAGTCAGCTTTAGGATGGGCGCCAACGTGGAAAGAATTCATCAACTAGGTAGATGTACACTTAGAGCAGGACACTGTGAGACTGAGCGCATTAACCAACGGCCTGGAGAAGGCATACTTGCAGATTGGCAAATATCATTTATCATTACCGGATTGTGGAAACCAATCTACATGTAGACAGCTAGAGCGTCGCCTGAACTTTTGTAATAGCATACTCCTCCTTTTGAGCAGACTTCATCTCTGTCTAAGTTGATGAACTAGAAATTAATTCACTAAGGACTTAGTGATCGACTGGTCGTCTTCAAAGGATGTGCATGTATTACTTCGGTACCCTAATTATGTACCTTGTAGCCGATATTGCGAACAGTCGTTTGTCAGGGTGATTTATGTTCCAGTGTAGAAATTTTAAATGCCCAAGGATAGAAAATCCGGGGAAAGAAAGACTCTTATTACAATGTACGCGCCTTACTCAATGAGAAATTGAGAGTTGTTCGCTAGACCATAATCCGACAGAACAAAAGTTAGAACCGGACTCTTCTTCCAGGGAGACAATTTCTAAAATATCTCCAAACACCATGTCAACTGCTGGCTTGAAGAAATTAATACATAGTCCCTTCCTGAATGTGTTCAACGCCTAGTTCACTGGTTAAAATTGTTTTGGTAGTGTTTAACGTTATTCCTGTTTTGTTTCAACTTTTGTGTAGAAACCCGCGACATTCGTTAATTTTTGGCACGCACAACCTCTGGCGCGGGAAACTTTTCTGGCAAACCGGCAGCGTGCACCCGAGCGATATTACACCCAGTCATTTCTTCGATTCCATTTTTGTGTATAATTAGATGACGGAAACTTCTACTGTAAAGAGTGCATAGAAGATGACTTGGCAGCGGAAAGCTTGGTTATAAGGCCCTTGATCATGCCATTGGTCCTTCATTAAGGCTGTATTTTTGGTTTGATATATGCCTCACAATATCAGGAATCCGAACTTGCCCCGTATCGTTGTGCTTAATGTGCTCAGTTTGCACGGGAAAACAAGTAAAAACTTTAGTACAAGATACCACAACCCCACCTCCCCCCGTTCGATCGACTACCACTCAAATCGTACATGCTATAAACGCCGTAGGAGATCAAATCAACGTAAAATACATAATACTGTAGATGAGACAAGCATTTCTGGCAAAACAAATTGTGTAAAAACGAAGATATCTCACTTCGAATTGATAGGGCGCGCCAGTCGGAGATTCCTGCATCGAAACATTAAACAAACCTCCCGTCTGAACTGGCTACCACTTAAGCAGTAAAGGAGGAAATTGATACCATTATTACTGTAGGACAAAAACGTGAGAATATCGTGAATGAGCCAAGTTAAATCATTCGCTGGCAACAGATTTGTGTAGGAAGAAACAATATAAAATACTGAAATGGGTAGAGTTAATACGATGAAGGTCACACTGACAGTTGTCAACATGTAGGTCATACTGGTCATACGAGCAGACTGATCTGACGCACGATGGCCTGTGTTTTGAAGTTCCCTTCGTTGACTGTACCCGCGAATTACTGCAATCAAAATCGAAACATTACAAGCTACCATAACAAGGAAGGGAATGCCATTGTTAACAAGTAGGTCAATAACATGCCATATGAAATGAAAAAAGTCATCATTGGCCTCTGTGGCTATTACGCATTTCTCTCCTTTTTTTTCCAGTTTCCAGAAGACAAGAAGATGTGTGTTCAAGGCGAACAGAAACAGGAATACTGTTCCAATGACTAAAGACGTGTTCTTAGCTGTGCAAATTATTTTTGCTTTAAATGGGTAAATGACGGAGATCAACCTCTCGACCGTTATTAGCATGACACTCCAACTCGCACAGTGAAGAAAGAAGTATGCTGTAAATTTGTGAATGGGACAAATTGCTTGGACTAAGGTAATGGGACTCATTCCCAGACTCAATTCGAACCATCCTGGCAAGAACACTCCAAGGAGAACAGCAGTATCCACAAGTGCAAGGCTGATTAGTAGAATCCGCGTTGAAGCCTTACCAACTCTACGGACAAGCAACACAGTTATTGTCAAAATATTGAGGCTACTTCCAACAGAACACAGGAAGGGTGGCACAATGTACCAGAGCGCCTGCGAGACCGCCTGGATTTTACTTCTAGCCACTGGTAACTCTGTCGTCGAAAACATTCGAAAATGTTGGAAACTGCGACACCGATGTGCGATGAAATAATACAACCCTCATAACCAGCAAGAGCTTGCCTCATGAATATGAAAAATTTCGTTAAGTTCCTGAGGCAGCTGATTTTTGCGATAAACCTGATGACAGTCATATATATGATTATCGATAAACTTGTGACAACGGTATCAGATTTCGAAATTCTGTGAAAACAATCATTCGTAATTATGTGTCCCATTCGCAAATCACTTACATAGCTTAAAGGCTTGAACTATTAACCCTCTACAGCAGGTGTCATAGGCGAATGCAATGAACGTTCCCTCGACGTCATATTCCAAATTCAGTTACATCTCGGAGCGACTTCCTTTATTCGAAGATAACAACTTCCGAAAACATTGCGTGATTAAAAGTAGGTCTCGTACAGAATATACTCGGCTGACACATTGTTTCCTGTAGGAAAGTCCCCATCAAACCAGAAAGCTGGCTGTCAATCTCTATCAGAGTTGTCGTGTCATGAGGGAAGGTCTGGCTAATTACACAAAATCCCCGTTTGTAAATGAATGTTTTTTCATCAACTATATATAGACAAGATGAGGTTGAAGGCTCACTAACTTACGTTAACTTTTCTCACCCTGGAGTCGGCTTAGCTCTGAGGTGTCTGATCGAGGTATAATTTCTTAGAAAATGTCATCCCTGTTTCCGAGGTCATCTCGCAAACTACCAGAAATGGTTAAACCTTGCATCAAAATCACCATTAGAGGTCAACGTCTTATAAATATTTAAATTGCATGTAGATGTCGCTGTTCCATCATCGTTGTTATCATCCTAATACTGACGATTCTAATTGCTTTAACCATAATATGAAAGTCAGCTTTAGGATGGGCGCCAACGTGAAAAGAATTCATCAACTAGGTAGATGTACACTTGGAACAGGACTCTGTAAAGGCCGATACACACGCAGCAAACTTTTACAGGCGATCTCTCGCAATCAGCAATCTGTGGCAACCTACCTGTGACGTTCAGACGTGGCAAACTTCAGCAACCTCTCAGGTAAAAGGTTGAAGAAGGTTGAAGAAGGTTGCCAATAATTTTTGGAGGGAAAAGCTAATTTTGGGGGGAAATGCTAAGTAAAATGGTGGAGATGGAAGCAGAGAGTGCTGCTGCTGCAGCACTAGTCATTATTTTAGTGAATACAAGACGACGACAGGCCAGACAGAAGAAGAAGAGGTTGTGGAGGAAGGACTGGGTTGGTAGGAGGCTGTTTTGCCAGTTAGCTGTGCTAACTCTTCCTTTGCCTTTGATCCTATCTTTATAGGAAGAATCCTTGACATTGTACAGACAAGCATAATTTTCTAAATTTGCCACTAAAATGTCTTCACATTCAGTAGTCCAAGATGCCACCCCTTTGCCCTTTGCTTTGTTCATTTCCTCTCCAGCTATTTCACCTTCAGCCATTTTTACAGTCAAGTCATGTGATGGCATACAAAGCATTCTGGCATCTGATTGGTCAGATGCTAAAAATGTAACTGATACTCTGTTCGACCTGGTTGCCAAGAACCAACACGTCGGTTCCAGATTGCTGTTTGCTACAGGTTGCTACAGGTTGCCAGATGGAGGTTGCTATAGTTTGCTTGACCTATTCACACGCAGCAACCTCAGGTTGCCAGTATCAAATTCAGGGTCTTTCAACCAGGTTGCTAGAGATCGCCTGTAAAAGTTTGCTGCGTGTGTATCGGCCTTAAGACTAAGCGCTTCAACCAACGGCCTGCAGAAGGGCATGCTTGCAGATTGGCAAATATCATTTATCATTACCGGATTACCAATCTACCTGTAGACAGCTAGAGCGTCGCCTGAACTTTTATAAAAGCATACTCCTCCTTTTCAGCAGACTTCATCACTGTCTAAGTTGATGAACTAGAAATTAATTCACTAAGGACTTAGTTGATCAACTGGTCGTCTTCAAAGGATGTATATGTTTTAATTAAGTACCCTAGTTATGTACCTTGTAGCAGATATGGCGAACAGTCTTTTGTCAGGGTGATTTCTGTTGCCGGTGTAGAAGTTTGAAATGCCCAAGGATAGAAAATTCGGGGAAAAAAAGGCTCTTATTACAATGTACACGCCTTACTCAATGAGAAATTGAGGGTTGAGCGCTAGACTATAATCCGTCAGAACACAAATTCGGACCGGACACTTCTTCCAGGGGGACAATTTCTACATCTACATCGGTAGAAAAACGGTTGCGTGTTTGCTGCTGCTGCCGGAAAGAACTAATTCTTTTCAAACCGGTTTTATTTCAGCCATAACAATCGCTTATTTCCAGAAGATCTTCTGTGTCTGCTGCGCCCGGCTGAAGACAATAATTCTTCCTTTCCCTTGAGTCAGCTGCAATTGGCGAAGAGCGTCCGACGCTGTCAGCAAGGGAAATCTCTCCAAACGCCATGTCAACTGCTGGCTAGAAGAAATTGAGACATAGTCCCTAACTGAATGTGTTCAACGCCTGGTTCATTAGTTAACTTTTTTTCTTGTAGTGTTTAACGTGTTTTCAGTTTTGTTTCAACTCTTATGAAGAAACCCGCGACTTTCGTTAATTTTTAGCACGCACAACCTCTGGCGCAGGAAACCTTTCCGGCAAACCGACAGAGTGCACCCGAGCAATATTACACCCAGTCATTTCTTCGATTCCACTTTTGTGTATAATAAGATGACGGAAACTTCTATTGTAAAGAGTGCATAGAAGATAACTTGGCAGTGGGAAGCTTAGTTATAAGACCCTTGATCATGCCATTGGTCCTTCATTAAGGATGTATTTTTGGTTTGATATATGCCTCACAATATCAGGAATCCGGACTTGCCCCGTATCGTTGTGCTTAATGTGCCAAGTTTGCAAAGGAAAACAAGTCATAAAATTTAGTACAAGATATCACAACCCCACCTCCCCCCGTTCGATCGACTACCACTCAAATCGTACATGCTATAAACGCCGTAGGAGATCAAATCAACGTAAAATACATAATACCGTAGATGAGACAAGCATTTCTGGCAAAACAAATTGTGTAAACGAAATATCTTACTTCGAATTTATAGGGCGCGCCAGTCGGAGATTCCTGCAACGAAACATTAAACAAACATCCCGTCTGAACTGGCTACCACTTAAGCAGTAAAGGAGGAAATTGATACCATTATTACTGTAGGACAAAAACGTGAGAATATCGTGAATGAGCCAAGTTAAATCATTCGCTGGCAACAGATTTGTGTTGTAAGAAACAATATAAAATACTGAAATGGGTAGAGTTAATACGATGAAGGTCACACTGACAGTTGTCAACATGTAGGTCATACTGGTCATACGAGCTGACTGATCTGACGCACGATGGCCTGAGTTTTGAAGTTCCCTTCGTTGATTGTACCCACGAATTACTGCAATCAAAATCGAAACATTACAAGCTACTATCACAAGGAAGGGAATGCCATTGTTAACAAGTAGGTCAATAACATGCCATATGAAATTAAAAAAGTCATCATAGGCCTCTGTGGCTATTACGCATTTCTCTCCTTTTTTTTTCAGTTTCCAGAAGACAAGAAGATGTGTGTTCAAGGCGAACAGAAACAGGAATACTGTTCCAATGACTAAAGACGTGTTCTTAGCTGTGTTAATTATTTTCGCTTTAAATGGGTAAATGACGGAGATCAACCTCTCGACCGTTATTAGCATGACACTCCAACTCGCACAGTGAAGAAAGAAGTATGCTGTAAATTTGTGAATGGGACATATTGCTTGGACTTAGGTAAGTGGACTCATTCCCAGACTCACTTCGAACCATCCTGGCAAGAACACTCCAAGGAGAACAGCAGTATCCACAAGTGCAAGGCTAATTAGTAGAATCCGCGTTGAAGCCTTCCCTACTCGGCGGGCAAGCAACACAGTTATTGTCAAAATATTGAGGCTGCTTCCAACAGAACACAGGAAGGGAGGCACAATGTACCAGAGCGCCTGCGAGACCGCCTGGATTTTGCTACTGGCCACTGGTAACTCTATCGTCGAAAACATTTCAAAACGTTGGTAACTACGACACCAATGGGCGATGAAATAATATAACCCTCATAACCAGCAAGAGCTTGCCTCATGAATATGAACAATTTCTTTAAGTTCCTGAGGCAGCTGATTTTTGCGATAAACTTAATGACAGTCATATATAATTATGGATATAATTATGATACCGGTATCAGATTTCGAAGTTCTGTGAAAATAATCATTCGTAATTATGTGTCCCATTCGCAAATCACTTACATAGCTTAAAGGCTTGAACTATTAACCCTCTTCAACAGGTGTCATAGGGCTACACACCACTAATAGATTTTAAGCCATCAACTGCCATAACTTTTTCCCAATATCTCACTCGAAGCTAATATTTGCAGGACAGAAAGACCTTATCCAGAGCATAAATCCATAGAATTTTTGACAGGTCATCACCATGATAATTTCAGGGTTTGGGGGTCTGATGTTTTTTGGGTCGATTTTGTCTGAATTTCACGCGTCCACCACGTTTCACGGCTCAGCAGGTTAATTGGATCCCCAAATCCACGCCGGTGAATATCTGAGGCTCAAAGTTCATCAGAATGTTTGCCACATATTTTGTGGGCGAAGGACACAGTGACTTTCGACGGATTCAATGTGATAGGGAACCAATAGGTGGCGCCATCTTTGATACCAGACAGGTCATGCAAACGGTCAAAAATTGGCAAGAAAGTGTTCCCGGTGTGATGCAAAGTGTGTCTGGTCATAGATTTGTTGAAAAATATCTATTTTCACCTGAAAGAACCTCCCTGTGATAACCAGAAGAATTCTACTCCTAAATTTGATCCGAAACCCCGGGGGTGTTGTGGTTGAAGTTAAACGATAAGGAATTAGCAGAGGCCAAACCTCGCCCCACAGCTTGGACTCGTATGTTGGCGTATGGTCTCACTAGCCGGTGAGGAGGCCAGGCCTACCTGCCTCCAAAAATGACGCGACGTCATTTCATGCATACCCCTGTTACAGGGATGTAGACTTGGCAGTACCTTTCTGTCACACAAACCTATACATTTCTGAATAGCTTGTCAATTGTAGAATACATCTGTCCAAGTATCAACGTCCTCTAGACATACAGTCATGCATAGACTGATGCAGCACAATGCATGAGACACCCTGTATGTTAAAGCAAATTTGAAAAATTTCACCTTTATGCCTTATAACTTCAAGATTAACAAGGATGGTGAAAAAAAATTTTTGATACACCTACTCATCACCTTGAGAAAGCCAACTGACGACTATTTTAATCTTTTATATAAAAATAGGCTGTCGTTGCGGCTTTTGTTTGAGTTTTTTGCCCTCGAAATTTTACCTTGAGAAAATGTGCAATCTCACAGGAACCAGTCGATGTCAACATCATGTTGAGCTATAAATAGCATGCGAGGCCTTCTCACCGCGTATTAGTGCACAGAAGAAATTGGTATTTTCCTCAAATAATCGTCAGAGCTACCCCTTCACAAACAACATATGTCGGACATTTACATTTGAACAAGTACCAATAGGGATAGAGTAGGCCCATCTGTATCCATGGTAATCACTCGAGATTGAAGAACTAGTTTTTTGGATGAGCTCAAACTGAGGGTGAATAATGCCCTTGTCATTGCCATTGGTCCATTTATGATGTAAAACATTTTGATAATAACCGCGAACTAACAGTAGTACAATGTGTACATATACATGAGGAAATCGATGCCATTATCGAATATAAAGGAAAAAAGATTGAAATAATTAATTCTATGAGCATATCTTAAGGTGACAAAATTATAGAGAAAAAAACAATTGTTACATTTGTACAACTCCAGACAGACAACATTATCAAGCCAGACAAGAAGCAGTACAGGTGACGATCCACTGTCCATGCACATACTGGACACTGCCGACGCAGAAAACAGCTTATGATGTCTGCTCGATGTAAATGTGGAATTGGAGACCAGATTTCCAACTCGTGCCTTCAGACCCGCTCCTGTGTGAAGAACAGAGAGGAATACTGGCCAAAGGGTACCACTCTGACCACAAAGCTGGGGCTCTGTCGTGGTGGAACTCTCCTGGACAGTCGACTTTGCAAATACCAAAACCGGCTGACTGTCTAGCGTGCACCTCAAGAATCAGAAAGTAGAAGAATAATCTTACTTCAGGTTGATAGGGCGCGCTACTCCGAGATTCCTGCAGCGAAACCTTAAACAAACCTCCCGTCTGAACTTGCTACCACTTAAGCAGCAAGGGAGGAAATTGATACCATGATTGCTGTAGGATAAAAACGAGAGTGCAGCGTAAATGAGCCAATTCAAATCATTCCTCGGCAACAGATTTGTGTAGGTAGAAATGACGAAAAATATTAAAAGAGGTAGAGTTAATACGATAAAGGTCACACTGACAGTTGTCAACATGTAGGTCATGCTGCTCATTCGAGCCGACTGATCTGACGCAATAGGCCCTGGATTTTGAAGTTGCCTCCGTTGGTTACACCCCCGAATTACTGCTATCATAACCGAGACATTACAAGCTACTATCACATGGAGAGGAATGCCATTGCTAACAAATAGTTCAAGAACCTGAAATATGAAGTGAAAAAGTCATCATAAGCCTCTGTAGCGATTACGCAATCGTCTCTTGCTTCATTTTGTTTCCAGAAGACAAGAAGATGTGTGTTAAAGGCAAACAGAAACAGAAATACTGTTCCAATAACTATAGACGTGTTCTTATTTGTGCATATTATCTTTGCTTTAAATGGGTATATAACGGATATCCACCTCTTGATCGTGACAAGCATGACATTCCATTTAGCATGGTAAGGAAAGAAGTATGCTGTAAATTTATTAATGGGACACACTGCTGGCATAGAGAAAATGGAAGGTATTGCCGGGATCCATTCGAACCATGCTGGCAGTAGCACTCCGAGGAGAACAGCAGTGTCCGTTAGTGCAAGGCTGATTAGTAGGATTCGTGTTGAAGCCTTCCCAAATCGTCGGGCAACCAGCACAATTATTGTCAAAATATTGAGGCCACTTCCAACAGAACGAATGATGGGTGGTACACAGAACCAGATCATTTGCGAGATCGCCCGGATTTGGCTGCTAGCCACTGGTAACTCTGCCGTCGAAAACATTCGAAAACTTTGGAAACTGCGATACCGATGGGCGATGAAATATTATATCCGTCATAAACAGCAAGAGCTTGCCAACATTACTAAATATGAAGTTAGCCGTTGTTAGTTTCCAAGGCGGTTGACAATCATATAATTATAATGGTGATAGTGGTAGTAGATTTTGCGGTTCTGTGAAAACAATTATTCCTTATTATGTGTCCCATTCGCAAATAACTGACATAGCGTAAGAGCTTGAACCATTAACCCTCCACAACCGGTATTTATGGGGAATCCAATAAGCGTTTCCCTAGACATCATTTTTGCTTTTACACGAGGACGGTTTTAGCCCTCCTCACCTCGAGCCGCTTGAAGCCGGATCACCTGTAACTGGCTTTGCACTGTCTACACGGAGACGGATCAAATCGCCGGCCCCAGGTCAGTTCAGGCCACTTAAACCACTAACCCGTCGCATGGTGGCGCCTGTTTTCATGAACTGCTATATAGCGCACTACTCAATTTTAATACCGTGCGCAAAGTGACTCGAGGCCAGATCGGTTCTACACGAGAGATTAAGCGTCTTGAAGTGGCTCCAACCCGCCTCAAGTGACTCGAGACTGCAGTGCTAACGCGCCTCGGGTCAGGTCACTTGGAGACGGTTCTGATTTCGTTCTACACGGTAAAAATTATCCTGACCCGCCTCGAGCTGGCTCGAAGCCGGTTCCAACTGTCCTCTATAGAAAGGCCTCATGACCCAATTCAGTTACATCTCGGAGCGTCTTCCTTTATTGGAAGATAACAACTTTCGAGAACATTGCCTGATAAAGTACGTCCATTAGACTACCAGATCACATTGGCGCCCGTTGTTTAGACAGGAGACCGATCCGGATCGATCTAGATCGGTTTGGTCACGCGTATTAAACGGGTCTACAGTCATGGAAGTGAGGTTTTCACAGCGACGTCACGGTGAAGATTCTCGCCTCCACGCATTCTGGATTCCTTCCGAGATAAAATATTTGGCCAAAAGAGCTACAACCTATACATTTTCTTTTCAACTGCAGAGACCGAGGGGAGACGTTTACAGCGCCTTCAATTGATTTTATTCGATGCGCCATAATCGGTAGTGCCGCCTTTAATACCACACAGCTCCGAGAAATGTTTTCTGATATAATTTTAAAATAATGTTACCCTGGTTATCACATAGCGGTTGCCTTATGAAAAAATTATTATTCCACCAATATATGAACAGTCGGTTTTTGCACACATCGGGCCGGGCCGACTTTGGACCAATTTTGAAAATATATATTTTGTTGCAGCACGGATGTAGGCTTTCATTGCTCAAGTGTGACCTGAAATTAAACTACAGGAAACTTTTGTCAGCCCCGCTCGGCAGATGGACAGTATGCCACATATTGTTCGGGCGAAAGACCCAGCGACCTTCGACGGATTCACTGTGATATGGAACCAATAGGTGGCGCCATATTTGATACCAGACAGGTCATGCAAACGGTCAAAAAATTGGCAATAAAGTGTTCCCGGTGTGATGTAAAGTGTGTCTGGTCATACATTCGTTCAAAAATATTCATTTTTACCTGAAAGAACCGCCCTGTGATAACCAGAAGAATTCTACTCATAAATTTGATCCGAAACCCCGGGGGTGTTGTGGCTTGAAGTTAAACGATAAGGAATTAGCAGAGGCCAAACCTCGCCCCACAGCTTGGACTCGTTTGTTGGCGTATGGGCTCACTAGCCGGTGAGGAGGCCAGGCCTACCTGCCTCCAAAAATGACGCGACGTCATTTCATGCATACCCCTGTTACAAGGGCTGTAGACTTGGCAGTACCTTTCTGTCACACAAACCTATACATTTCTGAATAGCTTGTCACTTGTAAAATACATCTGGCCAATTATCAACGTCGTCTAGACATACAATCATGAGAAAGCCAACTGACGACTATTTCAATCTTTTATATAAAAATAGGCTGTCGTTGCGGCTTTTGTTTGAGTTTTTTGCCCTCGAAATTTTACCTTGAGAAAATGTGCAATCTCACAGGAACCAGTCGATGTCAACATTATGTTGAGCTATAAATAGCATGCGAGGCCTTCTCACCGCGAAAGTGCGCAGAAGAAATTGGTATTTTCCTCAAATAATCGTCAGAGCTACCCCTTCACAAAAAACATCGGACATTTACATTTGAACAAGTACCAATAGGGATAGAGTAGGCCCATCTGTATCCATGGTAATCACTCGAGATTGAAGAACTATTTTTTTGGATGAGCCCAAACTGAGGGTGAATAATGCCCTTGTCATTGTCATTGGTCTTTTATGATGTAAAACATTTTGATAATAACCGCGAACTAACAGTAGTACAATGTGTACATATACATGAGGAAATCGATGTCATTATCGATAATAAAGGAAAGAAGATTGAAATAATTAATTCTATAATTCTATGAGCATATCTTAAGGTAACAAAATTATAGAGAAAAAAACAATGCATTACCAGCTATTGCGGGCCTAGCCAATCAAGCCAATTAGTGCACCTGCTTAATTGGTCCTGGCAAGCCTAATAGAAAATGCATAGGAAATATCAATAAAGTTGGCTTATTGGGCGGTGTGTTAAAATAGTCCCAACTCCCGACTTCTGACACAATTCTATATATGTCTAGGTATTTACTGGCAAAATTTGGAGTGATTTGGATGGAAATTCGATGGATCCATCTATAGGTTGAACATTTTGGTAAATCTGTAATGCTTCACTCGTAGCCCGTAGTGTAAATTCCTGAGAAATTGGGTTTTGGGGGCTTTTCTAGCTGCGCTAGCTCCGAAACTATACATTTGATACAAACTCCCGACTTCAGACGTGGTTGATATAACTCCTAGGATTATATTCCCAAGATTTCAGCTTTATTGGAGAAAAATTCATTGTGTCCATAGGGGGGTTGAAAATTGGAGGATTTTCTTTTTTTTTCCCAACAAATATGCGAAAAATATTACTTTCCACCTAGAATTAATCAAAATTTCGCAAACTATCATAAAGTACTTCCTTGTGACAATCATTTGTGAAGCTTTCAAAACTTTTGGCTGATTTATTTGACCCTAAGTTAGCAAAAACCAAACATTTTAGTGTTTGCATGCACCAATGCACAGGAGGCTAATTGCCAGATTTATTCACACCTGTCCAATCTCAAACAATAGGAATGATGGAGTCTCCCTCTATTCAAATCAGAGTGTGCTAGGCCTGCCATTGCTGGTAATGTGTTACATTTGTACAACTCCCAGACAGACAACATTATCAAGCTAGACAAGAAGCAGTACAGGTGACGATCCACTGTCCATGCACATACTGGACACTGCCGACGCAGAAAACAGCTTATGATGTCTATTCGATGCAAATGTGGAATTGGAGACCAAATTTCCAACTCGTGCCTTCAGACCCGCTCCCGTATGAAGAACAGAGAGGAATACTGGCCAAAGGGTACCACTCTGACCACAAAGCTGGGGCTCTGTCGTGGTGGAACTCTCCTGGACAGTCGACTTTGCAAATACCAAAACCGGCTGACTGTCTAGCGTGCATCTCAAGAATCAGAAAGTAGAAGAATAATCTTACTTCAGATTGATAGGGCGCGCTACTCCGAGATTCCTGCAGCGAAACCTTAAACAAACCTCCCGTCTGAACTTGTTACCACTTAAGCAGTAAAGGAGGAAATTGATACCATGATTGCTGTAGGATAAATACCAGAGTGCATAGTAAATGAGCCTATTTATATCGTTCCTCGGCAACAGATTTGTGTAGGTAGAAACGACGAAAAATATTAAAAGAGGGAGAGTTAATACGATAAAGGTCACACTGACAGTTGTCAACATGTAGGTCATGCTGCTCATTCGAGCCGACTGATCTGACGCAATAGGCCCTGGATTTTGAAGTTGCCTCCGTTGTTTATACCCCCGAATTACTGCTATCATAATCGAGACATTACAAGCTACTATCACATAGAGAGGAATGCCATTGCTAACAAATAGTTCAAGAACCTGAAATATGAAGTGAAAAAAGTCATCATAAGCCTCTATAGCGATTACGCAATCGTCTCTTGCTTCATTTTGTTTCCAGAAGACAAGAAGATGTGTGTCAAAGGCAAACAGAAAGAGGAATACTGTTCCAATGACTATAGACGTGTTCTTATTTGTGCATATTATGGGTATATGGGTATATAACGGATATCCACCTCTCGATCGTTACAAGCATGACATTCCATTTAGCATGGTAAGGAAAGAAGTATGCTGTAAATTTATTAATGGGACACACTGCTGGCATAGAGAATACTGAAGGTATTGCCGGGATCCATTCGAACCATGCTGAAAGTACCACTCCGAGGAGAACAGCAGTGTCCGTTAGTGCAAGGCTGATTAGTAGGATTCGTGTTGAAGCCTTCCCAAATCGTCGGGCAACCAGCACAATTATTGTCAAAATATTGAGGCCACTTCCAACAGAACAAATGATGGGTGGAACACAGAACCAGGTCATTTGCGAGATAGCCCGGATTTGGCTGCCAGCCACTGGTAGCTCTGCCGTCGAAAACATTCGAAAACTTTGGAAACTGCGATACCGATGGGCGATGAAATATTATATCCGTCATAAACAGCAAGAGCTTGCCAACATTACTAAATATGAAGTTAGCCGTTGTTAGTTTCCAAGGCGGTTGACAATCATATAATTGTAATGGTGATAGTGGTGGTAGATTTTGCAGTTCTGTGAAAACAATTATTCCTAATTATGTGTCCCATTCGCAAATAACTGACATAGCGTAAGAGCTTGAACCATTAACCCTCCACAACCGGTATATATGGGGAATCCAATAAGCTTTTCCCTAGACATCATGACCCAATTCAGTTACATCTCGGAGCGTCTTCCTTTGTTGGAAGATAACAACTTCCGAGAACATTGCCTGATAAAGTACGTCCTTTAGACTACCAGATCACATTGGCGCCCGTTGTTTAGACAGGAGACCGATCCGGATCGATCTAGATCGGTTTGGTCACGCGTATTAAACGGGTCTACAGTCATGGAGGTGAGGTTTTCACAGCGACGTCACGGTGAAGATTCTCACCTCAACGCTTTCTGGATTCCTTCCGAGATAAAATCTGTGGCCAAAAGAGCTACAACCTATACATTTTCTTTTCAACTGCAGAGAACGAGGGGAGACGTTTACAGCGCCTTCGATTGATTTTATTCGATGCACCATAATCGGTACCGCCGCCTTTGATACCACACAGCTCCGAGAAATGTTTTCTGATATAATTTTAAAATAATGTTACCCTGGCTATCACATAGCGGTTGCCTTATGAAAAAATTATTATTCCACCAATATATGAACAGTCGATTTTTGCACACATCGGGCCGACTTTGGACCAATTTTGAAAACATATAGTGTGTTGCAGTACGGATGTAGTCTTTCATTGCTCAAGTCTGACCTGAAATTAAACTACAGGAAACTTTTGCCAGCCCCACCCGGCAGATGTGGTGCGAAGGAACCAGCGACTTTCTACAGATTCAATGTGATAGGGAACCAATAGGTGGCGCCATCTTTGATACCAGACAGGTCATGCAAACGGTTAAAAATTGGCAAGAAAGTGTTCCCGGTGTGATGCAAAGTGTGTCTGGTCATAGATTCGTTCAAAAATATTCATTTTCAGCTGAAAGAACCACCCTGTGATAACCAGAATTCTACTCCTAAATTTGATCCAAAACCCCAGGGATGTTTCGGCTTGAATTAAACGATAAGGAATTAGCAGATATAAGCCAAACCTCGCCCCACAGCTTGGACGTATATGTTGGCGTATGGTCTCACTAGCCGGTGAGGAGGCCAGGCCTACCTGCTTCCAAAAATGACGCGACGTTAATTCATGCATACCCCTGTTGCAAGGGCTATAGACTTGGCAGTACCTTACTCTCGCACAAACCTATACATTTCTGAATAGCTTGTCACTTGTAGAATACATCTGTCCAAGTTTCAACGTCGTCTAGACATACATTCATGCATAGACTGATGCAGCACATGAAAACATGTGCAATCTCACAGAACCCAGTCGATGTCACCATCCTGTTGAGCTATAAATAGTATGCGGGGCCTGCTCACCGCGTAAGTACACAGAAGAAATTAGTATTTTCCTCAAATAATCGTCAGAGCTACCCCTTCACAAAAAAACATCGGACTTTTACATTTGAACAAGTAGCAATAGGGATAGAGTAGGCCCATCTTTATCCATGGTAATCACTCGAGATTGAAGAACTAGTTTTTTGGGTGAGCTCAAACTGAGGGTGAATAATGCCCTTGTCATTGCCATTGGTCCCTTTATGACGTAAAACATTTTGACAATAACCGCGAACTAACAGTAGTACAATGTGTACATATTAATGAGGAAATCGATGTCATTATCGACAATAAAGGAAAGAAGATTGAAATAATTAATTCTATGAGCATATCTTAAGGTGACAAAATTATAGAGAAAAAATCAGTTTATTACATTTGTTCAACCTCTAGACAGTCAACATTATCAAGCCAAACAAGAAGCACTACAGGTGACGATCCACTGTCCAAGCACATACAGGGCACTGCCGACTCAGAAAACAGCTTATGAGAATCTGCTCGATGTAAATGTGGAATTGGAGACCAGATTTCCAACTCTTGCCTTCAGACCCGCTCCCGGATGAAGAATAGAGAGGAACACTGGCCAAAGGACACCACTCTGACCACAAAGCTGGGGATCTGTCGTGGTGGAACTCGCCAGGAAAGTCGACTTTGCTAATACCAAAACCGGCTAACGGTCTAACGTGCATCTCAAAAATCTGGAAGTAGATTAATAGAATCTTACTTCAGATTTTCAGGGCGCGCCATTTAACGTTTTTTCAGTTTTGTTTCAATTCTTATGTAGAAACCCGCGACATTCGTTAATTTTTAGCACGCACAACCTCTGGCGCGGGAAACCTTTCCGGCAACCCGACAGACTGCACCTGAGCGATATTACACCCAGTCATTTCTTTGATTCCATTTTTGTGTAGATGACAGAAACTTCTACTGTAAAGAGTAAATGGAAGATGTCTTGGCAGCGGAAAGACAGTCGACTTTGCTAATACCAAAACCGGCTGACTGTCTATAGGGTGCATCTCAAAAATCAGTAGGTAGAAAAAGAATCTTACTTCAGATTTAAAGGGCGCGCTACTCCGAGATTCCTGCAGTGAAACATTAAACAAACCTCCCGTCTGAACTGGCGACCACTTATGCAGTAAAGGAGGAAATTGATACCATTATTACTGTAGGACAAAAACGTGAGAATATCGTAAATGAGCCAAGCTAAATCTTTATGTAACGATGCATTTGTGTAGGAAAAAACGATAAAGAATACTGAAATGGGTAGTGTTGATACGATGAAGGTCACACTGATAGTTGTCAACATATAGGTCATACTGGTCATACCAGCCAACTGACCTGACGGACCATGGCCTGAGTTTTGAAGTTGCTTCCGTTGATTGTAACCACCAATTACTGCAATCAAAATCGAAACATTACAACCTACAATCAAAAAGAAGGGGATGCCACTGATAAAAAGTAGGTCAATAATATACCATATGGAGGAAAAAAAGTCATTATAGGCCTCTGTGGCTTTAACGCAACCTTCTCTTGTTTCTTTCTGTTTCCAGAAGACAAGAAGATGTGTGTTCAAGGCGAACAGAAACAGAAATACTGTTCCAATGACTATAGACGTGTTCTTAGCTGTGCAAATTATATTTGCTTTAAATGGGTATATGACGGATATCCACCTCTCGACCGTTATTAGCAAGACATTCCAGCTCGCACAATGAAGAAAGAAGTATGCTGTAAATATCTGAATGGGACATAATGCTGGGATTAAGGTAATGCTTCTCATTCCCAGGCTGTTATCAAACCATAATGGCAACAACACTCCACGGAGTACAGCAGTATCCACAAGTGCAAGGCTGATTAGTAGAATCCGCGTTGAAGCCTTCCCAACTCGGCGGGCAAGCAACACAGTTATTGTCAAAATATTGAGGCTACTTCCAACAGAACACAGGAAGGGTGGCACAATGTACCAGAGCGCCTGCGATACCGCCTGGAATTTGCTTCTAGCCACTGGTAACTCGGCCGTCGAAAACATTCGAAAACGTTGCTAACTGCGACACCAATGGGCGATGAAATAATATAACCCTCACAACCAGCAAGAGCTTGCATCATGAATATGAACAATTTTGTGAAGTTCCTGAGGCAGTTGATTTTTGCGATAAACCTGATGACAGTCATATATGATTATAGATAAACTTGTGATAACGGTATCGGATTTCGAAGTTATGTGAAAACAATCATCAGTAGTTATGTGTCCCATTCGCAATTCACTTACACAGCTTAAAGGCTTGAACTATCAACCCTCTACAACAGGTGTCATAGGCGAGTACAATGAGCGTTCCCTCGACTTCATTTTCCAAATTCTGTTATATCTCGGAGCGTCTTCCTCTGTTCAAATACAACAACTTCCAAGAACATTACGTGATAAAGTAGGTCTTTTAGTATTCATCTCTTACGGAACATATACTGTCACATTGTTTCCTGCAGAAGTCCCCATCAAGCCAGAAAGCTGTCTGTCAATCTCAATCAGAGTTGTCTTGTCACGAGGGGAGGTCTGGCTAATTACAAAAAAATCCCATTTGTAATTGAATGTATTTTCATCAACTATATATAACCAAGATGAAGTTGAAGGCTCACTAACTTGCGTTAACTTTTCTCACCCTGGAGTCGGCTGAGCTCTGACGTGTCTGATCGAGGTATAATTTCTTAGAAAATGTCATCCCTGTTTCCGAGGTCATCTCGCTAACTACCAGAAATGGTTAAACCTTTCATCAAAATCACCATTAGAGGTCAACGTCTTATAAATATTGACATTGCATGTAGATGTCGCTGTTCCATCATCGTTGTTATCATCCTAATACTGACGATTCTAATTGCTTTAACCATAATATGAAAGTCAGCTTTAGGATGGGCGCCAACGTGGAAAGAATTCATCAACTAGGTACATGTACACTTAGAGCAGGACACTGTAAGACTGAGAGCACTAACCAACGGCCTGGAGAAGGCATGCTTGCAGATTGGCAAATATCATTTATCATTACCGGATTGTGGAAACCAATCTACATGTAGACAGCTAGAGCGTCGCCTGAACTTTTATAAAAGCATACTCCTCCTTTTCAGCAGACTTCATCACTGTCTAAGTTGATGAACTAGAAATTAATTCACTGAGGACTTAGTTGATCAACTGGTCGTCTTCAAAGGATGTATATGTATTAATTAAGTACCCTAATTATGTACCTTGTAGCAGATATGGCGAACAGTCGTTTGTCAGGGTGATTTCTGTTGCCGGTGTAGAAGTTTGAAATGCCCAAGGATGGAAAATCCTGGAGAAAAAAAGACTCTGATTACAATGTACGCACCTTACTTAATGAGAAATTGAGGGTTGAGCGCTATATAAACCATAATCCGTCAGAACACAAATTCGGACCGGACACTTCTTCCAGGGGGACAATTTCTACATCTACATCGGTAGAAAAACGGTTGCATGTTTGCTGCTGCTGCTAGAAAGAACCAATTCTTTTCAAACCGGTTTTATTTCAGCGATAACAATCGCTTATTTCCAGAAGATCTTCTGTGTCTGCTGCGCCCGGCTGAAGACAATAATTCTTCCTTTCCCTTGAGTCAGCTGCAATTGGCGAAGAGCGTCCGACGCTGTCAGCAAGGAAAATCTCTCCAAATGCCATGTCAATTGCTGGCTAGAAGAAATTGAGACATAGTCCCTAACTGAATGTGTTCAACGCCTGGTTCATTAGTTAACTTTTTTTCTTGTAGTGTTTAACGTGTTTTCAGTTTTGTTTCAACTCTTATGAAGAAACCCGCGACTTTCGTTAATTTTTAGCACGCACAACCTCTGGCGCAGGAAACCTTTCCGGCAAACCGACAGAGTGCACCCGAGCAATATTACACCCAGTCATTTCTTCGATTCCACTTTTGTGTATCATTAGATGAAAGAAACTTCTACTGTAAAGAGAAAATGGAAGATGTCTTGGCAGCGGAAAGCTTGGCTATGAGGCCCTTAATCATGCCATTGATCCTTCATTAAGGCTGTATTTTTGGTTTGATATATGCCCCACAATATCAGGAATCCGGACTTGCCCCGTATCGTTGTACTTAATGTGCTAAGTTTGCAAAGGAAAACAAGTCATAAACTTTAGGACAATTTACAACAACCCCACCTCCCGTTCGATCGGCTACCACTCAAATAGTACATGCTATAAACGCCGTAGGAGATCAAAGCAAAGTAAAATACATAATACTGTAGATGAGACAAGCATTTCTGACAAAACAAATTGTGTAAAAACGAAAATATCTCACTTTGAATTGATAGGGCGCGCCAGTCGGAGATTCCTGCAGCGAAACATTAAACAAACCTCCCGTCTGAACTGGCTACCACTTAAGCAGTAAAGGAGGAAATTGATACCATTATTACTGTAGGACAAAAACGTGAGAATATCGTGAATGAGCCAAGTTAAATCATTCGCTGGCAACACATTTGTGTAGGAAGAAACAATATAAAATACTGAAATGGGTAGAGTTAATACGATGAACGTCACACTGACAGTTGTCAACATGTTGGTCATACTGGTCATACGAGCCGACTGATCTGACGCACCATGGCCTGAGTTTTGAAGTTCCCTTCGTTGACTGTACCCGCGAATTACTGCAATCAAAATTGAAACATTACAAGCTACTATCACAAGGAAGGGGATGCCATTGTTAACAAGTAGGTCAATAACATGCCATATGAAATGAAAAAAGTCATCATAGGCCTCTGTGGCTATTACGCATTTCTCTCCTTTTTTTTCAGTTTCCAGAAGACAAGAAGATGTGTGTTCAAGGCGAACAGAAACAGGAATACTGTTCCAATGACAAAAGACGTGTTCTTAGCTGTGTTAATTATTTTTGCTTTAAATGGGTAAATGACGGAGATCAACCTCTCGACCGTTATTAGCATGACATTCCAGCTCGCACAATGAAGAAAGAAGTATGCTGTAAATTTGTGAATGGGACATATTGCTTGGACTAAGGTAAATGGACTCATTCCCAGACTCAATTCGAACCATCCTGGCAAGAACACTCCAAGGAGAACAGCAGTATCCACAAGTGCAAGGCTGATTAGTAGAATCCGCGTTGAAGCCTTCCCTACTCGGCGGGCAAGCAACACAGTTATTGTCAAAATATTGAGGCTGCTTCCAACAGAACACAGGAAGGGTGGCACAATGTACCAGAGCGCCTGCGAGACCGCCTGGATTTTACTGCTAGCCACTGGTAACTCTGTCGTCGAAAACATTTCGAAAACGTTGCTAACTGCGACACCGATGGGCGATGAAATAATATAACCCCCATAACCAGCAAGAGCTTGCATCATGAATATGAAAAATTTCGTTAAGTTCCTGAGGCAGCTGATTTTTACGATAAACCTGATGACAGTCATATATATGATTATCGATAAACTTGTGACAACGGTATCAGATTTCGAAATTCTGTGAAAACAATCATTCGTAATTATGTGTCCCATTCGCAAATCACTTACATAGCTTAAAGGCTTGAACTATTAACCCTCTACAGCAGGTGTCATAGGCGAATGCAATGAACGTTCCCTCGACGTCATATTCCAAATTCAGTTACATCTTGGAGCGTCTTCCTTTATTCGAAGATAAGAACTTCCGAAAACATTGCGTGATAAAGTAGGTCTCGTACAGAATATACTCGGCTGACACATTGTTTCCTGTAGGAAAGTCCCCATCAAACCAGACAGCTAGAGCGTCGCCTGAACTTTTATAAAAGCATACTCCTCCTTTTGAGTAGACTTCATCACTGTCTAAGTTGATGAACTAGAAATTAAATCACTAAGGACTTAGTGATCGACTGGTCGTCTTCAAAGGATTTGCATGTATCAATTAGGTACCATAATTATGTACCTTGTAGCCGATATGGCGAACAGTCGTTTGTCAGGGTGATTTCTGTTGCCATAATATTACCCTGGCTATCACATAGCCGTTGCCTCATGAATTTTTTAATATTATTCCACCAATATATGAACAGGTGATTTTTACACACATCGGGCCGACTTTGGACCAATTTTGAAAACATATACCTGTAGTTTGTTGCAGCACGGATGTAGGCTTTCATTTCTCAAGTTTGACCTGAAATTAAACTACAGGAAACTTTTGCCAGCCCCGCCCGGCAGCGAAATTTTTTTCTGCAGGATACTTCTGCCATAGTGTACATCTGACAGCCAATCAGAATTCAAGGCAAGCACGTGTCTTTGTTGACATCATCTTTCCACATGGCGCAATAATGTCAACAATGCCACGTGTTCTGATAATCTTGGAAAGAACAAGTTAGCAAATGGTTAGAGGAGTATATTAGCTAAAATATATTTATTTGCAGTATCTTAACATGTATTTTCATTGTCGTCAATGTCGAGTGGACTGTATTTATTGGACTTGTCTGTTAAAGGCGCACTGTGCTCGGCAAAATAGCCGAGGTTGAATGTTTATCTGTCAACCGTGTAACTAGTTCTGCTGTATATGCATAGGTGGCGCCACCATTCAATTTATTTTGTTTGCTTGTCAAAATGTGTTTTATACAATGGCCCTTCAACAATGTTCAAACTACCAAAATAGGCCTGATACCTTCAACAAACAGCAGACATCGGATACACTGTCCCTTCAATAATTATCAACATTGGCAACACTGTCAGTGTCACTACCCCTTAAAATTTCACAAATCAATGCATGCACTGCAATAGCGATCAGATCAGCTGATGCCTCTTTTGTACGCATAATATCATCAATTTTACAATGAATCTGTGCAATTCATTCCTAAACACTACGACACAAACCTTGAGTTGAGCATAATTGGGGTCAGACAATGAACTATTGTCACATTCACAGTTGAAGTGGCACTCGGCATGCGACTCGGTATCGTCCATTGTATTTGCATTATCATGCATAAATAAACAGTGTGACGTCAAAGATCGCGCCAATTGTGATTGGCTGTCAGATGTACACTGTGGCAGAAGTATCCTGCAGAAAAAAATTTCGCCGCCCGGCAGATGGACGGTATGCCACATATTGTGTGGGCGAAAGACCCAGCGACTTTCTACAGATTCCATGTGATAGGGAACCAATAGGTGGCGTCATTTTTGATGCCAGATAGGTCATGGAAACGGTTAAAAATGGGCAAGAAAGACAGTGTTCCCAGTGTAATACAAAGTGTGTCTGGTCATAGATTCGTTCAAAAATATTCATTTTCACCTAAATGAACCGCCCTGTGATTACCAGAAGAATTCTACTCCTAAATTTGATTGAAAAACCCCAGGGGTGTTGTGACTTGAAGTTAAACGATAAGGAATTAGCAGATATAGGCGAAACCTCGCCCCACAGCTTGGACTCGTATGTTGGCGTATGAGCTCAAACTGGGGGTGAATAATGCTTTTCATTGTCATTGGTCCCTTTATGATGTAAAAACATTTTGATAATAACCGCGAACTAACAGTAGTACAATGTGTACATATACTTGAGGAAATCGATGTCTTTATCGACAATAAAGGAAAAAAGAGTGAAAAAATTAATTCTATGAGCATAACTGAAGCTAACAAAATAAAAGAGAACAAAACAATTGTTACATTTGTACAACCCCAAGACAGACAACAACATTATCAAGACAGGCAAGAAGCACGACAGGTGACGAGCCACTGTCCAAGCACATACAGGGCACTGCCGACGCAGAAAACAGCTTACGAGAATCTGCTCGCTGAAAATGTCGAATTGGACACCAAATTTCCAACTCGTGCTTTCAGACCCGCTGCCGTGTGAAGAACAGAGAGGAAAACTGGCCAAAGGACACCACTCTGACCACAAAGCTTGGGCTCTGTCGTGGTGGAACTCTCTTGTCGACTTTGCTACCAAAACCGACTGACTGTCTAGCGCGCATCTCATAAATCAGAAAGTGGAAGAAGAATCTTACTTCAGATTTATAGGGCGCGCTACTCAGAGATTCCTGCAGTGAAACATTAAACAAACCTCCCGTCTGAACTGGCTACCACTTAAGCAGTAAAGGAGGAAATTGATACCATGATTGCTGTAGGATAAAAACGAGAGTGCAGCGTAAATGAGCCAATTCAAATCGTTCCTCGGCAACAGATTTGTGTAGGTAGAAACGACAAAAAAAATTAAAATAGGTAGAGTTAATACGATAAAGGTCACACTGACAGTAGTCAACATGAAGGTCATGCTGCTCATTCGAGCCGACTGATCTGACGCACTATGCCCCGGATTTTCAAGTTGCCTCCGTTGTTTATACCCCCGAATTACTGCTATCATAATCGATACATTACAAGCTACTATCACATAGAGAGGAATGCCATTGCTAACAAATAGTTCAAGAACCTGAAATATGAAGTGAAAAAAGTCATCATAAGCCTCTGTAGCGATTACGCAATCGTCTCTTGCTTCATTTTGTTTCCAGAAGACAAGAAGATGTGTGTTAAAGGCAAACAGAAAGAGGAATACTGTTCCAATAACTATAGACGTGTTCTTTTTTGTGCATATTATCTTTGCTTTAAATGGGTATATAACGGATATCCACCTCTCGATCGTTACAAGCATGACATTCCACATAGCACAATAAGGAAAGAAATATGCGGTAAATCTGTGAATGGGACATACTGCTGGGATAAAGAAAATGGAAGGTATTCCTGGGATCGCTTCGAACCATGCTGGCAGTAACACTCCGAGGAGAACAGCAGTGTCCGTTAGTGCAAGGCTGATTAGTAGGATTCGTGTTGAAGCCTTCCCAAATCGTCGGGCAACCAGCACAATTATTGTCAAAATATTGAGGCCACTTCCAACAGAACAAATGATGGGTGGAACACAGAACCAGATCAATTGCGAAATCGCCTGGATTTCGCTGCTAGCCACTGGTAACTCTGCCGTCGAAAACATTCGAAAATGTTGGAAACTGCGATACCGATGGGCGATGAAATAATATATCCCTCATAACCAGCAAGAGCTTGCCTCATGAATATGAAAAATTTCGTTAAGTTCCTGAGGCAGCTGATTTTTGCGATAAACCTGATAAAAGTCATATGATTATAGATATAATTGTAATACCGGTATCAGATTTCGTAATCATTCATAATTATGTGTGTCCCATTCGCAAATCACTTACAGAGCTTAAAGGCTTGAACTATTAACCCTTTGCAACAGGTGTTATAGGCGAATACATTGAGTGTTCCCCCGACTTCATTTTCCAAATTCAGTTGCATCTCGGAGCGTCTTCCTTTATTCGAAATTAACAACTTTCGAGAATATTGCGTGATGAAGTTCATGTAAGTCCTTTGGTATTCATCTCTTACAGAACGTACTGACACATTGTTTCCTGCAGGAAAGTCCCCATCAAACCAGAAAGCTGGCTGTCAATCTCTATCAGAGTTGTCGAGTCATAAGGGAAGGTCTGGCTAATTACACAGATTCCGTTTGTAATTGAATGTATTTTCATCAACTATATATAGACAAGATGAGGTTGAAGGCTCACTTACTTGCGTTAACTCATCTCTCCCTGGAGTCGGCTGATCTCTGACATGTCTGATCGAGGCATGATGTCCTAGAAATGTCATCCCTGTTCCTGAGGCCATCTCCTAACACACCAAAAATGCTTTAACCTTGCATCAAAATCAGTCACCATTAGATGTCATCGACTTTATAAGAATATTGACATTGCATGTAGATGTCGCTGTTCCATCATCGTTGTTATCATCCTAATACTGACGATTCTAATTGCTTTAACAATAATATCAAAGTCAGCCTCAGGATGGGCGCCAACGTGGAAAGAATTCATCAATTAGGTACGTGTACACTTAGAACAGGACTCTGTAAGACTAAGCGCTTCAACCAACGGCCTGGAGAAGGGCATGCTTGCAGATTGGCAAATATCATTTATCATAACGGATTGTGGAAACCAATCTACATGTAGACAGCTAGAGCGTCGCCTGAACTTTTATAAAAGCATACTCCTACTTTTCAGCAGACTTCATCACTGTCTAAGTTGATGAACTAGAAATTAATTCACTAAGGACTTAGGTGATCAACTGGTCATCTTCAAAGGATGTGCATGTATTACTTAGGTACCCTAATTATGTACCTTGTAGCCGATATGGCGAACAGTCGGTTGTCAGGGTGGTTTCTGTTGCCGGTGTAGAAGTTTGAAATGCCCAAGGATAGAACATCCGGGGAAAGAAAGAGTCTTATTACAAAGAACGCGCCTTAATACTCAATGAGAAATTGAGGTTCGTGAGTGAGACCATAATCCGTAAGAATACAAATTTGGACCGGACTTTCTTTCGAGGTGGTCAAATTCTACTTCTACATCGGAAGAAAAACGGTTGCGTGTCTGCTGCTGCTGAAAAGAACCAATTCTTGTCAAACTGGTTTTGTTTCAGCAATAACAATCGCTTATTTACAGAAGATCTTCTGTGTCTGCTGCGCCCGGCCAAATTGTGACGTTGTCCAGTCCTTAACTGAATGAGTTCAATGCCTGGTTCATTAGTTTACTTCTTTTCTTGTAGTGTTTGACGTTTTTCCTGTTTTGTTCCAACTCTTTGTTGAAATCCGCGGCATTCGTTTATTTTTATCACGCACAACCTCTAGCGCGGGAAACCTTTCCGGCGCGCCGGCAGAGTGCACCCGAACGGATAATACACTCACTCAGTTCTTTATCATTTTTTGTATAAATAGATGACGGAAACTACTACTGCGGAGTGCATGGAAGGTGACTGGGCAGCGGACAGCTTGGTAATAAGGCCCTTAATAATGCCATTGGTCCTTTATTAAGAATGTATTGTTGGTTTGATAATTGCCTCCCAATATCTGGAATCCGTGGTTGCTCCGTGCCGTTGTTAAGTGCTTAATGTGCCAAGTTTGTACGGGAAACAATTCATAAACTTAGTACAAGACACAACAACCCCACCTCCTCCATTCGATCGGCTCCCACTCAAACAGCACATGTAGAAATCGATGTTATTATCGCCGGAGAGTAGATCAAGTTACATATACTCTCTTTTAAACCTGCTCTTTTACACATTAATACTGTTGTTGGTATTACCAAGTCTACAACGACTGACCTTTTAATGTGTAAAAGAGGGTAAAAGTAATACCGTACATGAGCCAAGCGCTCTGGTAACAGATTTACACCATTTGAGGCTTGAGGCTTGAAATATTAACCCTCCACAACCGGTGTTTATGGGGAATCCGATACGCGTTCCCTAGACATCATGTCCCAATTCAGTTACATCGAGGAGTGTGGTTTTTTCTTTATTCAAAGACGACACCTTCCGAGAACATTGCCTGATAAAGTACGTCCATTAGACTACCAGATCATATTGGCGCGCGTTGTTTAGACAGGAGATCGATCCGGATCGATCTAGATCGGTTTGGTCTCGCCTATTAAACGGCACTACAGTCGTGGAAGTGAGGTTTTCACAGTGACGTCACGGTGAAGATTCTCGCCTCCACGTATTCTGGATTCCTTCCGAGATGAAATCTTTGGCCAAAATAGCTACAACCTATACATTTGTTTTTCATCTTTAGAAACCGAGGGGAGACGTTTCCAGCGCCTTCGATGGATTTTATTCGATGCACCATAATCGGTAGCGCCACCTTTAATACCACATAGCTCCGAGAAATGTTTTCTGATATAATTTTAAAATAATATTACCCTGGCTATCACACAGCCGTTGCCTTATGAATTTTTTAAATATTATTCCACTAATATATGAACAGGTGATTTTTACACACATCGGGCCACTTTGGACCAATTTTGAAAACATATAGTTTGTTGCAGCACGGATGTAGGCTTTCATTTCTCAAGTTTGACCTGAAATTAAACTACAGGAAACTTTTGCCAGCCCCGCCCGGCAGATGGACGGTATGCCACATATTGTGTGGGCGAAAGACCCAGCGACTTTCTACAGATTCCATGTGATAGGGAACCAATAGGTGGCGTCATCTTTGATGCCAGATAGGTCATGGAAACGGTCAAAAATGGGCAAGAAAGACAGTGTTCCCAGTGTAATACAAAGTGTGTATGGTCATAGATTCGTTCAAAAATATTCATTTTCACCTAAATGAACCGCCCTGTGATTACCAGAAGAATTCTACTCCTAAATTTGATTAAAAAACCCCAGGGGTGTTGTGACTTGAAGTTAAACGATAAGGAATTAGCAGATATAGGCGAAACCTCACCCCACAGCTTGGACTCGTATGTTGGCGTATGAGCTCAAACTGGGGGTGAATAATGCTTTTCATTGTCATTGGTCCCTTTATGATGTAAAAACATTTTGATAATAACCGCGAACTAACAGTAGTACAATGTGTACATATACTTGAGGAAATCGATGTCTTTATCGACAATAAAGGAAAAAAGAGTGAAATAATTAATTTTCTGAGCATAACTGAAGCTAACAAAATAAAAGAGAACAAAACAATTGTTACATTTGTACAACCCCAAGACAGACAACAACATTATCAAGACAGGCAAGAAGCACGACAGGTGACGAGCCACTGTCCAAGCACATACAGGGCACTGCCGACGCAGAAAACAGCTTACGAGAATCTGCTCGCTGAAAATGTCGAATTGGACACCAAATTTCCACCTCGTGCTTTCAGACCCGCTGCCGTATGAAGAACAGAGAGGAATACTGGCCAAAGGACACCACTCTGACCACAAAGCTTGGGCTCTGTCGTGGTGGAACTCTCTTGTCGACTTTGCTACAGAAACCGACTGACTGTCTAGCGTGCATCTCAAAAATCAGAAAGTGGAAGAAGAATCTTACTTCAGATTTATAGGGCGCGCTACTCAGAGATTCCTGCAGTGAAACATTAAACAAACCTCCCGTCTGAACTGGCTACCACTTAAGCAGTAAAGGAGGAAATTGATACCATGATTGCTGTAGGTTAAAAACGAGAGTGCAGCGTAAATGAACCAATTCAAATCGTTCCTCGGCAACAAATTTGTGAAGGTAGAAACGACAAAAAAAATTAAAATAGGTAGAGTTAATACGATAAAGGTCACACTGACAGTAGTCAACATGTAGGTCATGCTGCTCATTCGAGCCGACTGATCTGACGCACAATGCCCCGGATTTTGAAGTTGCCTCCGTTGTTTATACCCCCGAATTACTGCTTTCATAATCGAGACATTACAAGCTACTATCACATAGAGAGGAATGCCATTGCTAACAAAAAGTTCAAGAACCTGAAATATGAAGTGAAAAAAGTCATCATAACCCTCGGTAGCGATTACGCAATCGTCTCTTGCTTCATTTTGTTTCCAGAAGACAAGAAAATGTGTGTTAAAGGCAAACAGAAACAGGAATACTGTTCCAATGACTATAGATGTGTTCTTATTTGTACAAATTATCTTTGCTTTAAATGGGTATATAACGGATATCCACCTCTCGATCGTTACAAGCATGACATTCCACTTAGCACAGTAAGGAAAGAAGTATGCGTTAAATCTGTGAATGGGACACACTGCTGGGATAAAGAAAATGGAAGGTATTCCGGGGATCGATTCGAACCATTCTGGCAGCAACACTCCGAGGAGAACAGCAGTGTCCGTTAGTGCAAGGCTGATTAGTAGGATTCGTGTTGAAGCCTTCCCAAATCGTCGGGCAACCAGCACAATTATTGTCAAAATATTGAGGCCACTTCCAACAGAACAAATGATGGGTGGAACACAGAACCAGATCAATTGCGAGATCGCCCGGATTTCGCTGCTAGCCACTGGTAACTCTGCCGTCGAAAACATTCGAAAATGTTGGAAACTGCGATACCGATGGGCGATGAAATAATATATCCCTCATAACCAGCAAGAGCTTGCCTCATGAATATGAAAAATTTCATTAAGTTCCTGAGGCAGCTGATTTTTGCGATAAACCTGATAACAGTCTTAAATAGGTATAATTATGATAACGGTATCAGATTTTGAAGTGCTGTGAAAACAATCATTCGTAAATATGTGTCTCAATCGCAAATCACTACATAGCTTAAAGGCTTGAACTATTAACCCTCTGCAACATGTGTCATAGGCGAATACAATGAGCGTTCCCTCGACTTCATTTTCCAAATTCTGTTATATCTCGGAGCGTCTTCCTCTGTTCAAAGACAACAACTTCCAAGAACATTACGTGATAAAGTAGGTCTTTTAGTATTCATCTCTTACAGAACATATACTGTCACATTGTTTCCTGCAGAAGTCCTCATCAAGCCAGAAAGCGGTCTGTCAATCTCAATCAGAGTTGTCGTGTCACGAGGGGAGGTCTTGCTAATTACAAAAAAATCCCATTTGTAATTGAAATAATTTTCATCAACTATATATAACCAAGATGAAGTTGAAGGCTCACTAACTTGCGTTAACTTTTCTCACCCTGGAGTCGGCTGAGCTCTGACGTGTCTGATCGAGGTATACTTTCTTAGAAAATGTCATCCCTGTTTCCGAGGTCATCTCGCTAACTACCAGAAATGGTTAAACCTTTCATCAAAATCACCATTAGAGGTCAACGTCTTATAAATATTGAAATTGCTTGTAGATGTCGCTGTTGCATCATCGTTGTTATCATCCTAATACTGACGATTCTAATTGCTTTAACCATAATATGAAAGTCAGCTTTAGGATGGGCGCCAACGTGGAAAGAATTCATCAACTAGGTACATGTACACTTAGAGCAGGACACTGTAAGACTGAGCGCACTAACCAACGGCCTGGAGAAGGCATGCTTGCAGATTGGCAAATAACAATATTTTATCATACCGGATTGTGGAAACCAATCTACATGTAGACAGCTAGAGCGTCGCCTGAACTTTTGTAAAAGCATACTGCTCCTCCTTTTGAGCAGACTTCATCACTGTCTAAGTTGATGAACTAGAAATTAATTCACTAAGGACTTAGTTGATCAACTGGTCGTCTTCAAAGGATGTACATGTATATGTATTAATTAAGTACCCTAATTATGTACCTTGTAGCCGATATGGCGAACAGTCGTTTGTCAGGGTGATTTATGTTGCCGGTGTAGAAATTTGAAATGGCCAAGGATAGAAAATCCGGGGAAAGAAAGACTCTTATTACAATGTATGCGCCTTCCCTCAATGAGAAATTGAGAGTTGTTCGCTAGACCATAATCCGTCAGAACACAAATTAGGACCGGACTCTTCTTCCAGGGAGACAATTTCTAAAATATCTCCAAACACCATGTCAACTGCTGGCTTGAAGAAATTAATACATAGTCCCTTCCTGAATGTGTTCAACGCCTAGTTCACTGGTTTTAAAACATTGTTTTGGTAGTGTTTAACGTTTTTTCTGTTTTGTTTCAACTTATGTGTAGAAACCCGCAACATTCGTTAATTTTTGGCACGCACAACCTCTGGCGCGGGAAACCTTTCTGGCAAACCGGCAGCGTGCACCCGAGCGATATTACACCCAGTCATTTCTTCGATTCCATTGTTGTGTATAATTAGATGACGGAAACTTCTACTGTAAAGAGTGAATAGAAGATGACTTGGCAGCGGAAAGCTTGGTTACAAGGCCCTTGATCATGCCATTGGTCCTTCATTAAGGCAGTATTTTTGGTTTGATATATGCCTCACAATATCAGGAATCCGGACTTGCCCCGTATCGCTGTGCTTAATGTGCTAAGTTTGCAAAGGAAAACAAGTCATAAACTTTAGTACAAGATACCACAACCCCACCCCCCCCCCCCCCCGTTCGATCGGCTACCACTCAAATAGTACATGCTATAAACGCCGTAGGAAATCAAAGCAAAGAAAAATACATAATACCGTAGATGAGACAAGCATTTCTCACAAAACAAATTGTGTAAAAACGAAGATATCTCACTTCGAATTTATAGGGCGCGCCAGTCGGAGATTCCTGCAGCGAAACATTAAACAAACCCCCGTCTGAACTGGCGACCACTTAAGCAGTAAAGGAGGAAATTGATACCATTATTACTGTAGGACAAAAACGTGAGAATATCGTGAATGAGCCAAGTTAAATCATTCGCTGGCAACAGATTTGTGTAGGAAGAAACAATATAAATTACTGAAATGGGTAGAGTTAATACGATGAAGGTCACACTGACAGTTGTCAACATGTAGGTCATACTGGTCATACGAGCCGACTGATCTGACGCACAATGGCCTGGGTTTTGAAGTTCCCTTCGTTGATTGTACCCGCGAATTACTGCAATCAAAATCGAAACATTACAAGCTACCATAACAAGGAAGGGAATGCCATTGTTAACAAGTAGGTCAATAACATGCCATATGAAATGAAAAAAGTCATCATAGGCCTCTGTGGCTATTACGCATTTCTCTCCTTTTTTTTCAGTTTCCAGAAGACAAGAAGATGTGTGTTCAAGGCGAACAGAAACAGGAATACTGTTCCAATGACTAAAGACGTGTTCTTAGCTGTGTTAATTATTTTTGCTTTAAATGGGTAAATGACGGAGATCAACCTCTCGACCGTTATTAGCATGACACTCCAACTCGCACAATGAAGAAAGAAGTATGCTGTAAATTTGTGAATGGGACATATTGCTTGGACTAAGGTAAAGGGACTCATTCCCAGACTCAATTCGAACCATCCTGGCAAGAACACTCCAAGGAGAACAGCAGTATCCACAAGTGGAAGGCTGATTAGTAGAATCCGCGTTGAAGCCTTCCCTACTCGGCGGGCAAGCAACACAGTTATTGTCAAAATATTGAGGCTGCTTCCAACAGAACACAGGAAGGGTGGCACAATGTACCAGAGCGCCTGCGAGACCGCCTGGATTTTACTGCTAGCCACTGGTAACTCTGTCGTCGAAAACATTTCGAAAACGTTGCTAACTGCGACACCAATGGGCGATGAAATAATATAACCCTCATAACCAGCAAGAGCTTGCATCATGAATATGAAAGATTTCGTTAAGTTCCTGAGGCAGCTGATTTTTACGATAAACCTGATGACAGTCATATATATGATTATCGATAAACTTGTGACAACGGTATCAGATTTCGAAATTCTGTGAAAACAATCATTCGTAATTATGTCTCCCATTCGCAAATCACTTACATAGCTTAAAGGCTTGAACTATTAACCCTCTACAGCAGGTGTCATAGGCGAATGCAATGAACGTTCCCTCGACGTCATATTCCAAATTCAGTTACATCTCGGAGCGTCTTCCTTTATTCGAAGATAAGAACTTCCGAAAACATTGCGTGATAAAGTAGGTCTCGTACAGAATATACTCGGCTGACACATTGTTTCCTGTAGGAAAGTCCCCATCAAACCAGACAGCTAGAGCGTCGCCTGAACTTTTATAAAAGCATACTCCTCCTTTTGAGTAGACTTCATCACTGTCTAAGTTGATGAACTAGAAATTAAATCACTAAGGACTTAGTTGATCAACTGGTCGTCTTCAAAGGATTTGCATGTATCAATTAGGTACCCTAATTATGTACCTTGTAGCCGATATGGCGAACAGTCGTTTGTCAGGGTGATTTCTGTTGCCATAATATTACCCTGGCTATCACATAGCCGTTGCCTCATGAATTTTTTAATATTATTCCACCAATATATGAACAGGTGATTTTTACACACATCGGGCCGACTTTGGACCAATTTTGAAAACATATACATGTAGTTTGTTGCAGCACGGATGTAGGCTTTCATTTCTCAAGTTTGACCTGAAATTAAACTACATGAAACTTTTGCCAGCCCCGCCCGGCAGATGGACGGTATGCCACATATTGTGTGGGCGAAAGACCCAGCGACTTTCTACAGATTCCATGTGATAGGGAACCAATAGGTGGCGTCATTTTTGATGCCAGATAGGTCATGGAAACGGTCAAAAATGGGCAAGAAAGACAGTGTTCCCAGTGTAGTACAAAGTGTGTCTGGTCATAGATTCGTTCAAAAATATTCATTTTCACCTAAATGAACCGCCCTGTGATTACCAGAAGAATTCTACTCCTAAATTTGATTGAAAAACCCCAGGGGTGTTGTGACTTGAAGTTAAACGATAAGGAATTAGCAGATATAGGCCAAACCTCGCCCCACAGCTTGGACGTATATGTTAGCGTATGAGCTCAAACTGAGGGTGAATAATGCTTTTCATTGTCATTGGTCCCTTGATGATGTAAAAACATTTTGATAATAACCGCGAACTAACAGTAGTACAATGTGTACATATACTTTAGGAAATCGATGTCTTTATCGACAATAAAGGAAAAAAGAGTGAAATAATTAATTTTCTGAGCATAACTGAAGCTAACAAAATAAAAGAGAACAAAACAATTGTTACATTTGTACAACCCCAAGACAGACAACAACATTATCAAGACAGGCAAGAAGCACGACAGGTGACGAGCCACTGTCCAAGCACATACAGGGCACTGCCGACGCAGAAAACAGCTTACGAGAATCTGCTCGCTGAAAATGTCGAATTGGACACCAAATTTCCAACTCGTGCTTTCAGACCCGCTGCCGTATGAAGAACAGAGAGGAATACTGGCCAAAGGACACCACTCTGACCACAAAGCTTGGTCTCTGTCGTGGTGGAACTCTCTTGTCGACTTTGCTACAGAAACCGACTGACTGTCTAGCGTGCATCTCAAAAATCAGAAAGTGGAAGAAGAATCTTACTTCAGATTTATAGGGCGCGCTACTCCGAGATTCACAATGACGAAAGAAGTATGCTGTAAATATGTGAATGGGACATAATGCTGGGATTGAGGTAATGCTTCTCATTCCCAGGTTGTTTTCAAACCACAATGGCAACAACACTCCAAGGAGTACAGCAGTATCCACAAGTGCAAGGCTGATTAGTAGAATCCGCGTTGAAGCCTTCCCAACTCGGCGGGCAAGCAACACAGTTATTGTCAAAATATTGAGGCTACTTCCAACAGAACACAGGAAGGGTGGCACAATGTACCAGAGCGCCTGCGATACCGCCTGGAATTTGCTTCTAGCCACTGGTAACTCGGCCGTCGAAAACATTCGAAAACGTTGCTAACTGCGACACCAATGGGCGATGAATTAATACAACCCTCATAACCAGAAAGAGCTTGCATCATGAATATGAACAATTTCGTTAAGTTCCTGAGGCAGTTGATTTTTGCGATAAACCTGATGACAGTCATATATGATTATAGATAAACTTGTGATAACGGTATCAGATTTCGAAGTTCTGTGAAAACAATCATCAGTAGTTATGTGTCCCATTCGCAATTCACTTACACAGCTTAAAGGCTTGAACTATCAACCCTCTACAACAGGTGTCAAAGGCGAGTACAATGAGCGTTCCCTCGACTTCATTTTCCAAATTCTGTTATATCTCGGAGCGTCTTCCTCTGTTCAAATACAACAACTTCCAAGAACATTGCGTGATGAAGTAGGTCTTTTAGTATTCATCTCTTACGGAACATAAACTGTCACATTGTTTCCTGCAGAAGTCCTCATCAAGCCAGAAAGCTGTCTGTCAATCTCAATCAGAGTTGTCGTGTCACGAGGGGAGGTCTGGCTAATTACAAAAAATTCCCATTTGTAATTGAATGTATTTTCATCAACTATATATAACCAAGATGAAGTTGAAGGCTCACTAACTTGCGTTAACTTTTCTCACCCTGGAGGCGGCTGAGCTCTGACGTGTCTGATCGAGGTATAATTTCTTAGAAAATGTCATCCCTGTTTCCGAGGTCATCTCGCTAACTACCAGAAATAGTTAAACCTTTCATCAAAATCACCATTAGAGGTCAACGTCTTATAAATATTGGAATTGCTTGTAGATGTCGCTGTTCCATCATCGTTGTTATCATCCTAATACTGACGATTCTAATTGCTTTAACCATAATATGAAAGTCAGCTTTAGGATGGGCGCCAACGTGGAAGAATTCATCAACTAGGTACATGTACACTTAGAGCAAGACACTGTAAGACTGAGAGCACTAACCAACGGCCGGGAGAAGGCATGCTTGCAGATTGGCAAATATCATTTATCATTACCGGATTGTGGAAACCAATCTACATGTAGACAGCTAGAGCGTCGCCTGAACTTTTGTAAAAGCATACTCCTCCTTTTCAGAAGACTTCATCACTGTCTAAGTTGATGAACTAGGAATTAAATCACTAAGGACTTAGTTGATCAACTGGTCGTCTTCAAAGGATGTATATGTATTAATTAAGTACCCTAATTATGTACCTTGTAGCAGATATGGCGAACAGTCGTTTGTCAGGGTGAATTCTGTTGCCGGTGTAGTTTGAAATGCCCTAGGATAGAAAATTCGGGGGGAAAAAAGACTCTTATTACAATGTACGCGCCTTACTCAATGAGAAATTGAGGGTTGAATGCTTTAGACCATAATTCGTCAAAACGCAAATTCGGACCGGACACATCTTCCAGGGGGACAATTTCTACATCTACATCGGTTCAAAAACGGTTGCGTGTTTGCTGCTGCTGCCGGAAAGAACTAATTCTTTTCAAACTGGTTTTATTTCAGCGATAACAATCGCTTATTTCCAGAAGATCTTCTGTGTCTGCTGCGCCCGGCTGAAGACAATAATTGTTCCTTTCCCTTGAGTCAGCTGCAATTGGCGAAGAGCGTCCGACGCTGTCGGCAAGGGAAATCTCTCATAACAGCATGTCAACTGCTGGCTAGAAGAAATTGAGACATAGTCCCTAACTGAATGTGTTCAACGCCTGGTTCATTAGTTAACTTTTTTTCTTGTAGTGTTTAACGTTTTTTCAGTTTTGTTTCAACTCTTATGAAGAAACCCGCTACATTCGTTAATTTTTAGCACGCACAACCTCTGGCGCGGGAAACCTTTCCGGCAAACCGACAGAGTGCACCCGAGCAATATTACACCCAGTCATTTCTTTGATTCCAATTTTGTGTATAATTAGATGACGGAAACTTCTACTGTAAAGAGTGCATAGAAGATAACTTGGCAGCGGAAAGCTTGGTTATAAGGCCCTTGATCATGCCATTGGTCCTTCAGTAAGGATGTATTTTTGGTTTGATATATGCCTCACAATATCAGGAATCCGGACTTGTCCTGTATCGCTGTGCTTAATGTGCTAAGTTTGCAAAGGAAAACAAGTCATAAACTTTAGTACAAGATACCACAACCCGACATCCTGTTCGATCGGCTACCACTCAAATAGTACATGCTATAAACGCCGTAGGAGATCAAAGCAAAGTAAAATACATAATACTGTAGATGAGACAAGCATTTCTGACAAAACAAATTGTGTAAAAACGAAAATATCTCACTTCGAATTGATAGGGCGCGCCAGTCGGAGATTCCTGCAGCGAAACATTAAACAAACCTCCCGTCTGAACTGGCTACCACTTAAGCAGTAAAGGAGGAAATTGATACCATTATTACTGTAGGACAAAAACGTGAGAATATCGTGAATGAGCCAAGTTAAATCATTCACTGGCAACAGATTTGTGAAGGAAGAAACAACATAAAATACTGAAATGGGTAGAGTTAATACGATGAAGGTCACACTGACAGTTGTCAACATGAAGGTCATACTGGTCATACGAGCTGACTGTTCTGACACACAATGGCCTGGGTTTTGAAGTTCCCTTCGATGACTGTACCCGCGAATGACTGCAATCAAAATCGAAACATTACAAGCTACTATCACAAGGAAGGGAATGCCATTATTAAAAGGAAGGTCAATAACCTGCCAAATGAAATGAAAAAAGTCATCATAGGCTTCTGTGGCTATTACGCATGTGTCTCTTGTTTCTTTTTGCTTCCAGAAGACAAGAAGATGTGTGTTCAAGGCGAACAGAAACAGGAATACTGTTCCAATGACTAAAGACGTGTTCTTAGCTGTGCAAATTATTTTTGCTTTAAATGGGTAAATGACGGAGATCAACCTCTCGACCGTTATTAGCATGACATTCCAGCTCGCACAATGAAGAAAGAAGTATGCTGTAAATTTGTGAATGGGACATATTGCTGCGATTAAAGTAATTGGACTCATTCCCAGGCCGATTTCAAACCACATTGGAAACAACACTCCAAGGAGTACAGCAGTATCCACAAGTGCAAGGCTGATTAGTAGAATCCGCGTTGAAGCCTTCCCAACTCTACGGACAAGCAACACAGTTATTGTCAAAATATTGAGGCTACTTCCAACAAAACACAGGAAGGGAGGCACAATGTACCAGAGCGCCTGCGAGACCGCCTGGATTTTGCTGCTAGCCACTGGTAACTTGGCCGTCGAAAACATTTCGAAAACGTTGCTAACTGCGACACCGATGGGCGATGAATTAATACAACCCTCATAACCAGAAAGAGCTTGCATCATAAATATGAACAATTTCGTTAAGTTCCTGAGGCAGCTGTTTTTTGCGATAAACTTAATGACAGTCATATATAATTATGGATATAATTATGATACCGGTATCAGATTTCGAAGTTCTGTGAAAATAATCATTCGTAATTATGTGTCCCATTCGCAAATCACTTACATAGCTTAAAGGCTTGAACTGTTAACCCTCTGCAACAGGTGTCGTAGGGCTACACACCACTAATAGATTTTAAGCCATTTTCCTTTAGACATCAACTGCCATAACTTTTTCCCAATATCTCACTGGAACCTAATATTTGCAGGACAGAAAGACCTCATCCAGGGCTTAAATTTTTGACAGGTCATCACCATGATAATTTCAGGGTTGGGGGGGCTGATGTTTTTTGGGTCGATTTTGTCTTAATTTCACGCGTCCACCACGTTTCACGGCTCAGCAGGTTAATTGGATCCCCAAATCCACGCCGGTGAACATATGAGGCTCAAAGTTCATCAGAATGTTTGCCACATATTGTGTGGGCGAAGGACACAGTGACTTTCGACGGATTCAATGTGATAGGGAACCAATAGGTGGCGCTATCTTTGATACCAGACAGGTCATGCAAGCGGTCAAAAATTGGCAAGAAAATGATCCCAGTGTGATCGATGCAAAGTGTGTCTGGTCATAGATTCGTTCAAAAATATTTATTTTCACCTGAAATAACCTCCCTGTGATAACCAGAAGAATTCTACTCCTAAATTTGATCCGAAACCCCGGGGGTGTTGTGGCTTGAAGTTAAACGATAAGGAATTAGCAGAGGCCAAACCTCGCACCACAGCTTGGACTCGTTTGTTGGCGTATGGTCTCACTAGCCGGTGAGGAGGCCAGGCCTACCTGCTTCCAAAAATGACGCGACTTCATTTCATGCATACCCCTGTTACAAGGGCTGTAGACTTGGCAGTACCTTTCTGCCACACAAACCTATACATTTCTGAATAGCTTGTCACTTGTAAAATACATCTGGCCAAGTATCAACGTCGTCTAGACATACAGTCATGAGAAAGCCAACTGACGACTATTTCAATCTTTTATATAAAAATAGGCTGTCGTTGCGGCTTTTGTTTGAGTTTTTTGCCCTCGAAATTTTACCTTGAGAAAATGTGCAATCTCACAGGAACCAGTCGGTGTCAACATCATGTTGAGCTATAATTAGCATGCGAGGCCTTCTCACCGCGAAAGTGCGCAGAAGAAATTGGTATTTTCCTCAAATAATCGTCAGAGCTACCCCTTCACAAAAAAACATATGTCGGACATTTACATTTGAACAAGTACCAATAGGGATAGAGTAGGCCCATCTGTATCCATGGTAATCACTCGAGATTGAAGAACTAGTTTTTTGGATGAGCTCAAACTGAGGGTGAATAATGCCCTTGTCATTGCCATTGGTCCATTTATGATGTAAAACATTTTGATAATAACCGCGAACTAACAGTAGTACAATGTGTACATATGCATGAGGAAATCGATGCCATTATCGAATATAAAGGAAAAAAGATTGAAATAATTAATTCTATGAGCAAATCTTAAGGTGACAAAATTATAGAGAAAAAAACAATTGTTACATTTGTACAACTCCAGACAGACAACATTATCAAGCCAGACAAGAAGCAGTACAGGTGACGATCCACTGTCCATGCACATACTGGGCACTGCCGACGCAGAAAACAGCTTATGATGTCTGCTCGATGTAAATGTGGAATTGGAGACCAGATTTCCAACTCGTGCCTTCAGACTCGCTCCTGTATGAAGAACAGAGAGGAATACTGGCCAAAGGGTACCACTCTGACCACAAATCTGGGGCTCTGTCGTGGTGGAACTCTCCTGGACAGTCGACTTTGCAAATAACAAAACCGGCTGACTGTCTAGCGTGCATCTCAAGAATCAGAAAGTAGAAGAATAATCTTACTTCAGGTTGATAGGGCGCGCTACTCCGAGATTCCTGCAGCGAAACATTAAACAAACCTCCCGTCTGAACTGGCTACCACTTAAGCAGTAAAGGAGGAAATTGATACCATGATTGCTGTAGGATAAATACTAGAGTGCATAGTAAATGAGCCTATTCCAATCGTACCTCGGCAACAGATTTGTGTAGGTAGAAACGACGAAAAATATTAAAAGAGGGAGAGTTAATACGATAAAGGTCACACTGACAGTTGTCAACATGTAGGTCATGCTGCTCATTCGAGCCGACTGATCTGACGCAATAGGCCCCGGATTTTGAAGTTGCCTCCGTTGTTTATACCCCCGAATTACTGCTATCATAATCGAGACATTACAAGCTACTATCACATAGAGAGGAATGCCATTGCTAACAAATAGTTCAAGAACCTGAAATATGAAGTGAAAAAAGTCATCATAAGCCTCTGTAGCGATTACGCAATCGTCTCTTGCTTCATTTTGTTTCCAAAAGACAAGAAGATGTGTGTCAAAGGCAAACAGAAACAGGAATACTGTTCCAATGACTATAGACGTGTTCTTATTTGTGTATATTATGGGTATATGGGTATATAACGGATATCCACCTCTCGATCGTTACAAGCATGACATTCCATTTAGCATGGTAAGGAAAGAAGTATGCTGTAAATTTATTAATGGGACACACTGCTGGCATAGAGAAAAAGGAAGGTATTGCCGGGATCCATTCGAACCATGCTGGCAGTACCACTCCGAGGAGAACAGCAGTGTCCGTTAGTGCAAGGCTGATTAGTAGGATTCGTGTTGAAGCCTTCCCAAATCGTCGGGTAACCAGCACAATTATTGTCAAAATATTGAGGCCACTTCCAACAGAACGAATGATGGGTGGTACACAGAACCAGATCATTTGCGAGATCGCCCGGATTTGGCTGCCAGCCACTGGTAACTCTGCCGCCGAAAACATTCGAAAACTTTGGAAACTGCGATACCGATGGGCGATGAAATATTATATCCGTCATAAACAGCAAGAGCTTGCCAACATTACTAAATATGAAGTTAGCCGTTGTTAGTTTCCAAGGCGGTTGACAATCATATAATTATAATGGTGATAGTGGTGGTAGATTTTGCAGTTCTGTGAAAACAATTATTCCTAATTATGTGTCCCATTCGCAAATAACTGACATAGCGTAAGAGCTTGAACCATTAACCCTCCACAACCGGTATATATGGGGAATCCAATAAGCGTTTCCCTAGACATCATGACCCAATTCAGTTACATCTCGGAGCGTCTTCCTTTATTGGAAGATAACAACTTCCGAGAACATTGCCTGATAAAGTACGTCCTTTAGACTTCCAGATCACATTGGCGCCCGTTGTTTAGACAGGAGACCGATCCGGATCGATCTAGATCGGTTTGGTCACGCGTATTAAACGGGTCTACAGTCATGGAGGTGAGGTTTTCACAGCGACGTCACGGTGAAGATTCTCACCTCAACGCTTTCTGGATTCCTTCCGAGATAAAATCTTTGGCCAAAAGAGCTACAACCTATACATTTTCTTTTCAACTGCAGAGAACGAGGGGAGACGTTTACAGCGCCTTCGATTGATTTTATTCGATGCACCATAATCGGTACCGCCGCCTTTGATACCACACAGCTCCGAGAAATGTTTTCTGATATAATTTCAAAATAATGTTACCCTGGCTATCACATAGCGGTTGCCTTATGAAAAATTATTATTCCACCAATATATGAATAGTCGATTTTTGCACACATCGGGCCGACTTTGGACCAATTTTGAAAACATATAGTGTGTTGCAGTACGGATGTAGTCTTTCATTGCTCAAGTCTGACCTGAAATTAAACTACAGGAAACTTTTGCCAGCCCCACCCGGCAGATGTGGTGCGAAGGACCCAGCGACTTTCTACAGATTCAATGTGATAGGGAACCAATAGGTGGCGCCATCTTTGATACCAGACAGGTCATGCAAACGGTTAAAAATTGGCAAGAAAGTGTTCCCGGTGTGATGCAAAGTGTGTCTGGTCATAGATTCGTTCAAAAATATTCATTTTCAGCTGAAAGAACCGCCCTGTGATAACCAGAAGAATTCTACTCCTAAATTTGATCCAAAACCCCAGGGATGTTTCGGCTTGAATTGAACGATAAGGAATTAGCAGATATAGGCCAAACCTCGCCCCACAGCTTGGACGTATATGTTGGCGTATGGTCTCACTAGCCGGTGAGGAGGCCAGGCCTACCTGCTTCCAAAAATGACGCGACGTTAATCCATGCATACCCCTGTTGCAAGGGCTGTAGACTTGGTAGTACCTTACTCTCACACAAACCTATACATTTCAGAATAGCTTGTCACTTGTAGAATACATCTGTCCAAGTTTCAACGTCGTCTAGACATACATTCATGCACAGACTGATGCAGCACATGAGAACATGTGCAATCTCACAGAAACCAGTCGATGTCACCATCCTGTTGAGCTATAAATAGTATGCGGGGCCTGCTCACCGCGTAAGTACACAGAAGAAATTAGTATTTTCCTCAAATAATCGTCAGAGCTACCCCTTCACAAAAAAACATCGGACATTTACATTTGAACAAGTAGCAATAGGGATAGAGTAGGACCATCTTTATCCATGGTAATCACTCGAGATTGAAGAACTAGTTTTTTGGGTGAGCTCAAACTGAGGGTGAATAATGCCCTTGTCATTGCCATTGGTCCCTTTATGACGTAAAACATTTTGACAATAACCGCGAACTAACAGTAGTACAATGTGTACATATTAATGAGGAAATCGATGTCATTATCGACAATAAAGGAAAGAAGATTGAAATAATTAATTCTATGAGCATATCTTAAGGTGACAAAATTATAGAGAAAAAATCAGTTTATTACATTTGTTTAACCTCTAGACAGTCAACATTATCAAGCCAAACAAGAAGCACTACAGGTGACGATCCACTGTCCAAGCACATACAGGGCACTGCCGACTCAGAAAACAGCTTATGAGAATCTGCTCGATGTAAATGTGGAATTGGAGACCAGATTTCCAACTCTTGCCTTCAGACCCGCTCCCGGATGAAGAATAGAGAGGAACACTGGCCAAAGGACACCACTCTGACCACAAAGCTGGGGCTCTGTCGTGGTGGAACTCGCCTGGAAAGTCGACTTTGCTAATACCAAAACCGGCTAACGGTCTAGCGTGCATCTCAAAAATCTGGAAGTAGATTAATAGAATCTTACTTCAGATTTTTAGGGCGCGCCATTTAACGTTTTTTCAGTTTTGTTTCAATTCTTATGTAGAAACCCGCGACATTCGTTAATTTTTAGCACGCACAACCTCTGGCGCGGGAAACCTTTCCGGCAACCCGACAGACTGCACCCGAGCGATATTACTTTGATTCCATTTTTGTGTAGATGACAGAAACTTCCACTGTAAAGAGTAAATGGAAGATGTCTTGGCAGCGGAAAGACAGTCGACTTTGCTAATACCAAAACCGGCTGACTGTCTATAGGGTGCATCTCAAAAATCAGTAAGTAGAAGAAGAATCTTACTTCAGATTTATAGGGCGCGCTACTCCGAGATTCCTGCAGTGAAACATTAAACAAACCTCCCGTCTGAACTGGCGACCACTTATGCAGTAAAGGAGGAAATTGATACCATTATTACTGTAGGACAAAAACGTGAGAATATCGTAAATGAGCCAAGTTAAATCTTTATGTAACGATGCATTTGTGTAGGAAAAAACGATAAAGAATACTGAAATGGGTAGTGTTGATACGATGAAGGTCACACTGATAGTTGTCAACATATAGGTCATGCTGGTCATACCAGCCAACTGACCTGACGGAACATGGCCTGATTTTTGAAGTTGCTTCCGTTGATTGTAACCACCAATTACTGCAATCAAAATCGAAACATTACAACCTACAATCAGAAGGAAGGGGATGCCACTGATAAAAAGTAGGTCAATAATATGCCATATGGAGGAAAAAAAGTCATTATAGGCCTCTGTGGCTTTAACGCAACCTTCTCTTGTTTCTTTCTGTTTCCAGAAGACAAGAAGATGTGTGTTCAAGGCGAACAGAAACAGAAATACTGTTCCAATGACTATAGACGTGTTCTTAGCTGTGCAAATTATATTTGCTTTAAATGGGTATATGACGGATATCCACCTCTCGACCGTTATTAGCAAGATATTCCAGCTCGCACAATGAAGAAAGAAGTATGCTGTAAATATGTGAATGGGACATAATGCTGGGATTGAGGTAATGCTTCTCATTCCCAGGCTGTTTTCAAACCACAATGGCAACAACACTCCAAGGAGTACAGCAGTATCCACAAGTGCAAGGCTGATTAGTAGAATCCGCGTTGAAGCCTTCCCAACTCGGCGGGCAAGCAACACAGTTATTGTCAAAATATTGAGGCTACTTCCAACAGAACACAGGAAGGGTGGCACAATGTACCAGAGCGCCTGCGATACCGCCTGGAATTTGCTTCTAGCCACTGGTAACTCGGCCGTCGAAAACATTCGAAAACGTTGCTAACTGCGACACCAATGGGCGATGAATTAATACAACCCTCATAACCAGAAAGAGCTTGCATCATGAATATGAACAATTTCGTTAAGTTCCTGAGGCAGTTGATTTTTGCGATAAACCTGATGACAGTCATATATGATTATAGATAAACTTGTGATAACGGTATCAGATTTCGAAGTTCTGTGAAAACAATCATCAGTAGTTATGTGTCCCATTCGCAATTCACTTACACAGCTTAAAGGCTCGAACTATCAACCCTCTACAACAGGTGTCATAGGCGAGTACAATGAGCGTTCCCTCGACTTCATTTTCCAAATTCTGTTATATCTCGGAGCGTCTTCCTCTGTTCAAATACAACAACTTCCAAGAACATTACGTGATGAAGTAGGTCTTTTAGTATTCTCTTACAGAACATATACTGTCACATTGTTTCCTGCAGAAGTCCCCATCAAGCCAGAAAGCGGTCTGTCAATCTCAATCAGAGTTGTCGTGTCACGAGGGGAGGTCTGGCTAATTACAAAAAATTCCCATTTGTAATTGAATGTATTTTCATCAACTATATATAACCAAGATGAAGTTGAAGGCTCACTAACTTGCGTTAACTTTTCTCACCCTGGAGGCGGCTGAGCTCTGACGTGTCTGATCGAGGTATAATTTCTTAGAAAATGTCATCCCTGTTTCCGAGGTCATCTCGCTAACTACCAGAAATGGTTAAACCTTTCATCAAAATCACCATTAGAGGTCAACGTCTTATAAATATTGAAATTGCATGTAGATGTCGTTGTTCCATCATCGTTATTATCATCCTAATACTGACGATTCTAATTGCTTTAACCATAATATGAAAGTCAGCTTTAGGATGGGCGCCAACGTGGAAAGAATTCATCAACTAGGTACATGTACACTTAGAGCAGGACACTGTAAGACTGAGAGCACTAACCAACGGCCGGGAGAAGGCATGCTTGCAGATTGGCAAATATCATTTATCATTACCGGATTGTGGAAACCAATCTACATGTAGACAGCTAGAGCGTCGCCTGAACTTTTGTAAAAGCATACTCCTCCTTTTCAGAAGACTTCATCACTGTCTAAGTTGATGAACTGGGAATTAAATCACTAAGGACTTAGTTGATCAACTGGTCGTCTTCAAAGGATGTATATGTATTAATTAAGTACCCTAATTATGTACCTTGTAGCAGATATGGCGAACAGTCGTTTGTCAGGGTGATTTCTGTTGCCGGTGTAGTTTGAAATGCCCTAGGATAGAAAATTCGGGGGGAAAAAAGACTCTGATTACAATGTACGCGCCTTACTCAATGAGAAATTGAGGGTTGAATGCTTTAGACCATAATTCGTCAAAACGCAAATTCGGACCGGACACATCTTCCAGGGGGACAATTTCTACATCTACATCGGTTCAAAAACGGTTGCGTGTTTGCTGCTGCTGCCGGAAAGAACTAATTCTTTTCAAACTGGTTTTATTTCAGCGATAACAATCGCTTATTTCCAGAAGATCTTCTGTGTCTGCTGCGCCCGGCTGAAGACAATAATTGTTCCTTTCCTTTGAGTCAGCTGCAATTGGCGAAGAGCGTCCGACGCTGTCGGCAAGGGAAATCTCTCATAACATCATGTCAACTGCTGGCTAGAAGAAATTGAGACATAGTCCCTAACTGAATGTGTTCAACGCCTGGTTCATTAGTTAACTTTTTTTCTTGTAGTGTTTAACGTTTTTTCAGTTTTGTTTCAACTCTTATGAAGAAACCCGCGACATTCGTAAATTTTTAGCACGCACAACCTCTGGCGCGGGAAACCTTTCCGGCAAACCGACAGAGTGCACCCGAGCAATATTACACCCAGTCATTTCTTTGATTCCAATTTTGTGTATAATTAGATGACGGAAACTTCTACTGTAAAGAGTGCATAGAAGATGACTTGGCAGCGGAAAGCTTGGTTATAAGGCCCTTGATCATGCCATTGGTCCTTCAGTAAGGATGTATGTTTGGTTTCAATGATATAAGCCTCACAATATCAGGAATCCGGACTTGCCCCGTATCGCTGTGCTTAATGTGCTAAGTTTGCAAAGGAAAACAAGTCATAAACTTTAGTACAAGATACCACAACCCGACATCCTGTTCGATCGGCTACCACTCAAATAGTACATGCTATAAACGCCGTAGGAGATCAAAGCAAAGTAAAATACATAATACTGTAGATGAGACAAGCATTTCTGACAAAACAAATTGTGTAAAAACGAAAATATCTCACTTTGAATTGATAGGGCGCGCCAGTCGGAGATTCCTGCATCGAAACATTAAACAAACCTCCCGTCTGAACTGGCTACCACTTAAGCAGTAAAGGAGGAAATTGATACCATTATTACTGTAGGACAAAAACGTGAGAATATCGTGAATGAGCCAAGTTAAATCATTCGCTGGCAACAGATTTGTGAAGGAAGAAACAACATAAAATACTGAAATGGGTTGAGTTAATACGATGAAGGTCACACTGACAGTTGTCAACATGTAGGTCATACTGGTCATACGAGCTGACTGATCTGACACACAATGGCCTGGGTTTTGAAGTTCCCTCCGTTGATTGTACCCGCGAATTACTGCAATCAAAATCGAAACATTACAAGCTACTATCCCAAGGAAGGGAATGCCATTATTAAAAGGAAGGTCAATAGCATGCCAAATAAAATGAAAAAAGTCATCATAGGCTTCGGTGGCTATTACGCATATGTCTCTTGTGTCTTTCTGTTTCCAGAAGACAAGAAGATGTGTGTTCAAGGCAAACAGAAACAGGAAGACTGTTCCAATGACTAAAGACGTGTTCTTAGCTGTGCAAATTATTTTTGCTTTAAATGGGTATATGACGGATATCCACCTCTCGGCCGTTATTAGCAAGACATTCCAGCTCGCACAATGAAGAAAGAAGTATGCTGTAAATATGTGAATGGGACATATTGCTGGGATTAAGGTAATGGGACTCATTCCTAGGCCCTTTTCAAACCACATTGGCAACAACACTCCAAGGAGTACAGCAGTATCCACAAGTGCAAGGCTGATTAGTAGAATCCGCGTTGAAGCCTTCCCAACTCTACGGGCAAGCAACACAGTTATTCTCAAAATATTGAGGCTACTTCCAACAGAACACAGGAAGGGTGGCACAATGTACCAGAGCGCCTGCGAGACCGCCTGGATTTTACTGCTAGCCACCGGTAACTCGGCCGTCGAAAACATTCGAAAACGTTGCTAACTGCGACACCAATGGGCGATGAAATAATATAACCCTCACAACCAGCAAGAGCTTGCATCATGAATATGAACAATTTCATTAAGTTCCTGAGGCAGTTGATTTTTGCGATAAACCTGATGACAGTCATACATGATTATAGATAAACTTGTGATAACGGTATCAGATTTCGAAGTTCTGTGAAAACAATCATTCGTAATTATGTCTCCCATTCGCAAATCACTTACATAGCTTAAAGGCTTGAACTATTAACCCTCTACAGCAGGTGTCATAGGCGAATGCAATGAGCGTTCCCTCGACGTCATATTCCAAATTCAGTTACATATCGGAGCGTCTTCCTTTATCGAAGATATCAACTTCCGAAAACATTGCGTGATAAAGTAAGTCTCGTACAGAATATACTCGGCTGACACATTGTTTCCTGTAGTAAAGTCCCCATCAAACCAGAAAGCTGGCTGTCAATATCTGTCAGAGTTGTCGTGTCATGAGGGAAGGTCTGGCTAATTACACAAATCCGCGTTTGTAATTGAATGTATTTTCCTCAACTATATATAGACAAGATGAGGTTGAAGGCTCACTAACTTACGTTAACTTATCTCACCCTGGAGTCGGTTGAGCTCTGACATGTCTGATCGAGGTATGATTTCCTAGAAAATGTCATCCCTGTTTCCGATGTCTTCTCGGTAACTGGTAGAAAATGATAACGTCTTGCATCAAAATCACCATTAGAGGTCAACGTCTTTATATAAATATTGAAATTGCATGTAGATGTCGCTGTTCCATCATCGTTGTTATCATCCTAATACTGACGATTCTAATTGCATTAACCAGGTTTATTAGTTAACTTTTTTTCTTGTAGTGTTTCACATGTTTTCAGTTTTATTTCATCTATTATGTGGAAACCCGCGACATTCGTTAATTTTTAGCACGCACACCTCTGGCGCGGGAAACCTTTCCAGTGCACCGACAGAGTGCATCCGAGCGATATCACACCCAGTCATTTCTTTGATTCCATTTTTGTGTATAATTAGATGACGGAAACTCTTACTGTAAAGAGTACATGGAAGGAGACATGGCAGCGGACAGATTGGCAATAAGGCCCATGATAATAGCATTGGTCCTTTATTAAGAATGTATTGTTGGTTTGGTATATGCCTCGCAATATCTGGAATCAGGACTTGTCCCGTATCGTTGTGCTTAATGTGCTCAGTTTGCACGGGCAAATTAGTCATAAACTTTAGTACAAGATACCACAACCCCACCTCCCGGGTACCTTTGCAGCCTCATCACTCCCTACGTGCCAACCCGGCCACTAAGATCAGGGTCGCAGGATATTATAACTCAGCCAACATATAGACTCAAAACGTTTGGTGGGAGAGCATTCGAGATTCTTGCTCCCCAAATGTGGAACACTTTGGACGCCACACTGCGACAAGAGACCTCATTGGCCACATTCAAAAGTTCTCTAAAGACATTTCTATTTCGAGACTATTTCGGGGTGTGATTCAAACTAGGTGGGGAGCGCCACAGAACATTGCGACAGTGATATGGGGCGCTATAGAAATGCTAATTCTATCTATCTATCTATCTCCCCCGTTCGATCGGCTACCACTTAAATAGTACATGCTATAAACACCGTAGGAGATCAGAGTAAAGTAGGTTACATAATACCGAAGATGAGACAAGCATTTCTGGCAAAAATAAAAACGAGTATGTTACTTCAAATTCACAGGGCGCGCCAGTCGGAGATTTCTGCAGCGAAACATTAAACAAACCACCCGTCTGAACTACAGTAAAGGAGGAAATTGATACCATTATAGGAAAAAACCGTGAGAATATCGTGAATGAGCCAAGTTAAATCATTCGCCGGCAACAGATTTGTGTAGGAAGAAACAAGATAAAATACTGAAATGGGTTGAGTTAATACGATGAAGGTCACACTGACAGTTGTCAACATGTAGGTCATACTGGTCATACGAGCAGACTGATCTGACACGATGGCCTGGGTTTTGAAGTTCCCTTCGTTGACTGTACCCGCGAATTACTGCAATCAAAATCGAAACATTACCACCTACTATCAGAAGGAAGGGAATGCCATTGTTAACAAGTAGGTCAATAACATGCCATATGAAATGAAAAAAGTCATCATAGGCCTCTGTGGCTATTACGCATGTGTCTCTTGTTTCTTTCTGTTTCCAGAAGACAAGAAGATGTGTGTTCAAGGCGAACAGAAACAGAAATACTGTTCCAATGACTAAAGACGTGTTCTTAGCTGTGTTGATTATTTTTGCTTTAAATGGGTATATGACGGATATCCACCTCTCGACTGTTATTAGCAAGACATTCCAGCTCGGACAGTGAACAAAGAAGTATACTGTAAATTGTTGAATGGGACATATTGCTGGGCTAAAGGTATAGAGACTCATTCTTAGGACGTTGGAAAGCCACATTGGCAACAACACTCCAATGAGAACAGTAGTATCCACAAGTTCAAGGCTGATTAGTAGGATCCGCGTTGAAGCCTTCCCAACTCGGCGGGCAAGCAACACAGTTATTGTCAAAATATTGAGGCTACTTCCAACAGAACACAGGAAGGGTGGCACAATGTACCAGAGCGCCTGCGATACCGCCTGGATTTTGCTACTAGGCACTGGTAACTCTGTCGTCGAAAACATTTCAAAAATGTTGGTAACTGCGACACTGATGGGCGATGAAATAATATGTTCCTCATAACCAGCAAAAGCTTGCCTCATGAATATGAACAATTTCGTTAAGTTCCTGAGGCAGCTGATTTTTGCGATAAATCAGGTGACAGTCATACATGATTAAAGATAAATTTGTGATAACGGTATCAGATTTCGAAGTTCTGTGAAAAAAATCATTTGTAATTATGTGTCCCATTCGCAATTCACTTACACAGCTTAAAGGCTTGAACTAGTAACCCTCTACAACAAGTGTCATAGGCGAATAGAATGAGCGTTCCGTCGGCGTCATTTTCCAAATTCAGTTGCATCTCGGAACGTCTTCCTTTATTCGAAGATAACAACTTCCGAGAACAATGCGTGTTAAAGGAGGTCTCTTACATAACATACTGACACATTGTTTCCTGCAGGAAGGTCCCCATCAAGCCAGAAAGCTGGCTGTCAATCTCTATCAGGGTTGTCTTCTCACGAAGGGAGGTTTCGTTAATTACAAAAAAATTTTCCATTTGTAATTGAAAGCATTTTCTTCCACAGCATGTATATATAGATGCGATGATATTCAAAGGCTACTCATTATGACCAGGGCCATTGATGACTAATTTTACATTAACTTATCTCACCCTGGAGAACCAGCACATCAATTCTCGACGGCATGCCTCTGCTGGGCTGTGATCGAGGCATGATTTCCTGGAAAAGTCATCCAGCGTCTTAGAATAATTATTGAAACTAGATGTCGCTGTTCCATCATCGTTGTAATCATCCTAATACTAATGATTCTATAATTGCTTTAACCATCAGCTTAGGATGGGCACCAACGTGGAAAGAATTCAGCCACTAGGTACAACCAGAGCGGGACACTGTACGACTTAGGGCTGTACACCACGGCCTGCAGATGGTATGCCTTTGGACAATGTTGGATCGACAGGCAAATATCATTATCATAACCGGTTTGTGAAAACAATCCAGAGCGACACCTGAAACTTTTATAAAAGCCAAATCTTCCATGTAAGCAGATTTCACCACTGCGTATGTTGATTAATTAGAAATCAAATTATTAAGGATCATTCGATCAATCGGCCGATTTCAAGGTACATGTATTAATTAAGTACCCTAATTATGTACCTTGCAGCAGATATGGCGAACAGTCGTTTGTCAGGGTGATTTCTGTTGCCGGTGTAGAAGTTTGAAATGCCCAAGGATAGATAATCTGGGGAAAAGAAAGACTCTTATTACAAAGTACGCGCCTTATTCAATGAGAAATTGAGGGTTGTGAGTGAGACCATAATTCGTAAGAATACAAATTAGGACCGGACACTCCTTCCAGGTGGTCAAATTCTACTTCTACATCGGTAGAAAAAGGGTTGCGTGTCTGCTGCTGCTGGAAAGAACCAATTCTTGTCAAACCAGTTTTGTTTCAGCAATAACAATCGCTTATTTACAGAAAATCTTCTGTGTCTGCTGCGCCCGGCCAAATTGTGACGGTGTCCAGTCCTTAACTGAATGAGTTCAATGCCTGGTTCATTAATTTACTTCTTTTCTTGTAGTGTTTGACGTTTTTCCTGTTTTGTTCCAACTCTTTGTTGAAATCCGCGGCATTCGTTTATTTTTATCACGCACAACCTCTAGCGCGGGAAACCTTTCCGGCGCGCCGGCAGAGTGCACCCGAACGGATAATACACTCACTCAGTTCTTTATCATCTTTTGTATAAATAGATGACGGAAACTACTTACTGCGGAGTGCATGGAAGGTGACTGGGCAGCGGACAGCTTGGTAATAAGGCCCTTTATAATGCCATTGGTCCTTTATTAAGAATGTATTGTTGGTTTGATACTTGCCTCCCAATATCTGGATCCGTGGTTGCTCCGTGCCGTTGTTAAGTGCTTAATGTGCCAAGTTTGTACGGGAAACAAGTCATAAGCTTAGTACAAGACAGAACAACCCCACCTCCTCCATTCGATCGGCTAGCACTCAAACAGCACATGTAGAAATCGATGTGATTATCGCCGGAGAGTAGAGCAAGTTACATATACTCTCTTTTCAACCTGCTCTTTTACACATTAATAGTTGTTGGTATTACCAAGTCTACAACGACTAATCTTTCATTGTGTAAAAAAGGGTATAAGTAATACCGTACATGAGCCAAGCGCTCTGGTAACAGATTTACACCACTTGAGGCTTGAGGCTTGAAATATTAACCCTCCACAACCGGTGTTTATGGGGAATCCGATACGCGTTCCATAGACATCATGTCCCAATTCAGTTACATCGAGGAGTGTGGCTTTCTTTATTCAAAGACGACACCTTCCGAGAACATTGCCTGATAAAGTACGTACTTCAGACTACCAGATCATATTGGTGCGCGTTGTTTAGACAGGAAATCGATCCGGATCGATCTAGATCGGTTTGGTCTCGCGTATTAAACGGCACTACAGTCGTGGAGGTGAGGTTTTCACAGTGACGTCACGGTGAAGATTCTCGCCTCCACGTATTCTGGATTCTTTCCGAGATGAAATCTTTGGCCAAAATAGCTACAACCTATACATTTTGTTTCATTTTTAGAGACCGAGGGGAGACGTTTACAGCGCCTTCGATGGATTTTATTCGATGCACCATAATCGGTAGCGCCGCCTTTAATACCACACAGCTCCGAGAAATGTTTTCTGATATGATTTTAAAATAATATTACCCTGGCTATCACATAGCCGTTGCCTTATGAATTTTTTAAATATTATTCCACTAATATATGAACAGGTGATTTTTACACACATCGGGCCCACTTTGGACCAATTTTGAAAACATATACATGTAGTTTGTTGCAGCACGGATGTAGGCTTTCATTTCTCAAGTTTGACCTGAAATTAAACTACAGGAAACTTTTGCCAGCCCCGCCCGGCAGATGGACGGTATGCCACATATTGTGTGGGCGAAAGACCCAGCGACTTTCTACAGATTCCATGTGATAGGGAACAAATAGGTGGCGTCATCTTTGATGCCAGATAGGTCATGGAAACGGTCAAAAATGGGCAAGAAAGACAGTGTTCCCAGTGTAATACAAAGTGTGTCTGGTCATAGATTCGATCAAAAATATTCATTTTCACCTAAATGAACCGCCCTGTGATTACCAGAAGAATTCTACTCCTAAATTTGATTAAAAAACCCCAGGGGTGTTGTGACTTGAAGTTAAAGGATAAGGAATTAGCAGATATAGGCCAAACCTCGCCCCACAGCTTGGACTCGTATGTTGGCGTATGAGCTCAAACTGAGGGTGAATAATGCTTTTCATTGCCATTGGTCCCTTTATGATGTAAAAACATTTTGATAATAACCGCGAACTAACAGTAGTACAATGTGTACATATACTTGAGGAAATCGATGTCTTTATCGACAATAAAGGAAAAAAGAGTGAAATAATTAATTTTATGAGCATATCTGAAGCTAACAAAATAAAAGAGAACAAAACAATTGTTACATTTGTACAACCCCAAGACAGACAATAACATTATCAAGACAGGCAAGAAGCACGACAGGTGACGATCCACTGTCCAAGTACATACAGGGCACTGCCGACGCAGAAAACAGCTTACGAGAATCTGCTCGCTTAAAATGTCGAATTGGAGACCAAATTTCCAACTCGTGCCTTCAGACCCGCTCCCGTATGAAGAACAGAGAGGAATACTAGCCAAAGGACACCACTCTGACCACAAAGCTTGGCCTCTGTCGTGGTGGAACTCTCTGGGACAGTCGACTTTGCTACCAAAACCGACTGACTGTCTAGCGTGCATGCGCATCTCAAAAATCAGAAAGTGGAAGAAGAATCTTACTTCAGATTTATAGGGCGCGCTACTCGGAGATTCCTGCAGTGAAACATTAAACAAACCTCCCGTCTAAACTGGCTACCACTTAAGCAGTAAAGGAGGAAATTGATACCATGATTGCTGTAGGATAAAAACGAGAGTGCAGCGTAAATGAGCCAATTCAAATCGTTCCTCGGCAACAGATTTGTGTAGGTAGAAAGGACGAAAAATATTAAAATAGGTAGAGTTAATACGATAAAGGTCACACTGACAGTTGTCAACATGTAGGTCATGCTGCTCATTCGAGCCGACTGATCTGACGCACTATGCCCCGGATTTTGAAGTTGCCTCCGTTGGTTATACCCCCGAATTACTGCTATCATAATCGAGACATTACAAGCTACTATCACATAGAGAGGAATGCCATTGGTAACAAATAGTTCAAGAACCTGAAATATGAAGTGAAAAAAGTCATCATAAGCCTCTGTAGCGATTACGCAATCGTCTATTGCTTCATTTTGTTTCCAGAAGACAAGAAAATGTGTGTTAAAGGCAAACAGAAACAGGAATACTGTTCCAATGACTATAGACGTGTTCTTATTTGTACAAATTATCTTTGCTTTAAATGGGTATATAACGGATATCCACCTCTCGATCGTTACAAGCATGACATTCCATTTAGCACAGTAAATAAAGAAATATGAGGTAAATCTGTGAATGGGACACACTGCTGGGATAAAGAAAATGGAAGGTATTCCTGGGATCGCTTCGAACCATGCTGGCAGTAACACTCCGAGGAGAACAGCAGTGTCCGCAAGTGCAAGGCTGATTAGTAGGATTCGTGTTGAAGCCTTCCCAAATCGTCGGGTAACCAGCACAATTATTGTCAAAATATTGAGGCCACTTCCAACAGAACAAATGATGGGTGGAACACAGAACCAGATCATTTGCGAGATCGCCTGGATTTCGCTGCTAGCCACTGGTAACTCTGCCGTCGAAAACATTCGAAAATGTTGGAAAAACTGCGATAGCGATGGGCGATGAAATAATATATCCCTCATAACCAGCAAGAGCTTGCAGTCATAAATAGGTATAATTATGATACCGGTATCAGATTTCGAAGTTCTGTGAAAACAATCATTCATAATTATGTGTCCCATTCGCAAATCACTACATAGCTTAAAGGCTTGAACTATTAACCCTCTGCATCATGTGTCATAGGCGAATACGATGAGCGTTCCCTCGACTTCATTTTCCAAATTCAGTTATATCTCGGAGCGTCTTCCTCTGTTCAAAGACGACAACTTCCAAGAACATTCCGTTATGAAGTAGGTCTTTTAGTATTCATCTCTTACAGAACATATACTGTCACATTGTTTCCTGCAGAAGTCCCCATCCAGAAGTATTAAGGTAGCAGGAAGGGTTGGGCGTTTGTGGTTTCTGAGTCTGAGGGGGTTGGTGTCTGTTGACTGTGCTTTAAGAGAGACTAGGCATGGCGCTAGTCTCTCTTAAAGCACAGTCAACAGGCATTTGGTCACAGTATTTGGGTAAGTACAGAATCAAGCCAGCTCAGAGAGCAATGATTGAACGATGCTGTGGACAAGTCCAAGGATACTGCATCAGTCACGACCAACTTCTCATCAGAAAGCGTCACCACAGCATATTCAATATTCAATTCCAACCTGTACCAGTCCAATGCACGCCTGTCATGGTCAGCAGTGGTCAGCTTAGCGCGATATGGAACATTCTTCCGAAACTCAAGCGAGGGAAGTCTGCTCATTAGCATATCTCGCGCACTGCTCCTTCTGGTCAAACATCGTAGTGAAATCGTAATGGAAAACGTCTGGCTTTGCGCCAGACTAATAAGCGAAGAACTAATAAGTAAAGAACTTCTACTTGCGCGAGACTGCTGTGATAAAATTATCATTGCAGAGACTCCGGTGACGTACACATATATTTTTTACAATCAAAAATGCCCTCAAAAGACGACATGGAATGATTATTTTATTGATATTTCCTACTATATACCTTCGAATTATCACTTTATACAAATAGATCGGCGTAAGTTCGCATGCTTTTTTTTCCTGGTGACACTATAAAGCAAAATGCGCTAAATGCGTAAATGCGCTATAAGTCCAATAATAAGTGACGGTGACCCGTTATAAATGTTTCGCCAGCTTCGCTATTTTGCCGCTACGCGGCGCGTTGGCCCCTTGCGTCAAGCCAGAAAGCTGTCTGTCAATCTCAATCAGAGTTGTCGTGTCACGAGGGGAGGTCTGGCTAATTACAAAAAATTCCCATTTGTAATTGAATGTATTTTCATCAACTATATATAGACAACATGAAGTTGAAGGCTCACTAACTTGCGTTAACTTTTCTCACCCTGGAGTCGGCTGAGCTCTGACGTGTCTGATCGAGGTATAATTTCTTGGAAAATGTCATCCCTGTTTCCGAGGTCATCTCTTTAACTACCAGAAATAGTTAAACCTTGCATCAAAATCACCATTAGAGGTCAACGTATTTTAGATATTTAAATTGCATGTAGATGTCGCTGTTCGACCATCGTTGTTATCATCCTAATACTGACGATTCTAATTGCTTTAACCATAATATGAAAGTCAGCTTTAGGATGGGCGCCAACGTGGAAAGAATTCATCAACTAGGTAGATGTACACTTGGAACAGGACTCTGTAAGACTGAGCGCTTCAACCAACGGCCTGCAGAAGGGCATGCTTGCAGATTGGCAAATATCATTTATCATTACCGGATTACCAATCTACCTGTAGACAGCTAGAGCGTCGCCTGAACTTTTATAAAAGCATACTCCTCCTTTTCAGCAGACTTCATCACTGTCTAAGTTGATGAACTAGAAATTAATTCACTAAGGACTTAGTTGATCAACTGGTCGTCTTCAAAGGATGTATATGTATTAATTATGTACCCTAATTATGTACCTTGTAGCAGATATGGCGAACAGTCGTTTGTCAGGGTGATTTCTGTTGCCGGTGTAGAAGTTTATAATGCCCAAGGATAGAAAATTCGGGGGAAAAAAGACTCTTATTACAATGTACGCGCCTTACTCAATGAGAAATTGAGGGTTGAGCGCTAGACTATAATCCGTCAGAACACAAATTCGGACCGGACACTTCTTCCAGGGGGACAATTTCTACATCTACATCGGTAGAAAAACGGTTGCATGTTTGCTGCTGCTGCCGGAAAGAACTAATTCTTTTCAAACCGGTTTTATTTCAGCCATAACAATCGCTTATTTCCAGAAGATCTTCTGTGTCTGCTGCGCCCGGCTGAAGACAATAATTCTTCCTTTCCCTTGAGTCAGCTGCAATTGGCGAAGAGCGTCCGACGCTGTCAGCAAGGGAAATCTCTCCAAACGCCATGTCAACTGCTGGCTAGAAGAAATTGAGACATAGTCCCTAACTGAATGTGTTCAACGCCTGGTTCATTAGTTAACTTTTTTTCTTGTAGTGTTTAACGTGTTTTCAGTTTTGTTTCAACTCTTATGAAGAAACCCGCGACTTTCGTTATTTTTTAGCACGCACAACCTCTGGCGCAGGAAACCTTTCCGGCAAACCGACAGAGTGCACCCGAGCAATATTACACCCAGTCATTTCTTCGATTCCATTTTTGTGTATAATTAGATGACGGAAACTTCTATTGTAAAGAGTGCATAGAAGATAACTTGGCAGTGGGAAGCTTAGTTATAAGACCCTTGATCATGCCATTGGTCCTTCATTAAGGATGTATTTTTGGTTTGATATATGCCTCACAATATCAGGAATCCGAACTTGCCCCGTATCGTTGTGCTTAATGTGCCAAGTTTGCAAAGGAAAACAAGTCATAAACTTTAGTACAAGATATCACAACCCCACCTCCCCCCGTTCGATCGGCTACCACTTAAATCGTACATGCTATAAACGCCGTAGGAGATCAAAGCAACGTAAAATACATAATACCGTAGATGAGACAAGCATTTCTGGCAAAACAAATTGTGTAAACGAAATATCTTACTTCGAATTTATAGGGCGCGCCAGTCGGAGATTCCTGCAACGAAACATTAAACAAACCTCCCGTCTGAACTGGCTACCACTTAAGCAGTAAAGGAGGAAATTGATACCATTATTACTGTAGGACAAAAACATGAGAATATCGTGAATGAGCCAAGTTAAATCATTCGCTGGCAACAGATTTGTGTTGTAAGAAACAATATAAAATACTGAAATGGGTAGAGTTAATACGATGAAGGTCACACTGACAGTTGTCAACATGTAGGTCATACTGGTCATACGAGCAGACTGATCTGACGCACCATGGCCTGAGTTTTGAAGTTGCCTCCGTTGATTGTAACCACGAATTACTGCAATCGAAATCGAAACATTACAAGCTACTATCACAAGGAAGGGAATGCCATTGTTAACAAGTAGGTCAATAACATGCCATATGAAATGAAAAAAGTCATCATAGGCCTCTGTGGCTATTATGCATTTCTCTCCTTTTTTTTTCAGTTTCCAGAAGACAAGAAGATGTGTGTTCAAGGCGAACAGAAACAGGAATACTGTTCCAATGACTAAAGACGTGTTCTTAGCTGTGTTAATTATTTTTGCTTTAAATGGGTAAATGACGGAGATCAACCTCTCGACCGTTATTAGCATGACACTCCAACTCGCACAGTGAAGAAAGAAGTATGCTGTAAATTTGTGAATGGGACATATTGCTTGGACTAAGGTAATTGGACTCATTCCCAGACTCACTTCGAACCATCCTGGCAAGAACACTCCAAGGAGAACAGCAGTATCCACAAGTGCAAGGCTGATTAGTAGAATCCGCGTTGAAGCCTTCCCTACTCGGCGGGCAAGCAACACAGTTATTGTCAAAATATTGAGGCTACTTCCAACAGAACACAGGAAGGGTGGCACAATGTACCAGAGCGCCTGCGAGACCGCCTGGATTTTACTGCTAGCCACTGGTAACTCTGTCGTCGAAAACATTTCGAAAACGTTGGAAACTGCGACACCGATGGGCGATGAAATAATACAACCCTCATAACCAGCAAGAGCTTGCCTCATGAATATGAACAATTTCGTTAAGTTCCTGAGGCAGTTGATTTTTGCGATAAACCTGATGACAGTCATATATGATTATAGATAAACTTGTGATAACGGTATCAGATTTCGAAGTTCTGTGAAAACAATCATTCGTAATTATGTCTCCTATTCGCAAATCACTTACATAGCTTAAAGGCTTGAACTATTAACGCTCTTCAGCAGGTGTCATAGGCGAATGCAATGAGCGTTCCCTCGACTCATTTTCCAAATTCAGTTACATCTTGGAGCGGGTGTGTATAAAACTAAGACCTAAGACCTAAGACCTAAGACCCTTCTTAGTTTTTTACTTCGGGATCTTAGTGTTTTAGTAAAAAACTAAGATCCCTGAAGTAAAAAACTAAGACCCATAATTTTTTTCTTCAAGTTTTGTGGCATAGATATGTTGCCTTTAAAGTAACTTAGCTATGCATATAGGGACTGTTTTATTGCCTATGCAAAACACAAAATCCTGGTTACCCAAAACTTATGGGTCTTAGTTTTTTACTTCGGGATCTTAGTTTTTTATCCCCTGAAGTAAAAAACTAAAAACTAAGATCCACTGAAGTAAAAAACTAAGACCCATTATTTATTTCCTCAAGTTCAGTGGCATAGATAATGTTGCCTTTAAAGTACAATGTATATGAAGAACTGATCTCTGCATATGGAGGCTGTTTTATTGCTGATGCAAACCACCAAACCATTTGGTGCCAACCTTTTGAAACTACGCTACTCTACTCGGCCCCACATGACAGCTTGATATGTTCTTGTCTGAGACGACCTACATGTATTTAGCTGTGTTTTGTAACTCGGCTCTTCCCCAAATATCCTGGTAACCCAAAAGTTGAGAAAAAAATATGGATCTTAGTTTTTTACTAAGAGGGGTCTTATGTCTTTGGTCTTAGTTTTATACACACCCTCTCGGAGCGTCTTCCTTTATTCGAAGATAACAACTTCCGGGAACATTGCGTGATGAAGTAGGTTATTTGGTATCAAATTAGGCCAGGCTGTCAAGTTTAATCCAAGTTGCCCGGTCATGAAGGGACATTTGGCTAATTACACACAATTCCCATTTACAATTGAATGTACTTTCCTCCATGATATATTGAAGCGATGAAGTACAATGTAGTAGGTTACACATAATGGAAATGCCGGGGCCGTCACTCACTTTGCGTTAAATTATCTCATCTTTACAGGAAATTATTATACGGCCGTTTGAGTTAAATCTTTGACTTGCTCCTGACAAGCTTTCATGACGGGTTTGGGCTCATGAGCTAATCATTGATTCCCAGTTGTTCACCGAAGATGCTATTATCAGTTTTTTTGCTACAAGTACTGCAATATGCTTTGCCAAACCAAAATCGTAGGTCTTAAAAAGATGATTTAATGTGTGATATTGTGTTTGTCAAACACAACAAAACACCTTGAAGTTGACTATGTAACCTCTAATATTCAAACAAATCAGACAAAAAGATCGGCGTTTAACAGCTCTGACTGACAATTTACATAATAGAGACAATTTCGACGTACGCCATTTCTATCCAGGAATGATATAGCCAGGGGCAATGTTCTCACCTGTTATCAATGAACGGAATGCGGAAAGCGTTTTGGTTACACGAAGTTTGACCTCTGTGACCTTGGAAATTAGGTCAAGGTCAATTATTTCAACCACTGTGTAAAGCTTTATTAGATATTCAAACACATACATTTGAAGATCGCACATTGAATGTTTCTCGAGATATGATCACACACAGGATTTCACGACATTGACAAATGAATGTAGGTCACATTTTAAAACCTAAATCTTTGTCAATCTGCATAATAGGAGTTTACCTATCAAATTTGAAGAACCTTGTGTCAAATAGTGGAAATCGCGGTACATTCGGTGAAATTTTAGAGTTTGACCAGGTCCAATCAAAAACCCGAATGATATTTGATGTGACTTTGTAAGATACACCTAGCACAAACGTTTCGTCACTCTACCTATACAATCATTGGCAGCGCGGATTTTCAAGGTGCTCCCCTGGAGACCAGAAAGTAGGTCAAATCGCGAAAACGAAAAAATCCTTCGCGGCGTATATTGCCCAAAGCCATCACGCAAAGATTCGCCAATTCAGCCCCCAGTGGCTCCGCTAACAGACGACAACGAAAACGGACGCCATGGTATAGTGTAAGCTCCCCGAAGGTTGGCTTAAAATCCCCAATCAGCTCAATTGCAAACTTTCAAAAGCCTTCGGTAAGATTTTGAAATATGAAACTGTGATTTCAAAATTTGCAATTAGCATTTTTCGTTCAATTTCGTGCATCTCTAATGGCACCTTTCATTGATGTTTACAGAAGTTGCATGAAGTTGAATAGAGAACTTGGAAATCAATTTTTGTTCAAAACCCTGGCTTGTCCTGGCATTATTTTTGTCGCATTATTAACGGCACCAGAGTCGTATCCAACGCAGTGCCCAGCTTTTACGGCTCAGTTGGAACAGCTATTTATATTTTCCCGCCAGTGGGCTATCCATATGTAAATCTTCAAATAATGCCAATGAGCAAATTCGCTGAAGTTCTCGATCCAGTTGGTTATGTTTTACAGAAACGTTGAACTAAACATTTGTGAAAAAATCAACAAACTCATCGAATAAAAGTTGAAAAAAGTGGTAACGACTTTTGGAGTAAAGATTCTGACGCAATCAGGCTCAGACAAATCGTCTGTCCGAGTATTATATTATCAAGATATGGCATCAAATTTTCCTCAACCATTCTACAACAGATAATGTGACATCACAAGTGTAAGATAGATTCATAATTATTAATCAGTGTTGACAAACAGACGATAAATCACCAATGGTCAAATATACTGTAACTTAATATGTCTGATCAACTGATGGGGACGAGTGATAAAGCGATTGATGAAGACGTTAGGCGCAATTTCAATAATATCAGACACTCTTCATGAAATTAATTGTCGGGTGAGACGATACTTTAAGAAGACAAGAGAAATTATTACCTTGCCAACGAATCTATCACCTCGTAATGACAGGCAAGAGTGGACAAAATTACTGAATTAATGATCGGAATAAATGAGAATTATGCCATGCGGCAAATCAAATTATCGTTAAATCCGAAAATCAAAACCTTGCATTTCCCTTCTTAATGCATGCTTGCATGCATGTGTATTCGGTAAGAGCAACATCCATACTAAAAAAAACAATCACGAATTTCGCCCAGGTGCGTGCAGAATCTGCACACATCTGTGAAACACACATTGAGGCGGTTGGACTGACAGCCTGTTGCAGTCGAATTCTTACACTGTTTTGCCTTTCTGAAGCTCTAAAATCTTAGTCTTTATTAATTCTTGATGTAAACCATTGTCCACGACGCCGAATAAGACTCGTGTCTTCCCTGAGCTACGTGTCCAATTAGTCACGACTGATTGTGACAACGACTCCCTTACTCCCAAGAACGTGCCTACGCCTTGCTTCAATGGACAATGGCTCCGCAAGGTTTGAATACCGATTAAGAACATTTTAACAATTCGCCGATTAATTGGTGAAGAGAAATGCGTTTATGACCAGGAATAAGACAACGCCGCTGTGCCAAATGCCCCATTGTTATTGGTTGAAATCAGACTGTGTCTAAAAACAACTAAGCTAGTTTAGACCTTCCTCCATTCGTCATGGGGCATTCAAGCAGCGTAATGATGGGCGCATCTCGTAATAGAGAGCAGTGTCGTTTTCTTCGCCGGTTTTACAAGATATGAAAATAAGATCAAAGTTGTTTCGACATTGGTAAATCAAATTGCCAACATTTATACCATGATGACAGCCATATTCTCCACAAATATTTTTCTCGAGCTACTTGAGCTTGGAGATAATGTTTATTCGATTTTTGATTTTGTACAGAAACCAGATTAGTCAAAGGTATGAAAATTGCCCAACACATTACATTCATATAAGTGTGGTTTATCCCCATTTCGCCATTTCGCCATTTCCCACTTCGCCAATTCCCATTTCGCCACTAAAAATTGTACAAAACATCAATGTTGAGATGTATATTCTATGTGTATTATCATTGAAAAATCTTACCGGTAAATATAAATTTGAAAGAAAGACTTAGAGCTTTAAACTTATAGCCCAGCGGATGCGGTGTCGTTAGGGCACGCTGTCAAAATACCGCCACAGTCTCGCGTTAGTCTCTGCTACATGTAACAACCTGCAATAACCCTTCGTCTCAGTCATTTTGCTCCGGCTTTATTTTGCCGACGATTACTGTACGTGTTTTCCTCTACAAAGTAGCGCGATTTTGGATAGTTAGGACTAAGTCCAACGGAGTGTGGATTTATTTGATTACCCAGAAAGGGTATAACCGCAAAATCCGAAAACGACTGGCAGTGTGTGATAGCGTTTCTTTATTACCTAGTTTTACAAGGCCAGCTATCGGCTGCCCAGTCACCTCCTATTCTACATAAGAAGTTTCCATCAAAAATTGCACAGAAAAAAGAAAGATTCAAAAGAGAAAAATTCAAATTCAAATTCAAAAGGAAAGTTTCATTCAAAGAAAAATTCAAATTCTGACTGAATTATCACGCTTTTCCGATGTTGACTCCGATTTCACTCGAGTTAGCTCTCCATGCGTCGACCCTTTCCATGTGGAACGATGCACTAGTAAAGGCGTTTCCTGGAGCCATGGATCTACCCTGTGACGTCTTGGTGCTGATATCGATTTTCCCGACGTCAAGCTGATGATTAATGATGATAAAAAAGCTGTGACGATAAATGGAAATGACTTTACTGAGGAGAAGAACAAATATATTGCAATAAAAAGCCGTCCATTCCTTTAAAAGACGAGCATCATCCGTAAATTCACAGCCTAAATGTGCTCCTCTGTATTGGTCAGTTCCCTTAAAGGGGTGTGTCGTTCGAATTTTCTCAGTGTTGGGTCAGGAAAATAGAAATGCACTCAATGCTGATATGTTATAATGCACAATACTGTAGTGCAGCTATCATGCATGCAAATTTGCTGAAACTTGGTATTCATAGTATTTGTGTATCTGTCTACACGGCGGCAATGATGAAAATGTATTCAGAACGTATTTACGAAATTGGCTTTTTACTATTTGGTTGGTTAGTATTAAATCACAAGAAATCTCTTCAAATGTCGTTTACCAAACGGAGTTAATAATCTTCCGACATTTCGGAGTACATGTACATGCATTAGCATTGAACTGAATCGATGGTTGTGTGGGTCTATCGACGAAAATGCGCACTGACGGCTCACTCGTTTATCCATGAGCCATTAGCAACTGAAACATATCCATGTGTCTTTTCAATCAATTAAAAAAGATCCTAGAGAACCTCGAATCAGGCGGATAAAAGATTCTTTCCTTGAGCGTGATACCATAATTACAACTAATCACAGTCCAGGCAAGCCTTGCACAAATGCGGCGTTCGTGTTGCCTGGTAACCAGCGACTAGCGTAGATGTTCAAAGGCGACATGAATGCCATCTATCATAAAGAATCTAGAATTATCACATTGGTGCAAGCGCAGCAAAAGAATTACTCTGACCACGCCAGCTTCCTTAAAACTGCAGAACTAAGCAATTCTTAACAACCCCGAACCCCGAACGAGCTTTTTAGCGTGTTAGATTTGCGCCGCAACCACATAAGTGTAAACGCCACTGAGTTCGTTTTAATAGCACTGTGGCGTTACAACAAGCCCACGGCGCCCAGCCAAAGAACCGGTTGCCTCTTGATTAAATCGCTGCCGCAGGCGATTTTTAGAAAATACGAGACGATGAGATTTGTTGCGTCGTGACCTCTGCTAGGGAAAATGTACCAGACATAGGCTACTTAAAAGCTATTCAACTCGCATAGTTCGCGAAAATCGCCTCTAATATATAAATCTTAGACGATAGCCAGGGTAAGCACGGCATCACGCTGTATATAAATATTGTCACCGCCCTTGCTTCATGATGCCCACGAAAGCACGACGGAACTGCGATCCACTCAAACAGTAGAGAAGGAAATTGATCGAATTGTTCAGATATCTCAGAAGCATAGTTGAGGCGAATGCAAGTTGTACCGATGCTTTAATGTGAAGTGAACTTTTGTAGTATGCAAGAATTCGGCCTGACCATATAAAGTAACAACACGAAGGTACGGCCAATAAAATAAACAAAATGCTAACAGTTAGCAACATGGACGTCATGCTGGTAAGTCTTTCCTCATCGCCTTGGTGAGAATTCGGCCCCTTTTGTAACAAACAGCGTTCCTTTTGCCTCATCACTAAGCGGTTGATAATAGATACGTTACGCAGCAAAATGATGGCAAGTGGCACGGCCATGTAAAGCATCATGTCCACCCAATACCAAATTCTAAAGAAGAAATATTCATAAGTATCTGTCCGAATCCAACAGCTTTCCCACGCGGGGTCGTATACATGGAACACGAAAAAGTGCATGTCGATGAGACAGAGAAAAAGAAGATGCAAAGCGACGGCGCACACTGTCCTTCGTTTCGTGCAGAGTGATCGCGATTTCAGGGGGTTACACACCGAAATCCATCGCTCAATCGTGATCAGCATCACATTCAAACTTGAGAACTGCTTCGTGAAAGCTATGATGAATGATAATATTGGGCACCACAGAGGAACGAACTTCGCCAAGTCTATTCTTAAGCAGTAGTACAACCACCGCGTAAATAAGTCGGGAAAGAGCGCCCCGGTATCAGCAATCGCGAGACTGATCAGCAACACCCGCGTGGATGACTTCCCAAATTTCCGAAGGATAATCGTGAAAATGATTAATGCATTGGAAATTATGCCAACGAGGATAAGAGGGGGCGAAATGTAGTTCCAAAATATTCGACTAAGTTTATACTCGAAGTAATCACTCACGAGAAGTTGGTGGCCACTCGTTGGGCTAGTGGGAAACTTATTGTTTTCGGTGATTTCAAAATCCATGCTTGAACCGACTTTGCATTTGCTCATTGGACACGATTGCCCCGAGCTGCAGTGATGACATCAGAGGTGGTCCTCGGAGGTATGCTGCTCCTGCAGCCTCGAACTACCAATAACTCGTTTAATAGTGAAGAAGATTCTCACCGATTGGCTAAGATCTAATGGTCAGAGAATACCACTTCGGCCTTCTCATATTTCTTTAAACTGAGCGCAAGGAGGTAATCTCTTACCAAACTCTAGCCCGGTTGCGCTATCAAGGGCTACGTCAAGTAGTCATCTGGATGCGGGACCACCCAAAACTATGTGTTATCTGATCTGGATAAAAACTTTCGTTTTGCTTACATTGTTTCTATATGAGATAAAAAGACGTTAACTTAATAAGTTTACTCTGCTTGGAAGTGTAGTAGCCTAGTTGTCAAGAGTATTCGGCGGTTCTGGACCAGTGAAACCAACCTTAGATTTCCGCAATGTCAGCATTCTCCTGACCCTGGTGGGTTCTGTGCCACTGATAAGGCCGGCAGTAGGAAAACAAATCCTTTGGCGGTATGATAACTTGAAGCGATATTCATAGGGAGTTGCACCAGTGTATGTCTATAAATGAAAATATGGCAGGTCACTCTCTTCATTGAGTCCACCGTTTTCATTTAGAGGTTGTTTCGGTCGCAAAAGGACAATAATAAGTTCACCACTCGCATAAAAATTGAAGTTGTGCCATAAACCTTACAAGGGGTACGCTCTTCGTAAACCTATGGTCCAGGAAAATAGAATGCAATTGTACACCTGCCGTAGTGCAGTTACTATGCATACAAATTCGCTGAAACGTTAGTCTTTGTATATCTTTCTATCCAATGGCATGGCTGAAACTGATATTTGGTATTTATTTACCCAATTGTAAATTTTCAAATTCAATTACAATGCATACAAATTTTACGAACGGCGTGTACAGCGTAGGCTATTTTCGGATTGTACTTACGGCCGGCGAGGGTCACCCAAGGCAAAACAAGGTTGGAAAAAGCAAGGGGAGGGTACACTCACGGCATAAAGACGTATAATGAATACTATGATATTAAAAAAACAGCCAAATCCATTCAAGAGTGACAGATTTAAATGACTTTGGGAAAGAATCTCCGTGCCTTCTAATTCGGACTCGGGATCACCACGGCCAGGACAGTTTGGAGTTCCAACATTTTCCCATCGATCAACTGATGGTTGTCAATCCAGACAACATGGGAATGGACCACGAGAGAACGTAGATTTCGAGACAACCATTTTAGCAGGGTAAATAACCGAAACACGAAACTTAAATTGACATGGAACATTGACACATACATGTACGTGTAATTGACTTCATTCGGCGCAAAAGGTATAATTTACCTCGTTAATTGGTTATGTCACTTCGATGATTAAGTGGTTGGATTTCAGCAAACGGATACGTGTAACGGTGAATACCATCAACAGAAATCGATTGATTCTGTCACTGCATTGCGTGCACAACATCATAAGTTGGTTTTTTAGCAAATAAACAGTGGGCGTTGGCCAGAGTCGATTCAGGCTGTCTGAGGGTGTTATTTACAATAAGCCAACATACATTTAGCTCAACTGCATACTTACTATTCTGTCGAATACATTTCCACTAATTGAACAAAGTGATATTTCGTACTGTTACGAGGCTTCAATCAAAGTACCTTCGGAAATACAATGCGACGGCTGTTTGTTCTGACCATGTACAACAAATTCTATTCAATTCAAATTCGATTGCAACGTCGTCCAACCAAGTCGGCAAATGTACCGTATTCAACTTATCTATCAATATCAAGTGTCGAATCTTAAGGATCCAAGGCAATAATTGGGTTTGGCATTCCAGTGGAAGGATTGATGAATGGACCAGCTGGATGGATTGATGGACAAATGGATAATGGACGTACCAACTGGATGGATCGAATGATTGATAGAAGGATGGATCAGCTAGATGGATGGATGGAAGGATTAAAGATGGTCCAGCTGGATGGAAGATTTGTTGGAAGGGTGGACCGATGGACCAACTGGATGGATTGATGAAGGATGAATGAATGGATGGATGGATCAGCCAGATTGATTGATGGATGGACCAACTGGATAGACTGATGGAAGGATTGATAGAAGGACCAGCTAGATTGATTGATGGAAGAATGGATGGATAGACCCGCTGGATGGATTGAAGAACGGATGGATAGACCTGCTGGATGGATTGAAGGATGGATGGATGGATCAGCTAGATTGATTGAAGAATGGATGGATAGACCAGCTGGATGGATTGATGGATGGATGGATGGATGGATGGATAGGCTAGATTGATTGATGGATGGACGGAAGGATGGACCAACTGGATGGACTGATGGAAGGATTGATAGAAGGACCAGCTACATGTAGATTGATTGATGGAAGACTAATGGATGGATAGACCCGCTGGATGGACTGATGGATGGATGGATGGATGGATCAGCTAGATTGATGGATGGATGGACGGAAGGATGGACCAACTGGATAGACTGATGGAAGGATTGGTAGAAGGACCAGCTAGACTGATTGATAGAAGAATGGATGGATAGACCTGCTGGATGGATTGAAGGATGGATGGATGGATCAGCTAGATTGATTGAAGAATGGATGGATCGACCAGCTGGATGGATCAGCTAGATTGGTTGATGGATGGACGGAAGGATGGACCAACTGGATGGACTGATGGAAGGATTGATAGAAGGACCAGCTACATGTAGATTTATTGATGGAAGAATGGATGGATAGACCCGCTGGATGGATTGATGGATGGATGGATGGATCAGCTAGATTGATTGAAGAATGGATGGATAGACCAGCTGGATGGATTGATGGACGGATGGATGGATGGATCAGCTAGATTGATTGATGGATGGACGGAAGGATGGACCAACTGGATGGACTGATGGAAGGATTGATAGAAGGACCAGCTACATGTAGATTGACTGATGGAAGAATGGATGGATAGACCCGCTGGATGGATTGATGGATGGATGGAAGGATCAGCTAGATTGATTGAAGAATGGATGGATAGACCAGCTGGATGGATTGAAGGATGGATGGATGAATCAGCTAGATTGATTGAAGAATGGATGGATAGACCAGCTGGATGGATTGATGGATGGAAAGATGGATGGATCAGCTAGATTGATTGATGGATGGACGGAAGGATGGACCAACTGGATTGACTGATGGAAGGATTGATAGAAGGACCAGCTACATGTAGATTGATTGATGGAAGAATGGATGGATAGACCCGCTGGATGGATTGATGGATGGATCAGCTAGATTGATTGAAGAATGGATGGATAGACCAGCTGGATGGATTGATGGATGGATGGATGGATCAGCTAGATTGATTGAAGAATGGATGGATAGACCAGCTGGATGGATTGAAGGATGGATGAATCAGCTAGATTGATTGAAGAATGGATGGATAGACCAGCTGGATGGATTGATGGATGGAAAGATGGATGGAAAGATGGATGGAACGATGGATGAATGGGCAGACAGTTTTTGCTGCCGTGATTTATAAAAAGTCCACATCTTCCTTAAAGTAGAGTTAGATAAATGACATTGCTCGGTCACAGGGGGGCATATGCATATTTCATATGCTTGGGCAATTCAAGGAGTCAAAACGCAAAAATATGCCTTTATGCAATGATTATGTAAGCCATTACAGTAGGCCTAATGGCTTCAGAAATCCGTTTGAAAGAAGAAAAAGCTGAATGAAAAATCACAGAAGAGAACACAAATTAGAAACATTTGTTAATTTATTGCATAGCAATGGTTACCATGGTGAATGCATAATAATAACTTATGTCCAAAAAAGACACCAACAAGGACAACTTATAATGAACTTGATAAAGACTTCTTTGTGTACATCATGATGAAATACAAACAGAATGACTGTTTTTTTTGGCGTTGATAATCAAGTAAATTGAAAAACAACAAAAAAAAGAACTCACAGTTACAATCTGCTTGTGTGAAGTGTCTTGAATAGAGTAAAACGATATTTTAAGTAATTTTGATGGAGAAGTCTCTGTGACTAAATAAATGAAAAGCTGTGAAGTTCCAATCGACTTCTCTTTAAGGCCAAAGCAATAAGATGAACAAGTGAGATAAGCATGTTTTAAAAAGCCTCCTTTTGATATGTTATACCGGGTACATAGGATATGACACTTAAAATTGGTTTCTATGGAAATCAAGCCAAAATACATAAAAAAAGTCATTTTCCAACCACATTGCCACTTAAAAACAAATAAAAACATGCTTATCTCACTCAGAGGCACCATGTTTTTATCTGTTGGTAATACATTTATAGGGTCTAAATCCAACCGTTCAAGATTTACGTGTACAATGATGCTTGTGCTTCTGTACAGAGCTGGAAAAACTTAAGAATTGGGTTCTATGGGTGGTAGGCGTACTCTATCCCTCAACACATTCTTGAAAATCATTTGTAGCTTGCATGTTAAATAAAAGTCGCTCAACTCCCGGACAAAAGCATCTACACACCAAGGTGGTTAGATTTAGTAAGATTGAATGACAGAAGAATTTGGCGGTTTGGCCTGGTGCAAGAGTCAAGTCTCTTAATTAAGTCCTCAAACAAATTGTCATAAACTTAACAATACACTTTTACAACAGCATTGGATTTTTTGTTTAAAATCATGCAGAGAAACATTCCTGATGGTCATGTCTCGAACTGAAGATTTGTACATGTAGCTGTAATTTTTGGGGGATTTTTAAAGAATTGGCTGTGTTTTTGGTGAGACACAAACTGAAGATGCCTCTATATAGATGGAAAATTAAGCAAGATTTTCTTCAAAGGTCTATGCCGTTTATGCATATGAAAATAGAAATAAACATTGCCTCTGTATAATATCCTGACGTGTCACTTTGCGAAATCATCGACGAAATAACCAACATGTATTGAAATTTATATCAAATGTGTATACATTCAACTGAAAACTCAATCAAACTTGAATTTCAAATATCTTGAACAGTGTAGCTTTCCCTGGCTTCAGTACTCTGAAAACTGATACTATAGTCGTACTTCCACCTATCAAATCCCCGTGTCATTTGCGCTTACACCTATGAATTGCCGTGTCTAAATAGACCCGTGTGTCAAATCCCCGTGTCTATTAGCCCCATCGAGCTCGATGGGGCTAATCGGGGGCTAATTTAGACCCGTGTTCAACACGGGTTTTTTGATAGGAATCTGAATAGCCCCAGCAATTGCAAGTTCTAAGACCCGGCGACAGATGGCGCGGTGTAGTTGCCTCGGTATTGCGCACGTGAAATTCCCCTCCAACGGAAAAGAAACACAGGAGAGCTCCCTACCTACAGCGCACCTGTCGCCGGGGCTATTAACCATTATCTAACACCACTGATAGGTATAAGTGCGCCCCGGGTTTTTTGACACACGGCGAAGACACGGGGTTTTATGATAGGTGGAACTACGACTTATATTACTACCCGATAATGGTAAATTGAAATGGTTCAAAGAAAACAATGCAAATGCCTTTGGTTATAAGAAATCAACTTAACAAGATAAAAAAAGTCTACTGTTACATGTAGTGATACTGTAAACGACTAAATCTTTGCAGGCATTTTATTATATATCATTTCCTGGATTTGGCAAAAAAGAAAAATATCAATTTTTTTCTCCATTATTTGAGAAATGGAAAAGGAACTTTTAATCTGCCTCAACAAAAATCGAAATTTTTTTTATCCTTTTTAGGAAAATAAAAACCTATGAAATTTCGCAGTATACAGTACTAGACAGTATCGGTTCAATTTCACCAGAAAGTCCACGGTGGTTGATTGAGCGCATAATTGGGTATGAAGGTGACGTTAACTGGGATATCGATGATGGCATTAGGCACTCCCACCTCATCTAACTTTTGACGGATCATCCACCTGAAAAAGACATAATTGGGATGGGTTAAACATGTACAGTGGAACCCCGGTAACACGACCACCCAAGGGACTAAGCCGAAGTGGTCGTGTTACCGGGGTGGTCGCGTTAGTGAATTTAAGAATCATAAGTAGGTTTTCCCGCCAAAACATCGTCCTGCTGTGTGTACATTGACATGCATGAATGACTACGCCACCGGGTGATTCGATAATTTTGTGTGTATAGTACGGATAAAAAATCATTTTCTTGAGTGTTTTGCGTTTAATTTGCAACTTATGTAAATGAGTAAATAAACTGACGAGAGCTAATTAGACCAAACATTACATTAAAACTTGAGCATGCTAATTAGAACAAGCATGTAATTCACAGCATCGGCAGCTGCCCTTCTTGATGTCAAGCTAATATTCCCGCTAACATTGAGAGAGGTGATGTGAGAAGATGTTGAGAATTCTTCCTGATGTCTTCCTGCTTTAACTTCAGCCAATTTGAACTGGTACTGATTAAATCATCTTTTTAATAACGTATTTTATCAACATTACGACGTAGTAAGCATTCTTTACTTTGAGTATCGGTACTCTTACTAATCAACATAATTGATTTGTCCTAAAAACTACGTGTGCATGCCTCTTGACATCATTTAATACTAAATGATGAAAACACAAACCGTGAGTCGAAAAGAAAGTTTATTCTTCATTTTATTTGCGCTTACACATCATTTATTTTCATATGGATTCCCATGTGTTCGAGGTGCTAATTATCAACACGGATTTGCGAGAAGGTGCCAATTGATACGATGCGGTCATGGTTGATTACGGCAATTAGGCCTCATGGTCGCGTTAGCGGGGTTAATTTGCAGTTTGGGACCGACCAAGCTGGTGGTCGCGGTCTGGGTACCGGGGTGGTCGTGTTAGCGAGGGCCAGTTAATGGGAATTAGAGAGAAAACCATTCGGGACCGGAGAATTTTGGTCGTGTTCGCGGGGTGGTCGCGTTACTGAGGTGGTCGCCGACCGGGGTTCCACTGTATATACTATGCTATGAAGATTACGCTTTTTTATATCAGTATTTTCGCTTACACCAACAATTTTTTTTTCGAAGTATTATCAAGTCTAGAAGTATTAACTGATAGAAATACACATTTTCTGCCAACATTCACTCAATGTGATTCAATTCAATGCCCACTCTTTGCTGGGTAAATAGCTCAGAAACAGGATATTTTTCCTTTTTTCTTTTCTAATCTGGACCTCAGCTTTTACATATCAGTCGCAATATTCATGCATGCGTACTTAAAATAGCCTTGAAAAAAAATAAAGAAATCATTAACATTTGACAGGGAGTGTACATGCAAATGATTCCCTTTATCATTTAGTCCTGGCTAAAAAATAACAACTTAACAACGAATGGCAATCTTTAATACAGTTATTGCTTGCTTGTAAAAAAGATGCAAAAGAAATACTAAACCCTCTCTTGAACCCCTCCATAAGAGTGCATCGCTTGACATGTTTAAGCAACTTCAAAAATTCAATTTAGACTTCTCACATCAAAAACAAACAAATATAGTCATACTTCCACCTATCAAATCCCCGTGTCTTTTGCGCTTACACCTATGAATTGCCGTGTCTTAATAGACCCGTGTGTCAAATCCCCGTGTCTATTAGCCCCATCGAGCTCGATGGGGCTAATCGGGGCTAATTTAGACCCGTGTTCAACACGGGTTTTTTGATAGGTGGAATCTGAATAGACACGGCAATTGCAAGTTCTAAGATTTGGCGACAGATGGCGCGGTGTAGTTGCCTCGGTATTGCGCCCCCTCCAACAGGAAAGAAACACAGGAGAGCTCCCTACCTACAGCGCACCTGTCGCCGGGGCTATTAACCATTATCTAACACAACTGATAGGTGTAAGTGCGCCACAGGTTTTTTGACACACGGCGAAGACACGGGTCTTGAAAAAACACGGGGTTTTATGATAGGTGGAACTACGACTTATGATTGTTTCCTGCGTCAATGCAAAGGTTTCATGACTTCCCACACCACTGACCAATGACAATGTATGTGAATCGGCATGACTATCCTGAAATGTTGGCGAGGTTATCATGTCTTTTGACCCCGTCAGGGGCTGCATTCTAACGGGGAATACAGTCTTCACTAGGCTTCCGTTTCTAAATATAGGACTCTACATCGACTTCTTCTGAAAGCTAGGACGCCGCAAAAAATATCAACGTACCCATTTTTCCCCACCATAAATAAGGACGGAATGGTGGTCTGTCTCGATGTGCCATCCTCTATCATATCTATCATACTTTTATCTTCGTGGACATCTTTGTCTGTTATTATCACAGCAACAGCACCAGCAGCCTCTGCGTTTAATGTTTTAGTTACAAAAGAGCAGCCGCTGAAAAAGGGATTGGAAAACGTTACACTGTGTTGCAAAAATACAAATTGGTCTGTCTGGGGGCACCTAACTCAACATCTAATCAACATTGCCTGGAACACAGGTCCATAACTCTTTGTATTGACATTTCATTTCATGAATTGTAACCCACATACAAATTTCCCAATGACACTACTAATTACCAAGAATTTCAGAGAAAATTGCAGAACAAACAATTTAAAAAACTTTGGAACCAATTACCAGATGTTTTAAAATCCATAGCTAACATCAAAACTTTTAAGTCACACTTAAAAACATATCTTTTTAGGAAGCACTTTTTCGGTGACAATGCACCCTAGAATGTTTTATAGTCATCTTGTCTCTAATTGTCTTACCTAATGTCTTATAGTCTCAGTTTTATCTCTTATTGTTTTACAGCAAAATTATTGTATGCATTGAATTTTTTTTTTAAATTAAATGTAAAGCGCCTTGAAGTGTTTTACAAAAGACGCTATATAAATTGTTTTAATAATAATAATAAATAATAAATGTTCTTGAATTCGGATGAATTCTAAGATAAGAGTGTTTTTATATATGAATAGAATACAAAAAATACCAAAACAGACTCGGGATGACTCCATGAAATTTAAACAACACTTCAAAGAAGGGAGAACATAATTTCATCACAAATTACAGCACAGAGACTGTTTCCTTTACATGTTTTTCCATTATCAGATACTTCAATTGATGTAGGCCTACTACAATTCTTTGCTTAGACTTGAGTTAAGGGGAATGAAAGTTACCAGCTAAAGTGTCCATGATTATTATTACAATTACTCACCCTCTGAGTACAAGTGCCACGTTATCTTTTATTAAAATCCCATTTGAGATGGGGCTGCATCCGTGTTCCGGCACTGTAGGAACCAATGGTATACGGTGGAGACTTTTATGCTGAAATTGACAAAAGAAGTGCCTAAATAAATAGCATACTTTAATAGGCAAGATAAATACCAAATACTCACTCAAAACTAGCTTTGGTTTGGCATTTTGTAACCCGCTTCAATTCAATGCATTCTAAATATAAATGAACCAACTACACGTATGAATTAGTCACTCCTTTGTGAGCCACAAATAGAAGGCCACAAGCCTTGCCTCCCAAAAAAGACAAAATTTGCAAATGCGCACATGTAACTGGTTTTACTTAAAAGACGACTGATCCGCTGAAAGCAGAAATAGTAATATGATGATGATGATGATGATGATGATGATGATGATTTCAGGGAAGAAAAATTTGATCTCAGAGTGTCCATGTCAGAATCTAACCATATACAATTCAATCTTCATGTACTTACAAATGAGCCGCCAAAGTTTTTGGCTGGACGGACCCGGTAGAGATATCTGAGAGATTCTGGCTCTAATATTTGGAAGAACAAGTCATCTTCAATGGACACCGTCTTCAGGATGGTGTTATGATCTAAAAATATATGTCATAATTAGTTATGAGATTCCAACGAGAGATGCATAACGTACAAGGAACGAAAGAAATCTAACAACGTAAATCAACAAGGCCCTCGTTAAAAAACATGTCGATTTTTTGATATCTTAGACTTAAAATTAAGACTAAAAGTGCTGATTGGGTGAGCTCAATAAATATATTTTTTAAATCTTTCCACAACCTTGTCACCTCCAAGTTTTCCAATTGGGCTATAGAGTTTCACACTCAGAGAATTCTACAATAAAACAATTAGAACAGATTTTGAAACAAATTCTCAGCCTGCCTACAAACACTTTCAATCATCAATGGGGTACAAAGATCAGGAATTTCCACTATTTCAGCCCTAAATGAATAGGCAGGGCGTTTTCCGAATGCTAACCACCATCAACATTGATGCAAAGCACAGCATAGAAGGCCAAGATGAAATCTACACCCCAGCCTTCCCATCGAATTACCAATACAATCATCAGCTTTATAGTACAATGATATTGATTTCACATTGATTGCACATGACAATCGATCAATGCTCATCAATTTGCATGCAAGGAGTCTGGCGACATGACAACAAAGTGGCATAGAACAACAACAATACTTCAGTGCTGTACAAGTTAAACGAACTGGGATTTCTGTCAGATTATCAGCTATTGCCTGGTACCGCCTTTGGGGTAATCACTGATGGATTTAAAAGCTTTCAGCTCGTTGGTGTGGGTTTTTTTTAAAGGGGAGTGGCGATTAACATGCACGCATTCCCTATCCAGCCACAAGTGTCAGCAAGTTTCAGCTTTTTCTTAACTTTATGGAATTCCCCCACAGTGGGAGTTCATTATCTATTATTTATTGCACAGTCAGGAATTCCTAAAGCTTTTGTTGAAATGTATGCCTGCACAAGCTGTTGCCATGATGACCGATAGTGATAGTTGGTAACAACAAAACGTGATGATTGAATGAACACCTGCTGCCTTGTCTGTCTCTGTCTGATTTACATGTGACATAAAATAATGATACAATTTCATTTAGTAAGTTTATTATTTCCAAATCCCACCGTTAAGCCTATAATTTTTGCAGCTGTATTAAAACTTTGCATTGAAAGAGTAACAGACAAGACAATTACATGATGCCTATGCTATTTAGCCTCTATTATTATTAGTACAGCAACCCTATTGATCTCTCCTCAAAGCAAGGCAGAGAGCCAAGGGGCCACAAGTTTGACATACTGTCCATTACTGACCCAGAACTTAGGTGGTAGTGGCTGTCAGTCTGGATGTCGCTATATCCAGCAGGCTTTCTATCTACTAGGCCTTGTCACGTAAAGTTTGTTCCCGGGGCTTTTTATAACTGTAAAATGTCAGCATTTGAACAAAGTCACATCACAAACACCTTAGAGGTGAATGCCAGGCGAGGCCAGGTGCTAAGTAAGGTGTTGGGGGGAGAGCGAGGGGGGTCTCCCCTGGGCCTGGCCTAACAGACTAAACAGTAACAGTCACGTCATATAAATAACTGGGCCTAAAAATTTGTATCAAGGATAATAAAGGCCTTAATTAATACAAAAACTGTGATCTTGGCTTTGTCGTTTAGATCAGTGGATGGGATGGACACGGATTGGAAGTGAAGACGTATCATGCTCATCTTATGCAGCTAGTGCAGAGCAGCATAGCATACACAGCGCAGTACTGAATGGTACACATTCAAATTTTCCTTCTCCGTTCGACTGCTGTTTTATCAATAAGTACGCATCTGCACACCAATTGATGATATTTTCTGGAAACTGCATATCAAAAACTATCATTACACATACGCTGGCCACAAATCTGGAGTATTAGAAGGCCAACAAGCATGAAAATGTGGAGAAATGACAGAAAAAAGCTTCTGCTATCGGCCATGATTACACGCCAGACGCATGCGCAGAAATGGTAAACACTGGAAACTTCCGGAAAGTGGTGAACACTCTAGAAAACGAAATTTTGCTCACAAACATCAATTTACCCTGTTATTTCATTCAAAGAAAATAAACTGAATACATCAGTCATGTTATTCTATTGCTAAAGAACAAAAAGACTTTCGAAAACATGGAATCAAACGAGGTATGTGCGAGAAAACTGTGATGTTAGTGAAACATTTTCCCTTGTTTTCACTTTCTCATCTCTTCACACTCACAGTGTGACAGTACGCACTGACGTACTATTGTACTGTAGCGTGTCTTGACTTTCTGTCTTTACCGTGGATGTTTGTTGTGTGGGTCCTTCTGCCATACCTATATAGGGTATCATGGTATGGTGCATGGAGTTTGCAGTGACCTGCCCCTGTCTGAAATGTGGCCTGGGGCTGGGTTTACTGTAGTCTGTAGCCTGTAGGCTGTAGGGTCAAGGGTGTAGTTTATAACAAGTTTTGCAAAACTCTTCTTTTGATTAAGGCTAAACATTGCATCAGTCAGAGGTGGCTGTTCATAGGCAAAACACACCTAAATAGACACAATCACAATGAGAAGACCAGAACATGTGGTATGCAACAAAAGTCTTTTGTTTGCTTCAGTGCAGTTTGTTGTTGCTCTCGACAGCCTCCTCAGACCACGGAGGTACCTCCATGCTAAGACTGAGTGTGTAGTTAACTATTTCATTAGATTTTAGCTGACCAGTCCACTTTTATTTTATCCTACTTTTATTAAACTTTCAGGATAATGATGATAAAATGCCTGTGCCGGACCAGCAGCCTTCAAAGGATGTGAAATCAACAGCTGTGGTCAAGTATGACATAATGGACCATCCTTTGAGCTTCCTCCAGCTGCAGGTCAATACGAATTTGAATAAACCACCTGCCAACTGGCTCCGAAGTAGTTCAAGACTGGAGCAATACATCGGACAGGCATCACAGCCAAAGGACCGCTCACGTTTCAACAGGTTTGTATCGTCCTCAATAGTTGACCATAGGCACCACGATTTTGGTTAGAACTTGAAATCCTAAAGCAAATAGAACTCCTTCAAAATGAAGCTAATCCCCATTGAAAAAAACCTGGGAGGCTGTTCTCTAAAAACAAAGAACAGACTCCCAACTTTGAAATTGGCGTTCACTTTGTTTTTAAAGATTTCTCATGTTTTTACTCTAAACAAACAAGATTTGTATTGGGCTGCCTCAAAAGTTAAATGCTCTTGTCTAATTCAGCTTTGTACTTAATGTTTAGCTTTGGATCTTGTTTAATAAGTTCCTCTTAGGACTATGAATACATGTACATTGTTCATTTTACATCTCTTCTTTTGACAGCTTCACCATGGCTAACAATTACCCTGACATGGTCGGAGAAGTAGATGTCATCACAGATGCTGAGGTAAATAATCATATGTTGTATGCACATTAAATAGGATGAATAGAATATGTTTTCAGGAACTGTACAATTTTTAGGTGTAGCTCTTGATTTGTAGTTTGTGGAAGGCTCAGGCAAGTCAGGGAGAATTGACTTCAACCCGCTTTGGTGCCGTTTTCCTTCCAAATTTCAATCTAAAAACATGATTTTACAAGAATTCAAGTGTTTATTTTTGCATTTGCTAAATAGCTATGATTAGCAGTTAGTTGTTTGGTCCTCTGAAAAAAGTGTCGGCAACAGGTGGGTATCAATTCTTGTTTTTGCATCTATGGATTTGGTCTTGTCAGAGATTGTCTTCTTAAAGGGGGACTACATGTATATAGGCAGGAGCAGAGGGGCTAATTTGGCCATCTTCAAGTGACTAATATACACTGTAAGGGACGTGGGTCATGTCAGATTCAGCACTAAATATATTCCTTGTACAAGCATGAATCATTTCGACGTGCTGTGAGATGTGAGCGTCCCCTATTGGCGACTTTGTGTAACTTTACCTTGCCTGCCTAGCTGCTGTCTATATTGTCCCATTAAGTTTTACTTCAATTTCAAGTTTTACGTCAATTTCAAGTTTTACTTTGCATACTCATAATTTACTGATCAAACAACATTGGTTTCTTCCAGAACATCAAGAAGCTGATGAAAATCCCCTACAGCAAATCTCATGTCAGTATGATGGTTCACAGGGTTGGAAATACGCTGCTTTTAGACGAGTTTGACGTCCACAAGCATCTCCTGAGACAACAAAAAGACGACTGGCAGTGGTTAAGGAAATTCTATTATGAAACAGTGTTAGAAAGTATGCAGAATGTAAGTTGTCAATAGAATAGTGAATTTTTCTGACTTCATTTTTGTCTCATATAAGATTTTACTTGCCTCTCCATTGTTTTTGTCACGAAGAAATAAAGACTGATCATTGATCATTCTTAGTTTTACTGATAAGTACTTTTTGACATTTGATGCAAAAATAAACGTCTTTTATTTTCTAGGATAAAAGTTTCCTCAGGAAAAACAAGAGAAGAGACAACTTACAAAACCGAAATATGTTTTCGAAGTTTCTTTATTACAGGTGAGTAAAAACCTTGGGCATCCTACTGACCACCTTTTTGAGTGACAGTTAGCATAATTACATGTTGGTATGAAGGTATTGTGTTTATTATGTTACTGCTTGATGCTTGGTAACATCAAGTATAGATTAATCCACACGTGGTAACATAATTTATACATTATATTATAATGTATAAATTACCGATATCTAAAAGTGAAGAGAATGCATTGGACGAAATGAAAAAAACAGAAATGTTCATTTTAAAGTTCTTATATAGCACTTTATACTGAACCACTTTATTGGCTAATATTTATAAAGACTAGTAAATGCTTTTACTACAGTTTGCTACAGAGATGGCTAGTGTAAATGTACATGAAGTTTAAAGTAAAAGCATTTACTATCAGCCATTGTCTCAAAGCGCTTTGCATTTATTCCCCAGCCTCTTAACCTTCTTTATCTTGCTGATATATTTTCAGTGTTGGTGACAAAGATGACCCCGAAAAGGACATCGAACCTCTTGATTATGAGGAGGAGAATGACACGCTGTCAGGAGTAGGTATTGGCTAATGCAGGAAGAATGTAGAAATGGTACTCTGAAGCCGTATATCAGATTTGGCTTTACTCTTTTAGCAAAGACTGAATAACATATGCCTTTAAGCAGGGCTCGAAAAATTGGGTGCCCAAGTGCCTGCAGGTACGCTGTCTGATGACCTGACCTCCAAAAATCAATACTAGAGCACATATTATTGGCTGTGGAATTTGCCTGAGGTCAGGTTCAAGCATTTCCATTTCAGTCTTCGAAACCATTTAGTTTCAGCAGATCCTGCTAATGAAATTATTCTGTTTTTAGCCTGAGAGAAGTGAGTACCAGAGGACATTGCTGTGGACATTTGAGGACATTCAGATGATGCTTGGAACTGATTTACCAATCTTTGGTGGAGGCACGCATCCATGTGTCAGTCTTAGATTAAGGTAAGAAAAACACGTAAAAGTGTTATTCTAGATTCAATCAATTATCAATATCACATAGGATATAAATGGCTTACTTTAATGCTCTTTGACCCTTGTGTGACAAAAGGTCACAACATTGATAGTGGGTGGCTTTTGTCTATCCACAGCTACCTTGTCCTGTGTTGGGTAACTGCATTCAAATTCAACTCAGTCGAGATTGTTCTTCAGTAGCAGTTTAACACTATTTGACAGAGTATTAATCCTCCAGCAACCCAATCACAGTGCAGAGATCTTGGAGATCTTTCGGGAACCGAGTAGTATCAAAAGCCATCGTACTTTTGGATGTATCAAATGGAATTCTGTTTGCTCTTATATCTGAAAACTATGATTTACTATAAATACAGTAGAACCTCTCTATTAAGGACACCCTCGGGGTGGCAAGTGCTGTCCTTAATAGAGAGGTGTCCTGATTAGAGAGGTCAAATTGAAATGAAAGTACCAATTTGTGACCAAAACTAGTGTCATTCATAGAGAGGTTGTCCGTGATAGAGAGGTGTCCGCTAAAGGAGGTTCTACTGTACTTTTACATGTAAACTTTCCTGTCTTTCAGGGACATGAGAAAACCTATCAGCGTATTAACAGGCCTCGACTACTGGTTGGACAACCTAATGTGCAACGTCCCAGAGCTTGCCATGTGTTTCCACCTGAGCGGTATTGTACAAAACTATGAACTGATCAAAACGGAGGATATTCCCAATATGGATAATTCGAAATTTTCTCCAAATGTCATTAGAGATCTAGCCCAGAATATATTGTCATTTTTGAAGTCCAATGCTACTAAAGAAGGACATACATACTGGCTTTTCAAAGGTGAGTGCATGAATGTCCTACATGTTCAATGTAATTATTCACAGACTTAGACTTTCTTGTTTGCAATCATCAGTTTGTCAATTCAAAGGCCTGGTGAAGCTCTGCTGGTGGATAAAGCAATACTCCGTGTCCAGGTCAGTAAGTTGGAGCCTGTTGCCTAAAAAGAATTTTGAGGTCAGTGTAACTTTGTGTCCACAATACATGCAGTGCTCTGATACCTAAGGGCCACTTATTAAAACTTTTGCTTTGATGCTAGTTTTGTCAAGAAACTTTCATTTGTAAATCAACTCTGAGGTCAGATCCTGGATGCAAATCATGCAGACACCAAATGGTCTGAGAGCCTGAGGTTTTCGCTAACAAAATCATGATTTTTTTTCGAGGTCATGACGATGATATTGTGAAGCTGTACGACCTCACAACACTGTGTTCAGACATCAAGGAGAATAAAAACGAGAATCCGTTTACTATTCCTGTCGGGATGCTGCTGTATCGTGTAGCGATGAACATCTGGGCCCAGCAGGGAAGGAAGAAGTCGGGTACTGTACGGACCCTGCTGAAAAACTCACTCCTGCTGCTGGATGAGAGACAGCATTCTCAGGTTAGCTCCATTTGTGAGACTTACATCAGTTCCTCTGGCTGTGATAAATTCTCACGTGTCAAGTGTTTGAAGCAACAAGTGTTGGTTTAAATAAACAAATGCAACGACTCCAGTCTATTCAAACGTTTCGTATAATTGGTACTTTTTCAATGAATGACTTTACAAATTTGGTCAACCAGGTTAAATACTATTGCGAACAGAGTTTACGCTACGTCTTAACAAAAGTCAGCCGCGATATCCCAACGTGTTCAGGTTTGTTTTTGTTTATCTGCGATTTCATTGGTTGAGGTTCGTGGGGGCGTGGCTTCCTAGAAATTTAGTGCATAGAGTGATTGAAAGCACAGTGATTTAAAGCAACAATTCATTCGGGATTCATCCCCGATGAATTGTTGATTTAAGGATTAGATACTGAGCTTGAGGTTTTGGTTGTATCACCAATCACTGCGGGGGTGGAGCTAAAAATGTAGGCAAAACAACAGCTCCACCAAAGCAGTGTTTGGTGAGACGACCAATACCAACATGAGGTATCAATTTCTATTCCAAAACACCTCAAATTGAACACTGAAATGTAATTTTAACTGCTTCAACATTTTGCTCCAACCAAAAGCAGATATGATTGCCGAACCTTGACCACTGGTTCCCAAACGTGGTACAGGTAACAATAAATAACAACAAATAACAAATTTCCTTCGCTTCTGTCTGCAGATTGTGACTTCTGCTAATTTCCTTCTTGCTGAAGTTTACGTGAAGGATGACATTTATCAGCAGACGTTATCAGATGAGTCCGAGTCTGAGTCGGAAACAGATGACAATGTAAGTAGCTGCCCGGTAATCTGCGTAAACAATAAACCTGGAAATATTGGGGGTAATTTTATTTCACAGTTTGATGAAATTTCAACATTGGCTGACCTTTATTTCAGCACTTTGACAATGTAAGTAGGAGGAAACCGGAGGCCCCGGAGGAAACCTATGCTGTCGAAGAGAGTGGCCCTCTCTATTATATGAACCTGGGACCACAACGGTGACAGGGGTGGATGTTTCCACTGAAGCACTTTGGGTAGCCTAGTGGTAAGCTCACACATGCTCACTGGGCTTTTTCCTGTACTAGATGTATATTTCGCATTCTTGCCCTCCAGGATGATGCAGAAAATGATAATTCTGAAGGACTAAAACCAGAAACTAGTGTCAATGTCCGAACATTGTGCCATCCGGACACGTTGGAGAAGAAAGTGATAGCCCCGTATCCACCGATATCCGGCGATGTTGAAGAGAGGTGTAAGGAAGCATTGAAGCATATTGCTATGGTGAGATTTTCTTTGTTGATTTAAAGGAATTACAGTCGAAGCTCTATTAAGGATACCCTCGGGACTGACAAGTGCTGTCCTTAATATAGAGGTGTCCTGATTAGAGAGGTCAAATTGAATGGAAACAACAAACTTGGTACCAAAACTAGTGTCCTTAATAGAGAGGTGTCCGCTAAGGGAGGTTCCACTGTAATACCAAGCTAGCAGTTTTTCATTGTCATATCAATAACACTTTGTCAGACCAAAAATCCGTCACCCGACAGTCTTGATCTTATGACAGTGACCCAACTCTGCAGTGTTAATTTCAATTTTATCACACCTAAATTTTTATGAGTTGTACATGTATGCAAACTGTCTTTGGCCGTGGCTTTGTTCTGTCAAATCCAGCACAGTTCGATTGCACCATCCATACCTGGATCGAAAAATCAAGACCACTGCCCCAAAAACAAGGCACTGTGTATAATACATGCAAATTGCAATTGAAGTGTATTAGAATTTGTGTTATTTCTTTGTCGCTTTCCTCTCTCCAGGCCTTGACATGTCTCGATGAAGATGTCAAGAATCCGGTCAAGGAGCCAGAAGAGGAGCAGAAAGAATCAAAACACTTTCACCCGAATGAGGCAATACCACTCCATTACGAACCTCTGAGGCAAAACAGGCCAAAGGAATCGACACCCGCAGAGCCCGATATTACAAATGATCCATCGAATCCATTGGCCCTGGCCCAGAGCTGTCACACCCCGATTCACACCTGGCATCATACGAGTAAAGTCCATCTCCTGTACAAGGCCGCCTTGGTTTATTACTGGCTGGCTGACAGTAGGATGAAGCTATTGAAATTTGGGCGTGCGCTCAGACTTGTCAAGACTGGTCTGATCTGTTTCGGTAAGTATCATAACATTGTATTTTTGTTTTTTTGGTGTGTTTTTTTTTATCAGGGGTTTTGGGGACCTATTTCCTGTTTCAATCCTATCAATATCAGAAAGTTTAGTTGAATTTGTACAAATTTCTTGTACAACAGACCCTGTTTGGGGGGGGGGTGGTTAGGCAGAACACTGTTACGACCACACGGCTCGGTTGAAGAATGTCATAGGACTAGTGCTTTTACAGTTTACAAAAATGAATATTGAGAAAGGTTTTGGACAGTTGAAGAACATCGAAACAATCTCAAGCATATGAGTGCAGACTGAATAAAAAAGCAAATATCCTACTAACAATCTTTCCCAATTCTCTTTTTCTCTTTTCTAGAGGCCCTGAAGTCAATGTCCCCAGCAAGGGGTGAGCAGAATCAGAGCCTGCTGGCAGCACTCCTTGGCATGGCTGGTGACGCCCACGTGATGATAGCAAGAGAAAATAAGAACATTGAGCTGCATAAAGAACTGTTTAACTACGCATCGGAGCAGGATAGCGCCGTTATTTGTAGCGCCCAAAAAGATACAAGAGATTATGAAGCAGGTTAGTTTTGTACATATAACGTTTATCCCCTTAGGGGAGCATGTTGGCACAACTGTTGAGCATCGTCCTAGAGATCGGGAGGTCCTGGGTTTGATATGCAGCCGGTGCCACTTGTAACTCTCAACGGTATCATATGCACCTCAAGGGGAATGGGAGAATTTCGTCAAAGCCTTGGTGGGCATTCTGAACTTTGCTTGGCTCTCGTGTGCTTGTTTCCCTTGCCTTTAAGCATCTAGAAGTGCCATACCTACAGACCTCTTCAGCTGTCCTAAGATGCCTAAGGTAGTCTTGGGCTTCCATCAAAGAGTGTAGTAAAAGCAGTAAAAGTCGACATTAGATGATGACCACTTTTGAAAAATGCCTTGAGTGCAAATTGACGCTGCCAATTTTTGCTTTGGTTAAACTTTCAAGTATGATTCCCAAACATTTCACAATTTCAGGCTTCCAAATGGTCAGCGACTTCACCTGCGCCTCTGAACAGAATCTAGTGCGAGGCTGTCAGTGCTATGAAGCAGCATTAGGACTGTTTAACAAGATGGAGGGAGACGCTTCCAGGAAAGCTAACATTATCAAAAGATATGGGAATGTCAGGAATGAACTTGGTGTGCATTATATGAACCAGGCAGCTGCACTGGCTCAGGAAAAAGGTCAGTCGAAAAACCAGTCGTATATGAAGCTTCTTTTACATTTGGGCTGCCTGTACTATGAATTCAATCCTGTGGTAAGATGAAGTGGCTTGTCCTTTATTCAAGGTCTTGCTGTGTTCCCAACAGTTTCTCCTTGACATAAGTATCTGCAGGCCAGATGTGGTGTAACAAAACTGCTGACAGCCAACAGGAATGTTTTTTGCATCCTGACAATATCAGGCCATTTCACTCAATACATACTTATGCGTAAGGAGAAGTTGTGTTGTAGGCCCTGTTTGCAAGAGGATGGTTTTTTGTGTCCTTTTCAATTATGAATTTAGTGATACAAAGTACAGCAACTACAAACAACTTGTATCCTGTTTTAAATAATATCTTTCTCGTTAAACAGGATCAGGTGACGCTTGCCCTTGGAAGGACCTCTGGACGCAGAGTTTCAGTAGCTTTCAAAGCGGAATTCAGGCCTTTGAGATGATTAATGACACAATAAACATTGCATTACTCTACTCAAACCAGGGACGTCTCATGAGGATCTGTGCTCAAACCTCTGTCGATTACATCGATGGAAAACGAAACGAATTCAGTGGCCAGGAAAAGATGTATTATACGAAAGTGAGTTACTCTGAGATGCAAATAAAAAGTTCATTGGTTTTACCAAAGATATAGGTTACGCAAAAAATTACATGTGAGAGAAGCTGCAAACACAGTTGTTTGTTACAGTGTCATCCCTAATGAAAGGGCCGGCTAGATTTGGCTAATAAGACACTCTTTACTTTAGACACCACTTCTTCTTCTTCCGTTAAGTTAACTTCCCTCATCATATTGAAGATTAATGTAACTGGTAATGTGTTTGCGCAGTGGGTAAATGGCCCAGATGTTGGTGGCCACTTATGAGTCCAGAGCTCAAGATGTTACAGAGCTCTGGGTCAGTTATTGTCTGTAATGTCAGGTGTTTGGCAAGAAGGCAGTTTGTACCCTGTATTTAACTGGCAGTCACTAACAAACTGATCGCATGGGAGAGAGCTACCAGTGGGGCTTGAACCTTTGACCGAAAGAGTCCTAAAAATACCTAGGCCATTGGTATCAGTAAAGCGCAACTGAGAATTTCAAGCGCTCATCCATGTGGTGAGTTGGTGAGTGTCAGACTCCTGCAGCTATACAGTGAAGAGAGGACTCTGACAAAATAAGTACTGTTGGAAAGACATCCATTAGAACGGCATTCTACTGACAAGTTTTACTCTCCTTACAAACCGGCTCTAGAAAATTCTGCTCTCACTCTTATAGACATTGAATAGCTGAAGGCAGCAGAAGGATACAAGAAGGAACATGCCATCTTGACAATTATACTATCATTCTACTACAATATGTTTCAGGCTGTTGACTACTACCAAGATGCCTTGCAGTCGTTACATTCCCGTAATCACAGCCAACCCGAAGTGTGGGACTCAATAACATGGGATCTATCAAGTACATACTTCACCATGGCAACACTGATGCAGGACTATGCACCTTTGTCTTCGCAGTCTCAAGAGCAGGTAAATACAAATTAAATGAAGGACGCATACGTTTGTCCTTCTTGCCAAATGTCAAAACTCATCTCTTGACCTCTTGGTTCAGGAGCAAGTAGCACACCCTCCCCTTTCCAAGTCATAGGTCGGTTGCATTTTTTATTGAGGCTAAGAAATGGTGATATACCTTCGCAAAACATTTGAATGAAGCTTCGAAAACCACTAGGATGTCAGTATCCCAACAAGTGACTCGATTAAAAGATTCCGGGATGTGATTGTTTCCGTAAAGTGCATTCGTATTTTTGATTATCTAGGTTGAGAAGGATGTTACGGATCTCATGCTAAAGGCCCTAAAATATTGTGATGTGGATACTCCAACCATGAAACAGCCATCCTACCAGTATCGAGCTGCTACCATTCATTATAGACTTGCCTCGCTCTATCACAATGCATTTCGAAACCAGGTAAAAGTTGGTGACTTCAACGGTGTTAGTTTATTAAAGCTCAAGGATATTTGTAGGCAATCCTTTGAGCGCAGAGAGTTTTATTTTGAAATATTTCTGTAGTTAATGTCCTTTTTTCTTTAAGTTCATCTTCAAATAAGAGGTATCGTGCATGTTGTAGCTGTTGGACCTAACCTAAGATCATGGGTTCAAATTTCCGAAATGTAATGTGATTTCTCCTTTGATTGTCTGTTCTATGTCACAGGTGGTTGTGACTCTGTCTGCCTGAATGTGACACTGTCTATCTGATTGTGACTTTGTCCCATTGTTATATGGTTATAAAAGAACACTCCATTTGAATATCTGGAGCTTTTTGAGGGAAAAGGTTCAGAAAAAATGAGTTAGCGCTAGGAGTAAGTACTGTTACTAATATATTGTATCCACCATTTCAAAACAGTTGAAAATTTGCCTGATGATATATTCTTCTTTCCTTCAGTCAAATGATCAGAAAAAGAAACATTTGAAAACCTTAGCAGAGCTTCATTATGGGAAAGCTGGTCGCTTCTATCTCATTGTAGAAAGCCCCTGCGAACTGCTCAGGGTACAACTAGAGAAGGTTGCAATGACTGAATTTGTCCTAAACAGTAAGTTTCAGATCTTTCATCCTCATCATCAGCGGGGCAACGGTAGCGCAGTGAAAGAGAGGCGGCCTCATGAACAAGAGGTCGTGGGTTCGACTCCCGGCCGAGTCACTGCTTGGTTCCCTGACTGGGCGAGTTCAAGTGAGCACCTTCTGGTTGCTCCTTGAAACCCCTGATTGATTTCTGTGGAGACTGAGGTAATGTTATGGTAGCCCAAAAGTGCTTTGAACAGGGCAACATGGTGAAGCACTATATATATTGAAGAACTCAATGTCATTATTATAATTTTAGTGTCTTTTGCCATAGGATTTAGTCCACGAAAGTTGACATTTTAACCTCCTGTGTGGGATCTTTAAACCTGCCCTGGCATAGACATGCAGAAACAGAAAATATTTAGTTCCGAGTCTTATTCAAGGGACTTTGAAAATCGAGGCATTCTATTTGCTTGAAATCCACGCCAGTTCATCCACAGATACTGGGTCCTCTGCAGAAGCCAACAGTTGTTAGTCTTGTCTGATGCCCTTTGAGATGTTCCAAGAATAAACTGAAAGAATTAGCATTAATCGCACCACCATTTCCACTGGGATTCATCTTTAAAATCCATCTCTTTCAGATCAAACTAGTCCGAACAGCAAGCAGAGAACTCTGCTATCCGCTCTCCAACACGTGATCAGTTGTCAAAAAGCTTTTGAACTTGTACGCCAGCAGTGCGACGACAACACAGATGACCTGGCTTCTTACGAGGAGGAGTTGCAGAAATTGCTCACGATCTATGAGTCCAGGCTTCAGTTTATTCTGCTCAACCTTGTGAGGATTACAAGTTCATTGAAAAAAAGGTACGTTTTCAGTTCAAGTGAATTTTGCCCCGACCCCCTCAAACGTAGTCAATGAGAAAAATATCATGAGATCTGTTGCATGTCTGACTGTCTAGTTGGGAGTCAACAAAACAATTGTTTTAAACCTCTGCAGATTAATCCTTGCTATTCATGCACATGTAGTCAGCATATTCTAAGGATACTGGTCCAAGGGGATCTACTTAAAGGAAACAAGCGCTAGTGGCCTTTTGTTCGAAGGAAACAGGATAATGGGTCCTTTTGCATGTTCTGTTCAAAGGAAACGAGGCCAAGAGGATGTCAGATTAATCCTTGCTATTCATGTACATGTAGTCAGCATATTCTAAGGACACTGGGCCAAGGGGATCTTCTTAAAGGAGACAAGCGCTAGGGGCCTTTTGTTCGAAGGAAACAAGACAATGGGTCCTTTTGCATGTTCTGTTCAAAGGAAACGAGGCCAAGAGGATGTTTATTTAAAGGAAATAAGACATATGGGCCTTCTGTTCAAAGGAAACAAGGGGCCATTCATTCGAAGGTTACAAAACAAAGGGGCTGACTATTTCAGCTTTCACAGACTGATGATGATGTGCTAATGCAGATAAACTTGCCACTGTTAGCATGCTGATGCAATGCTTGTGCAACCTTTTATAAACCATTGATCCGATGATGTTCTCGTTTCTTTCAGCAAAACCACTGAGCTTCACTTGGCCAACTATAAAAAGATGTATGCAACATCGCTTCGGAAGGTGGAACCACTTGCAGATTCCTCAAATCAAACCACAATACATCAGCATTGTAATCACCTAAGTGCTATTACGGATGATATTAAAGACATTTATGTGATCATCGACCCTGGGTACCGGTCATCGCTAACATAGCATGAAGGAAAGGATATAAAATTTGTGTGCCTAAAATTGGAAAAATGTGACCCGTCACAGCAAAACCAGGCGCATGTCGCTCTGAACTTGGCAGGTTGAGACGAACTGTTTGTTCATTTCTCTGTTGTCTGCCTTTTGTGAAATATGAACTCATCAATTTCTTCCATTATCTTGTGTCATTTAGGCTCATCTTCTGTGAACATGCAGCTGGTTTTGCTGTGACGGGTCACAAATGTGTTTTGGGGCATCGTCCTCTGAAGCATTTTCTGAATGTTTAAGATGGTAAAAGCTGCTCCAAAATAAATTTAAAAGACATCACTAGTCAATTTGGTCATTATTACACAAAAAGTATTTTTGATATGAAACACAAAAACACAGAAAACACAGAAAAACAAACCCAAATTAGGAAAGCAGAATGTGTCCCAAATGTCTGATGGAAAAGTGAAAAAGGAAAAATGGAAATCATATTATCATGATGCCTTTTCTATCCTAGTCAAATTTGTTTTATTCTCCAAGTTCTAACTAAACATTTTGTTTTGATAAAAGAATTTGATGAGCTACACAATTGGGTGCATTTCAGTGGACTTGTCGCCGTAAGTGGAGCACATTGTATAAACCTGGTTAAGTTTGTATCAGAGAGTATGTACAAACAGTCAACAGTCCATCCAACTTATCAAAATCATGTTAACAACTCCACTCGAAAGTGTTAGAGCGATAATCTACTGATTAGCATGTACATGTAAATTACCACCTAAAAGGGCAAAGACCATTGTTCTACTGTTACTTTATATTAATAGCTGATATGTTTTAAGGCACAAACGCAATAGCAGTCCAGAGCTGCCTCCCCACACATATTTGGGGGGAACTTTACACGTTGCAAGGCCTGTTTACATTCAACTCAGTGAAAATTGTTTTAAAATCATGCCTAAAATCATCAGAAAACCCAGAAATTACACTTTTTGTTGCTGATTTAAACGTTTTCACCAAGGGTTTTATACATTGCCAGATTTCAGGCTAGGGAACTCTGCCAGTCAGGTATATCTAATCAGTTTGGCGTGTGTGTGTGTGAGGGTGGGGGGTGGGGGCTTCACATATGCATTCAGGGAGAGAAAGTGACTAGGCCTAGATAGCAAAGGTGCTTTGTTTTTAACTGACTCAACCTGTTTACATCACGAGGGGCTCAGATCAGGAAAGAGGGGAATTAGTCAAATGAGAGAGTGCATCTGATCAGCTTGTAACTCACTTGCCTGGGCTAGGTTGGTCAGAATATTCGAGCTGAAATGATTTTAACAAGATCAAAATATTTTATGAAAGAATTCATGTTTTTCTTGTGTCTTATTTCTTCTTACAATAATCTTACAATCTTACAATATGATGTTTAACCTTAAGGAACAATTTATGTTCTGCTTCTGTTGAAAATATAAGCTATAGCTTCTCTACAAGCATTACTGACCCAAGAGAGCCCTGGGCTCACTCCCATAGGAAGAGGTATGCACATCTATGTCCCAGAAAAGGCTGGCAAGGGGTTATTTCTATCGAAGCCACTGGCCTGCACAGGAGATCTTTAGCTACCATTCAGTGAGGCTTTCCTTGCAGAAGTCCATGGAATTGCCAAGCCAACCTTCTGCTGTGTAACCTTTCCCAAAAACACATTATTGACAGCCAGTAAAAGCATGGTGGTCCTGATTTTGGAACAAAAACTGACCGGCTGATTTGCAAATCAACAGGGTTGATGTGAATACTGCCCAGAGTTAGTATGGTTGTGACTTGGACTTGTCTTGGTTGTGACAGGCATTAACTCTGTAGCTAGTTATAGAGCCAGACACTTTTAGCTGAAGGCTCACACCTCAATATAATAAGTAAGCCATGGATGTATTGTAAACAGTCGCTATAGTATTCACCAGCCTGCTCTGGCTGACAGAATAGAGGTTGTGACTCACTATGCATCCCATGGATGTGACCTGTCTCTACGTCGGCGACCACCAGCCGCTTCAGAGAGCAGACGAATCTTTTTAAAGACTTCACGCGACCTGAAAGTCAACACAGTTCAATTCAATCCAACTAAGCCTTCCTCCTCCCCTTGTATGTGTTCTTCGAAGTCCTGGAATTTTCTCAGGGGTGGTCGGAGGTACCGACATTGTGACAACTCGTCAACGACCTCATCTGTGAACTCGGGTGTTGTTGGCGGGACAGACGGAATGGAAAAGTCTCTCTCGTGCGGTTTAAAAGTCTTTTGTCTGAACATAGGCGGCAGTGACAACGGTTTTCGATGACTCGCCTGCTCCTCCAGTATGTTTTTCCTCCGCCTTTGTCGGCTACTTTGCGTACCGGCAGCGAATTTCGACATCATGGGGTCCACAACCAATTTACTCTCACCGAGGCTGTATATCCTATGCGAGCGGTGAAAGCGATCGTCAATAGTGTCTTCCGATGAGGAGAAACTATTTTTCTTGGACAACCTTGCCGCTCCCTGTAAGAACTCGAGGATTCGTCGTTCATCCTCCGTCATAAGGTCAGGGTTTGTGATACTATCGGCGCGCTTTCGGCAGACGTACGTCAACCCATCTTCCATGTCGACTTTGTAGAGCTCCTCGCTGGTCCCGAAACTGTCCTCGTGTTTTAAGCGCGTTATATTCTTTGGAGTCTGTGGCTGTAGTTCACTGGCGTTAGAACAGAAGGATGATGTTCGCATAATGTGCTCGCCGAATCCTATAGGTAGCGATCGTCGCCCATCCTCACCGCAACCAGGTTTGTAACCGCCCCCTAAAGCTTGGAGCATAGCGGTGTCCAAACCGTCACGCCTCTGGTCAAGCGAGGCGAGATATCTTTTCTCCGTCTCAGACATTTGGTGTGGGTCGGCTACAGACTGTGATCGCGCACCAGGGAATATGCATTGGGCGGACGGGATGTCCGATTCTACACTGTCGCCTCGCTGTATGAGCTGTCCTCGAGCACTATCAGGAGAGCTTCGCGGTGGATAACCGTCCCTGTCTGGCGGATCATGTCGTACACCCCGTTGAGAGTTCCCATGGCTATATTTCATTGGAGAAAGCGTCCGGAGACTGTCCAACGTTAGCCGCCTATCAATCAAAGTGGGGCGTTGTAGCAAACGTCCGCCATCCACGGTGGCCCTCCGATCCTTTGTAGACGCTCGTGACGGAATACGGTCCAAGCCATGAGGACTGTCCCTATCGTCTTCCACTATCTTATGAAGACTGTTGTATGTCCTACTCCCCAGCATCGAAATGTCACAATCAACGGCTTCAAAGTATCACTGTTATTCACCAATAACTTATTGTTCACGATTAAGAAAGTTTCTATACAATCGTATCGAGCGAATAGTCTTGAGAGTTGCCAAAGCAATGTGTCGTCTTGAACGATGTCGATTGTCCGAGCTTGCACACTATGTCTGGGTATTCCCGCGAAGACGAGAATCAGTCTCTTCAATGCGGCCACAAGTGGAGCAGCGAAGGTAAGAGTAACTTCCTCGTTAGTCCCTTATGTTCACCATCCCTTTGCTTGAGACGTCCGCCCGAGAGAATGTCACAACCAGCTGCTGACAGAAACGCGGATCATGGAAACAGACTTCTGAACTCCCTCACAGCATTTCTTGAAGTCGATCTGTGTCCTTAGCAGGACATTGATGACCATTGACTTTTGACTGTCAACTTGACACTATTAGTAGCTTATCATTGTCCGCATTAACATTGACGCGACATGATTTTGCTATTGACGTGTCTAGTAGATGACCTTAACTTTATCTCGATATTTTAGTGCCAAATTTTTCATCTCAAGAAGTACAGTAGACGTTTTATCATGCCATTAATCGATTGTTTCATCAATTATACATGTACATGTAGTATCTTAAGTTAATTAGGATCAAATTGAATTTGTATATCAAGAAATCGATGCTCATATGTCGTCAATCATGTCAACAACTATAAATTTTTAAATACATGGATGCCATGACGATATGGTCAGCCGGGGTTGTGCGTCAGTGATTAGTGAGCTTCGAAGCTGTCGTTACAACATCTGAGCCTCTGTCCCGCAAGCGAATTTTTTTTTCCTACGAACTTTTTGTCCTCATTTGCATATGCGCATGCGCACTCTAGTCAAACATCCACTTCGCCGCATCGCATTGACAGAGAACTCGACCGTGATAGTTTTCTCGTTGAATGCGAGCATTGTTCGCCATCCTCTATCAATAAAGTTCTTTTGGCGGTAGGTTTTGATGGCAGAGAAACCAACTGTTTGATCAATCTGTCAGTAGCCTAGATCATTGTTATTTGATCCAAATCGCCGTAATTTACTCAACAGACTGAGCTACGTTTCCACAGAGATTTAGCCTATAGGCTACATACATCATGTACATGATACACATGTATTAAGATCCAAGTTCTTTTCACTTTCAATGCGGCCAAGTGGATGTTTGACTAGAGTGCGCATGCGCGTATGCAAATGAGGACAAAAAGTTCGTAGTCCGTCCCGCAAGCCCTAATCGCCGCGACGGTGGACTACATGTATATCTTGCATGTAGATGAAATCTTTGTTGCAGATGTCCTATTGTGTGCGAGGTCAAGAGGAAATGACCCTATTTCCCCCTGCCTATAGGCCAATATGATGTCGAATGTCTTCTACTATCACCCTTTGGAACATAACGTATCCGTCAACATTTCACAACGTTTGGGCAAAATTCTGCCTCACGACGTGCCCAATGTTGATCATCTATTTTGTCCTCACTATGAAGTCGTCAATGAACTAATTTATGTTCAATCAAACTTAATTTACAGCACATGTACACAATGATTAACTCTAAAAAAAAGTCGAAATCAGTTTTGCATAAACATCAAAACCATTGATGACGAGTATTTGACAACACCAACACGGATGTGGAAGGAAAGTATGTCCCCTGTAACAAGAGTCAGTGAAACAACCAATTGTATTCTCAAGCAAGATCGTCTTTATGTAACCAGACAACCCAATCCAAAATCGGAAATAATGCCATGACAAAAGAATTGAGGGGTGACTTGCTCCCGTTACACCGCTACGGGTAAAGTACAGAGGCACCACGGATAATTTTATGGTGGAGTATAATATGTGTTCGGCCCGATTCAACTAAAGCCTTTTCCCGCTGCGGTCGCAATAGGAGGAAAATGATGCGCGGCCCCAGCGGGTATTATGTTCGAATTACTAACCAGCGCAGTTAGTTGAAGCGGATCATCACGGACGTCTGTAGACCGTGACATCATAAAAAGACGCCATGCACCAGCGGGTACAATGTAACTTTCAATTACTAAATAAACGCTGGAGCCGCGGCGGCGGCTGCGGAAAATGCCCAAGTGGAATCAGGTTTTAACGCTGACAGTATCCCAGGAGGACGTACATGTACATGAAGCTCTATTTGATTGTCACTGGTTGCTAAGAAAATGATGACCAAGCGAAAGCCGCAGGGAATGATTGCCGTACATGTACATGTAATTGCAAAACTCAATTAAGCAATAGGTCACGATAGAGACAACTATCTAAGTCGTTCAACACGATGATCATGAATAAGCCATGATATCCAGAGCCGGCAATGCAGTGCTTTCTGCAAGCGTTTTTTCAGGCAATAATTTGCCCTGTAAACAGACAGACCCTACGAACCTACATATTTTTTCAAATGTTTTTATTCAAGATATGGTTTTAAAATAACACTGAAACCGCTCCTTCTCAAGAGGGAGACGCTTTGCTGACAACAATAATGGATGGACGCGTTTTAATTGCATTTTTGGACTTAGTTCCGTATATGGTGGGCGGATGATTCTTTCTAATCAAATTTCCTTCTACTTTTCTGATTTTACGTATACCATTGGGTATACTGTATCATGTCGTCTGATGATATTATCAACGAATGACTCGGCGCAAATTCCCAGAATATTTACAAAATTATCTGTACACGTGGCATCATCGCAAGATAGTGACAAATATTTGACGTCTCTTTTTTTAGTCATAGTGAAAATATATCAACCAAATTGATTTGGCGAAGAAATAGAATTAAACAATCTACGAATTGTCCCAAAACTAAACCTTTCTTCTTCGAATCCTGTCTTAAAGGGAGACTATAGGCAGTAGCCAGGTAGGCAAGATAAAGTTACATAAAGTCACCAATAGGGGTCTCTCCTATCTCACCGTACATCAAAACTATTCATGCTTGTACGAGGGAGATATCAATAACTGAACCATACCCAAACAAGTCCCCGAACTGTGCATATAATTCACCTGAAGACCACCAATTTGACCCCCTAACTCATGCCTATAGTCCCCCTTTAAAGTGGGACTTTAGGCAGGAGCAGGGGGGGGTTAAATTGGCCATCTTCGGGTGACTAGTTTGCACAGTAACGGCACTGGGTCATGTTTGATTCAGTACTAAATACATTCCTGATACAAGGGTGAATAGTGTTGACGTACTGTGAGGTGGAAGAGACCCCTATTGGGGACTTCGTGTAACTTTATCTTGTACATAGCTGCTGCCTCTAGAGTCCCTTTATAAGTCGTCCGTGCCAGTGCGATCAACTGGCAGTAATCATGCTGAATGAACTCCTCTTTATGCTCTTTAAACAATTTCGTTCTCACTATCTTTAATGAGTGAGTGAGGCTTGATGCCTGAACACCAGAGACCAAACTCGGCGGACCTCGCCCTGAACAGCCGCCACAGCAAGCACAACCTGGGCAACGTAGATTACGTCTTCGAAGAACCAAAGAAAGCGAGTATTATTATTTTCACTGGGCTACTAAACCGGCAGAAATGAATTCCTCGCCGTGGCAATGAGCTGCGGTTAATATTTGATAGCGGTTTGGAAAGTTTCCAGTCAATGGAAGTCACGTGTTTGGAACTGCATGTAGACCCAGGGTTGCTACAACGTAACAAAAGTGTTACCTAAACGACAATGGGAATATTTTGGAATTCATGATGGCGGGCGGAGGATACGAATCCAACTGGGCAGGTAGGAAATAATGTCAACATCGTCCATTACAACACCGTCAATTTTTATCTGTGTTATCATGTCATTCGAAAATTTCTACTTTTACCACTTAATTCATCCAATATATATCGACTCAAAAACCTTTCTTGCAATCGAGAAATCCATCACAGACGATGATTTTTTTTCTTATTTGTTTTTCAATCCTGATGAGTGCGACCATGGCGCATCCCTCTGTTGAAAAAAGTCAATTTTATTTTGTTTTAATTGACGGTCTAGGTTTGGTCAAGTTAAACAAATTATCGATGATGTCGTTGTGATTTGAATAAATGTTGGAAAGAGCAATGCAAAACTACCATTTTTAGATCATTTTTGCTTTAAAAGGGACTCCATATAGGTACATTAGGCTGACGTTACATAGGCCTCACTTCCCACATGTCACGTTCCCCTTAATGCGTTCGTTCCTCTCTGAATGCATGCCACAAGGCCGTGCATTCACCGAGGAACGTTAAGTAAAGCTGGAACGTGACATGTGGGAAGTGAACGAATGAGGCCTTTGTAACGTCAGCCTTAGGTACATTAAGATAGCTAAAGCCAATATAAAGTTAAAAGATGTCGTCAAAAGATGTCTCTCCCATCTGATTCACAGTCCATCGAAAATACTCATGCTCGTAGAAGGAATATAGTAAGTACTGAATCAAAGACAACACAGTCCCCTTACTGTGTAAGAATTTATTAAAACCAGTCTTTATTAATTCTTGATATTAGCGGCCTAAAGACGACCAATTTAAACCCCTCCACCCCCCACCCCACCCCCCCCCCACACCCCCACCCCCACCCCGCCCTTCCTTTATTCCCTTTTTAAAGAGTCTGCAGCCAGCAACACCGCAAGTCCAAAAGAAGAAACGGTCGCAAGCGAGACTCATTAGAATCGAACTCTTTCCATTTAGTCGCAAAGTTTCAAGCCACTTTTGACACGATCTTTGATAAAATCTGTTGCTTGGTCAACAAGGTGTACAGGGTGTCCCGAGTGAAATACATCACCGGATTTACAGGCCGTCTGAAAAAAACTAGAACATGGATCTTTTTCAAAAGGTATTACAAATTTTTATATACTCAGTTTTCGTCTGTCTGAATATTGGATTGTTATGATATGCCGCTCATCTCACCGCAGGATAACTCCGAAGGTAATTAATAATACACCCATGGGAGTATCCCAATAGGTGTTAACTTAATTTTCACCACAGACAACGGTATGGTTTTCATGTAAACATATCTGGTTCCGACTGAATCCAATGATATTTATAGCCACTTATCGCCGCCTAATTCGGAATCATCTGCTGACTCAACAATGTATTTTTTGTAATGCTCCGTTGGAAATTCAACGCAGACAGAAACATCATTCTTCTGAACGCTGAAGAAGAAGGACATTCCAAATAGCCTGCATGTATCGCTCTGAAACCAATCGTAGACATACCCGGTGTAACATCTGTGGTTGTTTCCCATGTGTCAGTGTTTCCAAACAATAGGCAGCTAGAGAGACCATGACTTTTCAATAGGGGGAAACACAGAAAAACTTGTCAATCTATCTTTTAGCGTTCCCAAACAATGAGGGGAAACACTCAAAAATAGAAACACTCAAAAACATTACACCGGTGTAGAAGTTTAAAATGTCCTAGGATAAAATGTCCGGGAACAAAGGATTCTATTATGCGCTGAGCTAGTGACGGTCATTGCCACTATAGAACCATATGCCATAATCTGTCAGAATACAATAGGCCCGGACACTTTTTCTAGGGGGACACTTTTTACTTTTACACCGGCATCCAAAAGTCCGTAGTTCCATTGAAAGCAACGTTGTCCTAAAGTTTATGACTGCAGATAAGGTCAAATTGTAGCTTTTTGTACCGAAGCTGTGGGTAATGTTATCCTGAAGCTAATGCCAATTTAGGTCAGATTAAGCTTCGTTTTTTAAAAGCTGAAGCCTACTGTGACTGTGTGGGTAATGTTATCCTGAAGCTAATGCCAATTTAGGTCAGATTAAGCTTCGTTTTTTAAAAGCTGAAGCCTACGATGACTGAGTGGGTAATGTTATCCTGAAGCTAATGACAGTTTATTAGCCGGTCGCAGATTAAGCTTCGATTTTAGAAAGCTGAAGCTTAGGCCTACGATGACTGAGTGGGTAATGTTATCCTGAAGCTAATGACAGTTTATTAGCCGGTCGCAGATTAAGCTTCGATTTTAGAAAGCTGAAGCTTAGGCTTACTATGACTGAGTGGGTAATGTTATCCTGAAGCTAATGACAGTTTATTAGCGGGTCGCAGATTAAGCTTCGATTTTAGAAAGCTGAGGCCTACCGTGTGTGTAATGTTATCATGAAGTTGATGACTGTTTAATTAGGTCAGATTAAGCTTCGTTTTTAAAAGCTGAAGCCTACTGTGACTGAGTGGGTAATTTTGTCATGAAGCTAATGACTGTTTTATTAGGTAACATATAGCTTCTTCGTTTAAAAAAAACTGAAGCCTAATGTGACTGTGTGGGTAATGTTATCCTGAAGCTAATGACAGTTTATTAGCCGGTCGCAGATTAAGCCTCGATTTTAGAAAGCTGAGACCTACTGTGACCGTGTGTGTAATGTTATCATGAAGCTGATGACTGTTTAATTAAGTCAGATTAAGCTTCGTTTTTAGAAAGCTGCGGCCTACTGTGACTGTGTGGGTTATGTTATCCTGAAGCTAATGACTGTTCAATTAGGCCAGACTGTAGCTTCGCTTTTACATTTAGATAGCAGAAACCCGATGTTGCCGAGTGTCGCTATATGGTTGAGCCAAGATCGATTGTGATCACATGGAGCAAACGTCTATTGTGTGTTGTTCCCTGGAAATGCGTTCACGTGTCTTCGCATCATTTAATAATAGATACCAGATATTTTCTCAGGCTTGAAGTACATATTAACCTGTTGATCCAGTCCACGTCTTCGAGTTAAAATAGAATAAAAAAAACGAAAACCACACTGAAAAAAGGGTAACGGTGGTCGAGGTGTCTCAGTGCTCTTCAAATACCAGTCACGTGACGGGCGGATCTGAAGCCCGGCTCAGCGAAGCTTCCTGATTCGTACGTTGGAATTCCTGAATTCTAAAACGCCCAAGCTAACATCATTGGTGGTCCGAACCATGAGAACCCGGGCTATAGACACATTGAACAAGGCTACGCACACATGGACATTTTGTCTGCATTGCAAGCCAACTTTGTCTTCATTATTGCCATGCAGCCAGGATAATGGGCATTAGATTGAGGAAATGATGATGGCTCTCACGTGTTTCCCTCATACCTCCGCTCAGCTGCATTCCATAGTTTTGTGGGGTAGCGATGGCATGCGTTTACTAGGGCATGTTTCAGATGTCTTCGGTTTCATATCTCACCACAGTTAATAAAAGGCAACCTTTTAGAGCTAACAATATTTTAGTTCTACGGTTTGTCAACGCATGCCGCAACTACACCTCATATGCCTTCTACCCGACTAGATTTATCCTCATTCCTCGGTGTTGCTACAACATCCACGTGCATGCTTACCACCGCGTAGCTTATTGGTAAAAATTGGTAAACTATATAAAGAAGCACTCGTCATAGAGCTTCTTCCGCTACTACCCGCCCGGCAGACCAGAAGGACAGATCCAAGCAGGTGATACAAGCTCTTTGAATGTCATTTTTGTCTGGTATTTGAAACGGAAGAGATCTCAGATCCATGTCAAGAGACACGGATCTAACACGGGTGGAGGTATGATATCCCTGCTTAATGAGTCGGTAGAAAAAGACAGGCATTGCAAAATGATGTTGATGATGTTCACGACAAGGTGTTAATGGCTATAACAGTTTTAAAACGTAGATAAAATCGTAAATTAAAACGTTGCCGGTACCGTTGTACTCTTCTTCACTGGAGTGCGATTGAACCGTCACCTTTCAACGCGCAAAGTAAACACATCAAAACATGATGTTACCAGTTTTGTTGAGCATGGATTCAAGTGTTCGTATTGGCATATACCCTGGATCACGTTTGGTCTTGGACTACTTCACAGCAGGATGGGTTCACTGGTACCAAGAAAGTACAAGTTCCAAAGGCGTTGAAAATTGCCGACATTGTCGACAGCATGTTTTTGAACAGCTTCAAAAAGTGGCAGGCCGCGGTTGATGTTCGTAAACCCCACCCGGTTTCTCAGATGTATCAATCGACCAACCTGACTTCAACTGTACTATACTAGTCCATCACTTCATAAAGAGGTCAGACTGACCACTATCGCTTTTCGGTACGTTTTCTACTAGACGACGCACACCGAGTTCCTCAAAGGTCTTAGCAGTGGTGTCGTCCTGCTTCTCAGAGCTATAAAGAACAGAAAGTAAAATAGGTCATCAACACCTTGATTTCGAATGCGCTTCTATGTGAAAATCCATGCATTATTTCACAAGATTTCTGCTCGCTATTTTCAATGTAAAAAACACGTCGAAAGATGTACTCTGCATCCTGGCTGCACAAAAAATTAATTATTTGAAAACAAATCACTATGATTTGGTTTCTAAGACTCCTTTTTCTGGACAGCAGCACCTGTGTCCTTTGCCATGTAAGTAGATGACTTACATCAAGAATTCATAAAGACTAGTCTTTATTTATTCTAGCTACATGTGCTTTCATGTAGATGTAGACGGCACCGCTCGCCGCTTCTGACCTAAATGTTCAAAGTACTATTTCGTTACTTTCGTACAATCGTACTTTCGTACTTTCATCACCACAAACGTTGTAGGTAATGATACTTGAATGAGAGAAAACCTATCGAGGATATTCGAGAAGCGTCTGTTCAATTGGTACACCACGCTAGCAAGTGGTTTGGCTAAATGATTGAAAAGAAACCTTACGTCGGTGGTCTCTCAATCTGTTCAAGATGTTGTCTGGACGAGTGCTTTGATCTCGATACGGAGGCGAATCCTTGTAATGGAACGGGCTGATTTCTGATAAAGATTTCCCAGGTATAAATATCTTTTCCCACGAGTTCAAACCAAAGCAGCCTTGGCCATTTCTTATTGCCAGAGGCAGCGTTAATGTACTTACGGGTGAAAAGCGCTGGGGATGAAAACCCTTCGCACGTTTTCACCATTTCAGGGAATGTAATTCCTGTGTCGTAGATATACCCTACAATCACGATACAACTGTGCGAGTTTATGGGTAAGCTGTCAGTGTTTCAATGTCTGTGACAAGTAAACCTCCTATGCTGAAATTCCTTCTTGTTTGGTGGCGACCTCAGCCATCTGGTGGGGAATAGCAATGGCCACAAGAAGTACCAGATAAATGCAAACGCGAAGCCTATAGCCGGTCCTTCCATTCAGGATGCTCGCGGCCTGAGCTGGCCAGCTGTGGGGACTAGTAGTTGATGAGTGCTACAGCCCAATTCGTCACAGCTAGAGAACATAGTATCTGGTGGTTGACGAGGACTCCGCCCAATTCGTCACACCACGAGAACTCAGTAAGGTTTTGGGGCTGTTGACTCTATGCGTAAGAAGAAAAGGCAAAACAAAAAGCAACATAATCAGCATATTCATCTTGCTAAGAAAAAATCAAATCATAATATCTTTGGATTTTCCGAACTTTGATTGCCGACTGTATACAATCGGGGCAAAGGGCTTATTACCCTGGGCAACGTACGTATACACTTCAGGTGTCTAATGGCTGAGTGAGCTAAATGGTTACCGTAGTTGCAGTGTCTGGGAAACTGGCATGATGATGTGTAGTTACATCCAGTTTTGCTTTACGTTGCTCAGTTTTCATTGGCGCACCGTAAGTTAGACTAAATATGTTGTGCTTACACATAGTGCATTATACGCACATCACGATGCATCCCAACAACTCGGGTGAGCGCCAACTCGGCGCTAGACGGATCACAGAAGATATAGCAACCTGAGGATCGGCGTTGTAAAGGCTTCGATCTCTGAGTTGAATCATCAGGCAGGGCAGGTAAAACCAACTGTTGCACTTGTCGAGATCTTGAAAGGTGCAGTAGCTAATTTCTTCTACTAGGGTGGTCACAATGCCGGATTGAGGTAAAGAAACGTTTGGTAAAAATAGAGAGTAAGGTACTAAATTTGAGAGAGCGAAAAGGTAAAATGAAAATAGGAAAAAAGCAGTGAAAGAGGTGCCATTTCAACAGGTAAATGACCTTATGGTGGTCCTATAGATAGGACTTCAGTGAAATTATGTTTGCGGACGTGTGAACTAGTCTGCAGCTTAGCACCCCTCTTCACCCAATCATCCACATAAAAATTACCCCGGTGCTCTCTGCAGGAGCTGATTGAGCCCCGCCGGACGACATCGCACTTGCAAGAAGATGTAAGGCATTCCCCCACTGGGTTACGCAAATTGAAGTGGATTGCGAGCCCGAAGGAGTAAGATAGCACTTGCGTGTCCTGTATTTGGCTTCACGGTCGATACCCGGTGTTGGTTAACTAGCCATGTTTTTAAGTCGTTGATATCCATCATACAACTGGGGTCCTACGGTAGTATGAGCTTCACGTAAGAAAGAACATTATTTTAACTTTCTGGATATATCAAAGTTCGCTTCTTGTGCTATCTTTGAACAAACAACTTTCAAAAGAACATCGTAACATTACCCAGAGTCTGTGTTTTTCGTATTTTAAAGTTCAGTATAACATTATCACCTTAACAAGTCAACTGAAATGATTTGATCCTGACGTGGTCTCAATTAATGGTACTGACTCGGTATCTGACGCAGTATCGAAGTAAGAAGTAAACAGCGAAATTGAGTCAAGATTGCACTTGTTCGATTTTTGAAGCAGTTACTTACATTGTAAGGTACAAGTAAGCAAGATTTGATGGTGAAGGACATTAGCTTAGTTTCTTTGTACATATTGTCTCGCAGACGAGCTGCTGGTGGACCATTTGGAGCTCGGCGCCGTCTCACTCAACCGGAGGTCTCTTGATTCAGTGCCATTTACTCTGAGGATGTGGCCGCAAAGAGGCCACACCACTCCAAAGCAGTGTTATCAGGGACATAACAAGAAATACGTGAGTTCCGTTGATGTAGACTCTTAGGATGGTGACAGACAGGCGGGTCGCGTCAGGTCACGTACCTATATGGTCCGGTCGAGAAAATAGACCCTTGAAAGACTAAAATTCCCTTAGTATACAGTGAAAGAGGGATTTAGATTTTTTTAATCAAAAATAATATAAGAATTTGATTCGATATCTTGGGGTTGATATCTTCGACTTTTCTAGATTGCAACGCATGCTCACAGGTTCACGCACAGGCAGGTGGAAATATAAGCATGTAAGTGTTTTTGAACCATACGCCCCAAAAAGGAGGCCCACAGCGAAAATAATTGAAAAAGCGCCCCGGTCCTATGTTCAGAACCCAAACCTTGAAGTTATCATGCAAAACGTATACATGTACAACGAAAATGTCACGGTTAGACCATCAACGATATCTGTTTGGCTTTAAAAGCGTTCCTCACTGCGTAGTGTAGTAGACTATGTCATTCCGTTAAATTTTAATGTCCAAATTGAGATAGCGGTTGATTCTGAATCGATTTTTTGCAAGGAATTCAAAAATGGACGGTAACAAATTTTCAGACTTCATCTAAGGGGTCAAATCCAAGATGGCCGCCAAGATGGCCGCCAAAAAAATTTGTTACACTGCAATGGGCCTATCTTACATTAAAACCGATGGCTCCAATGGATAGCTTGACCCCAAAAACCTATGTCTAGACACCAACATCAACCTCTTAGCTGAATTGGTTGCAGAGTTACGGAGCCCTATAGGTATTGGCGGCCATCTTGGATTTCACTGCATTGGCTCATCTTACATTGAAACTGATGGCTGCAATGGATAGCTTGACCCCAAAACCCTAGGTCTAGACACCAACATCAACCTCCTAACTGAATTGGTTGCAGAGTTACGGAGCCCTATGGGTGTTGGCGGCCATCTTGGCGGCCATCTTGGATTTGACCCCTTAGATGAAGTCTGAAAATTTGTTACCTTTTTGAATTCCTCGCAAAAAATCAATTCAGAATCAACCGCTATCTCAATTTGGACATTTAAATCTAACGGGAGCTGAATTTTATGACATAGCCTACCACACTAGTACGTCTTGGAAAAAGTTATGAGATAATGGATATTGCCCAGTTAAGTAGAAAATGCCTCAAAACTTGATTACAATTTACAGGTGCGTGACCGTCAGTGTTTTGTATTGTATTTAATTACCGCCGCGCTGCATTAATAGCGCAGAAAATGCAGATACATGTACTTTCGAATTCGTTAGATATTGCAGACAGCAGGAACATCCTCTTATCCAATCTTCCGACCCTGGAGAAAGACTACAACCATTGACTAGAAAGGTAACGTCTCAGTGGTTTGAAGCACTGGCGTGGAGCTCAAGTTGCTTTCGACTTGATGAGATAGACGCGAGAAGCGGTTGGTAAATAAACCTTTAACAAACCACGGACTGGGAGTTTCTTTGGCGAGCTTGTTGATACCAGACTCCAAGCATTTACATTGACAAGATCCAGGTCACTTTTAAAGCAGGCAAGCGAACAAGTGGTAATGATTCAGACATTAATTTGGCAACTTGGGCATGAGGTTGTTGGTTTTTCATACAAAATTGGCTTCCAGTAGGACCCGGCATGATTTCTACAAACAGGATAATTGAAAAATAATTTAACTGCAATAAACAATTCACTAGAACGGAGTGTAAACGTAGACCTGCCGTTCAAAGCCATGCCTTTGGAAGTGGAAAATAAATGCTCGGGGTATCGAATTTGGATGACACAATATGTTTTGGCTTTCTTATCCATCAATGTTATGACTTGTGCCAAACTGCACCCAGTGTAGTAGCGATTATTTCGAAATTAAGGCCAGTTGCATCCGGACATCGGGAACAAATGATAACCAGGATATATTTTTAGAGATCGATAACACCCAATTGAACGTTGAACTGTCAGGCTGTTCGGTACACGTATATCCATCAAAACGGTCCTATTGTAAGTCAATTGTCCTGTCGCAGGGCACCAATTGATGGTACTCTGGGCAGCGCACAGCCACATAGGGTATTGAGAAGATGTCTGATTAACGCCAGTACCAAATTTATTTCTGTTTGTTGTTAGCTCGATGGCTTCCTAAACGGGGGAGCCGGAACTCCAAATTTCGCAATGTTACTTAACGTATCAAATGTTGTGACCATCTTTTAACTCCAAAAAACTAAAAGCACTATGTCGCTGGTGCATAACGTCTAGTAGTCAGCCAATCGAATAATCTGGCGAATACCAAATCACCTGCAACATGTCGGCAGCCTTGTACAGCCGAGCTGTTGCCCGAACACTGATTTCTCAGTGAGCAGAAATTAGGGTACGAAGTGGTTTCCGAATGCACGCAGGTATATGCACAGTGGTGACGTCACAACATGGACGCCAGTTAACAGTCTTGAACAACAGTCTGTGGGTCAATCCCGATGCAAGAACGTTCACTCTTCTTCCTTCAGACGTACTTTTGTGGCTCCGGTTTCCGCTGGAGCCAGGAACATGCAGGAGAGACATCACAAGTACATGTATTAAGGACAAATTCTGTTACGATATCCCCCATCTGGACGACAGTTTGTCAACTTTGTTACGAATACTTCTGGGATTTCAAGCGCGGCCGTGATCTGTGAGATCCAGTTGTTCTCGGGCGAAGAGCCAACTCGGCATTTGACCAGAGTGCGACAGACCACTTCATCACACGTGGACATCGATCCCAGACCAATTTCACAAGCCACCAGTATCATCAAAATAAGATGATATATTTGATAAAAGTCTATTGGATTAACACTTTCTGAGGCTGCAAGTGGTTATATTAAGTCTAATGAAACATCTCCTCGTGCAGGCAATTATACAAAAAATATACATGTAATGCTCTTTATAGTTGTTTAAAACATTTTTGATTGTTTATGTATAGATATATAAACTAAAATCGTTGGAAAGATATTAGTAAAAATATAAATAATAGTTTTGTTTCGTGTTGTCCCATTGAGAACGACAAGATTTGTGAGATTTCTGTTCACAAGATTAATGTTGCTTAATACCGGTGTGACAGCGGATATAGTCCCCCTGGAGTCATAGTCCGGTAGCATTGTATTTGATCAATTAAGCAGCATGATCTATTGTACCGCTAACCCTAACCAAAACATTTAGCAATGCGGGCTATTGTTACACGGACTATCAGCCCTAGGACTACTATCCCTTGCACACCGGTAGAAGCAATTGCTAAGAAATCCGTTAGTGTGACTTGTCTTATTATCGAATTGACAAGAAAGCTCACACATTTATTTACTAATTAAACAGTAAATCGATTGGTAAGATTCAGGTCCTCAAGCAGACGTTGCTCGCGACTTTACAATGCTGCAAATGCATCGCTCACGGGAGATCATTTAGGGAGCAACCCTAGAACTGACTAGCAATTAGATTCCTTTGTTCAAAACTAAGGATATTCTTGGCACTTTTGCACAATTCATTTCTGATCATTTCTTGGTCTGCAGGCGATACCTTGAAGAGATGCCCACTGCATTCATCGGAATGATGAATTGAACCCAATTCCTGAACCTTCCGCCGCCTTTGACAATTACCTACAACTCGATAGAGTCGTCAGTCCGATGACTTATTCGACGCGTTAATTAGTAGATTTCTATAAAGCTAGTGAACCAACCTCACATGAATTCCTATCAGACCAATTAGCTGGTGCGATAGGGCAGTTATGGGTCATTATCATTTAGTGAGGAGCCAGAAAGACCAGTAGTCTGTCTTCATACTTAGTACATGGAAAAGCAAAGCGAAAGCATTGTTTCTGTCAAGAAAGGTTGCTGTATAGAAGGTGATAGATGGTACAATTGTAGATGCTCAGCCTATTTTCAGCTTTTTGGGAGATCGTTTTATTGTCTATAAAGATGCAGCAAGTTGCTGTCTATTTCATCACTGCATCACGGAACATATTTAAAAACAAAGATATATATTCCATATTCTTGTAGGTTTTGTTGCATAGTGCTTCTGTCGGCAACCAAGCACAAAGGGACACTGATTATGACAAAGTTGTCTTCAGAGGTCATCGCCGGCGTCACGGTCATAACAAAAAAAAAGTTTCTGTTGAGCAGGCCAGAGCTCTGTATTAGACACTGTGTACATTACGTGTGCATTGCTGTACATAGGTTTTGGTTAAAAAAGGACCCCTATAAGGGCAAATCAATCCTCACCAAATTTTATATGTGTTCAGAAAAATCCTTAACAAATATCATAATAAATTCTAAAACATTCCAATACGAATTGCCTGAGAAAAATTACTTCTGTACAGCATATCCGCCAAATCGACACTCGCGCATTCATCTGGCCCTATTAAAATACAAGTTCTAAACTGACCAGTGAAACCACATTTTCTGAAATATATTATAAAAAAGCATATTTCTGTGATGGCCTGACTCTGTAGATTTAGAATCAATCACATCATGAGAGTTAATTCCACTTTGATCCATCCCAGCCATGTATTTAGCAGCCCGATCGTTGGTCGCTTGGCTACAAGGAGGTCATCGTGATACGTGCGCGCACCTTAAGTTATCAGTTGACGGGGCAATGAAACCAAATTACTTTAGTGTCATCAAATAACCGAAACAATCCCTCAGACGAGTCAATTATTTAGCAGTTACCGTCACAGTCATGCAAAACAATTTGTTTCCAATTTGTTGTCTCGTCACAGTAGTAATTAAAACAAATTATGTGTTACGTAAAGTGGAAGGCATATGTGTTAAGCAGTAAGTCGTAAGTGAAGAGGAAGAATTGTACCAGGCTAAAATACTATTTCCAATTTTTGACGAAGAGAGTCATTAAAGGCATGGATGCGAAAGAGGAGGAATTTAATATGTATATGTATTTGTTAATGCATGTACCTACGTGTAGTGTTTCTTGAACTCATTCTTCTGTCATCGCTCACCCCAACAACCACTAAAGTATCATCGAAAGCGGTTCCGTCTAACCAAACACCTCATCCCGCGTGGCCACCCCGTATCGTTCTCACTTGTATCGCGATCTTGAATGCTCGATTCCGCAGCCTGGCCAGATTAAGATACAGAGGCAACGGGCTCGGAGTCGTCAGGCCGTCGTCATGCTAAGCAGGGCGGCCACTAGAGTGCCACTTACATAAGACAATGTTTGGACGGTGGAGACGTCTTACCGAGGAATTACGTGTTCCTGTTAGATCTCAGCCCAGGGAAGGACGGGGATAAACAATTCGTTTATATAAGGTAGGCAAACATTTTTCATTTTGAAAATTTCTTGTGCTTTTGTACGTTTATATGTTCGAGATTACGAACTGTTGTTCACCATGAAAGTTAGGATTCGCGAAACAACATCAGTTTGGTTAATCTTGCACCCGTAGAGAAATTGGTTCAGAAAAGTTTACATGAAACGACAATAACTGAAGAAAAACATTGAGGAAATAACAAATTTACCGATTCCCATCAGTTGACTTTGTAAAGACTTTCACTCAAACATGGTCATTAATATATTTATTTTCTCCTGAGGTGGTGGTCGCGAAAAATGTTCCCCGCGAAACATACTTAATGGATTCATTCTCGAAAACATTTATACGCTTACATATTTCCTGGTCTTTTAAATGTCTGGATAACTTAAGAAAGTTCCAGCCACCTCTCATGGCATTACGCACCCAGTTTTTTGACAACATCATTCCATACTTTCGGTTGAGCTTGTACGCGCGGCAAGTTGTGACGGGGGTTGTGAATGGATGGCTTTTCTTAGGTAAGCAAGAATTCGAAGCTCTCTCTCACAAATATTGTTTAGGGTTTCTTCCTGTGAAATTATTGTTTGTTACATGTATTTATTTTTATATTTTCTTCCATTCCATGTAATTTTTATAATAATTGCATAACAATTTATTTATAAATCCTTGCAGTCAAATATACTCTGATGCAGCTGCAAGTATGACAAAGTACAATTTCTTCATGGTTATTTAAGGCAGACATTCAAGTACATGTATATGTACATTTTTGTGTAACACGGTGGATACTTCGCACACATTTAAACAACCTTTCGTCATATGATTTTTAATAAGCAATTTACAGCTGTTATTGAGTACATGAAATAGACTAGACAGAAACTACACAATAAGTTATTGACTTGCATTTCTGCAGTAAACACTCCAGTTTCATCACACACATGTACATGTAAACTGCACCGTCCGTACATTATTACACTCACATGCAAGTTGATGATGTAGGACATCCCTGCTGAATCAGGGATTGCCATCCGCTGCATGTCCGGTCGGCCTTAATCAATTTTTGATAGCGTCTTCGATGAGTAATCAAGCAGGGCCAGCCGAGACTTCCTGATCGTTTTAACCCCTCTTCATTATAGTATAGTCGCAAGAGGACAAGCAGCGCGTTAGAACTGTGGTTGGGAGTATTTCAGCAATAAAAGATTCCATCATGACCGGAAAATCTGATTAGTAAAGGGCGGCTGTATTTAGTTGCAAGAGGGAATCGCGCTAATGTCGTAATGGGTGCTTGCGGTCGGTCTTCGATAGCCGGTATCGTGCCAATAGCATGTCGAATTCATCTCATTGCTATATTAAATGTGGTATAAAGCACAAAAACCAACTCCACATACATGACATACATTATATTTTGATTTTTTTACGACCATCAAATGGCGATGTTACAAATTGGAACCATTTACGAATCACTAGCCTCCTTCTTGAATAGTAGTGCATACCTGAAGCTGTTTCATGAGTGCGAATCAACCGCAGACGGACGTAAATTAGGTGAAGAAGGTGCGGATTTAAAAAGCACTTTGTCGAATGATCGTGGTTACAAATTCGCCAGCGGGTTGTAAAGATGTTCGCGCGGTAATAGATTTGTGGAAGCGCGATATCTCGCACCCTCGACATTTACGAGTGGCGCCGAACTGGATCAGAACAATATGCGATAAATCGGTGCACTCGGAGAAGGAGACTGCGCCTTTGATTGGTTGTATTAGGATCATACACACTTGTTGAATACCAAATCTACATGTTGTTCGTCAGCATGATCTAGATCCATCGATTTAAGAATAAAAAAATGGATCGTCAGAAAGGTCAGAATGTTTTTATTTGAAAATGATGGGCAGTCGAAGATTTCCTGAAGTTCATGTGTGTTTTCATTGTGGTTTCATTCACTGATGAACAGTAAGTGGTAACACATTTAGCGCTGAACACCTACATAAAGAACTTTTGGTCAAAGTGTCAACATTTTTTTCTTATGCTGTATTCGGGTACGATATAATAATTGGGCACTCAGATGTACAAAATGTATGTCTTGGAGAGGTTAAGGCCGGACTTCATTAAGATACCAATTCATAAACTCAATCTTTTTTGGAGGCCTATATTGTCAGATTTCGGTACTTTATTGCTAGATAAGGTCCTGGTGGTATTTCTTACAAATGCTTAGTCTTTATTTATTCTTAATGGGATGGAGCAAGCTGCGCAGCACGCCAACACGACACACCTCATCTGTTCTCAATGAGAGATCAACTTCTCGGCTTTGATCCTTGTGACGTCGTGTCTTCGCGCCAGCGTGTCTTCGCGTCCGTGCAGCATTCGATTGCACGGGCTGGAATCGCACTGCGAGGTTTCGAAGAATTCTCAGAAAACCTTAATAGTGGCGCCGCGGCCGTGAAAACATCGGCGCATTTTGGGTTGGATTCCCAGTCATGTGTGATAGAGGGCGACTCTCTTTCACCGCGCACAGTTCTTGAGCGTACCCGCCCGTTCCCTCCAAAAATACAAATCGCCCAAGTGTTGTCTGAAGCGCCCCGCTAACGAGCGATTTAAATCGCAGCTATCATAATCTTCGATTATAAAAGCTGCTGTGTGCAACAAAAGAATCTCTCGCCTGCGGGTAAAACCGGTAAACGCTGGGTTAAATAATGACTCGCAGATCGCTGCGAACTGCGCCTGTCCACCGCAAACGAACGATTATCATTGAATGTGATTAAAATTGTTCGTTTGCGGGATGCTTTGATAGCCAATAATCAGCCAATCTTGAGCTCTGGAGCTATATAGACTTAATAGAAGATGCGGAATTATGCTGATTGTAGGCACCGTTGCATTATTCAAGTTTCGATGAATATTAGAGCCTGCTCAGAATATATTACAGTTGTTCTATTTCTGATCAATGATACAATGATTACGTCCTCACCAGTTACCAGTAATAGAAAGGCTGCCAGGGTGAATCATCACCAGCCGGCGGCCGCTTCAAAGGTGCACTTTACTCACGTCCTAAATCCCTCGCAATATCGGCAAAATGATGTTTAAACCACGGCTCGCAAGAGCTTACGGAAGTCAAAACGAACGATTTGTAGATATCCACCCTTAATCCATATTATTTGCTATCTATGAAGTATCTTTTACCAGGGCAGTGTAGTGTCTCGCCTTTGCATCGATCGGAATCAGCCAGGGTAGCGGTGGCCTGGACTTTTAACCCCTCGCACGAGTGTTCCGTCTGGGATGTGAAAGTTGTTGATTGCTTTCTGGTGTATAAGAGGACATTGTACTACTCAATATTTGTCACGCTGTTTGCTCCCTGCGCACCAATAGAGACAGTTTATTTTCCTATAGATACTCATCAAGACATCTATCATGTCTCCTAGACTGTGTTTATTTACTTTATTGGTTTTGGCTGTTTCGTTTTTCGATACCAGACAACTCAATGTGACGACGTATATTGCTTTATGTGAGAAGTGTGGCCTGTCTCGTGATATGGTGCGGAAAACAAGCCAAGTCTTGCACATCAGCAGTTCGGCTGCTCCACAAAATTGACAGAGGACCCCTTTTAATAGATACATGTAAGCATGGAGGGTGCTGTCTGACCTGACGTAGGGTACATGTATATGATAAAAGGTAAGGCGGGTTTCTGGATGACATACTAGCCATGCCAGCAATCGCAAACCTCGTAAAGAAACAAAAAGCAAAGCAAAACATTCTGTTCGATAGACTATCGATCCTTTAGTAAGATCATGATATCGATCTCTAGTATCGTAAACGCCAGGTTCATTCGTTCAACATTTGAAATTTGAAATCTGAAATAGAGATTTTACAATTGCGAAATTTCTGTACACAATATATATTTATTTATTTGAGCATTGCTGTTGTATTCACCGATATACATGTAGTAACTCTGCTCTTCAATTTTTATCATCTTGGTGTGTCGGGTTACCGTATATACTCTTATGTATTTAGCCCATGTACTTGCGGGACAGAAAATACTAGTTGAAATGTACACGGTGGGAGGACGCCTTTAAAGTGTTCAGTCTACCTGCATCATGTTCTGACGTTTTTATGGCTATCGTTTGGAAACACCTGATGGAATGGATAAACTGATCACCAAAATACTAAAATAAAGCAACATGTTTCGTGTGAGTTTCTTTCAAGTCTGATGCACCAGGCGGTCGAGAAGATATGGGTGGTTTCCAACAACCTGTTCCGTCTGGCTTAACAGGTGGTTGACCAGGCTAATGCTTGTAAGCAGTTCTTTTTGCATCGTTTAACTGGCTTTTCTGTCAAGAACGATTTATATCAGATCTTGAGAAACTAGTAGTTTGTTTTTAGAGTAAATTTACAGGTAGGTATATTGTATCGCCTCAGGTGAACGCCCGACACCTCATATAAAGCGATGCTATCAGTGACTAAGGACGTTTTACAACATTGTCGTACGTGTTTTGTTGGTTGCGGTTTATTTCACAAATATATATAAAATAGATTTTTAATAAGTCCTGATTATTCGTTACATCATTCTAAATTTCAGTATGACCATAGAATACCAGATCTGTAAATGGACCAAATTTTACGACCGTGTAAGAAAAGGATAGGGAGCTCTTGAAATTCGGCGCATTTCTTTATCCTCCTGATATGTATTCTTTAAGATACGTCGGCTATGTACCGACGAAATCAGCCGTAAATAAACTATAGACGAAACCAGGTAGCTATTTCTTTCACTATACATAAGGTGCAGAGTGACGTTTGGAATACGTCAAGTATTCGACGTGTGACTATTTTAACCGCTCTATTACTATTTTATTATGATCCCATCCAGATAAATGGTAATAATATCATCGTTCCGCTATTTATACATCGTATAGCATACAACCTTTGTTTTTATAAATTACATGTGTCTGATATTAATAACATTTGGCATTTTTTTCAAGAGTAGCTAGTACCCTAGGTACGAGGTTTGTTCAGTTCCGTTAAATACCATAAGCCATGAAAGAAATCTGATCAGCCGTTGGACGTACGGAAATGTGTCTATCTATCGATTTCCCCGAAATTATTCGACACACGACTATCGCGAAGAAGGCATAGGTGGACCCAGATTAGTTCAGTATCATTTTCTCATGCAATAATTGTTCCCGGTTATTGCAGCAATAATCTCTCGTCTGCGAGACGCTCAAGTGAAAATTTGTCACAGATGACTTAGTAGCCCTACCCGGCTGTGGACAAAATCTCCAAATCCAAAATCTCCATTGCTAATCCAAGGAAAACAAACGCCTTATTAGACTTGGCACTGAATGTTGCTCATTAGTATAAAGCTGAGAAAGTTAAGGAGGCGATCCTTGGGCTTTGGTCCAAATATTGTCGTAGGCCTGAAAACCCTAAGGCAATTATGCGCCTTAAAAAAATTTCTGTCAGAAGTAGGTCAAGTCAGCCGTCAATCGAAGTACAGTAGAACCTCCCTTCGCGGACACCTCTCTATTAAGGACACTCGTTTTGGTCCCAAATTGGTTGTTGCCATTCAATTTGACCTCTCTTATCAGGACACCTCTCTATTAAAGGCAGCACATGTCGGTCCCGAGGGTGTCCTTAATTGAGAGGTTCTACTGCATATACATGTAGAATTTAGTGGTCTGAAAATCTGACTGATGATTGGCGTACCCGGGTTAGCGCAATATACAATTAAGAGTGCCGAAATGGTTGTGAAACGAAATAAAATGGAATGTCGGCATGAAATAAAATCGTCGAATTTGCATCTTAAAATCGTCGAACACCAGACTGCTCGCAACGACGGATTTGATTAGGACATGGTGTATAGGGAATGTCCTGCAAAGACACGAAGAACACAGTGAGAAAATTGAAGCTTCGTTGTGAAACTTTTTTTAAACCGAGTTTCAAACGAAAGAAATTCTGAGATATTTGGCACTGTTCAATCTCATGTCTGTAGTCAATTGGATCCACCAGACCGGGAACTGATTCAGTGATATGACAAACATTCCCGGGTCGGTGATAGGAGGTCTTCTTCCATCTAATTGAACCCAATGAAAGGACTACTTGTTGTCGCACACGAACTGGATCAATATTTTGAATCAGAAAAGAAAATATTAGTTTTATCTGAATTGAAATGATTGCGAGGAAGAATAGGCTACTAATCTATGAGATTAGCTCGGTGAAGGATATTATCTCCTGGAATGTACCCATCCCTCAGGCCAACTCATTTTATACAGCATTTTAAAGGCATAATTCCGTCGTCTAAAGTTTGAAATTTAAAATTGAATTTGAAAACTTCTAAACATGAAAATGTGTAATGAATACAGAATTCAACAGTACCGTGTACCGACTAATTTACGAATACTATGCATGCCAAGTTTAATCGCCTTGGCGTGAATACTTAAACTACGAGTGTCGACTATATTCTTAATTACCATCAACACGTGGAAACAGCCAAAAACACGCCTTTATGTGAATGCGAAAGGTCTGTTGAATTAAATTGTGCTCAATGAAATTCTTTGAGACGATGCCCACGAAATATTTGAGAGTGGTGTGAGCATAGAATTTCCCTTTACCTCTTCCCGAAATCATCCTGAGGAAATCAGGGGTAAATGTTCGCTTCTCCGGCCACGCACAGGATGCCCAAAAGAGAAAGTAACGGTTAATCCAAAAAAAAATTAAAATTAAAAAGTGGTCAAGTGATTGGGTGTTTCCTACATTCTAAACATACTTGCATTACAGCGACTCTTATTGGACAGTACGAGGAACATAGTGCATGGCTTGACCAATCAGGTCCGGTATTCTCTTATAATGATCCAATCACGATCATCATATTAGATTTTTTTCACAAACATTGGCAGTGAGGCAATCTTCTTATCTTCTTATCTTCTTGCTGATCTCAGCATACATTTACTGGGACTCAAACCTCTCGCCAATAACAGTATTTAAGTAAGTTGAGATATATTGCTTGAGGATTCGGTTAAATTTACTGAGTGTTTTGATAAGATTTTTAATAAGGTTTCTTAAGAATTCCCGACGCGGTCATCCACCCCCATCACCCACATCATCATCAGCATAAACACCCTCACACTGTTCTTCAAGGAAAGCTACTCGGAACCGAACATGATACGGGAAACATTCCCTGTGAGTGCCCATCTATATCATGACTAGAAAAACATCTACGGCATACCAAACTCAGCCAGCAGTAACTTATCGGAGAAATTAACCTGGGCGATATATAACAAAAGCAGTAAGACGTTGTTTTCTTTTTCAATTCGTTTCTTTGGATGACTTTTTAAAGGAAGGATATAGTCAGGGCCGAAGGCGACCAGATTAAAGGCTAGCTATGAGTACGGCCGAAAAACTGTTGAGCAACCAGAACCTGACCTAAATTGGCCTACCGGTATGGTATCCTGTTGAACGTAATCGAGACGTAATATTTCAATGAGTAAAAATGCACTAAGAAGAAAATACCATTGATTTGATTTTATTGGTTGATTTGTGTAATGATTTACTGTCAGTATAGGTCAACATTATTCTTGTTTTCTGTAAATTATCTTTATTATCTTTGGCTCCTAGAGGGCGTATTTGAGTAATAAATAAAATGAATTGAATTGTATCCGGAGGGTGTATGGCGTTTACATTAAGTTTCTTACACTTTCTTGTGAAGGCTAGGCATCGCGCCAAAAGCTCGCTAGGGTATAACAAGGTATCTGATACATATATATATAACACTAATTGTAATACTTTCAATCTAAATTAGTTCAAATGTAAAATTCAAGGCGTGAAATTGTGATGTTGGTTAAACCCCCTCGACTAGAAGCAATCCCCCTAAATCTGACTTGGGGCGACTTTTGACCATGTTAGAGAGAGGAATTATTACAGGATTTCAACATTAACCTTTTTAATGATTTTATAAGTTCAATTGTTACGCAAATACCTAAAGACAACACCTTCACTTCGGCACTAAGTATGCTGTAAGTGTTCACGATTATTATATCCTAGATTAATATTTTGATGGGAGCTCGATTTTAAGAAGTTCCCTGCAGCGAATAACAATTGGGTCCTTAATATTTTTCATAATCATAATCGCCATAACGTTTTCTTCTTCATGACTATATACATGCAATGTAAAGTCAAGTTCCGGCGTCGCAGTTATGTTAACGCTAAGCCTTCTGTTAAAAAGGTATTAAATGCCTTAGGCCTGGGTTTAACGATCTTGACCCTCAATGCATTGATAAACTTTACAGACAACGCGCGTCATTATATATGGGCGGAGGTAACGGAGGCAATACCGCTGGAAGTTCAGTATGGGGTTCAACCAGTCTAGAACACCGACTACAACTAAGGCAAAAGCAAAAACAGAAGCATTTATGAAACAACCTTCAATTTCCTTGTTTTGCATTATAACATTCTCTAGAGAAACATGTTTGCCATATTAAAGCCATTTACTAAAACTTAATCCATCTCACAATCTGTCACCAAATCTCATCTAATGAGGTAGATTTTGTCTACACTTGGCGCGTTCTCCAGTGACATTCTCCTCTGAAATCAGGGACAATACTCATTTCTGCACATCATGCGCACATCGGCAGTATCTTTCGCCTGCTGAATGTCTGAAACGAACCAACTGAACCGCATGTAATCAACATTGACCCCCTTTGTCGAGTGAGACGTCCATACATAACTCAAAACAGCTCCTTCAAGCATACATTGGATTCGAACGGTATGCAATATACACTAAATACCAGTTATCAGCATCAGAAACATGGTGCTTCTTTCATAGAAAAATGAGTACACGTATTGTTAGTATCACTGACCGCCTTTGTATAGTAGGTTCCCTCGCAATCCTTCCTTTGAATAGTTTCGATAAGCACCAACACAATTGATACTATCGACGCCAGACCAGTCTAGTTAGCATCCTTTCATCGAACTACTGGTGTCAAATAGTTCCTATTGACCAACTTACCAATTCTTGTAAATTATCGCTTAGGGCTAGTTGCTTCCCGGTAAATAAAACATGTAGCAGTGTTATCTTGTTCCATGTAGCTTCTTTTAGTTATCAATGCGTATTGATGGTTAATATGGCGAACCAGTTGCTTGCTCTATTTCCACCTTACCCAAAGGAAACGAGATTAACCCTTTTGAAAGTCCAATGAATCCGATATGGAAAGTGATGAATAGGGACAGGGAAGTGCACGTATCAAGTCGCCTGGTTGCTATCTGGGACGGCTCTGGCTAATTGTGACGGCTCTGGCTTTGACTTACATGTAATGATACAACTAACCTGTTGACAGAGATTGATATACTGACAAGATACTGACATATGGCATTATTACATTGGCTTAGACTGATACTGACATGGTATTGCCAGTGTTATAAAGTAAAGACATTCCGGTAGAGAACTGTATCTCGGGCAATGTTCCTGTATGCAAGTTAATTATCTGACAATAGTGAGTTAATTGTAGTCTTTAAAAAGACTTGCATCATAAAGATGACGTCATCCTTTATAAGTTGTCATCCCCATCAAGATGATGATTGATGCTCAGATTCTGGGAGATTACCATATCGATATTGCCCGAAAAATCGATTTGGCGCGATCGAAAAGCAAGCAATCGATTCACCCTATTAGACATTTCATCGGATAGACCCGCCGCGAATTACTGCATACACATTCAGTCAGGCAATAACATCTACTCAATAGTTTTTGTAAGATCCAGGAAATGCTGACTAAAGTGCAACGATCGTTAACAGAATAGGCCAATTCCCGGTGTGATCTCGAGAACATCGTTGCTGCATACCGGCGGTTAAAGTTTTGATAAGTAATATATATTAAGATCATTGTGACAGTGAATCACATGCTTTGGATATAAAAACAAGGAAAGTGGTTGAAATGTAACATCAGATTGCGGCGCTTGGTGACAGTCCAGTAAGGTAGGTTGATGCAAGTTTCTGCATGCTGATGGTACGATTACTTAATTCAGGCACAAACAAAGCAAGTAGAGTGAAGGAAATCCGAGGGAAAGGGTCCAGTAGGAGGTCAGGGAGACATAGCAACAAAACCTTTGAAAGTCCTCACCCTGTGCACGGATGATCCTCTCCGAGCATCTTCCACCTCTCCGAGTCATCGCCAACCACCTCTCCGAGCGAATCTAGCGTCGAGCTGTAAACAAAGTCCTCGTATGGGCGTTCATCCAACTTGTGACTTCCTCACTGTGTCGAGAGGCTATGCCAGGACACCCAAGGAGCGATACTGCAACTCGGGCTTCAGCGTTTGAGCTGTAACAGTTGAAATGAATGCTTCGATTTCTCCCGCCCGCACGCGCAACTGTGACCGTGGGTGATCTGACATACGTGTACAATGTATCCTCACCAGTTAGGAAGCTGTCAGTTAGATGTACGGTTCATATAATATACGAGGACCTTGTTTATAGGTGGTCATCACTTTGAGGCTGGATTTGCTGGGAGATGGGGTTGGTCCATCTTCGAAAATCCAGAGTCAGTCGTACATTTATCCTCCTCCCCTCGCACACGTTACTGATAAGCTCGGTCGTCAGTGCCGAGTGTTGGTGGGAGATGCTATGAGAGTTGGGCTGTTTGATATGGACCCTTTTCGTTTTACGAGCGGAACATTTAGTTGGCCGTTGTTATAATGTTAGATTCAAGTACATGTACATGAAAGAATTCTTATATTTATGAGGAGGTGATTGTGCTACATATGCTTACAATGTGCTTTAATTTAACACTGCAGTAGGCTTTTTGTACGGTTTAATCTTTATTTGCACTAAACACCAAGTATATGTTGTGATTTTTAAAATTTCCCAAATAAATCAGTGTCATCTGAACTTTTTATACGCATCCAGTATATCATCTGTTTACATTGTGTCTAGAGTTGAGGTTTAATATGTTTGCTCGAATCTTCACCCAATTATCCACACTTAAATGAAATGATATATTTCCTTCCTAATGACAGACTGTCCCGTTTAAAAGACATCCATTAAGAGTAGGTTGATTTTTCTTTTAAATTTGAAATGAATATTTTATCCTGTATACATCTTGCTTGATGAAAATAGTTTGCGTCAAGAGGTTTAGAAAAATGAAAGAATTGAATGAAATGCACTATTTCGATGTACAGAAAATGTACGCGAGTGCACTAATGTAAATCCCACGCAGTCCCAGCGGGAAGCGTGCAAAATTTTGCATGCAGCTGTTTTTTAGGATAATACATTCTTGGCGTATATTGCAAACACGTATGAACAAAATCCTTTCGGCTCTCCGTGATTAGAAAGGATTGACAACCTAAACGTGTCGTGTTGTGACAGACATCTCCTCTTGAAAGACACTCCTTGAGAAAAAGTACAACATGTCCCCAAGATTCTAGTGGGGGACTTCCTTATACGAAATGACACCATGACATTTCAAGATGCCCCGTATAACCTATCAATATTTAGCCAGCCTTTATCTTCAAATAAGCCTGGTATTTTGGTACCCACATTTAGGAGAAGTTCAATATTGAATTCTCTGTGTTTGAAGTCAAATATTTTAGACGAAAATGTCAACACTATTAGATTCTTTAGTAAGAATGGCGAGAAAAAGTCAATAATCACACACTGGGCTATTTCTAACGCATAAGAATGGCTGAACAACATTTAGCGTGTACATGTAAGTTTGCACAGCCAACAATGATATTGAAATTACAAATAGCTTGATAGGTCTTTGCATCAAACTTGCAGAGAGAGTGTGGAGAAGACTCCAGTGAAAGATGGAATTTTCTTTTTTTGTCCATTTACTTTTGGCCCCTGACGCTGCCATCTGTTCCCATTACGGCGAACGCGGAAACCGCGGGTTTTTCACAGGGCGCTGGACAAATTTCGATGTATGATTGTGACTGACCACGAGTCAGATAAGAAGTCTATGAAAGCGGCAACACCGGTGAACCAATGTACAATGTAGTTGATTTAGGCCTTAAGAGCACTATACATGGAGTTTCAAATGAGTCAGTCAGAGGTTAGCCAAACTAGCCTGCCGTTTGCTTGAAAAGCCAATGGCGAGATATGATTTTGTTCTCTTTAATTTTTTTCTTTTGAAACATTTCGTAAACCTGCTTTGTATTCCATGCCTACGGAAGTCAGACACTTGTATTTTCAATTGTTAACTTCCGATTGCCTTTCTTTACCAACTTTACCACAACTAAAGGCCTATTCATCAACTCTAGCCATTCAAGCTGAGAGATGACACCAGCCATAAATCAAATGTGACTAATCCATCCCTAGGCCTAGTCATCAAGTTACCCTGCGCGGTCAACTCGTAAACTTTTTCATCCGTTTGTATACGGGTGATCCTTACCTACCCCGCAAGTAAGTATTGATATTTTGTCGAAGTTTGTTGGGGTTTTCATTAAAAATGAAAGATCTTCTTAAAAACAAAATACATGTATGTCAGTATATACTGTAATAGCTTACCCTCCATCGTCTCTAAGATATCTACCATCATCATCATCATCATCATCATCATCATCATCATCATTTTATTTCTGTTATGGCTTACCCTTCGTGGTCTTTAACATATCTTGGGGTGATACGCAAAGATAACCTATATATTTGGTACTGACCTGTACATTTAGTACCTAATCGCTATAGGAATGTTACGGCTAGCGGATGACCAAGTGTATGTAAATAGGCAAGAGAATAGCATATTTCGCCACTTTGTATGGTTAAATAGATTCTTTGCATAAGTATTTAGTTCAAAATGTTTAAGGTTGTGGTTAATGATAACATATCATTGAAAGGTGAAGAAAGTGTGAGGAAAAGAGGCATAATGGGTGGTGCATATAGACACACCATGGGATTACCGCATTTATCTCGTCAATCTGTCCATCATTGTGGTAAGTTACATTCCTTTGATAATAGTGGATGCTTTGATAAAACAATTAGGTATGCTCAAAGAAGGCCTAGTACCGCTAATATCGTTTTATTGATGCTTGCAACATCATCATCATCATCATCGTCATCATCATCGTCAACATCGTCATCATCACCATCATCATCATTATCCTCATCGCCACCACAACCCCCACCATTATCATCATCATCCATGTCCTTCTCATCATCATCTCGTTCATGCGTTGCAATGCTGCTAGTGACGACTCATATACATGTATACATCTTACGGGACGACACCGTCAAAGATATTTATCGGATAGCGTTCATATGTTAGACTAATTACCTTTTATTAGAGACACACTTGATATCATCAGAATAATAAAAGCTAAAGTGATCAGAAATAACATTATCTATGAGTGAGAAACATCCACCCCTGCCTGAAATCACGGTGCCTTCATTGTGCTATGTGGAGAATTATGCAGACATCGTCAGTCCTTAACTTATGAATTCATTCTCCTTCCCTGACTACACTTTCGGTTCGCGGCCCGATGACTTCACTGGGCGTGATGAACGAAGTCAATGGCATTGATATCGCACAGATTTATATCATAACCTACATTTCGGTTCCGATAAGAACAAAATTGACCTCCTTGTTATTATGCTGACAATGGTATTCAAAGCTTGATTGTATTTTGTTTCCGCTTCTTCCAGACTTGCCCCGTCGAATTGGTAAGAGCTATATTTGGCAAGATGATATGTTGTGTGATTGCTGATAGCTTTCAGTTAAGCATGCTTTGGTGAATTTCTAGAAACGAATGTGTACCCAAGAAAGAATGCAATATCCCGTTTCGAAATATATTGATTGAGTTGGTTAGTAAAGTGCATGTAATAAGTATTTGGTAGAGACGTTCTCCCATCATTTTATTTCTATGAGCTGTCTAAGAGTTGACCACAGGCAATACGATCATTTTGGCTAGAACTTGAAAAATCCTTCAGCAATTAGAACTCTAAAAACGAAGTGAATACCAATTTCGAGGGAAGGAGTCTGTTCTTTGTTTTACAGAGAACAGCCTCCCAGGTTTAAAATGGGTATTCACTACATTTTGGGGGAGTTGCTTTGGGAAATCACATTCTAGCCGTAATGGTAGTAGGCCTACCGATGGTCAACCCTTTATGCGATGACAACCGCGGAAGGGCGATGGACCTAACGTATAACCCAAATAAAAGTTTAAAGTTTAAAGTTAAAGTTTAGGGTTTATAGTCTGATATCAACTGCGATATAGGTTATCATCCGACTTTGCACTTTAACCCCGGTCTGTCCTGAAACCTTTCAGTAGACCACAGATGAGCTGTGCATTTCTGTGCATTTCTGACCGGTACCCATTTATACACCTGGGTGCAGAGAGGCAAGTAAGACAAAGGGACCTGCCTACAGTCTCACGCCGACAGTGGGGATCGAACCCGGGACCTCTTGAGCGCTGGTCGAGAGTCCAAGCCACTACACCACAGCGGCTCCAAATACGTTTATGAGCAATGTTAACAAGGTGGGCGAGAGCACCTGAGGGTTGTTGACCAGTGCAGACATATTGATATGTCCCAGACCATGAAATGACAAAGAAAACACCAAATCACCTCGAAACACTCAATACGAAATTAATGACTTAAGTGAGAAATCAAGTAAAGTAATTGTTGCTAAATCAAAGTGCTTTTATCCAAGGGCGACAGACATGTCCTCATTTGTAATGTTGTAATGTCTGTTAAATGTTCTGTGGATATTTCTTTGGCTTCGTTTTGTGAGGCTTACTTCGTACGAAAAGCTTCTTCTTAAGGTAATCGAAGTTGAATGAGTTGGCGTATCAACATGAGGAACTGCTAACAATGATAAAGCCACGGATCAGGTCCGTGCTAACGGCGAGGAACATTGAGTGCCTTTGGCGTCAAGCCCTGTATGATTTCCAACCCAGGTCGCGAAGATGTTTGCATATAGGGTCTTAATTGCACATTTTCGCCATCCAAAAATATAAGCCACAGTAGATCTCGAAGTAACTCCATCGTCCGTCTTAGGGTAGGCTACCTTCAGTTGTGTACCTACGTCCAAGCGCCGGAGCCCTCAGAAAACGAGTGTCAATCATTTATATCGATATAAATGATGTGCTCTCTGCTTTCCTAGCATGTCCGCTGTACAAAAAAATGTACTTACAATGTGTCATGCTATAAAATCAAAAGTCATCTGAGGTGAAATTTTACAAAAATACTCTGACGAATGGATTTTCTATTAATATCTAAAGCAAAGAACGATTATGCATATTTCTTTCGAACCCTGATGTGACTGTCTGTTGAAAAGGGCCTCAGGTATGTACCTTTGTTTTCCAATTATGTTTAACTGCCTGTAGTGTCAATATTAGAATCCGACAAGTATATATACCAACGGCCCTCAGGCCTGGGAACCATGTTGGAACCCGTGAAATGATCCTTGCCAAGTTTTAAACCACTTCTTACATTGTCTTAGCCATTAGATTCATGTCTTAGCACAGGTGTGGAGCATTAGGAAGTAAAGCGTTATTAGGTAATTCTCGGCCTATATGATCAGCTGGCTATCTAGTCCAAAGCAGATCAATCCTTCGGTATCGCCAGGTCTCTTCCGCGAAATCGAGTTGAGTCAGTTTGGACCACGGGAGTTTTCTGGAGGTGGCGCTGGACACCACGCGGTCTGACACCTGAGCATGTCGCGCATCCCCTCCAATTAGCCTAGTCAAAAGCAAATATTGAGCGAGGGCTTACGGACTTTACTCGATCCGAAAGGGCGCCGGGCTTGCCGAAGAATATTACGGAACAGCTAGATCTCAAAATTCACAGGAACTTTAGACTAGAGACGCAATTCGACCCCGGCGTGCGGATCTCGGGGTGTTTTCGGACAATAGCGGTTCGCCCGTCTGCTCCCCACTTAAACCACTTGATCATATTACCTTCCTCACAGTCACAATTCATCACAGCTTTGGAATAAGAGCCGACCATTCAAATCAGCTCTGGATTAGACTGGCCAAGTTCTGCTATTAGTTTTGCAAGGTTTATCGTATTTAGGAATCGTAAGCTAAAATCAAAATTTCAATCGTGCTATAAGCCCTTAGGGAAGATTTCACGACTATTTCCAGTGATTTCATCGGGGATTCGCATGCAATGACATCTGGACTAGGCGATAATTCAAAATACCGTGACACCGTGACATGGGGAATTCACCACAGGCTGGCCAGGGAAACTGGAAAATGTTCATTACCGCTTGGATATGTGCACCGCATAAGTTAAAGCTAGGATAAAAGGTAGGCGCAATATAATAATGATCGTATGGGCGGTAGAATACTTTAAACAACTGTTATTTCGGTAAAGTAGAGGTGGTATGCCTCTTCACTTTTACATTATGCACAAAACAAGCTTCTTTTAGAAACAATCGTGTATCTTTAATGCGAATAGATACGAAAATATGTCCAATGTTACTTTCAAACCAATTGTTGTAATCACTACGCAACCAACATGTAAGGCTAAACAGGATTGCTTGATCTTATCTTTCATTGACTCGTGCCTTCATTACCACCTACGTCCTTAACTATCATTGACTTTGGTGAGTCGTGCATGCCCTATCTTTGCCAGTGGGCTTGGTAATTCCCCAACGAGGACGTGTGTCAGGATATTTTCACTGGTAGGCCCGCCCTATCAGCTTTTAATACTAATCTTTCATATAACTCTCAGTAATGAAAGGTATGCTGTTTTTTAAAGAAATGGTCCAGGATTAAAGTGAAGGACTCTCTTTCTATCAACACAATTGATTCTTTGCCAATCGACAAACAATATTTCTATAATTTTTGGCAAGGTTTTCTACTTGTCTTTCTTCAGTGCCAACCTTAATCTTGACTAATGAGGAAGACATCATAAGTTCAGATATCGATCGTAAAGGCTAGGTTCGTAAGTTCAAAATTTAAATTGTTTTAGTTTGAAATTGTGAAATTTAGAATTGATATTGAGATTTTCCAATCGTGAAAATTGTCGCTGAATATAATTTCAATAGTGCCACGTACACGTGCAAAACACTATACGCTCGAATGTTCATCAAACTGCTATATCTGGTCACTGTCCTAAGCCTTACTTATATTTCCTGTGGGTCACTTGTAAACAATCTACAGGAATGGAGCAAGTCTTTGAAAAACTTCCAAGCAGCCTCGATTGCGCTACCATCATAAGTTGACAATATGTTCACTCTCATTATGGAGACCTCCATGTACATCCAGAAACTCCTTTGTAAAGACTGAAAAATCAAACACTACGAGTTCTCAACGAACTTCTTATAATGCTCCATCTCTGTATTTGCTTAGACTGAATCATTATTGTCATATTAGTAGATTTGTACACAAATTCACTGTCACCCCAATACAGTCGTGACAATGCATGAATACCTACGCATTGTAGGCGCAGTGCATCTAAGCACAAAACGAACATGCAGTGCTCAAAGTACGTACATGACGTCGTATTCTGTCAAAATGTCTGTGATTAAACCCGGGAAAATTTTTATAACAGTTGTATGAAGGGAAAAAAGACGAAATGCCATGACATCCGACCTGTCCAAGTGGACGATCCATGTTAAGCCTATATGTATAACGAAGTGGTGTCGGACTTGATTAGTGTCTCACGCCTCGACTAAGTGGTACCTTCATTGACAAGTGTAAGGGTAATGGTGCATAGGAACCAAGGACCCTTTGCTCTTCGTCATTCTGTAGAGTGATGGCACGATATTATGATCTATTTTCAAATATTCTCTGCTCTGTTCCAGCCTAAGTATAGATCACACTCCCGCGTACATAACTCTGCAACTAGTAATATAACTTCTATGTCTTGTCCACTCTGTCTTATATTTATTTCTTCTGCTCACTGCGTCCTGGCAGCGTGACTGAGTAGGCCTATCTTTAAAAACTACCGCTAATACCTTAAAAGCCCGTTTAGCCTATCCCCCGAGAGAACTACAGGTTTCGGCGGTAATCTGTCCACACTAAAAGACACGTTTGACTCATCTTAGGTAATGTTATATATTGCATAATCTTGCGCCGATATCGGCTAGGTTTGACCCATTTTCACCATTATCTCATGGAGAACCAATGACCCTCTCTCTCTTTGCCTAAATATTAGTAAAGAAACTAATTTCAAGCGCCTGTCCCACCTAATTTATTGTTCCTTCAGAGTCTTTCATCTTCATAAACAGTTGTCCAAAATTCAAAACAAAACGATATCCTTCAAAAGAACCAACCTGGTTGCGTTTAAAGAGTGTGACGCTATAGAAATCTCATCAAAATACGTCATCACTGACTTTCAATTAAAATACTGTTGTTATTCTGCCCCTGGTCTCAAAATAGCCCCTCTCAATAGTTGGCACATTGGGCTCTATTATTCGTTTTCTCCGGCTATGCCCGAGGCACCCTGACGCCACGGCAGGGGCTACAGAATAAGGACCAGCCTCTTCGCTACGGATGATCGCTTTTTATTGGCAGTGTTTTCGATTTTGTATTCAATGGAGAAATGTGTGCCGTTACCTTAGGTCGGTTTGGCCATAAATGGGATCACTGGTTTGACATCTTTGCATAAAGGAAGCACTAGGAGTATATATGGATATATATTCTGGATAAGGTTGGTTACGGGGAGAAACGCTTAACTTGTTAAAGGTAGGACAGTTCATGTCAGTCGTTGGGGAGAATTTTCGGGGGTTTTGCAAAACCCTGGTAACGCCATTTAGTTAAGGTCTGTCCCGAAAACTCCCTAAAAATGCAGGTCGTGTAAAGTGTTTAAAAATTTAATTATGATACATTTCGGACGCTGCTTTTTGTTGTTTTCTGTCAACATGATAATTGTAGGTTAAGAAGAAACTTGTGGTATTAGTCATGTTAAGCCATTGACAATGTACGCGTACCGTACGGGATGATATATCAAGATCGACTCTCAGGACCATCAGTTGATGGACAATGGACAGAAGATGATTTGTCTAATAAATGATGGCTATAGTAACGAGTAGAAGTACTTGCCGACGTTTGTACAAAATGCATTTCTACGTACATGTATACCCAGCAGTGAATGAACGGTCATACACTGCTGGTATTTCGTATGCACTGTTGATGGTAAAAGAAAACCGCTAAATTTATGATCGAAAAACTGACACAAGTGGAATTCCCTTAACTTTAATATATGATGGCTATTGTGGAATGAGTATCGAAACAAAAGAACGCTGATTGCTTTGGACGCATACTGTACATTTTCATCTCTCCATGAGTCTCACAGTCTAATACAATGATTCCACCTACTTAACCCGCCTCACCTGGCACGAGCCCGGCGTGTTATGTTGTCTTTGATGCTTTCGTGCGTTATGGCGTTGCATCACCCTGATCTATAAAGTACGTCAAAAAGATGCGTTAGATGCAAACAAATGGTCAATAACAACTGCTTAAGAGCTAGAAATTATGTAACTGTTGCTAATTGCGGTTCTCGAGGTCGACTTTGATGTATTTTAAGACTTGGCGAACTGGTTGCCGACACGCTCTTTAATCGAGGTAACTAGCATTTTAACCTTCGCTTATTTCCGTGCTAACTAACTTTGTTAACACATGATACCAGTACCCTCTATTCATGCACTCTACTCATATTCACTAGTTGCAAGCCCTATTCCAATACTGTTATCCTCTAGGTTATCGCGTGATTTGTGACCAAGTCTCTCCTCCGGACTCCACGACCGGACATGATACCGGCAACAGCAAACTATCCACCATACCATCGCTTCCTTCCTGGCCATTGTAGCGCCTAGTGATCTATAGGATGTCCTCCCTCTCTCGTCCGTGACGGAGTGTCCCCTGCTGTCCTGTCTCATGCCTGTTTACTTGTTGACACTCGCCTTACCACAGGAATGCTATGATTGGACTCATCTTGAATCAAACAGTAGAGTCGGAGTGTCAACCAACATCCTACAACAAGAATGCATGTCATGCATGTAGGCATGTATGCTGATCTTCATCTTCATACATGTTCATGTACTTGTTTACAAGCCAGACTTCCTCCCTCACATACCGCCTACATGTAGGTTTGGGCATCTTGTCAGGCCGTGGTTGTGTTGACTGTTGTCACTTACACCTGCATCACGAGATCTCGCCAAAGTACGTTTTCCTCTCGGGCTCATGCCGACTTAGCGGCGGTGAACATCAGGCCTAAAGTCGTGAAGGATGGAAATATACGCACGCGCACAACGACGATAGATCGGCATGCTCGGGTTCGCTCATTTTCACTTGGTACTTGCTAGGGAATGTAATATATTGCTTCTGTGTCATCCCGATGATTTTGGTATATGTTTGAATCAGCAGGTGATAGTCGCACATCATGCAGGTTTATCATTTCGGTCTGCCACCGCTGAACGAACTTGGCTATTGGTAAAAGAAACAGTCAAGTAGTTCTCATAAGTGTTGTAGGGTTTTTAAACTACAAAAAAAACATGCCTTATGTATTAAATCGTGTTGCCAATATTTTTATACCCTGGACGAAATATTGTAATGAGAATATGTGCGATGTAAATCTCCATGCAGTTTCAGTCAGCATAATGTTTTGGTTGCCCGAAAGGACTAAGCAATCGGGTCTTGTTTTTCATTCTCACCAGCATGTGGTCCGTTAAGAACTATTCTGGCATGCTTACACGCCAACAGGAGACGGTCAATCCCTTTGCCATGTAATTCTGGGGGTTCGCGTCTGTCAGGCTAGCGTTGATTTGACGCGGGCACGCAGAAGTTGTGCATTGGTACTGGGATTAGCGACCTTGCCAAAAGGGCCTATAATCACCATGTGAAAAGCGCTGGAATTAGTTAGAGGAAACAGTTGTGGCTGTGAATGGTCTGTGGTCGGATCTGCTTTTCTTTGCCTAGGATACTTAATGTCATTGGGTGAAGGAGGCATGGTTGACACCTTGGCAATCTGGTAAGTCTATCTCTTGGATGATTAAATCAGGATTAAAATATTTGATTGTGTTTGAATGACCTTAGATCAAATTTAAAGGAATTTTAAATTCATAACGCGTTATGGATCTGATGACATGGTATCATTACATTCCAGTTGTTTTCTCTCTCGGCTCCAAAATTATCAAATTATGACACCAGTCTGCCTCATCATATGTAACAAGGTAGTGCATTTCAACTTATTTTTGTGGCTAGCCTATAATGAACTTGTGGCATTTTGCGGTGATTTTGGAATCTTGCAGAAATTTTCGTCCTGGTTTATACTTTGTATCATCGATGTTTACCAAGAAATGACATGCCTATATGTAAAAAATATGTAAAAAATGTAGGCCTAAATAACTGGCAATCCTTGTCCACACTATTCGTGTAAAAATGAGAGTATGGCAAACGTATCGAATGTTTGGTACCAAAACGTTAGGATTGTAGCGACAGCACGGAGCCCTTCGTCCACCATAAGTGTCCCAAAATATCACTAAATAAGGACAGTATGTTCCTTCAGGGCATGCGGTCTGTCGACATAATTTAGCAAGAAATGTCAACAGGGATAAACAGAATAAACAAATACAGTGGTGGATTTCAAATTATCATAATCATACAGTTTTGGGCAAAATGTAAAAACGGTGTCAGTGGGTCTGGTTTTTTTAACATTTTGACTTTATAAAGCAAAATAATGACGGGTTATATTAATGGGTCATATCTGGGTAGAGCCCGGGAATCCAGACTTGTCCTTTTAAGATAGCTGAGAACAATTAGCACTCTGCTCGTATTACAAAATAATCCTATGTTCCTTCTCACGTCAGAAGATGCGCCAACAGGTTCCCTGATAGTTGCCGCCAAAACGTAAACGTAGACGCAATCCTCACACATGCACCCGGTGTTCTCAACATTTCTTTTCTATTTCGATAATGTTTATATGACTCAAGAACATACATTCTTGACTTACTTCTAGATTTGCCATTTCGTAGCGCAATTTTTTGGTTAAACCCACGTATATAATTGACATTTACATGTACATAACTATTTATGCGATCGCGCACCGTCAGCTAAGTTTTAACCTCATCGCCCACCGTCTGACTCAAAAACGTACACGCTTGACCTTTTTTCCTTACATGCCATTTCATGGTGTTCTTTTGAGGGGAAAACCCGCGTACGATACGCTTTGAAGTAGCATTGGGACCTAAATATCTTGCTTATGTTACATGTAGTTTCTTCCTAAAGTCTCTCGTAAGCGCACTCACCACTGCTCACCTTGTTCTCATTTATTGACACAACGTGACGCCTGATCCAGACGACTGCCTACTGGGCGTTGAGGGGAAACTTCCAGCGGCGCTTCGCTCAGTTTTACCAAAGTCTTCTTGTTATTAACGTTTAAGGGTTGGCAATAGAACCACCATTTTGGCTCATAGAACTTGAAATCCCAAAGAAAATAGAACTCCTTTGAAATAAAGCAAATGCCAATTCCGAGGGTGGTATAGTCTGTTCTTTGTCTTTCAGAGAACGGCCACCGATGTTTTGAATTGGCATTTCTATTCATTTTGAAGAAGTTTTAATTGCTTTAGGATTTCGAGTTCTAACCAAAATGGTGATACGTATGGCCAACCCTTAAACAAGATTTAAGAGTTACATGAAACTACCAGAGCCACGAAGTGTTACATCGAATGCGTTTGTAATAGGCCTATGTTGCAGCGACTCAAACTGCTCTGAAACTGCCTTTAGCCTTCATGCAGAAATGGACACTCTTCAAGCTGTGAACATTGCAAGGTTTCTATGATAGTCTAATGGAACAACCTCATATGAGTCTAACCGTGCATACCACAATGCATTCACGACAAGTTCTTGTACTGTGCCTTAAATGACAACACAGATATTTCATATGTTGCCATTTTGTAGTGATGGTCGTATGTCGTGTTTTGTGACACATCCCCGAACACGGAATGTGGTTCTTAAAATCATGAATGAGAGAGAAATCTGAGTATTCCATTCAACCGAGGATATCTAGGTACATATAGCCCGTGCCATGTGTGCATATAGTATTGTAAACGATTTGAGGATTTTTCCCCATGTATATGCTTACTCTACCCAAGGTGATGTCTCACTTCTTTCATCACTTTATGATTGGGTAAAACCAAGGCACAGTCGCCTGTGAGAATCAGCAATAGTGCTCCCGCCATCGATAAATTGGGAGGGGTGTCTGTTGCTGTGCACGAAATTGGGAGCAGTAGCCTATCGCCTACATCAGAAAGAGTTAACGCAACTCAAATACAAGGTAATCTTCCTTTCCGGTGTCTTATTTATCAAGTAATTCGAAGATCCTATAGATTCTGTATCAAAACCAATGGTCAATTTGTTCACGCCAGGGGTAGGGGCCAGAATTTCTATAAAAAGTACGGTGAATGTGCGGAGAAACTGTACACCAGGTAGAGTGCCCTATGAAAGTCGAAGGTGAAGCAGGGGATACGTAAGAATTTGCTGCATCACAATTCCCTCCCATTATTAGGCAATGAGACGACAGTCTATAAATACTCATCAGATAATAAAATAAGCCGGAAAAACCTGTCGAAAAAATTGCTGAATCATCTTTACTATTCATAAATTAGGTTGAAGAAAAAAAATGTTAAGAAATAGCGTATATAGTTAGTGCATTACAAAAGGCACTTCTAAACGTTTCGACATTTTGTAATTTTTTCTTGGATCGAAAGGTTCAATATACGGTTTCGTCAAGGAATTTCCAGTACATCGAGAAATCCCACAAAAAATAAAACAGTAAAATAAAATATTGACAGACATTAAAATGCTATAACAAACTATTCATAAGTATAAGCCCACAAAAGACAGATAGTTCCCCTAGATTACGAAGGCTTTGACAGTACAGCTATTGGTATGGGCGGGCACATTGGCAAATTTGCCGATTTCAATTCAAGACCTTCCGAATAAAATCAAATAGGCATTATAACAGTCAACCGAAGTTGCGAAGCTCTTCCCGTGGCCAATGTTTATGCTATGTTTGTCATCTCGCTAAGGACTTTTGAAGATTCCTTTTATTGAAGTACTTTTTGATGAGTTCGTAAGGCGACAGTATTGTGGACTGATTTGGCGATTTCTTTGTCGGAGGTTAACGTATAGACTATTTTTACATATTTTTGAAAAACAATCTTTTTGTATAGGATACGTAATCTGTCAACATCTTGCTGTATTATCGCCATCGTCGACCGAAACCGTTACCGTTCTATTTTCTGACTTCGATTATTTACTTTCCCGAGGATCCCCTCTTAATTGATAGGTGTATTTGGTTTTCCCCCTTAAATAAACTATCACAAGAAAGAGCGAAATGGTTGTGTTCTGTGTCCAGTGTAGAACTCGGTAACCATAACTGACCATGACAAGACATAACCGTATTCTAAACCCTTTTGTGACCCGTCCTCTCTCAGGAATTTCCGTGGAAAATCCCTCGCAGTTTGTTTGACGATTGGCGAAGAAGACTGCGCTTCGTCATTACGAGAAGCACTGGCTCTCAGCTGTTGATTCCAGCATCTATCCTTTTTTGAGTAGGAGGTTTAGGAGCAGTAGTTACTGGGCAAGGAATTACGCGTGTGCCAACTTAGTTTCTATTTTCGGATTACTGTGTTCACTCAAAACACTCTCACTGATAAATATTACTGAACACGTTCGGATACATTAGGATATGACATGTATTACGTCAGGTAGGGAAAGTGACATAAAAATCCTTGCTCTTTTTAGTTAAAAAAAATAAAGAAATGCTGTTTTGTGAAAAGAGATGTTATGAGAAAAATGACGAGTTTTTAAAGACGTATAGGTTATGCTGAAAAGTATGATACGTGTTTTTAGTAGTACATGCATCTTGAATGTCTGGTAAAACCAATATGTATTTTGGTAAATAATTTTTTTTGTGCATGTACAAACGATTTGCACTTACTTTCGACCTTTCGAAGTCATTATCGAGAATTATTTCATTGTCAGCTTGATTTACTGTTTGAAAACAATGTCTGACTTTATTTCCTAAAATAGCAGTGAAAAAGGCCAACTTTGGGATAAAAAAATAATGGATGAAATAACTGGAAACTAGCGCCTAACAAAAAGGTGCTTCATTTGTCGCATTGTGAAAACATGCATATCTAGATTTAATTATGCGTGAATTGTACATAAGTTAAACTGACATAGTTTACAAGAAATTTCCGTGTCATTGTACACCAATTATTTTCATTGTAAAATAAATCACGGAAGTTTTCAGTCGTTTTCGCGTGTTGTTCTTGGGCGAGGGAGCATTATGAGAAAAGCAAGAGAGACACGTTTTAAATACACCATGTCCAATGAGCGAGAATGGTTTCAGTGTCCAGTGAGAATAGTTCAGAGGAGTATTTGGAAACATTCCTAGTAATCTTGCCTAATTCTAAAATCCTTTATCCGTATTCCGTCGACCAATCATTCAGTTCGTAATTTGAAAATATTTGATTATGTCTATCTGCCCCGTTTCTATGAAATCACGCGAAACAGCAGTATGATACTGCTATGATCATGTCACAGCGCGGAAGCCAATGACACTGATTTTAGACACTTTCGTCTGTTTTGTTCCTCGGGTCCTCTCGACGAACAATTTCTCAGACTGTGCTCCAAACTAGATTTCTCGTCCAAGCGCTAGTTCTAGCAAATTGTGTCGGCCTACAAGCAATAAATTGTTCCTGAAGGAAAGAACAGTTGATAATTAACAGCATGCAATATGTCCCTGTTCTTCCGGAACGCGCAATTAATCGTTTTTGGGGCAGCCTGCTTGGCTGCACTAGAGGTAGGGAACTTACTTGTAGAGATGAATGTGCAAAATGTTATAACCTGACACTGCTGCACACTTGACATGTTTGACAATAAGTGAAGGAGCACTCGAGGTACCGCAAAATCAAACTTAGACCAGTCTACAGTATACATGACCTATTACCTTTTGATTTGGGGATGATGTACATGTATTGGTACTGTTAGCTCTGATACAGTGGTTGAACACCAAGAACAGAAAAGATGATTGGGTCTTTTTGAATTAGATGCTCACGTACTCGTGTCGTATGGCTGACCTTTGCTGCATTTTTGCAAGGTATCGAATTCCAATTTCCTAATGTTTCACTGGCTGTGCACTGAAAATGTTGGCTACCCAGGGTGTCTATAATAATGTTTGTCTAAAACTCTCTGTCACCTCATTCAGTTCACCCTGGTGTTACACTCATGGATAGTTTTAACACACCTCAGCAACCAACTCGTATTGCGCCTAAGCAACCAACTCTTATTGCACCTCGGCAACCAAATCGCATTGCACCTCGGCAACCAAATCGCATTGCACCTCGGCAACCAACTCGTATTGCGCCTAAGCAACCAAATCGCATCGCACCTCAGCAACCAACTCGCATTGTACCTCAGCAACCAATTAGTATTACGCCTTAGCAACCAACTGCGTCATATTTTGGTAATTCATAAACAGGATTACAGTCAGAACATTTCCACGGACAAGAACACTTATTTTTCACAGTTTTCTATCTTTTATTTAATGTGTGACCAACATGTTAAACTTCTACCCAAATGACGCCAGGATGTATAACATGGAACACGTGGTGCCCAGTCCTCATGGTATTTACACCATTCCCGGACATACCATTTCGACGCCCCCCTGGTGAGAGCTGTTTAGCGGATGGTCACTTCACAAGGACAAATTCATTCACTCGTTTACTAGATAAAACTAATTTAATGAAAAGGCTGTGAGATTTACGAAGATACGACAGCAGTTCTATTTCGGGACAGCGCTAATCGGAATTCTAATCAATTAGTATCAAGGCTTTTATGTTCTAGGTGTTCCTAATGGGCCATGTTCATGTCACAGGTCTCCACCCCCTGACAATCTGAATTAGGGTCAGAGGGACTACTAGCTGTGTCCATTATAAAATGTCCGTGATGTAACGAAGGTATTCAATTTGCGCAGCGTTGTGTCATCAGACTATGCAAAAAAAATTGAAACTGTACTATTTTAAGCGATTTTCTTATCTTGTGCATCGTCGCCATGCCAATCCTGATTTTGAAGGCGTTAGAAATTTAAAGTTTGTAATTGAATGGCGTACTACCCCTTTAATAACTGTTTCTATTTTAAGGAACATATGAAAGTTTCGCCAGAGGCCCTGTGAGGGGTATCTCACTCGAACCTCAAACCTCGAGTTATATACCCTGTTGCTTCCGTACCGTCTCCTACATACTCAGCTATCGTACGGGTTCATTCGATATTTCCCTGTACGATATCAACAATGCATCGTGCATGTACATTTCGTATGGAATAACAAGTAGGCTCATAGCATTGAAAGGGTGACAGATCGTATACCTAGCCGGACTTTTTTTAAAGTCCAGTCCCTTATTCAATGTTATCCCTTGTCTTTGACAGAATAAGAATGGCAGGGCTCTATAACTCAGCGGGTGAACTTTGGACCTGCCCGTTGATATTATGCCCAAGTCCTTAAGCATTTATTCACAGTTAATTTTTCATTCTCTCTGGCTTTATACTCCCTCGAGGTATAAGAGTGCCCACTACAACGGCGAAGTGGCTGAGAGGCTTTGCTAAGCGCTTAATGCCTGAATTTTGCGTAAGCTTTCATTGTCCAGTTTGTGGATAATGTCACCAATGAACAATATGAAAAACACGAGTACTTTATTGTTGATATGTCTCAAAAGATTTGCCCCTTGTGATGAATTTTTAACCCATACATATATAGTGTAGACGTTAGTGCACTTGTTAAAGTAAATACTTAAAGGCAATGTCTTGAATCCATGTGTCGAAAAAAAGGTATATTATTGCTACACACGTCGGCAGAAGTGACTTGGTAATACCACCCGTTGTTGCGATTTTGTATCCGCTATATAACTGTCATAGTTTTTTGGGGGGAGCCCTACAAAATTGGCTCTGTAATTAAATTCAACCTCCCAAACTCATAATTTGCAGTCCAACCCCCAGGCGCGGAGCAGCCAACACTCTGCGAATAGAGGAGTCGCCCGGGCCTGGTGTAGTCCGGCAAGGAGCCAGAGGGATTTTGACCACCCTGACGTCATGCTGGCCCAATTTGTCTGGACATTATTCTTTATTTTTCGCTTAGCTTCGACTTTCAATGAGATTGTATCCTTCTTTTTTACTAAAAATTGGAGTCTCGTGGCTTAATTTTCACCAGAAAACCCGGCTTATTTGTTCGACAGGCTTACCTGACTTGGTGACCCTCGCCTTAAACGGGTATTAGGCCTAAGCTTGCACTATGTTTTCATTAGTAGCTGAGAAAGACCTCCCTGAGTTTGGTTTATCGGTCAAGCTCCCTGCTCAACACTTTTTTTTCGCGGAACCAACTAACCGACTTGATGGACAGTTTTTTTGTAGTTTACTTGGTTTGTGACCTTATTTACCTTGTATCGCCGACATGTGGGAAGTTCAGTTAGAATTTCAAGCTTCCTATGTCATAATCCTTGACTAGTTTTTTTTTCTCGAAGAATCGAATTGGCAGTGCCCTCTTCTCAGTATACTAGGCCTACTGTCCTTCTACGTTCAGAACAAAGCAAGCCCCGGCCAAAAAATATATTTGGTGATTTTGAAATGACTTGACAAAAGGTTTAGATTATCAACAAATACAGTATTTGAGAAAGGCAGTATTCGTAAATTTAGGAAATAAAAGCAAGGGATGGTTGTTTGTCATCCAAGGTTTGGTATGAGCTTAGAAAGGACTACTGTGGCCTCTGTTTTGTATCTCGCAGTGCAATGTCTGATGTTAAAGATGTCTCCTAAGATGTTTGTAAGTTGCCTTGGTTCGGTAACCTGCATTCTGCATGCCGACACAATAATTTCGTCACGATCGTTGTGTGTGATAGCTTTCACGCCCTTGTCCCGGTATCAAAATATTGTAACTAATCCGCTATTAGTGACGTCAATGAAGAGGGACTAATGGACCTTTTAAACCCTTGGAATTTTCATGTTTTCTTAATATTGAATGATTTTCAACACTTGAAAACTCAGGGTCAAATTTCCATCATTTTGACTGCAAAAAAATGCACTAGGCGAAGAAATTAGGGCCAACATAAACCGAAAAATCAGTGTATCAAAATATGAATTTAATCTGGATTGTGACGTCAATGGAGAGCAAGAAATAATGTAACATTGCATGTGAATTTTTGTCTTGAAAAATCACTCATTGTTTGTTGCAGAAATATTGTCAAATTTCTCTTCTCGAAAAATTCAAAATTAATCCGATTTTGTGACGTCAGCTATACAGTTATTCGAAAATAGATTTGACTATGAGAATTTTTGAATTTTTGATAACTTGAAACCCAAAAATAGCACTTTGGTATTGTATTAATTTTACACCTTTCGCCAATATTGTTACTGGCCGCCATATATACTACTAAAAATAGCTTAATTTAGTGGACAATATGTCAACAGTCTTTCATATTTCAGACATTTTAAGCCATCATGTCAAAAATGTCAACGATCTTGATACCTGAAGTTAGATTTAAACTCTAAATATATTCTAATCTGAGTTAAATTTAAATCCGAGTATTTTTCTTATGGAGAAAAAATATTCATGCATCAGATATCGTACAGGTACCCAATTATAAGTGCAAGAATTTTACTTAAAATCTTATGGTAACTCCGTTGACCCTCTCCTTTACTTGACAACGATCGATCGGGTTCAAATCAGTTGTAACTCAACCACGCGGTCAAGTGGTTTATTAAGGTTGGCTTGCCGGTTCGGTCATCTTTTCGAGAGTTGCAGCCGTGTTAGTCCGATCAATCGCCGGGAACATAGAATAATTCGAACAATTGTGTCCTATTACTCTACGCTCCCAAACGGAATAAAGAAACCAACATAATTAGTGAGTATCTATATTTCTCGCATTTCATGCAGTGCAATCCTACATTCTCGAATATTTCAAGTTCTGACATTTCATGCAATCCTACATTCTCGAATATTTCAAGTTCTGACATTTCATGCAATCCTACATTCTCGAATAATTCTATGTTCTGACATTAAATGCAATCCTATGTTCTCGAATATTTTAAGCTTTGACATTTCATGCAATCCTACATTCTCGAACATTCTATGTTCTGACATTAAATGCAATCCTACATTCTCGAATATTTTAAGCTTTGACATTTCATGCAATCCTACATTCTTGATTATTTCAAGATCGGACATCTTATGCAATCCTACATTCTTGATTATCTTATAAAGTTTCTGACATTTCATGCAATCCTACATTCTTGAGTATTTTAAGTTCTCGCATTCCATGCAATCCTACAATCTTGATTATTTTAAGTTCTCGCATTCCATGCAATGTTTTCCAATATTGTGTTCGATTGTCTCTGACAATTCGTCGATTACTGCACAGCCATGTTATGCACAGTTCAATTCTAAAGCGAAAGAAACTCAGGATTTGTAACTTTCATCTTCCGAATTTCTGAACTAAACTGGGGCCTTCCTCGTGCACTCACACAACTATGACATTTCGAAATATAGAAATAAACTGTAGAAATCACTGGATCATTTTCCTCCTTGAAAATGCCCCAGCTTGGCCGAGATCAGAATGTCTTTCGTGTCTTTCATGGGACTGTACAAGATGCTGCTTCTAATCTGTCACACAAGTACTAATATTCTCCTCCTCCTATATACTAGTTATTGAAAAATGTATACCGATTTTGCTATTGACATTGCCAACAGTATTGCGTACATCTCATTTTCCTGCAATTATTGCATGTCCTCAAATTCGTCTGTATCATTTGGTATCATTTGGTTGGCATCACTCATTTGTCGAAAAAGGAGTTTAGCTGTTAGATTATTTCCTTGATTAGCATGTATATTGGCAATTTCGGTCTTTAACCAATCCAGATAACTCGGTTGTGTCTGATAGCGAAATTGTGAGACGTTAGTCCTGAACATTGATTTTGCATGTTTGAGTGGCGGACGCATGGTTTAATTGACACCCAGCAGATGGAACATTGGACAACGGCCAAAGCACCCCGTTGGTGGTTTCGGCTTTAGACATAAAATACCAATGTGAGCTTCCTAAACATGACATTTAGAGTCTCGATACTAAAAGAAAGCGCTTATCTCAGCCATGTGCTCCTTTTCTTTCATAGATTCCACGTGACTTCTCAGTGGTTTTCTCGTCACCTCTCACAAAGGCATTGGGGTAATATCCATTTGTCTAAGCAGTTTGTGTGTATCCAAAGGGGCTGTCCTGTTCCTTAGCTAGGTTTAGCATTATATCACGCAGTCAATGAGCCCTTTTATTTTGACAAGCTTTGAGACTGACGGAGCAATTAAGGGGCATTATGATATACTTTTGAGAACCCCTGGACAACAGTCACCGAAACAAATCGGAATTAATCCTAACTTATAATCCTGAATTAATCGTGACTTTGTACCAGCATATTGCTCCTGGTTAAACAGTAGGCGTATGTACGATTTTCTGTGGATTTTTTAGCATCAATGCTGATGCAGAAGAAGAACATGTCCCTCTGGAAAAAGTGTCCGGCTCTATTGTCTTCTGACGTATTATGGTATATGGGTCGAAAAAGGCCACGCCCGTCAATAGCTCAAACATTCAAATAGCATAATAGAACAATCCATCGTTCCTCGGACATTCTATCTTAGGACATTATAAACCTTTACACCGGCTGCGTGTAGGCTACGTGTGTACAAGTTCATTTTATTCACTCAGTCAAATTTGAAGCAGCTAAAGTGTTTGAAATATTACATGAATAAGTTATACAGTAATTATTTTGAATCCTTCTGATTAACTCTGTACCTTTTATTTCCGATATCAATGTACATGTATTGCACTTATAGTAGCATCAACGCACCACTAGCTTTCAAAGTTGAAGGTATCGAGCGAAGGCGCCAACCTACATATAACAGATATAATCAATTGATTTCGTGGATAATATGTAGGGTTATATGAAGTAATGTTTAAAGAACTCGTTCGTTCAGCAGGTTTGATATGCGCATTGCTTCTCTCAGTATTTTGGCTATTGCCTTAAAGGGTACTATGGGCAGGGCCAGAGGGGCTAATTTGGCCATCTTCAGGTGGCAAATATACAGAGTAAGGGCCATGGGTCATGTCTGATTCAGCACTAAATGTATTCCTCGTACAAGCGTGAATCATTTCGACGTACTGTGAGATGTGAGAGACCCCTATTGGCGACTTCGTGTAACTTTATCTTGCCTGCCTAGCTGCTGCCTATATTGTCCCTTTAAAAAAGGTACATGTATCCGCATCTTACCACAAGAAAGTAAGATTCCCGAATAAGCCAAATCATTTAGTCAGATAAACCGCGGTGAATCCCAGCTGTGGACCTGCTTCTCTGGCTTATTTGATGATACCTTATAAAACAACGGGAGATTCAGAACTCAACGGAATGACTGAAGAAGTCCGTGATGTTGCAAAGCACACCATTCAACCTACGTGTAGACGTAACTCAGTGAAATTGCAGATTTTGTAAAATTGCCAAGAACGTTTAATCTACGTGAATGAACACTTTACAACAATTGATCAATGGCGCCAACTGGTCAGTGAAGCTGGCCAAACGTATTGCGAGCTGAATCATCATACATGTAACGATGTTGTTATGTATAGGTTTGCAAGTCCACAAACTTATGCATAGTCCAATATACCAACTTCAAACGTGACCTTGGGTCATTTTCGGAATTTGGAAGGTGGCGCTGCTTTCGAGCACAGCAGCCCCTTCAATCGGGAAGGCTCGAACCATATCTGCACAGAACCGGAATGTACTCGGGCAATGCATTGCTGAGCAACTGATTACAGTGAGCAAGACACTTTGATTCATAATGCCCAGGCTATACTTTAATCAAGGCATGTTTTGGGACGATCAGAGTCAATGAAGAGAACCTTGACCTGTGGTTACTGATAAAACCCAAACGAAGTCAAAGAAACGAAACGAAATTGTCGAAACGAAATGAAATTAAACCCTGACCTGTCGTGCCTGAATGGAAGTGATTTTGAGCTGCATTGTAACAAGAAAAGTCACTTTGTTTTAGATGTCTCTCTACTGAAACACTTGAATTGCATCTGGAGACAGTAGTCTAAGACTTCAGTCATGCAAATTCAAGTTTTAATTCAAGAAGCAAATTCAGTCAGACGCAATATGATTTGAGAGAAATGCTTCAATAAAATCTAGATGAACATTCAATCTGATCGAGTCATTGTAATAATTGAAATCATTGAAATCAAATAAGGCTATGTGTATATACGTATGAAGTGCTTTATAAGCTAACTATTCCACTTTAAACTTGAAAATCAATCTTCATAAAAATTGATGAGGTAGAAAATATGGAGGTGGGCAAGCTGACTCCTCCGAGTTAAATTGCTGTCGGCTGCGCTAGTCTAGACGCGGTCCCCAGCACATATTTCTTACGACTCTTTAACTTGGCCGATAATGTTGTCTATAGACGCTCTAGTTATTGATTCCAAGTGATGGACGAGTGCGGGAGCCCCACCACAGCAGACATCGGATCCATTGATCAGAACATCGCTGGCTGATCTCATCTTAAAGTGCAATCGGCCCGCAGCGTCTGCCAACAAAAAAAACGCGCTGTCGGGTTGCATCATTAGTATAGTTTCCAGACAACTACGATAGCAAAAGTTTGGCCTATATATTAGCTTAAACAAACGAGGAGACAAGATAACCCGTCGAGTAAAAAATATCTCTGTGTTTCTTAATCAATTTTCTTGGAGAACTGTGGAAGAAATCTATATGGATTACATCATCAACAGAAATAAAAAAGAGCAAACTTGGAAGAAAATCCAAGATACTATTCTTATACACTGTACATGTAAATTTCTGGATTAAGATCTCATAGTTTCATGAACATCAGATTTTGTGTTAAAATCTTAAATTAGAATCTTACGAGAATCTTGTAACGAATGTACATGCACAGGTACACGAACACGTGTACCGAACTGAATGAGATCTTAGTAACTAAGATCTAGATTTTTTTACCTCGGATGATATGTCTTCTTCCACCATTACGTCTTCGATGTTATTTCCGAGTAATTAACCCAGTTAAGATACGCCATCAGCCAGAGAGCAACAAACTGAACTAACTTAACCCCTGGGCCACTGGGACGGCTAATGGCGGTCTATTGCCGAAATCAATACAGGGATCGAAGACGATGAATCAACAGTAATAGCCCGACACCGGATTTACGGCACTGGCGTCCCGACGGAGGCGCCAAGTCCCCGGGCCAAGAGGTTATCGATCTTACCGACAGCCAATTGCCTGATCCGTGACTATGTTGACTTCTGAACGAAGTAATCCGCCACTACACTCATCCGCGTCACTCAGCCTGCATGTTTGGCAATACTGTCTAGACTTTGACTGCAACTCGAGTCAGCATCATCAAGGAAAAAACCATGAGGGGATGTGCTTTCATGTTGTGTTAATCTGACTGTTGTTGCATCGCGTTTCTTTATAAAGGCAAGCAAAAAATAAAGACTTGTTTCCCGTCCCGCCCACCCCAATTTTGGCGGCCTTTCCGACCAAATTATGTTTTTTAATTATTTCACATTTTGCAACCACTCAATAACGCTTTACATCAGAACATGCTGGCTGCACTTCCGTTGAGTATAACCCCTGAAGATATACCGCTCCAAAAAAGGGCGACACTAAACACTATACCGTTCGTTCGGTCAGTTAAGAAGCGTTCGGACACCTGCTTCAGTTATTTCTAAAAGATTGTGATTTTCTTTTGCAATAAACAAAATTCCATAAGCTGTTTTACATAACATTTTAGCCAAAAGGCATGTCTTTCTCACGGCAATTGACGGTTCTGTCATACAAACTCTAAAATAGATAACTAGGTTAATAGTCACTTCATATATGAACTAAAACATACCATCAGATTAGCATTAATGGAGTATCAAGTTCTTAAATCGTAAATATTATATTAATATATCCTGGTACATTGATGATGCACATTAAAGTACAATGCATACGGCGAAACACTGTTCAGCCAACTCCGGTTCATGGCTTTCAAAATTTTTTTCTATGTTTGATCGCAGCATCTATTTCCTGAGAAAAAAGTGCATACAAGTAGTTGTTCATCTTATCTTCAAAGGAAGCCGTTCGAGGGAATGCTGTGGACGTTCTCCGTTTCCCACAGGTAAACACAACAAAAGTGCTACAAAAAAGTTTTAAAATAAAACAAAAATAGAGGAATGATTTTACTTCTCACAGTGCAAACCAACATAATGATCCCATTATCTTTGTCTGAAAGGGGCCAATCTCCAACACGAGTCTATGTCATGAACATGTACCTTGTTCAGCCGATTTCTGATTCTGGCCACACAAAATCTACCATGTTCTTTTTACATTATTTCTACTGCAACAAGTTGTTCGAGCATTGATTAAATCAGAGGGAGACTTGTATATTAGACAAACAGAAAGATTGCCAAGAAGTCCCAAGTGGTTACAACCTGTTTCCAACCATCCTGACTTATCAGGCCATTTGCAGTCACATGTGCTCCCTTATGAGCATGTGCATAAGGATGGAGTCATGCAGTAGGCCCTGGTACTAGATAATGGATTAAATCGAACTCACTCTTCCCCCCATCTAGATATTTCCTAAATTGCAGCTGAGGCCCATTTGAAAAAAACGTCTCATGAGCTATTGAAAGAATAAAGTTGAAATTTAGATTGTGGTCATTATTGACACCAACAGCCCTAAATCGCCAATTTCTCAACAACTAACTTTACCAATGTCATATGTGTCGCCTCAGAAATGTGTAGTGTAACTGTTTTTCGATAAGCTTAGACTGACATGGTACTAAAGTAGTTTAAAGAAAAATATTGGCAGAACTGCCTCGGTGATAAGACTGCTGATGGACCATGAATCTATCCATGTTTGCAGAGTCATCGAGACAACTTCTCTTGAAAACTTTGCGAAGTTCATTAGGATTCCAGCTCGTAGGAACAGATCATACAGCCAAGCAGTGGTTGTATGGAGGTTTGCCAAAAGTTCCCGTCAAAACATGCACCATCGGTGAATGTGCTTCAATCCTGCTATCTTCTGCTCAAAGCTTGTCTGAGTGATAGTGGCGGCAGACCGGAGTTGTGAGGTTCATCTTGAGATAATTGAGACCACCTTTACTATATTCTTGTAGTAAAATGATTCCAATTTGTACACTACCAATCGCTTTTCGATCAAATAACCAAAGGTTACCAGGGATGCTAACTTGTTCTTTCTTGGATTTTATCTGTACTGCTGAGGATGTTCGTGCCCCTACGACCGAGGTTGATTGATCCTTGGATGTCGACCTATCGCCTCTAAGTTTCATCATTATTTCCCGCAACCAATTGCTCTTGTAGCTTTCTCGAGCCGCTCGCTGATCAAACGAGCCAACGCAGCAAGTCTGAAAGCACTTGTGCTACCCCATCGGCGTCGGGGAGCTAATCACTCTCCCGGTTCGGCCACCTGATTGCAAGATATCGGCCTTTAATTCAGTCGCTTGTCATGAACTGTGGATATTCTATCGGTTATTTTGATAAGTGCGCGCCGTTTGAAATCGTTTTGGAATCGCCGCCGAGGCAATACAACGATGCACGGTCGGCTGGTCGCCGTCCATTCGTTGCAGATGTGATATTACGCCTGCAGGCCTTTCGGGGCTTTCTTCAGCAATACTGTGTTGCAAAGGATCTTGACTTTCAACTGCAAGTTCGGATTAGGAAAAAAGACAGTGTTGCGAAGTATCACCGACCATACTACAGTCTTTCAATTGATGTTGGACATTTCCTGCCTCTATTTTCCCACCGTGCTTTGGTGGTTCATTTCGTGAGTGACAGTGTTACGGTTTGAACGATAGAGACAAACATAGGTCGTAGTTGTTACTGCAAATCCATCCAACTTCACTCATCATTCCGTAAGAGTATGTAAAGTGAATTACATCTCACTACTTCAATTCCACTTTACGTAAGTTGTCGAATTAAACACTAGTTGTGATCAATACAGATATACCAGTTGGCGATACCTGGCGAAAGGAAACTATATTCGTGACATTTGAAGAACTAGGAAGTTGCTTCGTACTGTTCAGATCAATGCGAAGTCATAGATTTGCAGGTAAGAGAACACTTTGTATATCGAGCGTCCTTTATTGGTAAATGTTGCTCTTCTTTTTGGCAAATTTGCTCGCTTCTTAGCTTAAAACGCACCTCTGAGGAAAATCATCGTTGAGTAAAACGCTTGTTTTTCATTTCGGTCCTACCAATAAAAGCGCTCATGCAAGGATGACATTGAACGTTTGTTATAGATGAGCTTCCAAGCAGTTTTACTTAACAATTATTTGTTACTGGGTGTTTTATCGATAAAATAACTTTGGCGCTCATGTCGTACTGTACGTCGGTAACAGCGATGATTTTCATTTGGTTTATCCGCTAATTTGTTCGGGGGTCGCGGGAGGGGTGGTTAATGGGTCTTTTCGATAGATTTGCACTGATTTGTGAATCCGAAATGACCATGGGGAACTCATCGCAATAATGTTACTTAGATCTTAATCTCAGGTGCAATTCATATTAATTGCACCTAACTTTGAATGAGTCCTTAACGAAAACCTGCTGTTACGCACCTGAGCTGCGTCAGAAACTGCTTTCGGTCCGTTGGAGAGTTGTGGAAAGAGCAAGGTTCCCAACTGCCGGTTGGTTAAGCAATGTTTGGAGTGGGGGTGGTTCGGCGTCTTGGGTTCCAATGCCGCGGGGCTCCTGGTAGACTTCCAGGAGGATTGAGAACATTCTGCCTTCGCTATTTCACATGCACTTTGTGGAAAGTGCGAGGGGTCGTAGCCAATGATGCTTCTCTGTTCGTGAGGTGTGAACGAATGCGGAGACCTGCGCCGGGTCTGTGTGGGACCTAAGATCAGGTAGCAGGAGGTGTTTGATAACAATATCATTCGGGCGAGGGGCTGATCGCTTTTGAGATTCTGCTCTAGATGCATGTATATATTCAAACCCTCCCAGCAAGCCCTTGTACGCTGCACTGCACTTGGAAGAAGCAGTAAGGCGAAGTGATACAATTATATCACAAGTCGCACAATTATAGCCATACAGTGTTGAAAGAGCTGTTAGTACACATCAGTGAACATTGACGCTATGATGGCAGCATGACTATAATTGTACCAGCTTACCTTATATTATGAAATCGGCCTGACAATGGTTGAATATGACTTTGTCAAGGTAATCTTTTCTAAGAACTGAAATGAAGCTTAGCGCATGGGGATGCAGTTCACCAGTCACTCTTGACGTCAGACCTTTCTTTTTCATCTGACATTTGTAAATCAATTAATTCAACTACAGTAAGGTTGCGAGCTGACGTCGTAATGAAATGCTATTCGGGTGTCTAATGCACTTCAGTGGTTAGGTCTTTGACCCATTCATCTTTGCAGTTTCGTAGGCGTAACTTTATAACAAGTAACATTATTTGGTTGAAACGAAAGAGGTTGAATGCATCTGATCTATCTGCTTCGATTTTCTGATGTTCTGTTCGGTGGTTTTGCGGCCGAGTTTGCTCGGTGCCTACTGCTTGTATTCGTTCATCAGTATATGATGCCTTTTCCTCCGTAATTTGCATTTTCTCTAGATAACTGCTAATTAGAAATGTTGACAATGTTTCAGTACCGTATACCCGGTAAGTACTTAGTGTTACTCCCCTATGACGAGCATTGCACCATTGTACTGCAAAGTAGGTTTGATGATATCAATACGCAATAAAAAACCAAACAAATGCTGGCCTTAGAAAAAACATAGTCAAAACAGCTTAAAAACAACGTGACAACAAATACATTAAGCAGCAATATTAGAAATCTCACAACGAAATCTTCGATGAAAATAAACTGCATGTGGTGTCATTCAGATTGCAAATTCATTCAGATTGTGTCTTATAAAAAAGGTGCGAGAAAGTTTATCTGGGTCATCGAACCTCCATAGCCATCCGCGCGCCAGTCGCGTGGCCTGCCGCGGGGAAGTTTGCTGCATTCTTCGGGTCTGACAATCAGCACAGATTTGTTATGATACGTCCTATGATACATGATGAGCCGATACGGGGTGAACCAAACAGGGAAGATTGGCCGCCTTATAAAACGGACGAGTAACTTCCGAATCGGAATTCACTCATTCGCCAAGCTGAAAGTACACAAAGATTTTACACTACTTCATTCCCACGTGACACCATACGTCAGACCGTCCATATATAACACTCGTAGTGATTGGTCAATTTTAAAATAGCATCATTTTCATGCACGTTGTTGTATCGCCAGGTAATCGCTAAAATAGCGTTAGGATCGTAGATCAAAATCCAAACCATCTTATAAACAGCTCTGTGCACGTGCATTACATGTACATAGCATGCGCGCGGAGTTTTAATTGCGTGACTGTTGATTCAAAGTAGGGCACTAGGGCCTTGACTGCATGTAATTAATGGGATCCGATTTGACTCTTGGGATTCAGATGACGTCAGCAGCCTAGGGACGGATCAATAGCAACATATTTAAGAAAGAGTAATTGGTACTGATACATGAATAAGTGCTGCCACGATTTTGAGATCAGTCTTTGACGAAGTTAAGTTTAATCAATAACCTTCAGTGGATCAATGAATATCATTGACCTTGGTGTTGAACGTGAACATCGGTAGACTTGGTGACAAGTGAAAGGTTTTCAAAATATAAGTGGTAAGTGACGAATATAAGTGGTAAATGACAAATATAAGTGGTAAATGACGAATATAAGTGGTAAATGACGAATATAAGTTGTAAATGACGAATATAAGCGGTAAAAGACGAATATAAGTGGTAAATGACGAATATAAGTGGTGAATGACGAATATAAGTTGTAAATGACGAATATAAGCGGTAAAAGACGAATATAAGCGGTAAATGACGAATATAAATGGTGAATGAAGAGAACAAGTTGAATTGAAAATGTGCGGAATAAGTACTGACAACAGCCAATGATATTGGCAATGCCCTGTCCCCCCCCCCCTTCATATAAAAGTCAGCTTCAGGATAAAAATAAGTGTGTCTGTAGTTGGAAATAACTTGATAAAGATATGGCAACATTGATTTTGACGATATACATGTAGGGCATGCGTATGAAATGTTGCTGAAAACAGCCCAGACTATCAAGGAGCAAATCAAGTTACGACTGTTGACAATGCTGTCGGACTCGATGGCGGATTATCATACTATAAATGTTTCCCGCGGGAGGAGATAAAACAGTCTGGCAATGTTTTTACTTGGACGCGAATAGCGTTGCGCTTCTTGGCTAATAAAAGCGAGGATCATAAATTGTACAATATATATCCATATTTATCATTGGTCGTCTAGACGAGACGTAAAAAGCCCCAAAAAGCCCCTTCAGATGGTTGCTTGACCCAAAGGGAAATCATCTAGATAGTCTGTCTTCATTTGGCGGTTACAGCTGACGTTACGCACAATATGTCCTATCAATTGGCTACAGCGTAAAAGTGCAAAAATATTTGTAACTGACAGTGCGATGGTCCCTAGAAATGAAACATGGCTGAGAGGTAGCCGCTTTCTGCAAGCAGTCTGTTGTTGGTTCCCGGGCCCGCTTGGTTGCCCGGGTGTAATCTCAGTTAGCCTTGGGCATCGTCCGGAGTCCGATCATTCTCCGTCACTCTGAGCTGAATAAGCCGCATTAATCAGTCTACTTTCCATAATCATTGATTCGTTCTCCCGATCGTTCACCTTGGTAGGTGATTTTTCACATTACATTCAGTTTAAAGCGCCTGGCGTAATGATTCTTTTTAAAAGAACTTTAGAAGTATTTTTAAAAGCAGAGGGAACGATTTCACTAGTTCTTGATCCTATACTAAGTAGTCAATATGGTAACATTTCAGCATACTTTACCTTTTGTTGAATCGATCTTAAATTGCTTTTGATGCATCTGAAAAAGCCGCGAAAATTTCGAAAGTCTAACATCAATCCTTCTCCAGGAAACGCGTTTTTATCTATTGTCCTTCAAGTACCTCCGGAAGTACACGTGTAATTTCTGTATCAGTTATTTGCTTACTGCTTCTCAACAACCCTTAACATAAGTAAATCTAGTTAAATGTGACTTTTAATGATTGTCGAAATGCTTTTTGATTCGTGTCGCCGCCCAAAAGTACATTCTCAATAAAAAAGGTAAATAATAAGATTTAGCCAGAACTTGTCTGACGGGACAAAAGTCTTATTTGCTTTGGTTTGATATATCCTTGTCTAACTAGCCAGAAGTATCTTGAATCTCATCATGTAACCACAACAATGCGTGTTTACCATAATTTGAGAGGGGATCGATAGGTCCTGACAAAAAGTAAGCCTGGTAATGAAGTAGTCTTAGTTTCTTTGGACGAGAAGATTTACATAGATTTTTCATTTCTTAATTATCTGAACCGTGGGAATACAAACACTCGTCGTGACTGGGTGCCAGGTCGAGTGCGCATGCGCAATGCAGCATACAAATGTTGCGTCGTCTGCAACTGGTTTCAGATCACCTGGAGTTCATTGCAAGAAACGACCTCTCCTTTTCAGTGACATTGTCAATTTCATATCAACAATATTGTCACCAAAGACTCAGGTAGGCCACGATTCTCCATTTTTATTTCATTCACTACATGTATTTTTACTTTCGCCCAAGGGTTGAAACATTGATATTTTGTAAACAAGTCACATTTTTCAGGACACAGGGGTTCGAACTGAGACATGTCCCCCAGGTGTTTCCAACACGGCATATGTATGTCAAGTATTTGCAAAGCAAATGTTGTTCCTCAGGTTCCTAAATATGTAGTTAAGCGTTTGTTTATTTTGTTCGTATTATTAAGTATTTGACCCTTTTCGCACCGTTTTCTATCAGTACATGTATTTCTCAAACAATATAAAACACTCAATCAGTTGCCAGGCCTTGAGTTATTTTCTAAAATACAATGTGCATCTCAGAAAAATGTGGGCATATTGAATGATAATTTAATGTTCTGTCAATAAATAATGTTACGATGCGTTAATTTTGTACATGTAAAAAGAAACCTTTTGATAGCCAATCAAAATTAATTTCAATTAGGTATCCGGTCGGAAGTATACTGTTTTAATACTAACAGTCATTTCAGGTAATGCATGTAGTGTGACTTCTCATCAATAATGGGGTCTGCGTTCAACCACCTGTTTCCAGAAAAGCCTATGCCGTTCGTTAAAGATTTTGAATTTGTAATTGAATTTGAAAACATCCAAATGGGTAAATACGTACTTGTGTGTGTATTGTGTGTTACTGCATTTCTATTTTCCTGAGACACTGGTTATTACGTAGGCCCTTTCAGACCAACAACAATATCAAGTCGCAGCGAACTACCTCAGGTCGCCAAAGATTGATTCAATGAGTGTTTTACACTTTACAAATGATATCCATTTTTTACCAGGAGGACTGCAAAGAATGAAAAAACTATGGTTTATACATGTGCTTAGCTGCAAATCACCGGTCTAGACCACATCGCCCCCAGGTATCAAGCGAAAATTATCTGACCTCGATACCACTGACCAAGTCTCACTCAGCGTAACGAGATGTTAACCGCAATTCTTCACTTTCCCACGAAAGGTAGAGCAGCATCAAATAAAAACAACAACACATACCAACTCAAAAACTACAACTTATATACAAACTCAAACTCAAAAACGAGTACAACTTATACAAACTCAAAACTCAAGTTTTTTAAGCTGTGCCAAATGTCAATGGGTTTATTTGTGCTGTCACAGACAGATTTTGGTAATGGATTCTTGTTCAAGCTTAAACAAAAGACTCATCAACAAACCCTGGTGCTCTGAAGTTTTATCCAACAGTGCAAAAATGCATCAATCAATGAAAGATAACCATCGGAAAAGCATGCAGTTAATGTCTGTTCTCGCCGTAGGTTGCTGGAGACATGCCTCTTGTGAGAACGATATCGGTTCTCATTCGTCGTGCACGGTGTAGAGCAGAGGTCGAACGTCACGCACAATATACTCGATTATTTCGACGCACAAAGCGGCTTGATCAAAGCAAGGCAAGGTACCGCCGACAGTCTGTTGGTATCGAATCAGCTTTAGCCACCCGGAGCAGTGACCGCCGATTAAAATTTAATTTGAGGTTAGTTTAAGTGGTTGCAGTAGGATGCCTTGGACCGGATGGCGACTTGAATACTATGTATCAACTATCTTAAACAGAACTAAAGGCGGCCATATTTTATTTTTAAGGAATATGGAGAACAAGGTTTCCTGAGAAAAGCCGAGGTTTTGGGCTGCAGTTTATTTTAATTTTCTTCTCAAAATTGAATTTGAGATTTTACAGTAATGTTAATATGCATGGAATAATAAAAATTTTAACAGTGTTGTTTAATGGATCGACGTATCAGAAGTCGAAGGGCCAACAATGGGCTAAATTTCTTTGTCTTACTTCAAAATACGCATGCCTTGTAAGACACAAGGTAGACCGGCCTGGCCCGTCGGGGTTCCACTACAAGATGGACGGGAATTGAGGGGACGTCGAATTCGCCATTTTCTTCGAGCAGAAATCATGTAAGACTTCCTGTCAGGTGACAGGTTTTGACCAATCAAAACCCCTGTATGTGATCATGGCCGTGCTGTCGGGGCAGTACAAACGTGATAGCTCTCTTCTGATTGGTCAATACCTGCCAGGAAGTCAGTTAGCGGCTTGAGGAAAGTGGCGAATGGTGACTGTCGGGGATCTTTCCCGCATTTAGGGTAAAACCCTTCTTTTCGTCGATAAAAAACAAAACGAAAGACCTTATTCTTCAAATCAACACGGCGCACTCCTCACACACGTGGGTTTATTCTCATTACCATACAAACACAAGAACATTTCTAGCGACGCACATTTACATACAGGGTGTGACAAAGACAGTCCGAAACAGTGACGTTTCAAAGCTCTCAATGTCACGTGATAACGTTCATTGTTGGCAACTACGTCATTCACAGCATACAGTTATTCTAACTGCATACAGTTATTCTAACTGTATGCTGTCAATGGCGATGGTGACACTAGAGCCGTGAAGAATGTTGATAACTCCTATGTAATTCATTTGTGTTTGTCGCCGTTTCTTCGAATGTTCTGGGAGGGGTACTTATTGCTGTCAATACAGAAAACTGCTAAATACACAACCATATATAATGACAACACACTTCACTAATTAACCAATATTATTCATTAACAATACCAGGAAAGGTATATTCAAACACGATATTATTGAGAACAAAAATATGTTGATTCAAAAGAGAACGGGAATACATACCAATTTTCCCCTCAATAGAATTACCTGTCTGGGACAAAGTTTTCCCGGTTGATAATCTAAAATCAATCAAAACTTTCGCTGCGAGCAGGGTTCGAACCTACGCGGGGAGACCCCATTGGATTTCAAGTCCAACGCCTTAACCACTCGGCCATCGCAGCTCGGTGTTATGGCGGCGACAACAATCGACTTTATCTCACTCGCCCGGATATTTTATACCATTCAATCCGAAACGATAGAGAAGTTCAGATTCAACTTGTCTACGTATACCTAGACGCATCTGAATTGAACAAACATTTCACGTGAACATTACCTGGTGTTGTCTTTGGTTCGCAACCCCAAAAAATGGCGAATGCTCAATGCCGGAAATAATTTTCACGCTTTTGCTCCCCGTAACTATAGAAACGAAGAATGATAAACAAATTTCGTGGGGTTCCGCCACTCAAGGGCGATACGAGTATCCTCTGAAAAGGTGTGCTGCTTATAGTTAACTGCAGTTGTATCTTTTATAAGAAAACAATCGGGGTCACGTACTCATGTAGTTAGCTATATTTGATAACAAATAGCTTATTACACAGCTTATTGATATTATGAATGCAAATATACAAAATGGAGTAACAGTTGTGAACATAATATATCAATAGGGACGCATTCCGTTGAATCCTGGCATAAGTTGTACTGATTAGTGGCATGGCGCACTTACATGTACTAAGTCATACACGGGCTGTTCCAGAGTGAGGCGGCCGATTTAGATAAGGCCCTAAGGGTCGGACTTACGCTCAAACATTTTGGCTAGAACTTAAAATTAAAATTAATTAGAACAACTGCTTCAAAATGAAGTGAATGCCAATTTAAAATCTGGGAGGCTGTTCCCAGGAAAACAAGAAAGCAGACTCCCACCCCTGAAATTGGCATATTGAGTGCCAATTTTCATTTAGAAACTGTCAAATTCGAGTTCAGGTTTAAAATTTTCGGATGAACGGAGTGGGCCTTTAACCCATGTATGGCCGATCATTCAAAGAGTATAGGCTCCAGTATAACTCAAGTCGAGCCAGATTGTAACTTATTTTGGGACACACTGTAGATTAGGTAGAATTACAAAATATGGGGTTAACAAGCTTTCATGAAAGATGACACTGGAATACATGTATATAGGCGTTCGCGATACCAAGAATGGTATTTCTTAGAATGTCTACTTCTCCATTGATTAAAGGGGCAATATAGTCACCAGCTAGGCAGGGAAGATAAATTTACACGAAGTCGACAATAGGGGTCTCTCCCATCTCACAGTACGTCGAAGTGATAATACGCTATCTAGTGCTGAATCTGACATGACCCAGGGCCCTTACTGTGTATATTAGTCATCCGAAGATGGCCAAATTAGCCCCTCTGTTCCTGCCTATAGCCCCCCTTTAATGCGAAGTTGGTAAGCAAGGTAAAGGTCAATTTGTTGACAGACGATCTACTTTCCCGCCCACGTCTTCTGGACCAATTTTCCTCGGCCCTCTCAGCTACTGAGTGGTACTCGAGTTGCTCACTTGTTATTTTATGGCATTTTTATGCTAGTCTACGCAGTATAGGCCTAGGTCTTTGGACTTGAGGTATAACCGGATGCTCCATTATCACATGCATATATATGGAAGTTGAAAAAAGTGACTTGTCATAATTTCTTCCATCACATGAATAAATTGGAAGTTGAAAAAAGTAAAATTCGTCCTTTATTTACGTATGATTCAGAACCATGACATTTCAAAGAAAATTGATGACGAAAAGTGCTCTTGAAATTTCACCACGCCGCTTGAATCAACGGGGACAAAAAATATCATAGAGTGTCGCATTTGAGCTACTGAACCTGCTCTGTTAGAATATATTTCATGATGATGATGATGATGATGATGATGATGATGATGATGATGATGATGATGATGATGATGATGATAATAATAATAATGATGATGACAATCTGAAGGGTGGCAAATATGACACTAAAGAACCATATTCCTCGAGAGTGTCACCATGCTGGGAAGAGTTGGTGCGGCAATACTGATACTGTGACGGATGTTCAATGCGCGTCACGGGAGTCAAACACGCACTTTAGGAACAAAGAATTGCGTTGCGCAAATTGAACAGATGCTGTCCGTCTGATGTGGCTCACTGCATTCTGATGAAGGCCTTAGATTTCTGCGTGAACACATGCATTCGCTGTCATGCTGTCGCGTGCCCATCATGATACTTGCACATTAGAACATGTAGTTCACCTTCGATCGCGTGCATGAGATGAGGCATGATTCAAGTGGCAATTGGCAGTGTCCGATGTCACTCGACACGATCGTATCGCAATGATTGAGGCAGCTTCCGCGACGTGAACAATTTTCTCTGCTGGTCTAGAAAGAGAGAATAATTGTCCATCTGGACCCTCACACGGCTGAATAGTTCCAACACAAACTTGCCGCTATAGGGCTTTTGCTCCGGGCCTGATGCAGAATTTTTTCACCGACTTGGCAGCAACGTACATGAAGCTTGAGGCAATCTCTGACCAAAAGCTCTCAACTTGTTTTTTACCTTTGCCAACATTTCATCGGTCGTAGCCTGACAAGGCCGATGACCTCGGCATGGTTAAATTGTTTCGTATTTCTATTTCCGATAGACATTGCTTGATTGTGTGCTAATTTTCGTGATCTTTGGACATTTGCCATTGGATTTTATTCATCTCAGCAGCTAGATACAAATTGAGAATACGAGTATATCGCGCTGCGGGCGAGTTATAGGAGCCTTGCTAGGGAACGGTGATAGGCAAACATCGCTGGACGGCGCCAGAAGGCTGAGGAATCGGGTCCCCTCTTGGCATTCGACCTTCCCGGAAAAAGGCGCGTGTGGCTCGCAATAGATCACGATCGTATTAATTGCGGCAGAAAGGCTTCACGCGAAAGTGTCAACAACAATTCTTATGTCGTGATTCGTCCATTAAGATGCGGCCAATTCAAATCGTATTCCTTTATTCCGTGAATAAGTGTTTCCCGTCATCCGTGAAAGACATAGCTATATGTGTCACGCGTTCGAGAAAGGTGAAGTTCCATTTGCATGGAGATGTTTTTCGCACTTTCACTGAGTGTCGAGCGCTAGTTATACGGGGCGTTTTAAAGGTCCTTTAGAAAAATGAATCTGGACAGCGAACGTGCAACACGAATATTTGACTTGCTGTGATTTTTTTCTCTCCATTAGCCGTGTAGGATATGTAAATTAAAGGCTGTTGGAAGAGTATAAGTAGACATCGTTTCTGAGGATAAAATCAGTTCTCAAAGCAGTTTATACCTGCATCGGCGATACCTACAGATGTAACTAAGTCTTTGGCGACAGATTTGTTTCACGGATCATTTCAGGTAGGTTTACCTTCACATAGTTTAGCGTGGTTTATGCTGCTTTCCGCGTTTTCTCTCCTTACTTTAAATTCTCTTGCGTGATTCAAGTATATATCAAATATTGACCTGGCGGGGTCAAGAGGGCCCCTCTCCGCCGCGACCTGACTCCAGACCAACCTTCTTGAGACATACTCAATATCGTATTGCTGATGATAACACCAACATAATCAACGCTAAGGAAAAGCTGATCCATTATCGCCGGTGAAATCAACGTCTCCATGCGGTAGAAAATATAAACTGCCAAACCCAAATAAGTGACCGCATTTGTCTTCAGACTTGGGGCCTGGGAATGGTGCTGAAATATCATCTTGATTGTCAATCTATTATTGCATTAAAGACCCATCTTCGAAGCTCATCATAAGCCTCGATCTTCCAGTTGTAGGTTAAGGCCTAGTTCTCTTTAGATTAGATTGTATATAACGCCTTATCGATTTAGATAAATGATAAACTGTGCCGGCAACTTCATTGCCCGGGGATTCTGCAACATCATTGGCTGAAGGAAATCTATTGAGAACAGCGCACTTGCCGAAAGGTGACATTTGGGTTTCATTTCGTTTTATTTCATTTTGTTTCTACATAAATCGATTTTCGTAGCGTAATCCACAGAGAGCCTCACTATAAGAGGCTTTCAGGCGAGTCCCGAGTGTTTCAGAAATAAGAATTCGTTGTGGTTTTTACACTTCATATACATGTAGATACTGTGATTTCCACAAAGTGATTGAGTTTACAATTCTTGGACTGAAACACAAAATAATCGCTGGCTAAATCCTTAGAATACCAAGTCATGTACAAGTATTGGGTACGTATATATGACAATAATGACACAATTGCGTGTACTGTCTATTTTGTATATAGATGCTCACATATCATCATGCTAAGCCTTTGTTCGACTTCCGACGTTCACAAAAACGATCATTAACACTTTTACTATTTCCTGTCAAACACAAATGAAATAGTTCCGGGCGGGAAAGAGAGCGTTTGAAATGCCCTTTAGATTTACAATGGGAGGGAAATTTTTGCCACCCACATTCAATAATACTTCATTCAATATTTAAGAATAGTTTATCAAATACAGACTTAAGTCAGGCCTATATTGAATTCAAAAGTTAGTTGCGAGAACACCACACCACATACTGAAGTAGTGTAAATACTTTTGTAACACCTTGAGCAGGTCTCTAAGCGTTTCCGGATTTTTTTGACTACTTAATGGTTCTCGGCGAGGGGGTGGTCGTTTGCTTTTAAATATCTCATATACTTCAACGGGTTCTAGTAAAATACCTTCTCCAACTCTGAATATGTTCTGTCAAAGTTTGTATAAGTGTTTTGGTTAAAATTTGTTTTCGGCTGAGAAGTGAACCCTAATGCAACTTCTCATAGCTGGTTGCTCTAAATTAGTCGCGCGGAATTAGCGAGCACATCATAATTGATGAAACCATATCTTTATAAAGGCGACATCACGGGAAAATGGAAAACATCATTGGTCTCTTTAAAGCACATGATTTCCACGTTCAACATTTTTTTCCTCAGATTTGCTTGTGACTTTCAAGGCCGTCAAGTCGAGCTGTAAATCTTGCTGTTTTAGGGGGAAAAAGTTGTACTGTGATTCTCAAGGCCGCCCATTCGAGGTGTAAATCTTGCTGTTTTAGGGGGGAAAAGTTGTACTGTGATTCTCAAGGCCGCCCATTCGAGGTGTAAATCTTGCTGTTTTAGGGGGGAAAAGTTGTACTGTGATTCTCAAGGCCGCCCATTCGAGGTGTAAATATTGCTGCTTTATGGGGAAAAAAGTTGTACTGTGACTCTCAAGGCCGCCCATTCGAGGTATGAATCTTGCTGTTTTAGGGGGGAAAGTTGCACTGGCCTGTCTATGTATAGGCCTACTATGTTGTAAAACTTGTTTTATGATCAGCAGTAAAACTACTAATATATCAAAGCAAATGCCAATCATGCAATCTGCCATCTTGTGGAGTAATGATAATAATGACGATAGATTAAATGGGTTAACAGATTGCCATGCCAACACCAGCCGTTTTCTTCAAAAGCGCCAAATTGTGTTTTGGACGATTTTCCGAGATGTGCACAGATAGAAAAGGACAATCACCGCAAATGAATGGTGAAGATTACACGCCTCTCAGCGGTGATGTACTCCTTCTGTTCATTTACTTAACCCTTAACACTAATTGACTCACTTCGCACAAAAGTCAAGTTATTTTTACCAAATAGTGTCTGACGTTTTGAGTTTTTGACATCGTCATGTTAGGTAACTCTTAGCCTTTGCTCCCAGCATGAAGCTAACTTAATAGTTTCGTGGTCACAGGTTGTTTGGTCGATATTTGGTTTTCAATGATGCTTTCCCGGGGATACAATAGTTTTTGAAAATACTCAGAGGACGAGGCTGATACTCTTTTCGGATAAGAGTGTTAATTGGACCCTGGATGGAACCAAATAGAACGTCTTTAAAGATGGGGTTGTTGGTTGTGCAGAAGTTGCGCCCACTCTTTGAAGGTTGAGATACATCATTGATCAACAGCATCCGAGGTTTGACCTAGATTAAATCCAGTACAAAATTCGGTATTACTTCCTATTATCGAAAATGTATGGACGTCGCGCTTCTGTCAATACAGTATTTGAAGACACACAGATAAAAATCAAGTTAGATTGACTTTAAGACATTAACGCAGACATTGGGACTATGTTCTTGGGATCGTAATTATGGGGTACGACCTTTACGTGTCTAAATACTGACTTAATGACGGGTTTGCCGACATCTCAGCACCCTAATAGATAGATAGAAAATGTAGATCTGGGCCACTTAAAAATACTCTGGTGGGCAGTGGTTCGGATTGGAGGACATACATGTACACCTCTTGAACGGACCCAGGCTGTACCTGTCTCTTCGTGGCCAAAAGTGCCACATTTTGGCACAAAGTCCAAGGCGCTGTCCTGTCTTTGAAATATAACAATGAACATGTTCGATAGTTAAGTTGACAAAATTAAATGGTAAGGAGATGGTATTTGTCTTTGGAAAGTTCGGAAAGTTTTTTTAAAAGGTAACGGTAAATGTCACTTTTATTTTCCCGTGTAAAATTCCCATTTTTCGGTAAAGGATAGCATAATAGAAAAACCAAAACGACTCGGTCCCGCATTTTTCGTGGCTTGAACATGGAGCTTCCTTAATTCTTATCAGTCAAGTGAAAGTTTTTCTTTCTGAAGTGGACACGTTATGGCTCCTAGTAACAAAAGAAAGTATGTCGTGCCAAAAAGTGTTTTGAAATCTAGAAATATATAAAGTCACCAAGTGGACGTGGCTTCAGAAGAAAGGACATATTTATTTACACTTCGCCTTTCTTTCTTCAGCCAAGCAGACATGTTTCTTGAGTTGTTTTCGTTGCTTTAAAGGCTCTATTAGCGTGGCAAATCCAACTTTGGTGTCATAAACATTGAATATTTATTGAGCAGTCGTCTGTGGGCGCGCAGAATAAACATGCCCTTTGACCCGAATTTTGGTCCCGAGAGATATTTTCGAAAACTCGTCTTTCAGCTGTTCAGTACTCAAGGACTAAGGTTTTGTCCACGTGAATATTAATTATACCCAGACTTTACTCAAACACTTTGACCTTTTGCGGTTGTCAGCGTTACGCAAGCTTCGCCCGTGTCAAAGGTTATACCCCAAATTGTATTTCGATTATCATTGATATATTTCAGATGAATGCACGACCAACTTTTATCTCAGATACTTGAGTTATTGAAACTGTGACAGTCCGGAGAAGAACCGAGAACTGGGTGTACACTTATTTACGAACCGTAGCAGTCTTTATGTGATCTGCAGGAGCTATTGCTACGATGAAAGCTTGGAAGAGACAATCCATTGCTGTTGTTTATAGTGTGATCATGTCACTCCCTGTCGTGTGGGGCGAGGCGTTCTTCCTCAATCGGGACCACAGCGATCTGGAGCAGTATGTCCACGAGGAGAACTACAAGGTCAAGTCTATGGAGGAGGCGGAGGTAAGGAAACAAACTAAATTACTTCTTCATTTTTCTTATTGGTATTTAATGTTACTTATAAAGTGTTTGTTCGTTTTGATACATCGAACAATGTCCAGAAGTCGACTTGGAATCAAACCCTCAATCTACAGCATCAACCTTACTCCGCGTAAAAACACTTCTACTCCTTAATGTTATGCGAGAGCAGTGAGAGGAAGAATATAACTGTTATCTCATATTTCTGTATCTGTTATTCAGTTTGATTTGATGGCTTTGATTTTTACATCAAAACAATTAAAATGAGGTAGTAGTTGTAGTAATAATTTGGACTCATCGCCGTTACCTTAAAAATGAGCTGACGATAAATCTGTACCGGTTGGTCAGGGACGACTTATCCAGGTGCATGTATCGTTCTAGTGCTCAATACAATGATGCATTGACTGAAGTACTATGAGAACATCTACCTGTGGTGCTCAAGCAGGTTATGACTGTTTAATGGTATAGTGGCCATTTGTACACCTCCGCTTTTTATTGGAAGGATTGGTATTTAAGTGATTATCTGATCTCACTAACTTCTCACATATCTTGCTTTGATGTAATTGAACATACATGTATATGTAAAGTAACAATTACGATAGCAGGAAGTATATTTATAATTTATATGAAAGTACTAAATAGGTAACAGTGTAGCCAGTTAAAATTTAATAAATGTTCTTTCCCCCATCCCCATGTTTTGGTCTTCATATTACACATGTTACACACGTGGAGATACCACATTTTGCAGTAGGTTCGTCAAATTTACATTTTGATAAAGAAAGACAGGTTCTTCAATAGCTTTAGAAATATATATCATAATGACCCCAGAATCAAGTAGTTCCTTTAAACAGATCAAACACACCCATGCAAGGGGAATGTTGCCTTTCTGAGGACACCAGTACTGGTGTCCTAGTTCTGGGTCGTGATTGAGGGGGTGGGAAAGGAGACAGATTCTTGATGGTGATACAAGGAGGGTAACTATGGAATGAAATATGAGACATCTTACGCCTAGTGCGCGCGGGCGATTTGCCGGCTCCCGATACGCACGCCTACGAGAAGCGTACTGGACGATGTGGAAACGGTACGGAAACGCATCCGGCATAAATGACATCATGTGACTGACGGGACGGCAAATGAAAAAAAACTACTGCTTTTTGTTAACAAAGTTGGCACGTCGTCGTACGACATCTTTTTAGCCACATCCGTGTTTTAGCTTTTTTTACTGAAATGTCTTCACCTATATGTTCTGTGCAACGGGTGATAAATGTACTAAAAGCATTATCCAGATATGATAACATGCAAAACATCTCTAAGTGTATCATGTCCTCCCAACCTTGAAAGTGAACGAATGTCCTTGACCCGCTGCGCTGTTTTCCTTTTTTCGGACACAGCAAGGGGTGCGACTAATATCTCTGATACGTGGAAGACAACATGAAAAACATGTATTATGGATCGCAGACACAATGCATGAATTCCTAATAATTGTCCCGATTGCGTGTAAAAGTTCCCGATATCGGAATTTTCCTTTCAAGAAGATACAATGGTAAAATCTTTACGGACATTCACGGATAGACCATCCAAGACACCGGCTGGATTAACATGCAACCTTACTATTGGAACAATGACAATGATATGATTCATATCAAAAAGCAAGTGGCGGCATATTTTGATTTGATGTGCAATACATCAAGAATGGATTACAGATCAAATCTATATTTGATTATACGTACATGTATATAAATCCAGTCAATATCAAAGAGCAATTGTTGAATTCGAGGTAATACACGTACCCTGATGGTAAGCTTGTAATTGTAACGATTCTCGAGGCTACTACGTTTCATATACATGTATTGTAAGAAAGGGTTTCAAAGAAACGTTCCTTATGACCAATTTTTGATGCCCCCCCCCCCCCCCCCCCCATCCCGATTCCTCTGTGTTTATTTACCTAAAGCAGGTTCGCACATGGATAATATAGGCCTATCTAAACATTGATGATGAAAAAAGATACATTTAACTCACAAATGTACACATTTAGTATTAAAAGACAAGTATTGCTAAAGCCAGACGTGCGGTGTAAAGTCAACCGTTTCTTGAAGACAATTTTTAATTCCGCCTTCGATTTCGAAGATTCTATTTGTAGGATGCCATTTACGGCCTCGCACCTGTAAAATGTCTGAGGACACTTTTTGTCACAGAAGACTACCTCCAAATTATATGTTTGGCCCTTGCATTCTTGAGCCTTGTCCAGCACCTGTGTTTTTCAAAGAAGCTTTACTTCAAATGTTTTTCGCACGACATGTGCTGTTGTTCGCACGATTTTAGACCGCCCTTGATGTCAAGCCTATACTATTTGGTAATTACAGTGTATTCTGCTGTGTTTATGACATACCTTTTCTTACATCTTTAAACCGATGCGTTCAGAAAATTAAAAATTTGACCACAGGAATGTGTAATGTGTAGCCTTTCTGACGCTTTTACGGTTAATTACGATCTAAAAATATGTTTTGCCTACGCGTAGCTGTAAGCAGCCAACCAGCAGCTTTTGTCGCTGCGACATGCGATCCTGATCGCATGCAACAGAACTATATCTCTTTTGGTTACGGGGTCCAAGAATCGTGATCGCTGCGATCTCTGATCAAGATATGTTATCGCTCATCGCAGCGATAGTTGTCGCCGGGTTGCAGTGTATACATGTACATGTGTACGCAGAGACATACTAATAGATAATTTTGGTCCGCTATCCAGGGAAACATTGGTGAATACACCGGTCCCCTTCTGTCTTTCCTTGTACTTTCTCCAGCATGGGAAAATTGGCATGACATGCCAGTCTATATATCGAGAAGAAAATTTTCTAAAAGGAACAATATGCTAAAATAAACCACCAGAATAGATTTTGAATCGTCGCTTTCCTTTTTATCATTCCAGGTAATGCTAGAAAAATATGGCTACATACAGGGCTGCCACGTAAGCGGCCGGAATCGGCGGAACGCGCCGGGTGGGTTGTTCAACATTGTTGAGCTTGAAGACCCAAAGAAACGCGATGATTGCTCCGATGATAGAATCCGAGACTCGTTAATCGAGTATCAAAAGCGTTTCGGCCTACCACAAACGGGGAAATTTGACGAGGCAACGCAAAAGCTTATGAACGCAAAGCGATGTGGCAACAAAGACGAGGGAGAACTCCCGATAAGTAACAAGACAAAAACAACAGAGTCGCCTAGAACGACAACAGACAGTACGCATACAACACAAACAGCGAAAAAAAGTAGAACTGTGAGGTCAGTGAACTCGCTTTTGCCTAAAGAGGCACCTTCAGAGCCAAATGGCCGGACTGGCATACTAGCCAAAATCTTTCCGCAGACTAGTCAAACACCTTTAAAACGACGGAGACGGCAATTAGAAGAATTCAAGGAGGTATTACGAACTGGGAAGGAGTCTGTTAATGTTGTCAGAAATCCGGCAGACGCGGTGAAAGTCCGCAAGAGGCGATCGCCGATCATGAACACGCAGCAACAGGGCAGTGTGTTTAGTAAGACGATAGTTACGTGGCGATTGCTCTCATCCGGGTACAGCACAAAAATGTCTATCATCGACCAGATCGCCGTGCTCCGCCTGGCTTTCAGAATGTGGAGCGAGGTTATACCCTTACAGTTTATCCTTGATACCAATGGTCATGTTCGCGACGTGGACATCGAGATAGCGTTCGGAAAGTGTAAGTATTTCATCACGAGTTAGGTTTCGGAACCCTTACGTAGAGCTACGCGAAGAACGAAGCATACAGGTGCTTTATCGCCAACCTTTTTTGAATATTTCACAGATTCCTCGTAAAACAAACTCAGTCCAAAAAGTGATTTACGAGTGTCGCGTAAAATATATGAATACGCAGAGAACGTTATGATACGACATTCATATACCTATATAGTACGTAAGGCGTCGCTTGTAGGGGTTGCGAAACCTATCTATTGCTTTCCCTTTAAGAGTTTACAACGCCATCGCTTAGCGGAAGTGAAAACCTATTTCTTCTTGTTTAGTTTTCGTTCAAATGTTATTTATTTTCAATCCCGTAGGTAACTTGCCCGACAAGAACAGTTCTCAAACTAACTTGCATGTTCTAGGTTTTCCAACATGAAGATGGAATGCTTGGTGTATATGGTTTCATTCAGTTAACTAAAATGATGGGCCTGTACGTTTTTTGTTTCAGCCAAAATTCGTTCAAACCGGATACCATCGCTCATACAAAAAATCAACAGCTTATCTTGAGACAGTAAATATTATAAGCGTAATGTAGGATTCGGAGAAGGAGTGGGCACCGAAAATATTAAGATATCTAATGAACCGTATTTTTACCAAATGAATGTTATACTCTCCAAGAATGGTTTCAACTGGGGGATTTAAATAATCAGTAAATCGATTATTATTTGATCAAAGCCATTAAAAAGCAGGTCACACATGTAAAAGGCATGTCAAGATAAACCGCATGGTTACTCAAACTAGTTTCAAGGATGACCGGAAAATGATGTTTTTTTCTTATCTTGTCCCACACCCATGGACTCCCCCCAGCCCGACCCAGACGATCTATCGCAAATACCTATTATTCTGTTGACAATGATATTGTAAGTCTGATAAGACTGTTGAGATCTGTTTGTATAAAAATTCAATTATATCGACTCCCACGTCCATATAAGCTTAACCAAAATTAGATAAAACGCATCAGGTCTTGAGGTATCCTTTGGAGGGGAGTTTGAGGCGATCGCGACAAGGAACAGCACAATTCGCTGACATCCGATTATTTGTTGAGTCCGTTAACGCGGACAAGGCTTAGACAAATGGTATAGAATCATGTCCAGTTACTCACAAGCCGTCCTGAAAAAAGGATGTGAAAGACAAAAAGCAACTGCCCACGTGGACCATTAAAACAGAGTCTAGTTTGTCATCAGCTTCCGCTATTTTGACAGGTTGCTATGACCTTTGACCCCATCTTTCAAGTGGTTGTCTTGTCTACTTTTTAACATTCCGAGTCCTTGTCAACCCCCGAGATAACCTCAAACTGGCCTTCTGTACTTAAATTCAGTGTGGCTGTACTTGGGGTCCAGAAACTGTCCTGTTTCTAGTTTGATGTAACCAGAGAGTTATGTTTGCTCATCGTATAATCAAATAAGTAATTAAATCTAAATAATAAGAGAGATAACTATTTTGTCTCTGAAAATTCCGTCTACCGGAAAGTGCAGGGGTACCAAGCTATTGGGGGCAAAGGAGCGGAAATGAATTACGTAACAGAAGTGACAAAATTTGACTGGTACGTCAATATTATCAAAGATTTCAAAGCAACTTGGTTCAAGTGCGCTAAAGATTGATGACGATATGTGGTCTGTAAGTGTCGTAACTCCGATCGCAAATATTGGATGTCGACTCTTATGATTTCATTCAGAATTTTATGAGTTCAGTTTGGCTGCACTTGATTGTTATCAACTCAACTGGTGTTCGACTTAGGAATGATATCATAGTATAAAACGTTTATAATTTGAAAGCAGATGGAAACTGAAGAAAGTCTGTAAGAGACGCCTTCTTATGCCTAGCTAAAGTTGTCAATTCAGGGTATCCTCCCTTTAATGTATGTTCCTTATAACAGAGATATAGAATGACGTAGTAAGTCTTGCGTTTACCAACAAGTCGGGGCACGGCGAGAAACGTCGTATTGTGTTTCTCGTAGTTTTCGCCCACAACGACTAGGGGCAACAAGGCAAAGGCAAAGGCCAAAATCTGAACCACGACGCTAGAATGATGATACTTATGATGATGATGATGATGATAATGATGGTGGTGGTGGTGATGATGATAATGATGATGCCTTGACAGATACATGTATCATTATCTTCTGTGGCTCAGGAGGGGGGAGGATGAGAACAAGGTTTCTCCCCACTAACCAGCGCCGCCCGTTTTCCAAGTGACACAGCCCTCTCTCTGATAACGGAACGTGAATACATATGATTAGACTCCTAAATGACCATGACAATATCATGATTTTTACAGCTATCCATCTCAGCTGTAACCACCCGTTCGATGGCCCTGCCGGGGAAGTGGCCCATTCCTGGGTGACTGGTGACATCCACTTCGACGACGAGGAAGACTACAAGGTCGATGATGTCGATGGAGTCCAATTGCTGAAGGTGGCCGTCCACGAAATAGGACATGTGCTCGGTCTGAGTCACATCCTATCCAGGACGTATTCCATCATGTTCCCCGTCTACCCCTCGGGGAATAATAAGGACTTTGAGCTTGGTTGGGAAGACAGGAAGGAGGTTCAAAAATTCTACGGTGAGTTATGCTTGGCATTCTGTCCCCAAATAGCTCTCTTTCTTGACCCCATCGAATTGACGGAATGAACGGAATATGATGTAGTTCATCATTCGCCAAAGGTTTTCAAGTTTGAGGGAGTAGCAGCTAGAGATAATGCCGGCTACGTTTAAGGGAGCATAAGACCATGAGATTCAGGATGAGTAAGCTAAGATTATGCATTCTCTCAATGGGATGCAGCGATCATTTAAATGTACTTGTCGAATATTTTTGATAAACATATATTTGCCAGCTCGCGTTAGATAATTCCGGTATCATAATACATAGGGTATGTATACTCCTTGATAAGTTCAAACCACAGTGTAAAGATGGTGTAACGATTACTGTTTCTGTCCAGGCCAATGTGGAGGCAAGTTCAACACCATCTTTGACTGGGTAAGGAGAATGCCCGACTACAGTATGGTCTACAACACCTACTTCTTCCGCGATGGCAAGTACTGGATGTATGAGAATAGCGCCAACCGAACCCGCTATGGGGACCCGCTCAATGTCGTCAGCAACTGGAAAGGTGTCCCGGACAAACTTGACGGCTATGCGCACGTCTACATTGCCAGCTTCTTTGACCAACAAACTATCAGTAACCAGTATTTCTTCAGTGGTGAGTGTGATTTGTTAATGATAGATATATCCCCCGACCCCTCCCTGAACCAGCGACTAAAGTACTTAAAAAACTATCTGACCTTGTTGCAAGCAAGTCGGAGGCATAATTTACTTACTGCTAAAGGCATGAATGCAGTTCAAAATCCAAGTTCCCTGGAGGAAAATCCCAATAATATTCGATCCTTAAGGTTAAAACGTTGATGCAGTTGATTCAGACCCTTCCGTACAATGTATTTGTCCTTTTCAATATCAATATTTGAAATATTTCGTGTTGAATTAACGTCCTTGCGAAGATCACAGAGGAATAAGACACATTTTGTAACAATTTCAGGCGAACAATACTATTTATACAGCGCAGACTCCGATGGCGTGGAACAAGGTTGGCCCAAAAAGATAGCTGATGACTTCAAAGCGAAACCTGGACAAACCGAACGAATCCCTGACAACATCGATACGGTGTACTTCGATTACCGCGACCAAAATTACTACTTTTTCAAGGGAGAATGGGTAAGCATTGGTTACAGAGAGAAACTCGGGTGCAATAAAGAATCAATGGCACTGATGGAGTTGTCGACTTTTCAGAACAACGCCCTGGTGGTATCAGTTATGAGCGTTCACAGTAAACGCAGTAAAATTCCTTAAGCCTCTTATTTCTTCATATCATACAAAATACATGTACTGTACATAGTGTAAGATGTACTTCTACACCTCTTGATTCGTGAAAAATATATTTTAACGCGAAGCAAAATCTATTATGTGGAACCATGAAGAAAACTTGAGCCTTTAGGTTTTTCGCTGAGAAGAAAAAAGTGATGGATGTAAATGTACACGCACAATTATGAAAATGAGCTGGCGACAGCTGCTCATGTAGTGCATGTGCAGTGATGTAATTTCGGAACTTCAGCTTTCTCACGTTTAAGCAATTGTGTAGCTCTACCGAAATGTCAATTACTGCCGTGCTAAATCATTATAGTGATTTGTCACTCAAATTTTCTATAAGTTCTATGTCATGTCTGTGTTCGAACTTCGCTTTTAAAGTCCTATGCCTTTCGTTAAAAATTTTGAATTAGTAATTTTCAGCATTGCCTTTCTGTAGACAAAGATACAGATACTATAAAAACCAATTTTCAAGAAATTTGTATTCATAATAACTGCACTACGACATTGCGTATTAGTGGGTTTCTATCTAACTGGACCACAAGTAATTAAGAACGGTGTACCCCTTTAAGAATGGAAAGCACAACGCTATGAAAATCCTTGCCATGCTCTCAGTGGGATACATGTAGAGGCAGAGTGCATGATGTATTCATGACCGAGATTCGTGAACGCCATGCCAAGCAAACGTAGGCCATTCGTTGAGTGCGGTATCCATCCAGTTATGCAATAGTGACCCTCATTTTACATGTTTTACCGTCGATTTCCATTCTGGTCACAGCAAATCGGGCTTAAATACAAAAGGACATGATCAGGATGTCTTTTTACGTAATACTTTGAGAGCAGTTGCACACAGAGTTCTTCTTTGATATGTCAGATATCGCTTTTACACATCATTGCTAATACAATTCTTGTTATACATGTATTTCACAAGGTTTATTTTTTAGCCCTCGCCCCTTTTGTTCAAAATAATTTTTGTCACTATTACGTGGCATTAAGTCTAAGAGCTTATTATTTTGAGGGAGATAACGCTAAGTTAAGCTAACGCCAGCGTCAGTGACAAACTATGATTGAACAACCATCCCTAGAATTTTCTTGTAAAAGGATATATGTATTATGACGCCCTGTACTCTTAAATTTGTCGTTGACCTCACATTGTTTATATCTTATTTTTAAGGTGTATGTCTACAAACCATTTAGTGATGGCTGTTGTGAACGGAAGACCAAGATCCAAACTGAGTTTCCGGGGCTGACGACGGGGGACACGCTTCCGAGCAACCTCGATGCTGTCTACTTCTCTTTCAAAGACGCCTCGGTGTACTTTGTGAAAGACGGTGATTTGTGGATAAACAAGTTATACAGCTTCAGCGGAAGCATGAAAAACGGCATCAAGAAAGTTGGCAAATGGTGGGAGAAGTGGTTCGATATATGCGAAGTTGAGTGAAAGCACACGACAAATGCTGCTGGCGTTTTATTCACATATTGATGACGTCGTTGAAAAGTGTTGCAATGACCGGAAATCAATCACATGATTTGGACGACGACGTTTCGATGTCGCTCCTTTTCTTATGTCGGACGTTTCAAAGAGCTAAGTGCAGTTCAGTTTAAGTCGGCCTCGTTCGGAGGAAGTTTGTGCTTGTCTCTGATTGGACCGTTCTGATGATGTAGCTACTCTGACGATATTTAAACCGGTGTTCTTTCCCTATGAAGTGGCGACGGATTGACCAGGTCAGATGGACAAAAGCGACATTTTTGAGTCAGATTATTTTATTTTTCTACTAGGCGCGCAGGATTTGTAGAATGAGGGGAGAATATGGAGCCTATTCAGTAGTTGGCAGGTCCAATACTTCAATTGGTTCAGCGGATGAACCAAATTGTCTTGAGTATCTTAATCCTGTGCTTCTGAAATGAAGGGACGATCGTTTTACCAAGAAACAGGAACAATGGCTGGATTTCAAAATTTGTGACGTTGCACTCACGTGATCTGTGACAGCGCGATCACGTGATCGGAAATGTCCTGCTTTGTTTGGGACTCCATTTGCAATGGTTGCTGGCAATCAGAAATGATGAGTTCATTTCACTGAAAGATATTTGGAACTTAGAAAAATGACGCTGGATTCTTCTTGTGATAAACCTGCTGAGTTGGAACAATGACACTTGTGTTAAAGGCTTTATTAGGTATTAAAGCTTAGTGAAGCGAATTGAGCACCAGACTTTGGCATTTATGCATGATGACTGACCCGCACAAAAAAATGTACAAAAATTATGTGGATATTTGGCGCGCTGTATTGGATCCGTCGCCAAATTGTTAGAATATGTTATGTCTGATCATGTGTAATTGTATATAACATCACAAACGGAAATCTCATCGAGCTAGTAAAGCCAGCCGCACATTATCAAATTTTTCATTTACTTTTCTCAGTGAGAATACGGAATCAGGGCATTGGGCTTGAATAAGACCTGAATCTGCATGCTTAGAAAATTAGGCGAAGAAGGTGGTCTTGTGCGGCGAGTAATAGGGTTGTGTGTGAATTTATTGGTATTGTTCTTATATATATTATGATCATACTGCTCTACGTGTGGTCTAACTTTATTTTATAATACTTTACATGGAGATGAATTTCAAGAACAGTGTATCACTTCATGTCCTTCATCACATAGAGATATGAATCTTTTATTTCAAAACCGCGTTCATTCAGTGTGTATACCAACTGGATATACCCCCCATTGTCTTTTACATTTTTTTAGACAATGTGTCAATTGATCATGGACCTCAATGCATGCAAAACACCATCGAAGTTTTCATCAAAGGTTAATGAATGCATGCGGAATACCATCAACGTTTTCATCAAAGGTTTCTAAAATGCTGATTCAAGGCCAGTGGCTTGAAACTATTGGCCCACACGTAAAGGTTTTTATGGTGTCGCGGCAAATGTTAAAGTCAGAAATCACGAACTATTCATTAATAAGCATAATTTATTTCAATATCACTGAGGACTGGTTAAAATTCTTAATCTTGTGTTTTGCGGAGGTCTCGACCATTTTCAAATGCATCAATGAATTTGAATCTCATATTTAATCGCCCTTCAGCAATCAGTTTCTGTTAGAAAAGACGAATTTTTCAAAGAATACGAATTTTTCAAAGACTTCATAAAACAAATTTATATCAAAAAGGGAAATATTTTCAAAAAGTACAAATTCATTGAAAGAAAATAAAAAAGTTAACTCCTCAGATGAGAAGTTTTATCAGTCTCTCTTTGGTCTCAGCGAAAGCATTTCTAAACGCATATCACCATTCATTCATGATTAAAACAGTTTCGAGCTTGAGTTGGATCCAGTTGTAGTTTGAGTTCGATCCAGGTGGATCAAAGTCGAACTCGGATGCAAATCTCCACCAAGGCTTATATCACGTCAAAGATTGATGAAAAGTGAAAACCAGGGTAATCACGATGGGCGTGACTTCGGAATGAAATAGAACTGTCGGTTCGCTAGTACACGAAATTCTTTTAAGTTTGTCATTGTGTCAATAAAAAAATGTATACCTTTTTTGTAAACGGTGACAGTATTTCTTCGTGACAAGAGAGAGTTGGCCCATTATTCGCCGTCACCTTTTCTCATCTTGTGATGTCATTACGCAGAAGGTCATCAACAGACCAATGTATAAGCGTGGTGATGAAAATGGGTCTGCTGATTACCTTGTCCAGATGTCTGTATCTCCCGACAAGAGATAGCAAACAGGGCCATATTCTGGAGGAAAGATCCTGCATACCGAAGCCCCCTCCCCTCCTTTGCATCAGCGTCATTTTCTAGCGAAATCGTGGTCAATGCAGATAGCTTCTCAATGACAAGGTCAAGATCATGGCATGATATGAACGGGTGTCCCAAAAAACCATAAGGGCGGACCAAGTTGGGATTTTATCTCGTTTACTCCACATAGGCATTTGTTTTATTCGTTGAAAAACCTTGTACATATTGTACAGATACGTCAGTGTGCTACACAATTACCTACATGTAACATAAACCAACAAAGAATGTGGTAAAATTAATTTTCCAGTATTCTGCATCTAATTTATAAATAATTTTAACTTTCACTGCATTTGACCTCAGTCGTAGATTCGATGCTCTTAAAATTGTAAAGATTCGTCGTTATATTTATTCGTGATTTCGTTTTAATTAGAATTAGAATTTTAGCATTTCTTTCAAGTGTATTTGAGTTTAAAAGTCCATCGTCATGTGTGTCGTCTGCTTGACATTGATTATGCAAATCTATGCAAATTTATGTAAATACAAAAAATATACGTATCACGTTTGCATCTACATGTAGTTGCCATTCTCTTTGACATGCATAGTTGTGAAAGAATAACGACAGATTATAGTGATAAAAGTATAACGTATTTCAAAATTTGGTAAACATATATAGCTGTCAATCTTATCGATTATTACGTAACATCTCTTCTTCATTCATCTACACCTACGTCCAAGGGCGATGCTAATCGCATATGCAAATAATTATTCATCACAGCATGTACATTTTAACATCTCGTACTACTCTTCTCAAATAGAAAAATAAACAACCATCTTCTGAAATAAATAATAAAACGTGATTATGTTAATTGAACCAAATTTGGAAGGAAATTAGACTACTAGTAGACAAAATAGTGAGAAGTTGATAACGAATGATTGGCGCATGTAAAATAAACAGTATAAGTCATGAATATTCATTGTTTGATACGTTTTATGAGTGTTCATGGTCGAGCAGACGACGTTTTTAATTCGTTTTATTGTTTTAGTCTTCCTACTTCCATGCTGTTGATTTTGTCTTTCTATAAAGGTCAGATAACATATTATCGCCACACCGTGCGAATCATCGTCATTCACATCAAAATTCATTCTCAATGAAATTTTAGCGATGGTACATACGCACGACGTACAAACGACGTGACGAAAATGTGTCATCTGGCGCTATCCTGTCAGGATACTGTCAGACTGTTGTTGGTTTGGTTGGGTTGTTAGCACAATATATTCAAAATGGCGGCTCTAGTACCATTCTGAATGACGAGTATGGTGCCAAGGTTGGCACCAACTCTAAACGAGCCGATACACACAATAAGTAAGCACAGATTTGTACTTTGTTTATGGGGTCATGTGATCTCCGCCGCAAAAAAGCTGACCAAAGATATGAGAAGCTTCTTCCGGTTTAGTTAGAGCATTGATGGTTTTAGTCTTCACGAAAGGGTCTTCTAATGTACGACAGCTTCTTCTACATTAACGCCAAGTGTTTCTTCATACCATGGTCTTATTTGTAGACGAAACACACAACAAAAGCGCCGGAAAACAATACCTAGAATCTCAATTGTTATGGTGTTGGCGGCTCTTTGACATAAGGTTTAATCTCAAGGGCTCCATTTTAAGAGATCAGCAAGACTGCCCATTTCTCTACATCAACCTTACTCATTTATAGAATGTTTCTTGTGCTGCCACTTGAATTCCTCAATTTTTCTCCACCTCCTCAATTTATTCTCTCACAACCGTTATATAGTCGATTGCGGAGATTTCTCCCACGCATTAACAAAACACTATACCATGACCATTTCCCATCCATATGTCTTTGGCATTGAAAAATCACATTACTAAGTAGCATATTAGGTGTGCGTAGTGAATTCTGCATAATTTTAAAATGCTATAGCTGTCTCTGGCGGTATTTTTATACCCTGATGTCAGTATGCAATGTTTGTATAATTGCTTTGACGTCATTGTTATAGAACTTAATGTTAGAAACTTTTGGAAGAAGAGGGCGAAATGCAATTGCTGCAGACAAAAAGCAGTAACACTGGTGAGCCAGGCGCCCTGTAATACTCTCATTTCGCTTTTACAAGGTCACTAGCAGGTGTTAATATCTGGCCTCTAGCATTGTTGTTCTACATAAAAAATATTGGTCGGTGCTGGGCTTGGCGCTGATAAGAAATGACCCAATCTGGTTGTAGAGGCTGTGCCGTACAAAACTTTTTAAAGGCTGTTAATACTTAAAGATAACTGACCTTATAAACGCGAATATAGAGTAATGGCTATTACGAATTTACCAGATAAGAAGAAAAGGAGACGCGGTTACATATCTTCACAACTTTTCGCTCATGCTATTTTCCTTGAATTGGTTCGCTTTCAAAACCACGGCGCTCTTATGGCAAATGATCCTTTAAACCTTTCAATTCTGTCCTTCTTCGGAAGAATCCGGTAGTTGGGAACAAAGTCACTCATGAAGGTGTCTTACAGGGAGAATTCGTAGCTGATAAGTTGTCCTTCCTTCAATACGCCAGCCTGATAGTTATTTCAGAAATCCAAGGCTTGTACTTTCGAACATACCAAAAACAGCTTGATAATGGGTTTTTACATATGATGTTGAAAATCATCTATTTGAACGTAACTGTGACATCTTTTCAACCGATTATGGACAAGGTGGCAATAAGGTTGTTGAAGTTGTTGAAAAAAGTAATCTACAATGTTCCTGAAACTCTTTTACCGATGAATATATCGCCAAAATCGGTATATATGAATGTTTTGCAGCGAATGAAACCCTTTCGCTTGGAATAGATATGAAGAAATGATCTTACAGAATGTTTTTATCTGATACATGTTTATTGCATAAACTTGATAGCTGATTCTGAGGGATGGACATCATCTCAGCTGCTAATTATCAATAAGATGGAATGCTCCTTATCACGGATACGGCAAATGTCGAATTCGGCAAGTGTCGGATACGACAAATGTTGGATACGGCAAATGTATTTTTTCCGTAAACATGAGAAGGGGCCGTGTTGCGCGCTATTGTGTTGTTGGATACGGTGCGTGATATGAGACAACTTAAATGTAAGAGACGTTTGTATGAAAGTATCTTAGAATTTAGTTGTCTTGTTGTCACATGACCGGACAAGAAATATGTAAAGGTATAATGATACCAAATAGAATTTTTGATTCGGTATGTGTGGAATCTTACTGTTGTAATAACGAATCAAAACAACTCAATGCAGTTTGACAGATTAATTTTTAATGGGAGAGAGGGGTGAAAAGTAATTGGAAGTGATGCTCGACGTGAATACGTCACGGAAGAGATTGGTGTTTAGTAATTTTTTAAAAACTTCTCGATTAAGATAGAATTTGTCGGATCCTGCAGTATATACATACCATGGGTATAATTACAGCAGACCATTACCTTTGCATATTATATTGTCGACACTGTATTGGCCCGTATGCGACACCAGTCTTCACAATTGTCCAATATGTTACGTGACAGTGTGTATTGCTCAGTACTACAATGTAGCTGCGTGCATGGTTCAATGCATTTCAACGCAACTACACGTATGTGCATGACACATTGCGTAATGACTGTGTGAATTGTTTGGTACGTTGATATACATGTTCGTAGTGTTCAGTGTATATCGTACGTGACAATGTCCACGTGTGTTTATGTACAATGTGAATGCTGGATGTGTTGCATGCGCTCAATACAGTGGGTGTATTTATTGTACAGTAAATGTAGTACAGTTCATGAGTCACGTCTTTATTTCCTGACAAAAAGGCAGTGTGAGTTCGTGGTATCCATACTAGGTGATAATATATGTATATACGCAAACTCGTATCCCTTGCCTAGCATATTATTTATACTATCTTTTCTACGTCTTGTACAGGCTCAATCAAAGCACTCTTCATTCTGCAATAAAACGAATAGTTTGTTCAGTGAAATAACTCTTAGTTTGTCAAATCATTCCATGTGAACGTCCATCGACAATTCCACACTGCGTTAGATTATGTTTTTGTAGACAGTTATCCTGCAAAAACCATTACCTTTGAAAAAGACTCGGACAAATAACCTCAATAACACTATTTTCTCCAAATCCTGAAATTGACAGAAAACAAACTTTTGGGGGACACTGAAACAGAAATGTACAACGACACATGAAAAATAACAAGGCACTCGAGGAGAAACTCGGAGAACGGGGACTTCTGTGACAGAAATAAGGATCACGTTTTGAACAATTAGTCCTCCAGGTGAGTTGTTTAATTTGTACAACCTTAATAAAGTATGGTTCAAAGGTACGTTTGGCTTTTTTGTTCCTCATAACGCATCTGCTAAGACTAGCCACCCTACGTTCGACAGTCAACGCAACATCACGCTGGGGAAATATCTGAATGAGGTTCTCGTGTGACGTCATTTCCGCGTGCGCATTGGACACGATGGCCACCAGATAATTGACCAAAAGAATTGTTATGACAAAGGAAGAACGCGGGCAGAATGTGGACCATCATTCATTTGTCAAACTTCTGGATTTGTATAACCCTTATCAAGTCCGGCTTCAGAGTTCCCTTAGCCTTTCTTTTCCTCAGACAACATGCAAGAAAAATGGCCATTCTGCTCTCAACGGTCAGCGCAACATCAAGCTGGTGTAACTTCTGGATTAGATTCTCATGTGACGACATCTCTGCGTGCGTATTGGACATGATGGCCACGAGGAAGTTGACCAACAGGATTGTTATGACTAAAATAAAGACCAGGTGTAAAATATGGATTTGGGTTTGGTAGCCGAAGTCGTAGTCATCCAGCGACATCGTGTTTAACATAAGCAGGAACGTAGAATACAAACCAGAGAAGACAGTCTTAAACTTCTCCTTCGTGCAGTCGATGCTCAGCACATCAGTGAAAGTGTATGAAAATGAAATGAATATGATGCTGAAAATTATTCCGAATTCGACCATCTTGGAAATCATGCGCTGGAAACCAATGATGAATTTCCCGATCCCAGGTAAAAGCTGGATGAAGTAAAAGGTGGTCCATATCAATAGAGGTTGTCTAAACATGTAACTTGACACGTATATGTGATACAAAATATCACTGTTAATTGCCATGAGCATTCCAGTAGCGACCTGCAAGAGATACAGACCGCTACTAAGAAAATGACAGGCCCGGTAGAATGTGTTGCTGACGATCCTTGGACCTGAGGTTGGAATCGCCGTCAGTGATTTTCGTCTAGATCTCGACCGCACGAGATAGGAAAAGGCATCACGTACGTCAAATATGACGGTGAAAAAAGCGTACATGCCGGTCACAGTCAGCAGTATTGTATCGAACTGAATGGCTATTATCGCTGCATTGCGCAAGTGTTCGTATACGAACTCCAGTGAGCATGTGAGCTCCGTTATGTTCTGGTTCAAAAAGAAGCTATATACAGTCTTGTTCATCATAATATTAATCCCTCCAGTCATGTCACCGGTGTACCTTACAATCGTGGTATGGTAAACACCATGTCTCAGTCTTGTTCCTAACTGAATTATAATCGCGATGTTTAACAGCCGCAACAGACACCAAACCAGCAGAAATGGAGTGTTGTTACGAATAGTTCGCTGAATCCATTCCTTAACCACGACATTTCCCGCGAGATTACACCCACTGAGGCATTTCATTTGATCACACGTGGTCTCCTGTATGTGATGCAGGGGTGATCGGTCAACCCGGTCTCCTCCAGACATTCGGCTATACTCAGACAGATCGTATGTGACCTGGCAGAACGGATTAAGGCCAAACGTAACTATTGGAGCATCTTCAAATTTGTATACGCCGTCTGTTTCTAGTATTTCTTTGAAAAGTTCGAACTGTGCAAGTTTTGAGGCGAGTTCTAACGGGCGCAACTTCTGGTCATTCTCTCCTTGTAATAGCTCCTTTCGCAGAGTTTCATCGGGGAATATCATCATAATCCTCCTGTACATCTGTCTGTATACATGATCTTCCTTTAATCCAAGACGACCTCCCCAAATCAATGCATGGATGAGGTTACTGTTACAAACGTCCTTGACCTCAACAACAACATCCGGGTATTCCTGACACAAGTAGCCCACAATTTCAGTTGCACCAAACATGGCGGCATATGTCGGAAGCTTCGTAAAAGAGCAGAATTTGACCATATTTCGATCCTTCAATTTAGCATCAGCAACTGCATTGCTATGAAAGACATCTGGGATGGAATCGACACTTCTTGCGTTTAAGCATGTTGACATGGTTTTTGGATACTGCTTTAGAAACTCCTTGAGGAGATGGACGTCATCATTAAGTACCGCAGCTATGAAGAAGTTGGGTTTCGATACGACCATTTTGGTTCTCGTTATATCGTGCTGTTGTCTTTGGTTAATGAAAATGTAGAGAAATAAATTTCAGTATTATCCTATTATATGTACAGCCTCTCAATGTTTCTTCTCCCTTAGAACTTAAGGGAAGATTCCGGATGTGTTTGAGTCGCAGTTGTGGTCCTCAATGATTTCACATATAGTTGCTCACGGAGCGAGTTATCGGCTTTTTATGACGAAAAACTCTTTGCAAAATTCACTTTACACCATATTGGCCAATGACACTAAGCCGTGTCCATTCAGCTTGTATGTGAACATGTCCAGTTGATGTAACTAAAAGCATTGATAATATTGTATTTCCGATGTGACAATTAGAATTGTGCTAGCGTGGTTGTAGTGTTTGACTGTCCCACGATACTGAAACATACAATTATGTAAGACCTTACCTTATGTCAATTGTATAAACGGCCACATCCCTTGTAAAAAAGTTCATGTTTAGTTTCACCGACACCAGACATTCTACACGTTAGATGGTCTAATTCGAGAAGAGATTGGATGACGTACATAGTCCTTCATCCTCGAAAATTAAGAGTCAGTCGTATCCTCCTCCCCTGGCACTCGTTACTGTTGTGATATCAGTAAACCGCCGGCCAAGCAGCTGGAGGTTGTGCCGAGTGTTGGCCTGAGCTTCAGGATAATAGTCCTTCTGATGTTATTCGTCCCATCCACGTCGCCACCAGATGACGTTCGTGACGATGTCGTACTGGTATCAGTGAATTGGCTATTAAAAATACATAGTTCTCCTATTAAAACATAATCGTACTATAGATTCCTGGGTAAACTCCAGACTCCCTAAAATCCTCCCTCTAAACTTCTGGACGGACTTCTGGAGAACCAATTTTTGCGCAAACCCAAATTTTTTGCGTTAAAATCTACGTATTTGGCGCCAAAATTAGTATGTGTCATCATGAATACATAATGCCGTCCGGAGAATCTGCATCCAGAAATTCTATAAGGAAATTATTGTCTTCGTGAGTCCGTTGGTCTGGACAAGTGTGCTTATATCTCCGCTCAAAAGAAACGAGAAGCACTTGTCGACTTCTACAAATCGCCTTCGTCTTCGTCTTTGTCGTCGTCATCATTGTTTTAGTCAGAAGCTCATTCTAGAAATTTTAATACACAGCGACAAGATTTTATTGTTGTTATTATTTGTTAAAAGTTCAATACAATCAATATACAAAATACACATCTTTCTTCTCAGCTGCTACTCCCCAGTAAGTACATATGATTGCACTCTCTAAAGCCTGATGACTCATTCATCATCCGTAATTTCATCCATCCACTCCCAAGCTTTCTTCTCAATTTCTTCTGGCAATTGTTCATCCCATTCCACGCCACACATCTATACATCATGCATGATGTTAAGAGCTGTTTATATACATTTATTTACAGTATCCTACGGTATACATGATACATTTACATAGCATGTGTAGTTACTTCAATCCAAACAAGTAGGTTTTTTAACATCGTAAACCATCCTTCTAGTCATAAATGAATAAAGTAACTGTACAAAACTTTCCAAAGAATACCGCGAAAATTTACAAAAACATACAGTTGGTGTCGAGCCAAGGGCTGTCTGCTGTAAACCGACAGATTTTCGCGCCTTTCTACAAGTATTTTTGCGATTCGCGATACTAATGGCGGATAAAAAAAGATCGTTCTCACGGCTTTTATTTTGGCGGGTTAAAAAATGTCTTTCAGTTTTTCCAATCAAAAAGTACATGTAGTTTCTCGCAATTATTTTTGTCAATCTACTACGCGAGAATTCGGCGATTAACAGTACAATGTACATGTAATTCAGTCCGTATTCCCGTTGTAATGATCTTGTTTGTACAGGTTCATACGGGCCGCGTTGTTCTTCCGGGTCTGAACTACCTTGACCGTGAAATAGAGTTGGAAGACCCCACAGACAAAGATGGCAGCCGTTACAACAATCACACTTATTGCTATGCCCAGATACAGGTCGCTGTCATACACCTTTCCCCAATTCCCCGTGCTGCCCACGTCCCAGCGGGGTAAAAAGAGAGTCCACATCGTGTATCCAAAGACGAAACCGGCATCAAGGGTGCTGAAAATCGGCCAGAGCAGTGCCGACCATGACCATTGGTTTTCGTCCATGCAGGATCTTATGCCATAGATGGCTGTCAAAATGAATACCACGCTGTGCCATACGCAGTACGCTGATTTCAAGAAGCAGAGCTCTCCGAAATTGATCCCACTCTGGAGGTTCTTGTCGACCTTTATGATCAAGGTCTGCCCCATGCCTAGGAAGCAGAGCACGACACCCAGTACTGCTACCACAATGCACACACGGATGCACTTCTTCGCGGCGTCACTGTTCGCTCTCTTCATCTGGGTAGCGTTACCGTTGAGGACATTCCGGGCATCACCACGACCTTTCTTCAGAGTGGTTATGACCTGGATAGCAAGGTTCATCGCGGAAAGGACTATGACCACGAAAGCGACCAGAAGGCAGATAGTGGTTGCAAAGTAGGCAGGGTCTTCCTCCATTTGTTGTACTTCAATCGACATTCTCTTCTGACGGTGATGAAAGAAGAATCGCCTAATAATTATACGGATATTCCAGTTGTCAGTTCCGTTCACTTGGAGCCAATGCAGCCAGATCTTGAATCCCATCCTGCTGCGAGGCAAGTCGGGAGGAATGGTGGGTAGGTCCGGGTCCTCCTCTGGTGGGATTTCGTAGTCTGGCCAGTAAGTGTCGTACGACTGATACAAGAAGAGGGACCGCAGTGCGTGGACCAGGGCGACAAGAGCAAAGAAGACGGTGAAGCAGGCAAGAACTGCTGTCGCAATGAGCTTCCCTCGCGACCTCTGCCTGCACGACGCCAGGCCAACGGCGCCAGTGATGATGAAGAACGCACCAGTCCAGATGGGGTAACCTGTGGCGAAATGGTACAAGTCCTCATCCTGCATTAGTCCTAAGGCCAAGATGAGATGTCCGATACCAAGGAACACAGCTAAGCTGCTGAAGAGGACGAGTGTGATGGAAGTGTGGAAGACCTCCTTTGACGGTAAGGTCGTGTAGTCACCTCGGACGGGCACAGCGTATCCTGCCGTAGCGATGGCGAGAACTCTGTCTTTGTTCCCCGTTCCAGAGGGTTTCTCCGTATTCGGGTTCGAAACTCCCCAAGTCATCTTGGAAGTTACTCAGCCTGCAACAAAAAATCATCAGTGAATAAACTTTTCTGTCTTGAAGGAGAAACCTGCAATGCAGATACATGTATATAAATATCTTGCCACAACGACGGACCAAAACAGCCCTGTCCGTGCCATCACCTAAGTTTTGAAGAACAAAATCTATATGCCAACTATATAGATGTCACCACTGCAAGAAATATCTGTCGTGGGCACATGTTCTAAAAAATCTGGCTTCTAGTCCTCGATATCAACGCTGCAGGAAATGTCATGACAAAGTTTTTGTTGCTTTGTTTTGTTTTGGTTTTTTACATATCCAGTCCTCACATCTCACCACTGCAAAAACTATCAAAAGTAGGTCACTAACATTATATGAAAACCGTACAACTATGCACGTCTCAAAGCCTCCGTGCATATCAGTCGCGTGACGAAGTCAATAGAATATGGCCGACAACAATTTTCGAAGAGCAGTTGGTCGTGTCAGCTAAATTCCTGAACTGATTATCATATGCTTTCCCCACAATGCTGATATCTATTAATCCATGATATTGTGTTATAATTGATGAGTGGTGTAAAAAAGGACACGGGTTTCGTTTAAATCAGCCAGATTTGAAAGAGTACAGTGTATTGCTGTTGAAGAAGTGTGAAATTGATTTTTTTTAAATAAGGCACAGGTTTTTAAATGTTTCAGGGACTATTATACAGTTGCTCCATAAGTGAAACGCGTTATGTACTATACACAAAAAGAAGACGCTTACCTCGATTCGACTAAATGAATAACAACCTTGATGTTATCGTTCCTCGAGAAATACTGGAATACTCTGACTCTATCCTCTTGGCAAGTCGAGTTCACGGTAATTTTGCTCTGGTCGCCTAGATAAATACCCCGATGTTATGTATCCCATGATTTGGAAGGAAGCCATGTAGTGTCCCCAAGTAAAACCATAAATCGTTTCTATTTGGTCGATTTTTGCATGTGAATATGCTTTTATTGTGATTGATATTCAAAGATTACAAATTGATAGCGAACCGAAAAATATCAATATATTCTCGCGCAATTATTAAAAAGCTGGCTTCACATAAACTTTAACTGACAGTGATACTACTAAAGCGATGTATTGAGCGAGATTTGACTGGTGATAGGTAGCAAGCACAGTATATCCATCCAAGCAAAACGATTTTACAATCAACCTGACATGACTTTGAAACGATCTTATAAACAACCTTACAAGAATCTGGAACAGGAACACAGTGGCACGACGTGTGACGTATGGAATGTTAATGTAAAAGTACATTGAATACATGTATCACAAAGATAACCCAGACTTCTTCTTCTTTAATAGAGCATGTCTCTGTCCACGTGGTAGCTAGCTGATTCGTTTAATATAAACTTCGATTTCGAAATTAATCTATACTCACTTTTATTAGATCGTTGCTGAGTCACACTAGAAGTAACACAGCCCAGTCCTATTTCTTTAATGACTTGTTAAATAAATGACGAAAGCAACAACATTTCCTGATTCATTTCTGCAAAATACCTTAGGTTGTTCCATATTTGTGTTGACCGACAAAATAAAAAGGATTTACTCAAAAACTTTAACTTTTAAGGATAGTGGTCTCGTTCCTTCCCGCTCTTATTGCTAATGTAACAGAGTGACTTTTCAATGGTGTTCAAACTTGGCAACGAAACTCCACCTGTCTTAGTGCCATCTTTCTGTAAACGAATGTTCTTAGTCCTACTATTTCGTCACCGACGATTAGGTCATTTTCCTCTGTCACGCCGACGGCAACAGGTCGCTTCACACCTTCTTTTCCTCCAACGACTATTCCCTTGGCGACCCCATCAATCCCGTACAGGAGAACATGGTGTCCGTCAGCAACCAGGACGTCCCCATCACGGTCAAAGCAGGCATCGTTTACTCTGAATTTGTCCCCTCCGTCCAAGGTCGCAAAGGTTGATGACTTCTTCGATATGAAAATGATGCTCCGCGGAAATTGTCCTACAGCCAATTGCAGACCAATGCTGCTTTTTCTAACTGCCAAGCAGTGAGGAAGCAAGGCATTACCAATGCGGCAGTATTCCATCGCTAGCGAAAAGACGAACGGAGACTTGTCCGGAGAGGCCGAAAAATCGTACTTAAAATCCTGGTAACAAATCACCCCTCTTCCAGCACTGGTATTTGGATCGAAGCACGCAAAATACAAAGTTTCACCAACACACGCCAGAGAACAAATCTCGTACTTCCCACTCGGTCCACAGCTTTTCGAAAGTGGAATATTCCTTCCAGAGTTTGTCACAAGCGTGAGTTTGCTCTGTTCCCTCAACAGCATGATGAAACCATGTCCGAGATTGGCTAACCCAGTCAGTTTGTTAATGGGAAAGGCGACATCATCTCGGTACTTCATCACATCACGGCTGCTGCGAACTAACGTTACTGTGTTCTTAGCCTTGTCAGTTAGGGCAACGCGACCGCGACCGAGATCGGCGATTTTCGGCGATTTTAGCACAAAGTCATCTGACGGTTTGTGTCCTTTTGCTCTTTGAGTTCTTTTGGTCTCTCCCTGTCCTTGGTTCAAATCGTGTTCGTGAAGTAAAAACGTCTCCCGGTTTACCCTCGTAGTGTGTCCTAACGTCTCCGGCACAATGCCCTCGAGAAATTCCAAGTTTTGCTGAAACTCGCAACTTTCGCCCAGAATTCTCTTCAACGAAGCACGCTCAGCTGGCACATGAAGGGAATCGAATAACTCGCGGTTGCTCGACAGGTGCTTCTGAACGACAACATTTTGATTCAGCAGAACGTCCCTATCTTTGACATCCACATCGAGTATCTTACGGACAGATGCCCCGAACGTCCATACCTCAAGTTCAGCCGTCTCTAACTCACTCTCATATTCCTCTATCTCAGACAAACATCGTTGCCTCTCCTTCTCGATCTCGTCCCTGATGTTTTGTTTCGACTTTTCAATCTTAGCACAGAGTTCTGCTGCGTACACTTCCACATCAGAATCCATCTTTTCAAACTGTCTCAGTTTGTCTTCCTTTTTCATGTATATACTTCGTTTCTTCGATTCAATCTTATTGTGCAAGAGTGTCAGTTTGTCCGTGTCGGCGTTCGTCTTGTTTTTTATGTCATTGACAGCCAGTCGTAGCTCTTCAACGGGGTGTCCGGCATGTGTAGAGGAATCTAGAAGGCACAGGCCACACGCCAGTCGCTTACAGCGCAGGCAGAAGTGTGTCTGCTCCACGCCACTGTGCTGAGCACAGCCAGTAAACTCACTGATTTGTCGGAGAAACAAATTAGGACCAATCTCCTTTTCCCCCATTTTGACAGCAAGGCTGATGACTCTGCAGTCTTTAGAGTCCTCGTTGATGGTCCCCATCAAGCGATGATACCTCTGTTTGCATTCCTTACAAATATACTTATCACAAACCATGCACCAATACTCAGCATCCGGCGAAACAGAATCGTGCCCTTCGTCTGTTTCGCATTGTTTGGACCGCATTGCATCTTCCACCAACCCGAAATTGCGAAATATTGGCATGTTCTTAGCTTTGTCCTCGTCCACTTTGAACACTCTGGTCTGACACATACGACAGCCAAACATCGGATGTTTACTTCCATTCTGCTTGATCTCTGAAACCGATCCTTCAAGGTCACAATCCTCTAACCTCAGCCCGTCTCCTTGGTCAACAGGGATCCGTGGTGCCTCTGCTAATTCCTCGTTTGCAACACTGGTCAGGGATTCGGAGCAAGTTTGTTCAACGACATCAATATTGTCTGCAATGATATCAATGTTGCACCAATCCTCATAGTTCTGCAGTACACACAACGTCGGCTTTCTTCGCTTGGTCCCATCTGCTTCTCGATTATGATCGTTTTCGACTTCATCTGGGTAGTGTTCGGCCTGTTCGTCGTGGCACTCCTTGCAGATATAATGGCCGCATGCTTCTAACTTCCGGTATGGCTCCGCCATCAAGTCGAAGCAGCAGCCACACTTTTCCAGCCCACATCGGAAACCAGTCATGGTGCGTTCTGAAAATTTAAACCGACTCATTCATTTTCAGACTCAAAGCGCATACTCTTAACAATTGAAAGAATTGTTAAAGGAATTGGCTCAGACGTTGATGACGCCAGATACCACCTTCGTGCCTCGCTGTTCGTACGGATTGCGAAACGTGTCTATTGTCAGGTCAACATGCACGAACGGTAACCCCGCCTTCCATATCCTTAATTGAACATCAACACGTACATGTCCATGCAGTGACCGAAGTCGTGCCTTACAGTGCATATCAGAAACCGTACATGTAGTCTGGTCATGATGTCTCCGGCTATGACTAAACGAAACTTGGGTAAAATGAAGCAGCAATGACATTTTTCTAAGTATTGATAGGCGTACTTACATTTCTAATGTTCTCCCAAAGGAATGCGGAACAAAGCCTCAGAGGGCCATAAGAGAGGAGGGCTACCGATCGGTGATTTTAATAGAATTTTGACAAGTATATTTCATCATGTCCTCTCAATCTATGAATGCAATTGTTTCAATCATATCTAACATGGCTTAAAATGGGACAAGCTGAATTATAGATGACCTGTAAATGTCACGAGGTGAAATCTGGGGAAAGCCAAGGCAAACATTACACATATATAGTCGTATTGTCCACTCAGGTCATTTGCATTGCATTTGACACAATAGTTATCGTTTTATCAGCAATTAAATATTCGCCAATCTTATTCCTTTCGTTTTGTGTGCATTTCAAACCCAGGGAATGTTCTGTATTTTTACTCATATTACATACATCAAAAAAGTTTACCACCTTTAATTAACAGTTGATCAATGTCATCAAAAACATACATGTATAAGGCGAGCTTTATATTCGTTATTTCATTAATGTAATAAATATCCCGCTGGCTATTCAACTTCTTTGATCTAAGTTAAAGTTGTGCTTGATTATGGTCGAGACCCAAATAGGCCCATGGCAATTCACGACCAATGTCGTACTATCGCAAAAGGGTCACATGTATACGTAGACCTATCATTCGTGCTATTTTGGCGTGATAATGACAGAACCTCTTTGTAAAGAACACTTTCGGACTGACAAATGCTGTCCTTAATTGAGAGGTGTCCTGATTACAGAGGTCGAATTCAATGGAGAGGGTCAATTCGGAAGCAAAAGCAGAGTCTATGATAGAGAAGGTGTCCTTATTGAGTTGTCCACTACGAAAGGTTTCACTGTATATACCTGTGTACGGCACGATATCACCAATGCTTTGTTGATATTACTCAATGTGTAAAGGTATCAATTTCACGCTGTCAACATGACTGAAAACGTGAAGTAGTACGAGCGTACTGCACTATCTGACCAACAAGGTTTATGAACATGTCGGCCAAAGTCTGTACGGCCGGTTGAACATGCCAACTTCGCCACTTGCGAGTGACTTTGTGACGGAATTCCTTTCATCATTATGGAAATACCCCCCCCCCCCCACCACCTTTTTTTGGAATAGGCCCTTTTTAAAGGATTGGTGGTTCAGGCCATTTTGGCTACAGTAAGCAAGTATGGTACTTGTGGTTTCACCCTAAATTGACTTCACAAGCCAAAGGCCTACGTCGTTCGTTTGTAATTGAATTTGTAATTGAATTTGAAAATTTCCAATTGCGTCTTTTATACGTAGTAAATATTAATTTCAGCAATGCCGTTGTGTAGACATACATGTACATGTATATACAAATATGATCACTTATACTTTTTGTGTTTTTATTACAAAATCAAATACGAGGTGAACAAGAGTAAAGGCATTTATCATGCTGGGTAGAATTTGCGTGGGGATCGTGCTTAGGGTCTCGATTTATAGAACGTGAACATAACAGTATATTTCTAGCAGAAGCCTGCCACAGTTATAAAGTGAGAAAACACATAACGAAAAACATCCATTTCCTCGAGATTCAAATTGCCACTGCATGAAAATACTTGTATCCGAAACGAAAAAGTATCTGCCATACAGACGTTCTGTATTTTTCTGAATATTGTTTAATTGACGGCATTAAGTACCGGCATTGTGTAATACGAAGATGCTCTCACCCCATTGTCTTTGGGATGTCATGGTCGGTCGTTAATAATAGATATCTACTCAGCCTCAATATTCCCTTTTTAAAAATAGTATCACAGTCCAAAAATACGTTAGTTCCAATAGACTTTGAGAAGTTTAAAATCGTCTTTGGGCCAGTTAGTCCGCTGAAAGTTCGTGTTAGATCTCCTTCTCATTAATACTTGTGAGCGGAATAAACGCACTTTCGAAGAGGTATCCACAGATTCTTTCCTATAAACTGACTAGGGACGGTGAATATCCTATAATTCCTATGTTACACACATGAAGTTCACGACAGTCAGTGAAGTATACATGATAACAGTGCGTATACTTGGACGTATTACAGAATCAGTAACTTTCTTCAAATGAACTCGGTGCTGGCTCAGATTTTCCTGTTTAAACATGAAAATGGAAGCATCAAAAATTAGCCAACTCTTCTTGGTGATCTCGTGACCCTGGGTCTCAAAACATGGCGCCATATCGCACGTAGGAATCTGCGAATACTCAGAATCGACTTCCGAAAGTAAATAGTTGCTGTTTGGTCAATTTTAAGGTCCGTGATGATGACGAACGAAGTTAATCAAAGTAACTGTTTAAAATTACTCCATCCATATCATGGGTGGGAGGTCAATTCATATCAAATCACACTCTATATAAGCTTTAGACAGCACCGAGTTCAGACGAAGCGCGTACACTGTCCATCCAATGAAAGTTGCAAGAGAACGGGGAGGTGTCGGCCAAAGCATGGTATGACAACGTATGATTCGTCCTTTGCAGAGGCTTTCAACTAAATACAACGCATGCCGCTTACTCTGGCAAAATATGGTAATATCTTGAGCCGGCTAGTTGCCACTACAACAACTGTACCCTTGTATCTCAATAATAGCAATCGTTAAGTGCGATGACTCCGATCTTTACATGTTGATGCTGCGCAATCCAACTCAAAAAGCCTTTTCTTCCGGCAGCCACAGAATCAATTTTCAAGCAATGTAAGGAGCGAGGAGTCAAGAGTACAAGTGGACCGATTTCAAGTCATTATCACACTAGGGTCGAGTTCTTTCATGATAACAATTACATCCTCATGACGGTGCATTGACCGATCCAACGCATTTTTCAAGCAACTTTCAACTCGCACGCAATCTTACGAGATGACTGCTCCCTTCTCCGCCGTAATGACGAACACCTGGGTCTCATGTGTGTCCGCTTCGCTCTCCATTCTCTTCCGTCTGAGTGCCTTAGCGGCCTTCACGACCACGACGATGCTACAGATGATCACCGTGACAAACAGGGCCAAGAGGACCCAATCGACAACCCTCATGATCAGGAACTTCTGGTCGAGAAGGGGAGGGAACTTGTGGTTTGGACGGTCATCGTGGTCTCTTCCTGCTTCCTCCCTGCGGTGGAGCCAAGATTCATCATGCTTGGGCGTGTCATGTTCATAGGGACGTTTCCTTAGGCGGTCGTCCTGACCTTTCTCGCGGGAGCCGTGGTGGCGCTTGCCGAAATCGGACGGGCAGCCATGACGGAGCAATCCAAAGACAAGCCAGCCAATCCCGAGGAACAGGGCAAGGACGCAAGATAACGCTGACGAGACTGCTGCACTTACAATCACTCCACGAGTCTTGAAGACTGCTGATATGATCCCGGTGACGCCGGTCACCAGGAAAAAGGCACCCTCGCATATTCCGACGTCATAGCGAAGCTTTTGGACGTGTTCTGTGACGTAGATTCGAGCGACTCCCAGGCCGATACAGATTACTCCGCAGACCAGTTGGACCACTGATAGGACGTTGATGGTCTTCGTTGGGTAGGTGTCGTACTTCTTAGGGCCAGCTGTGGCGTAATCTTTTGGCGGGGCAGCCGTGTCCTCGGCGGGAGGCTTGTGTGGCTTCGTTTGGAGAACACCCCACGTCATAATGGCAGTGGAAGTGGTCTATGGATGGATAACTGAAAGAACAAGGCAAAATGTGCACTCAGTAAAATAGAGATATATTTGTGGTACTGTATTTTTCAGCGGTCTTTGACGGGGATGCAGTGAACATATTTAGCCATTGAGGTCAGTCTGTATCGGATGGTCCCGGGGCCAGAAACAGTGGAACTAATCCAGTTGTTGATGAATCGTGAATATAATTTGGTGACAAAACTCGGGAACGAAGCGAGGTACGTCTGTCGTGTTTCCAGGTTGATGTGATGACAGCTCACGCCCCCTTGCGGTACACCATAATAAGAGATGGTCACTGTATGTGATTTAATAGCACCTGTTAGACACGAAGTGTATCCATGGTAACCGTCTCTAAGAAACCTTGGTAACTTGATCAAGTTGGTATTATGACGACAACATTGGTTTACCACATTGCAGTGATGCTTCCGTTGGATTTGTCATGCGATAATTGAGAGAGATTATTTTCGTAGAGACAGAAAAGTGTTGCTGCGTGTTTACTTCGATAAGTGAATCTACAGTACGCCCTATGTTGCAATAAAAGAGCACGTCATGTTTATCCTTGGACCAGCGCAGTTCCGATGTAGAATATAGGCCTATGTTCCATGGACGTTTATTTCAATGAGCCCTCATCCTGAGATTCAGGGTTTTTTCACGCCTTGGTCGTTACAAAAATCGAGAGGCGGATAATGGTGAAAACCACTGGTTAAACTAGGATGATGAGGCACACAAAAGAGTGCCATCGGCCATGTGGGTGGGTGGATGAACGATCCCGGCACTGATATCTCCAAGTCAAATCAATTTATATAACATACATATAACAATGCATAAGTATTCAGCGCAAAATACTAGTAATCACCCTGTACATGTACCACCATCAATATGTGCATCAATATGTACTCAGCTTGTGATGAGAATAAGCAGCTGCGTGTAAAATTTGAATAGTAACTGAAACAGTTGCCGCAGAACTGTTGACGCGCTCGATGTGACATGTGTATGGATTTTTGAAAGGATGATTATTCCAAATTTAAGTAGTTATACATGAATAAAACCTTGATGACTGTGAAGAATACCATGATGGCTTCGGTCAAACACACCTCTCGATCAGTAAACATAGATTATCTAGAAAACAAAGTATCCTTATGAGTGCCAAGGTTTTGGTCGGCACTGAATTTTTTTCTATTTTAGTAATGCAGTGGCCGTGATCTCACCAACCGACCAGAGATTTTAGTGTATAATGCGACTTAGAACATCGAGATTTTAAATTCAATACCATGATTGGAAAAAGATGACCAAATAGTAAAAAGTCCTAATGCAATATGGCAAAGATGAGAAGGGAGGAACTAGTAGGATATATCACGCATTTTCTCGCATTATAGACGTTACTTGGAGTCCATTCCTTGGGCTTTCTGAGGGTTACTTGTTTTCTAGATTCTATATAATCTGAATGAATTGCCAGCAAACATGGCAATATACTTCAGTGTAAAAAAATCACGTGATAGCCTATTCCGTTGAGGCATGTACATATTGGTACACAGGGCGTTTTCCATGTAAGTTATCACCGAGTCATTATCGAACGCCCAGATAACACATCGTAAATGTATTTACCTATGTATATTCGTTTGAATCATTAGATACAGTCATTTGGAATACAAAAAATGGCGAGGAATACAGTTACAGTTTGCCTTTTTTACAATTTTTCGATCACGAAAATTGTGTGATGGCATCAGATAGCCTATCGTTATAACGTACGCTGCTAAAATGGAGCGCGACTCAACAGAATCAAGATGGCGTCCAGTCACCAGTGTAAACAAAACTGATTCAATATAGAAGTAAAAAAAAAAAATTTACAACACCTTTTAAAAATGTGTCCCGTCCTGATTATAGTGTACATGTGTCTTTGATGCTGTATTCGTATCACTACAAAATCAGTCGCTGTTGAAGATATCATTCTTATACAGATCATTGCGCAAATCATGAACCGAAAGAATTATAATACAAGAACATGTAATGGTAACCGAATTATCTTACCTTTGAAATCACTGCTATACCAAGTTGATTGTATAAAGGCTTTTTTCTGGTATTAATCAAATTTAATGTAATTTTCACGATCCCACATGCACGAACACTGCACAGAAGTGAACAGGCCACTACTAGTCAGATGTCACCTTGGTTTCAGCATGTCCCCGACTATGACTGCATTGTCCATGCAATCAATAACTGTCTGGCTAATTTATGTACATACGTCTACCTGTATGCTGGTATCGATCCGCCATTGCAGTCTCCACGCAGCTGATAATCGGCGTGCGCAGGCGGATTGATATTTCTAGCCATCTGATCTCGTCTCCAAGGTAACGTCCATAAAGTCCCTTACACAGGATTACAGCCTTATTTGATTTTGGTGCGAGGTTGTAACGGGTTGGCTACTTTAAAACAGACTTCTGCTGGTTGGAGACTGACGACCAGATTGCTGATCAAAACATCACGTGATATGAATAAATAACCCATCCACATCAGTTGTCGATTTGTGACGTCACATGGTCACGAACGGAGAGTTTAAAGCAGTGGTTACTCCCGAAAGCAACTCGTTCCATTTACATCTGGTGCTGCAGTTGGTCTTGGTAGCTGCCAGTGACAGAAGGCAATGGTGATGGTACCTCGGACTTTAAGGGCTTAAACCATCAACTTGTACTTAAGTTAGTATATATATCCTCCAGGATGAATGGCCACATATGTTTTCTTTGAATTCAAGAACAACTAGCTTCTTTTGGTAAACAACATCCGAACATGTCACATCCGCGATGTCATAGCACTGACATCGAATACGTAAGTAATATTTGCCTAAGATATGAATAAAGTTGCGCCCAACATATACATATTATATTCCCATGTCTTCAAGACTGTTGATGATCTGCAGGTGAATGTACGTGACACACTGTATGTGTATATTCATTTGCATCAGTAACCAAGCATAACCACAGGATAAAATATATCTATATTATTGTGAAAGCTTACATCGATCTAAAACTGGCTGTGGTATGCAGATCGATTTGAATCTATGTCAACAGTCGAGCCCAATCAATAATTTCAACACGACCACCAGTAAAAGAGGATGGGCAGTCAATAATTGTGGTAAGATGCAAAGTTCGGCGTCCGTTAAAGTATCGATGAGTTTATTGAAAAGAGAAAGTACTGCTTACTAGAAGTGAAAATGTTGGCAAAATTACGAAGAAGTTACCATTCATGCATATCATTCACTCGCATGATTGCTTTATGTAGGCATATATTTGTTAAAGTGCCACATTGTGCTTTCTGTCATTCTGACACTATCAGGCCATTTCACTCGATACATACTTACTCCCTCGGAAACATGCGTAAGAAGAAGTCGTGTTGTAGGCCCTGTTTGCAAGAGGATGGCTTTCCGCCGAAGCCATCAAGTTGCAGAAGAAACGTTAGTCCGACTTCCGAAGTATATGTTTATGGGTTACATGGCTGAGGTATCCGCATTGGTGTACGTATGCAGGAATTTCACTTACAAAACTTTAAGCTAATCCGACGTGCCCGAGCAAGGTACGCGTACATACTCGTCTCGGGACAGAAGATGGCCGTCAAGGCATTTGATGCAGGCTAAGCCCAACTTAAGTCCCGAAACCAACTCCATAAAAAACGTCACCAACATCGTCACATCAACGAGAAGAATATAAGAATCGTACGGGCCTCTGTAACCATTCGATCCGAACAACATTCGCTGTATTCCACCAATTTCAAGGAAGGGAGATGGCTTCGTGTCGCTGTAATCAGTCCAGGGCCTATGGTTCAGGTCAGCAGATTTGTCCAAGTCCATCATGTTAATCGAACCCATCATTAACCAAGTGAACATGAGAACGAAAGATGCTGCAACGCTTAAGTAAGATAAGCCAATAGTCCAATGGACCTGTCGTCTGCTTCCTCGTTTCATTGCTAATAATCCAAGCGTCCCTGTCGTAAGGTATAGTACTCCTGCCAGAATTCCGTAACCATGGAAAGTTGATCCTATCTGGATAATTAAGTACTCGTGGGCGATGCCCAAGAGGAGGGATAAAACTCCGCAGAGGATCTGTACGCTTGAATTGATGTAAACTGTCGTCATGGGGCAGTCATATTTCATGATTTTCATGGTGATGAACAAAATAACATTTTTTTATATTTATAGTGACTAAAAAGTTTTTTTCAAGGTAGACCAGTTATCAAAACTCACTTTAAGAGATACCGTAAGAGTTCAAATACGAGAATATCCGCGGAGTATCTTGCTTCCTTCCGATCCGCAGCTTCGGTCACACGTTCATATTGAAACAACCTTCTTGATCTGAAAAAGCAATATTCTAATGTCATTTCATGCCCGGATTTTATGTTGTCTACCAGTTCTTTTCGCTGTCGTCGTCCCTCATCGCTACGCAATGTACCTTTTACGAGTTTTTCAACGTCCGTATTAATAGTCTCAGACTGTTACTCGTAATTGGCTATCTATCTGGTTGCAAAAACATAATGTCTTCCATATACTTGTTTGAGTTTAGAAGTTGCCTTGGGTTATCATCCCTGAAAGTTCACAGTCGTAATCATATCATCATCATTTGCCTCCAATGTGGACCGAGCGAGGTGAAATCCATTACAGGCCAGCCCCGCCGCCGGACCAACCACGCGGTTGGGCGGAGGGACGTTATACCACATTCTAGGGACGCCTGCACTCTTTTAAAACAAGGATGGTTGAGCTTTTGAAAAACCTGTTGGGGTTTTAGCCAAATAAAAAAATACACCCCCTAAATAGAGGTATTTAAGGGTGAAAAAAACGAGTTTTTTCACGAGCTCAAAGCCTTCCGTGCCTCTTTGTGAGTAGTTGAATATTTGAAAAGGGTTTCAAAAAAGCCCTTATTGTAAGAGTGTGGGTGATGATCAAGATACGGAAACCTTGAATTAAGCAAAGCGGCCGCAGTCAGCGCACCGCCAATGCAATATCAATAGCTCAGAAAGATGTTTAAACCACGTTTTCGAGCCTAACATTTGTACATGTACATACCTACAATGTGATACGAACCACGTTTACCAACATCCTTGCATGACAATATCCAAATACCTCTATTCGTCGCTGCCAACTGTTCAACAATTGAATTCGAATGTACATTCAATGCACGCGTTGCCTCGACATAAGTATGAACATTTGGTGGACAAATAAATTAATTTCATACATTAGGTAGTCAGATCAATAGAAAACCTCTGTTTTCATGCCTTTGGTTGTTTGAAAAGAACAGGTGCGACTAAAAGTATTATAATTACTTTACAAAACTTTACTGGTGTCATTAATACTTGAATGTTTCATTGGGGCAGTCTATAACCGGTGTGACAGCGGATATAGTCCCCCTGGAGTCATAGTCCGGAAGCATTGTATTTGACCAATTATTAAGCAGCATGATCTATTGTACCGCTAACCCTAACCAAAACATTTAGCAATGCGGGCTATTGTTACACGGACTATCAGCCCTAGGACTACTATCCCCGCCACACCTGTACTTGGGTGCTTGCACGGGGTTCTTCTGCGTATGCCTCCTTCACCGAGGCGAGGGTGGTTCGCATCAGCCTATGATGCTCGCTGTGGTTTGAGAAAGATGATATAAAAAGACAAGTACATGTACTTCTTTATGATAATAGTACAATTTATTTTAAGGCAACTGCGTGGCATCACAAATTTGTTCGACGGCTTCAAGTATTTTGTGTCGCAATTATCAAATTATTTTTGTGTAATTACATGTAGTTTCAATTATCAAATTTTTATCATGTACATGTAATTTGTTTATGGCAATTACGAAATGAATATACAGTAGAACCTCTCTATCAAGGCCACCCTTGGGACTGACATATACTGTCCTTATTAGAGAGGTATCCTGATTACAGTGGTCAATTTGAAGGAAAATGACAGGCTTGGGACCAAAACCAGTGTCCTTATCAAATTTTTATCATGTACATGTAATTTGTTTATGGCAATTACCAAATGAATATAAGGTGTCCTTAGTAGAGAGGTGTCAGCTAAGAGAGGTTCGACAGTAATATGAATCTACACGGCACCTGAAATATGAATCTACAAGGCTTTACTAAATACCAGTAACCAATATTTTCCTCTTGGTTACTTATGATTTGATACAATTATTTTAATGGTCTAAAAGGAACAACTCGGCGTGAGATACAGGAGGATAATACCCTTGCTCACCACCATGCGCAGCCACATTGTACTGTCACACTAATGCAGATCTCTAGTATTGGTTCTTGCAAGTGTTACGAGGCGGCTTTGGACATGGTTTGTGTATTCGAAGTTGGGCTACCGTTACATTGGTCTGTTTTAGTGCACTAACTCTGACAGTTTTACTGATTTTTTAATTATCCTGTTTGGATGAGCGACGGTCCTGCTGTAAGCTGTTTTCGTAGGAAAAACCAACATATCTCATGCCCAAATCGTCCCTAATAGTCATTCAGATTACCCTAAACTACAGGAAGATCGTCCACATCAGCCAAAATATTCTCCTTATCAGATGGAACGATCACAGCAACACGCAGCCTGGTGTACTTGTGAGGCCTTAGAGACCTGAACCCAAAGATGGTGAGGATGACGGCATTGACCAACTCAGTCAACACCGTGATCACCACAGCAATGCCACCGATGAACAACAGCATCCGTTTCCAGCCCATGCCGCCCTCATGCCGCCCCCATCCCGCAGGAGTTGGTTGTTCTGGCCATGGCTGTCTGGTTGTCCAGTCGTACCATGGGCGTCTTGTTGTCCAGTCGTACCATGGGCGTCTTGTTGTCCAGTCGTACCATGGGCGTCTTGTTGTCCAGTCGTACCATGGGCGTCTTGTTGTCCAGTCGTACCAAGGGCGTCTTGTTGTCCAGTCGTACCATGGGCGTCTTGTTGTCCAGTCGTACCAAGGGCGTCTTGTCGTTGCCCAGTCGTACCATGGGCGTCGTTTCGTTGTTGAGTCGTCCCATGGGCGTCTTGTTGTCCAGTCGTACCAGGGACTCCTAGTTGTCCAATCATACCAAGGGTATCCGGTCGGCTCAGGGCGTCCAGATGGTTTTGGTTGTGGCCATGGGTTTCTGGTTGTCGCCCAATACCAAGGGCGTCTGGTTGTCCAATCCGACCAAGGGCGTCTGGTTGTCCAGTCGGTCCGAGGGCGTCGTGTTGTCGAGTCATCCCATGGGCGTCTTGTTGTCCAGTCGTACCTGGGACTCCTAGTTGTCCAATCATACCAAGGGTATCCGGTCGGCTCAGGGCGTCCAGACGGTTTTGGTTGTGGCCATGGGTTTCTGGTTGTCCAATTCGACCAAGGGCGTCTGGTTGTCCAATCCGACCAAGGGCGTCTGGTTGTCCAATCCGACCAAGGGCGTCTGGTTGTCCAATCCGACCAAGGGCGTTTGGTAGGCCACCACGGACGTCTTGTTGTCCGATCCCACGGGTTCATGTAGTTAGGTGGTGGTGTTGGCCGACGAAGCCATGGGCGTCTCGTGCCTAGATACCATGGGCGTCTCGTCTGCCAATAGTAAGGACGACTTTTTGGCCGATCCCACCCAGCCGGTGTTGGCGTAGGATAAGGATAATATGATCGCATCTTCCCCTTGTCGTGATCTCCATGGTTATGATGCTCTGGATAAGGCTGCCTTAAGCCGCCAAACCTCTTGGGGTCATCTCTACCTCGCCTCATCTCTCTGTAGTGCTTGACACCATCGAAGATAAAGAGAGATATACCAATGATGATCAGGAGGGCGACGATGGCGGCCAGGAGGGAGAACACGGCGGCAAAGAAGAGCCTTGGCTTGCTCGGCTTGCTGTTGGCCATCAATGCGCAGATACCAGCGATGCTGAAGAGGACCCCAGCACACACGCCAAAAATGCGGCACATGTGGACATAGTGCGGGAGGCCGTGGTATGGCAACCCGTACGATATCCAGAAGCAAGCAATGCTGGCAACGATGATGAAGAGACCACACACAAGCATCAGCACTGAAACAAGAATGAACACATATAAATATTACGACGAGGGAAATGAAGAAGCCTTGAGTGAAGTAAGGGACTTTGAAATCGCGGAAGGAAATACATGAACATTTGTGATTTGCCAATAGGTGAATAGAACTTTTAACAATAGCATTCCGCGATAATGACGTCACTGCAGCTGCTGCCCTCTATTTCCCCATCGCTGAATTACAGGCAATGTCGGCCCAAACATGCGGTTTCGTAATGGATTCAGGCTTTCTAACTAGGGCAGTTAGATTCAATCTGGCACATGTCCGAGTGTTGGAAATACTACATAATTGTTCTGAATATTTCTCTCTCTGACTCTATGGTATCATTCATGCTAAAAACAATGCAGGGTCAAAGATAATTGACTTTGAAATAAGCTCAAATGCGTAGAAATAAGTGTCGATGTCCGACTGTCACGTGACTAAAACGTCATCAATATCTTATTCAAATGACCTTGTGAGCTATAAAAAGTAACGTCGCGGAATGCTATACGGATTCGTCCACCAAAAAAGAAACACTGACTCTATATACGTGCCAATTTTCATCACGCTGGTGTTTCAGTTACTGCACAACGCCCATCTTCACTTTCTCATTACCAACGGGCAACATCTGAACCATATTTTTGAGGGATTCTTACCTGCGCTGACGTACGCCTTTGTAGAAGCGAATATCTTAACCTGTGGCGGGTTCGGTTTCGTCTTGCCGAACTCATTCTGCGAGTCAGCTGCCTGACAGGCGACATTGTTGACGTGCTGCTTCTGGCCGGAGTTAGTACCCCACGTCATGGCGGTGGTCGGTTCGATCAAACTGCGAATACAGATGCGAAACGATAGTTCAGGGATAGATGTTCGGGGAACGAAGCAGCTTCGAAAACACTCTCTGAGCTGTCACTATGCCCGGTGGTGCTCCGTGCAAATAAGATTCGGAAACCATTTCAAAATGTAACAGGTGTTAGAAAACGGCAAAGGAAAAGTTGCCATATGGTAATTTATCTAGCTGTTTACTTTACATATATGTATATCGAGCTCTAGGTCAACGACCAATTAAGTTAGTCACGTTTTTTAACTTGGTTTTCATCACGCGATATATTGAGGCCAACTAGGCACTTACAAAATCTAATCTCAGATGATGTACATGTGTATAAAATAGTCGACAGATTCGAATAAGGCTTGTATTTGATAGATTTTTATAACGGACAGAAAGTCAATGTATTAAAAGTTAATAATTGGCCTCAGATACATGTAAATGTATATTGACAGCTTATAAGAAGTTGGCATTTTAAAGGTTCATTTATTGCAGAAACACTAAATTTCTCGGGTTAATCTTGTCACAGAAACCATATCATACTTGCTATGTACATTAGACCCGGCCCGCTAGCCTTCCCTTGGGGAGGAATTCATTGAAATTGACCACGTTAATAACCTAGAACGACCCCCCCCCCGGCCCGGAGGTACTGACCGCGCCCCCTGTATAGGTAAAATGTGTACATTTTGGTACGCAGTGTCTGTGTATGTACGTGCTGTAGTAACAAAACAAAGTGCTGATCATTTAAAGACAGTCCCTGATTGACAGCTAATCACAGCACGTAATGTTGAGTATATTATGTACATTATTCCATTCTTGAAGATTTACAAAATCGGCTTACCTCTTATAAACCAGAAAATGAAGGATAAGTTGCTTCTTCGGGGGACAAATTGAGTGATTACACCATCTGCGAATCCTACCTGATATCAACTAACCGTATCTTGTAACATAACATGCGCAGTTCAATTGTTTGTTTTAAGAATCGATATGATGACGCTATACGAATGTCCTACATATGAGAAAAATGCAGAAAGAATGTATTCAGTTGTTCATGACGTGAAGGTCTGGTACGGATGAAAAACAATGTAGGTTTCTGGTTTATCGACATTAAACAGAGGAATGCGGCATCGCTATGTTTTAACTATAGTAGAACCTCTCTATAAAGGACACCCACGAGACTGACAAGTGATCCTTAATAGAGAGGTGTCTTGATTAGAGAGGTCAAATTGAATGGAAGACCCAATTTGGGACCAAAGACTAGTCTCCTTATTAGAGATGATATGAAATGTTACTGACTGACTGTCCGGGGCCACTGCACTGCCGCCCAAAACAATAACTTAGCCTCGTTGTGTTTACATCTAATTGATCAAAGTTTATTCATCGGAAAAATTACATGTACCTGTACATTGTACTGTCAGTAGTATAGGCATATGTACATTTAGTAAAACGGTCACAATGGTTTCTCCAAGATATCATATCGCCAGCTGTGGTAACTCCAAGAAATAATCATTATTCCGTCTGCATAGGTTTTTTTTAGAAATTATACCGTCAGAACGTTTTCTACAATAAACTATATCGTATTCGTAGTATCGTTTTCTTCCGATAAGTTACGCTGTCAGTACGTTTTCTTCAATAAATTATACCGTCAGCATATTTTTTCCGAAAAATTATGCTGTCGGTACGTTTTCTCCAATAGATCATTACATCAGTATAGTTTTCTCAATATATTTTGCCCTCAGTTTAGACCTTTCCCAGAAATTATAAGTTACGGTCGTCAGTATATAATTATAGCCTCAGCGTTTCTGAGAGATTTTGAAATTGGCGAGTTAATCGTGTAGGCCCCCGAAATGTCGTGCTGCGTCATCCTTAACACTTCGGTGATTCCCAGGACAAGTGCATGGCACGATAGGTACCACTGGCACCTCTATATATATCAAGACGTACTTGGCACGATGCCCATATGGTGCAATCCGGATGTACCAGGTGACGGTGACTGGGCACAAGGTGGTATACTCGACCTAGATTTCGCCACACTGTCTCATATCAGTGTTTATTCTTTATACCTGAGGCAACAGACAATCAGAGTAGTTCACCATTTGTGGCCCAACTATATTTAGCAAATGACCAAATGTACAATTTCCTAAGCGTATAAATTCATTAAAAACTACATGTAGGCCTACGATCATTATGTGTGCTCATTTGCAGTATGATATCAGTGTAGACAACGATATGCAATATTAATTCTTGGTATACAAAATTACAGGCATATAAAATTGTCATCACCATTTTAAACCTAATGTATGTAAATGTATGAAATATGTACAAGTACTTAACTAATATAATTGAGGAATATTAATTTACCAAAAAAAATCGTATTTTCAAACTATAAACATGTTACAAAACCACGCGAAAATAAAACACACAGGAAAACACGAAAGGGGCTTAAAGGGATATGCCGTTCGTAATTCCTGGGGGTCCAGGAAAATAGAAATGGACTTATACACAAGGCCGTAGTGCATCGAGTGATAATGCATTCAAATTTTCGAAAACTTGGTAAATTCAGTAGTTGTATATCTGTCTGCACAACGGCAGCGTTGAAATTCTTTCAGTACATATTTACGCAATTTGAAATGTTCAAATTCAATTACAATTTTTTTTAACGAACAGCGTAGGCCTTTAAATTACAATGCAAGCGTTTTGCCAACTACAGTGTATATCTACATGTACATGGAAATGCACGCATATAGATATCAACACAAACTTCAGTCAACCGATGAAATCGGTCACTGCGTAGAGAATGAATGGATGATATTGTACTGTGTCAGTTTGATTTGTCACGAAGTTGAATGTGGTCATTTGATATGTTTAAACTTTAGGGAAATCGTCAATATTTGCTTAGAGGAATCAACCTAGGATCTTGTAGTCTTTTAACTCGTACTTGGCTGCCTTCAAGGACCTGACGCCAACGATTGTAAGGATGACCGCAATGACCAACTCAATCAACACCAAGGTGACCACAGCCAAACTCGCCACAAACAACATAATTGCTGGCCAGCCGCTTGTGAACTTGCAGTCTTCCTTCTTTACCGCGGCCTTCTGTGATGACCATGTACCTTTGACTGGCGAAGGGAGTTCAGTCGGCATAGGGCGTGTTGTCGGCTTTGGCCAGTGGAAACCAGTCGGCCTCGACCATTGGCGTCCTGACGGCTTTGGCCAGTGATGACCATTCGGCCTTGGCCATGGGTGTCTTGTGGGCCTTGGCCATCGGTGTCCCGTCAGTCTCGGCCAGTGGTGACCCGTCGGTCTTGGCCATGGGCGACCCGTCGGTCTTGGCCATGGGCGACCCGTCGGTCTTGGCCATGTGCGACCCGTCGGTCTTGGCCATGGGCGACCCGTCGGTCTTGGCCATGGGCGACCCGTCGGCCTTGGCCATGGGCGACCCGTCGGTCTTGGCCATGGGCGACCCGTCGGCCTTGGCCATGGGCGACCCGTCGGCCTTGGCCATGGGCGACCCGTCGGTCTTGGCCATGGGCGACCCGTCGGCCTTGGCCATGGGCGACCCGTCGGTCTTGGCCATGGGCGACCCGTCGGCGTTGGCGTCGGCGTCGGTCTTGGCCATGGGCGACCCGTAGGCGTTGGCCATGACTGTCGGTGGTGGTGGTGATGATGCTCATGGTGGGGCTTGTGACCGTGATGATGTTTCCTGCCGTGTGGGTGCTCATATTCGCCCAATTCACTCAGCCCGCCAAATTTATCGAAACTTTCCCCAGATTCCTCTCTCCACTGCCTCATTTCCACCATCCTGTGGTGCATCTTGACGACCTCCGCTACACAGAAGCCAAACAAGACGATGACCACGAGTGCTGTGATGATGGTCATGATCGAGAACACTGTAGCCGAGATCAGTCTTGGCTTACTCTGCTTGTTACATGCAAGGACAGCGCAGGTACCGGCGATGGTGAAGAGGACCCCGATCCAAATGCTCCAACCATGGAAACTCCCTCCCCACATGTGGTACATGGCGAACTCTTGGCTGATGCCTCCAATGATAGTGAGGAGGCCGCAGACAAGCATCATAACTGAAATAAGAAGTTGAGGAACCTTTTAGCCAATAATTTTTTATCATGATTAATGAGGTGTTATCTCATCCCATGATAAAGACGTTCCTTCAAAAATGGTTGCTCGTTAACCCGACATACTGACTTTGATCACGAGAATATCACATTAATAGATGTACAAACACCACTTATTTTTGTTCACCGACTGGCTCATAGGTGGCCAAAATCTGCTCCAATCGGTGTTGCCACCTAGAATACAAATTATCAGCTATCTCTTTTTGGAAGGTTGCACAGAGTGTCTGACCTGCGCAGATTTAAGATTTCTGAGAAACTTGGAACAATAAAAATTTGACCGACCTGCGCAATTGTAAGCCTTTTTAGAAGCGAACGTTTTATGTGGTTTCACTCTGTTCTCATCAGACACCTGGCCAACAATGGTCTTGACCTGCTGCTTCCCAGGCTTCGAGTTTGTCACACACCACTTCATGGCGGTGGATTGCTGTTCGACCTGTGAATAAATTTATGAAAACATGAAGATAGTTGAAGAAGAGGTCATGAGTAAAATGGCGAATAGCATCGGTGGCCTACTGCAAAAACGGACGGTCCAGAAACCCTGATGACGTTATTAATTGATTATTGTGTATCAAACGTGTTTGGGTGTTTCCTTTCTATATATTTCCCATCATTGTGTCCCCTGATAGCCTTATAGATTGATATGTTTTGCGATGTTTCGTTTTCATCAGCATTGATTCAAAACTTGATAATAATGTCAACAAAACCAACTTACCTCTTGTGTCAGAAATTGAAGTCAGTAAGCTCCTTCTCCTATAGAGAAAAATCGAAAGATGACAAAATGTACAAAGTCGTGACAAAATACACTAAATCTCGTCACAAATCTGGTATTGACAGGTCCTTGCGCATGCGAAATCCAATGCTAATATCACGTTCTTGGTTCCTGGACTAGCGGACAAGCTATTTACGTATGAAAACCTTCTGAATGAGATATAATAGAGGTATTCCATAGTGAGGGACAGACATATCGATGTATTGTCCACGGTACATAAACTTTCGGTTCATGTTATTATGAAAGCGGTCAATATTTCAATACAAAATGCCTTGGTTTCTTGCCTTCCTTGGTGCGTCAGACCTTTTGATATTTTGAAGATTCACATGACTTCGCGGTCTGGTAATTTTACTCAGAGCTTTTTCAAAGGAGCAAGAGATGACCTCTTTTGCGACGTAGTGTCGTTTTCAATGCATTTTACGTTCTGGCAGCAGCGGTTTTTTGTCACAACCACAACCGCTTGAGGTGGTAGAGAATATGGAAACGGTCAAAATGGCACTTCAGCGTTCTGTTTTAAAAGCTTTAAAAATAAATATTGATGCCGGACAGGTGATTTTGGTTTTCTTATCAATCACCTAAAGGTAGAGATCCCATTTTGCCCAAACTCTCAGCGATACGCCGACATTTGAGCTCCGTAACGAAAGCTACATGTGTATTTCGAAATGACCAAAGGGAGGCATACAAGTTTATAAACATATAATTTTATTTTGATTAGTCAGACACAAATTGTGCAATAGCGTCAGTTAAAAGGCATATAAAACTATGTTATCACAATTTCTTGATATGAATGTAGAACTTTGGTACTTACATGTTAACAAAGAGAATACAGGATTATTAAATCACATGTACCAAATGAATCATCTTTCTGCAATAAGATGTGTGAAAATCGTAACAAAAAACCACCTGACTTGAAAATCACATTCTTAAAACATGGTACAGCACAAAGGGTGCCTTATTGAGATTTAATGGGTCTTAATTGAAAACAATTGCTTTCTTTCGTTTTTACGTATTGATTGTTAAATCATATATTACAGTGCATTTACATATAAATTATTGTGTTGTTTGTAATGCAAGTTATCAAAAATGTTTACTAAAGTTACTTTGTACAATAGACCTCGATGTACATGTACATGCAAACGCAATATAAATGTAGAGGTATCAATAAGTTCTTTCAAATACGTACATAAAAGGAAATAAATAAAAGATCTATTAATGAGAAGACAGCCCACTTCACCAATTTGAAATGTTATCTTGTCCTATTATCGAAAGGTTATACATGTAGTCCTCAATTACATTTGTTGACCGAAACACTCTATAATTTCACCGATCAAAGACAATCGTAGAAGTTGAAAATGGCCCCCAGGAAGATGTGTATGTATATGGTTCTCCTCAGAACTCAAAGCACAAAAAAAAATTATTTGTTCCCCGGATATTCCATACTGAACTTCCAGCGGTATTGCCTCCGTTACCTCCGCCCATATTGGATGCGTGCTGTCTGTAAACAACGCTTAACAATGTGTGAAGCTACATGTATGTAAATTCTGATGAGTTTTTACTCTCGCTAGAAGTTTTAAGAAATATTTTAGGTCGTCTTCAGTCCATAACGAAATCAGCAAACTGTTTTCTGAAGAGCGCGTGCATGAAGAGATAACATAATCACGTGGTTGTTGACCAATCAGAGATTGGCTTATAATTTTCTTGAACAATGGAGAATTGGAACTTTTGTTTAATTGTTCACTTTAGTTGAATATCGATGTCATTAGATTTGTTTAAATTTTGGGAAGATCGTCGATATTTGCCAGGACCTTTTTGTCGTCTGCGGGCACGTTCACAACCACCGTTTCATGCATGAGGACGTACTTGGCTGCCTTCAGAGACCTGACACTGAAGATTGTCAGGAGGACCGCATTCACCAACTCAATCAACACCAAGGTGACCACAAACAAACTCGCGACAAACAACATCATTGGTGGCCAGCCGTGGGTGAACTTGCTGTAGTCGTTGTTCCTTTTCCCGTCCTTTCCTCCTAGCCAAGGGCGGTGACTCGGCCTTATGCGTCCATTCGGCTTAGGCCAGGGGCGACCATTCGACTTTTTCCAAGGGCGACCCGTTGGGTTTGGCCAAGGGTGACCCGTCGCTGTTCGGCGACCTGTATCCCAGCGTTTAGTTGTCCAATACCGAGGGTATCCTGTCGGTGTCGGGCTTGGCCAGGGGAGACCCCTTGGTGTTGGCCAGTGGTGACCCGTCGGTGTTCGGCGGCCTGTATCCCAGCGTTTAGTTGTCCAATACCGAGGGTATCCTCTCGGTGTCGGGCTTGGCCAGGGGCGACCCGTTGGTGTTGGCCAGGGGTGACCCGTCGGTGTTCGGCGGCCTGTATCCCAGCGTTTAGTTGTCCAATACCGAGGGTATCCTCTCGGTGTCGGGCTTGGCCAGGGGCGACCCGTTGGTGTTGGCCAGGGGTGACCCGTCGGTGTAAAGCGGCCAGAATCCCAGCGTCTGGGTGTCCAATACCAAGGGTGCCAAGTCGGTGTCGGTCTTGGATTTAGACTTCTAGTCGGTCTTGGGCCAGGTCGTTTGGTCTTGCAAGGCCGCCGATGGTGATGCTCTGGCTGGGGTTTTCCATGCAGTGGAGGTTTCCCGCCGTGTGGGCGCCAATGTTCGCCTGATTCATCTGAATCACCCTCCTTGAAGTGACGCCGCCAACCGAATTTATCGAAATGTTCTCCGAATTCCTCTCTCCACTGCCTCTCTTTCCTTTCCGTCATCCTGCGGTGCATCTTGACGCCCTTTGCTACACAGAAGCCAAACAAGATGATGACCACGAGTGCTGTGATGATGGTCAAGATCGAGAACACTGTAGCCGAGATCATTCTTGGCTTACTCTGCTTGTTACATGCAAGGACAGCGCAGGTACCGGCGATGGTGAAGAGGACCCCGGTCCAGATGCTCCAACCATGGAACTTCCCCGACATGTTGTACAAAGCAAACTCTTGGCAGATGCCTCCAATGATAGTGAGGAGGCCACAGATAAGCATCATACCTGAAAAATAACCGATTGGGGAAATTCAGAAGACTTAAATCACCCCACTACGGCACTACTTTATTGTTCACATGACAAGTTTTGCCGCCTCAAATATGAAGCCCACAATGGTGTTGCTGATTGTCATCTTGGCTTTGGAGTGTAGGTGTTTTGTACATTTAACCATGAACCTGAATTGATCGTATCAACGTGTAGGTCCGTAATGTAACACATACTCTTTCACGTATGTAGTCAAGCTTGACAGAAAGCATCGATGGTTCTGTCAGCAAAAATACTCAACGTCCTTTAAGAATAATCAAAGTTGTACATGTATCCAAAGATGTACTGACCTGCGCAGATGTAAGCCTTTTTAGAAGCCAACATCATCGTTGGTTCCACCTCCACTTTCTTAACGGCACCCAACTGGAAGTCAGGTACCTGGCCAGAAATTGCCTTGGCCTGCTGCTTCTCAGGATTCGAGGTGGTCACACCCCACGTCATGGTCAGTTTGTTGCGCCTGTAAACAAAGGTGAGTAGAGCTGATTGCAAGAAGTAAGTTTTTAACGACCACCACGGATACGGCCGGGAATGGTCGTAACGAAAAATACCGCAAACTCAGCAGATTTTGAATTCCAACCGGCCACTGTAGTTTGGAATTGAGAGCATGCAATTGCATGGTCCCTTCAACCGGCGCTAAGCCTTTTTGTCAACCAAATCTTCACAAAATGCCCAGAACTAGTAGAACTGGAGAGGAGTTCTCGCCATCCGAAACCTGCATCCAGGATCAGTGTTACGGTAACCCGGACGAAATACGACAGCATGGATCACACGAAAATGACTGTCCAGATGAGATGGAGAACGCAGAAGAATTTGATGTCCGCAGACTGTTGATGTTTTACAACCCAAAAGTGGAAATACGACCGATTTCGCCGAAACTTACAAATCGTTGATATATTGTGTACGATTGTATAACGTACAAGAGCACTGCAGTATCTTCCTCAGATGAATACATTGGATCTTAAGAATGCAACTTGAAGTTTCTATTAATTACTGTTTCAAAATCCATTTACATCACATTTCTAAAAGCTTGGTGTTGGCAAAACATTATTGATGATCACTTTTGAAAAAACGCCCTATGTAAAGCGACTGCTGGTTAAGCTGCATCACGACAAGCAAATCCAAAATGCGCACGGTTGACTAGCGATCAGGTTTCTATAGCAAAAAAGAGTATTTTGAAGCCAAAAAAGCCCAAAATTTCGCCAGGAGGTGGTAGTAAATATGCTTGGTCACCTCGCCTATTTTTCTTCCCGCCCTTCGTTATAAAGTCACCTACATTATGTATGAACTTTAGACTAATTTACAAATCTGGCTTACCTTTTATGTCAGAAATTCAACTCAATCAGTCCGCCCTTCTCGAAAAGAAATATCGAAATAGGGAATTATGCCAAATCTTGTATTAATATCCCCAAGTCCTCGCGCATGCTCAATTGGTAATGCTCCGTGCCTGGCTCAGGACAACGAACGATCGCTTCCTGTACAATGAACAAGTACTAAATGGCGAAAAAGCTTTTGAATGAGATATAAAGTCTTTTTGTATACTGCTGCTCTATCCACGGGTCTAACAGATCCTTTCGCATTCATTAATTCCTGGTCTCCTTCTACCGTGTGGCCTGGGCCTCAACGAGCATCCAACAATAGGCAGTTTATTTGTCATAAATGTTGAAAGATAGGAGTTTACTCAATTTGTAATGAGATTGTAGAAAAGGCCTGATTTTATGCATAATGCGAAATGGACCTCTCAAGTCCGCGATTGGAGTATACTGAGCGACCGAATTAACAGCGCAATATCCACAGTACCCGTACCAAAAGTTCGGGCCATGTCATAATGAAATCGTTCTTTATAATTAACGTATCATACAATGTTTAATTCTTCGTAAATAAGCATATATTTGTAGTTCTGCATCAATGCTTTTGATATTTGACGAATTGCACGTGACTTCACGGTCTGATTATTCAACTAGGATGTTTGGTAAGCTTTTTCACGGGGAACAAGAGATGATAAACCATGATGACAAACGATTTATGGCAGAACACGGCCATGAAATATCTTGTAGTTTTTAACAACTTCTCCTGGTTATACCAGGGATTCATGTTTATACTAGGCATGTATACGTACTCTCGGTGTAAGCGGTTCGACCCTCAAAATGTCTCCGTCGGAATATCCAGGTAAAGTGCTACTTGCGGCTGTGCATTTGACGATTGGTTTTTTACCTGGGTTTGCAGAATTTGACAAATTGCATGACCGAAGGACACACGATATAAGAGTATCAGCTTCCACACACCCCCCCCCCCCCCCCCCCCCAAATATGTCACAAGTGCATTTTGTGGGCTGTGTAAATGCAACAATCACCTTTCTGATCCTTAGCACGTGATGTAGCGGGAAGACGTCGATTTTGTAATAAATCATCCTTTATTGTTGTGCGGAAGGGAAAGGGGCATTATTTAATCGTGATTTCTATTTGTCCCGGAACTAGGTCACAACCGGATTGCAGGGATAAGTTCACTTTAAGATGGAAACAAAAACAACCCAAACATCAATCAAAGTTGTAGAATACATCTTTATTTATAATGATGATGATTACTTTCGCACAAAAATATGCAATTTTTACCAACACTTTAACAAAAAAACTTTCAATGAACACATAAAATTTTGAATAGCGCCATCGTTGTACCCATTTAGAACACAAGTTTTAATAGAACTTAAATTTCGTAACAAAAAAGGCTTGTTTTACATTAAAGCTTAACAGCACGAAAATGTATGAGGCGTGACCCTCCACTCAAAAACAAATGCCAGTGGCCTGAACTATGCTGATGTGCACTAAGGAATTACAAACATAATTGCGCTGTTATTGTGCATGAGGAATCATAATCATAATTAATGTTGATATATGCACTGATATTTCAAAAACACAATCGCAATGCTGATACAAAAAACAAAAAATTTTCGCAATAATATTATATACTAAAGATGCAAAAATCACATGCAATGATGATATGCACTAAGGATTCAACCCATAATTACAAAGTTGATATGCACTGAGAACACGCACAAAAGTTTTCAATATAGATATGCACAAACATAATTGCAATGATGATATGCATTTAGAAATCACAAACATAATTGTAATGACGATATGCACTGAACAGGAATCGCAAACTTTGTAATTGCGGTCGAAAATTCCAAAGAGCAAATTAATTTCGTGATTACGCGAATCCTACATATACTACAGAATTGGGACGAAATTAAGTTGAATCGCGATCTTTGTGATTGAATATAATTTCGTAATGGAAATAAACCATATCTTTCGCCTTTTGACAAATTATTCGCGACTCATTACAGACGAGGTATTAATTTTGCAAGAAATGCCGTCATTATGTTTTTCTTGCACGAAAGGTTTTAATACAATACAGTTAGTAAATTGCTTTAACACTTCTCAATCTGATATTCAGGTCAAAAGTGCATACCGGTAGGTTAGAAACTAGTGACATATTATTATTCATCGTTTTGGAATAAAAGAACGAAATATGATGAATATTAGAATCAAGGCACAGCCAAGTTAGACCCCGGGAGTCGCCATCCTGTGAATAAACGTACCCTGAGATGACAAAGACCTTTTGCCAGAATTTTTCGTTGTGCTGGTGCCGCAAAATATTTACGAAAATCTAACATCACATCATTATTTTTTGTTAATAATGGAATATAGGCCATGTAGACTTTTCACGCTGTGCTTTAAGTTCAGAGACCTGTCAAACTGAACGGTATTATCGTTCCTTTGAAACTGTCTTGAACACGGCCCGGCGGCACATACAATTTGAAAAGGAAGGATATACGCACCTCAAGACAAGTACAAAATGATATTAGATATTCTACAATATGTATATAGGCCTACGATCTATCAAATTATATTGTATATAAGTTTTGTCTAATCTGAGATGTCTAAGAGGGATTTTTTTTAATTCTTAAAGAGACCTTAGCATGGTTTTTTCTGCCATTCTTGGATATTATACGTGAAATCATTTCCGCTTTAAATAAAAAGTCTGCAACTTTCTACCAGCACATCACAGCATTTGCTTTGAATACCCATGAAATGAAATTTTCCTCTACTAAATTTGGTCACAAACATGGTGATACTATTTTGCGAAGTTAGATATTGTGCTAAGTCGACGGTATAAAGTAAGCCCACAACGATTTGTCTGCAAGATTTTACACGAAGAAGTTATCCTTTTGAATATCAGGAAGGCCATCTTTTTTCTCTGCCTCTTCCTCCTTTTCCGCTGGAAGTTCTTTCTTTTTCTTTGGGACCTCTTCAGCATCAGTCATCATCTTTTCCTTGGTCTTGAAAGGCACGATGAAGGTCTTGTCATCGTCCATTTGGCGGTATTTGTTGCTGCTCTTGCATGCCCGGTAGCAGACGACAGCCTGGAGAATGGCAACCCAAAACATGGCGAACAGCATCACGAAGATGAAAACGGTGGTCGCCAAGTAGACGATGGGGAGGAGAGTGCCAATATCATTTCTGTTGCTGAATATGCTTCGTTCGTGTCGTTCGAGGGTTCCATTCTGTTCATGGGATCCGCGACCACTCTCTCCGGAGCCTCGGTGTTCCTCGTGCGAGCCTGAGCCTCGGTGTCCCTCGTGCGAGCCTGAGCCTCCGTATCCCTCGTGCGAGCCTGAGCCATGGCCATGATGGCCATGATGGCGGTGGTATCCGCCGTAGAAGTGCCTCTTCAAGAAGTGAGTCTTAGTTGCAGCGAAGTAGATCATCCAGATCCAGATACCGGCCGAGACCATTATGGAGATGAAGGAGAGTCCCAAACTGGCGGCAATCCTATTCGGGGTCTTGCGCTGACTGGCGTTGATGGCAACCGACCCTGTCACGATGAAGATGAGGCCACAGATTTCGCCATAGCCGCACGGGACCTTCCCAATGAGATGCGTCCTTGCAAGAGCGTAGCATTGGAGTAGCCCGAAGATAAAGCAAAGGACCCCACCAATGACCTTAGCGATACCAGCGATGTAGGCCTTATTGCTGGCGTAGGGAATCTGAGGTTCTCTTCTCTCGACGATGACGGGAACCGCCCCAGAAACCGGCCTCTGGGCACCGGGTTTCTCGGAGTTTGTTACGCCCCAAGTCATGATGGAAAGCTGAAAGTATACAGGAGGAGAGTACCTCATTTTTGGTTGCTATGATATCAAAGAATGTAATGTTGCGGGCAATCTTCGTCCCACAGCTGTTGCTGGAGTTCGAGTGGTTAAAATACTTTATATATTGATAAATCCCAGGCATAGTTTCGTCATACCGTCTTCTCACAGAGTCGAAGCTATGACACTGTACACTTTTACACTTTGATACAATTATATATATTACTAGTACATTGTAGAGGTGTCAGCCCAGCAGAGATGCCCGCAAGGGGAAGTTCTGTTGTATACACTTTTAAAACTATATAAGAAGTTCTCTACAACAACTATTCTGACAAGGATGTCCAATTCTGCTGCCATGCGGACAGCACAGAGCAAAATCATACAGTAAAGTACATGTAGGCATATTTTAAACTAAATCACAGTCAAAAGAAGTTTCGAAAACATCAATAAGGCATGGAAGAATCGTTTTGCCAATTACCTACTTAGATTTCAAACGATTCTTACCTTATTATTTCGCTTCGATTGCTTGATGGTGAACTGTGCTAAAATGGCGCTGGCCTCGTCTGCTCCTTGTTTACCTCGTTCCAGCTCTTGGCTCATGCGCTTGGTAGGCTAATGACATCCATAACCTACTTTGTTAATGGATAATATATTCAAAAGCATTGATCCGTTCCTAGCGAATCTGAAGGGAAACCTCTCGAACAAGGCCAACTGCCACACGGACACTATAAAAGGTATTGATTCAGGTCAGTGTAATTCCGTTCAAACGGAATTCCATTTTGTCCCGCATACATGTACAGATGTATATGAGAAATACTTTTGCTGCAGCAGCTGTGTCACGCAGTAATCATCAAGTGGAAATGAGTCGGATGCAACAGTGGATCAGTTCAACATATCATGATATATGCAAATGTGGAAGGGCCAATTATCAGGCCTCCGAATAGACCTAGAGGCAGAGAGGTTTCCTGTGCTAAAACCGATAGTTTGGCATCAGAGACCAAGTAATGACTTGTCAACTTGTCAATCTGACGTTCAGCATCCCAGACTCCTGACAATACAGCAACATACTGTACATGATAATGCTCGCGTAGTTGAGTCGTATTAGAAAGGTCTGTTGTAAAAACTCCTGGCACTGGATATTGATCTGGGGACCAATCTCAACCCATTTTCTTATTCATGAGATCCTTTCATTGTCGAACAAAGCTACGATATGTACACGACCCATAAAATTGTTTATTAAATGCACTTTAAGAATTGAGCGTACTGGTGAGATGTTTCCATCAGAGAAGTACATTTTCGATATATGTAGTCACAAAGTGGGACGTCCACTTTTGAATTGTGAAGCGTGGTTGACCTGGTAAGTTTCATCAAGAGCATATCAAGTGTTTCTACACTCCCCATGCGGGTTCACAACGGCCGCTACAACCAATCCTGTTTGATAGCTCAGTAACTGTTCGCCCCCCTTATGTCCCATTGTCTTCGACTAAGCTGTTGCACTACTGTCTGGCAGTGTCTCTTAGCTGGTTGCATTCAGTCGTCTCCACGAGGTATCGTATCGTAGTCTGCTCTCCAGCTCTGCTCTGTCCCTGTCCACGTAGTTGGGGCAGTGTCTGGTATTTTTCACCGTCGCTAACATGGTTGTGACTTTGTCTGCAGTTCCGTCTCCGAAGTGGTTGTGACATTATCTGCGGACTCAGACCTGGTCTCGGCACTGCTTGCTCTGTCCCAATCAAGTTGTGACAATTGTCTTCCATTTCTGATCACAGGATGGCTTTGTCTTTACCTTAATCCCCAATTCGGTTGTGACATTGTACGACGTGTTTTTGATCCGTTTAAAATGGCGTTTCTCTGCTTCATTGGTCAATATGCTTTCTCTTAATAACGCATTATACAGTTGTGTCCCAACCTGATTCAGCGGTGTCCCTAGATTGATGTAGTATTGTCTTCTCTGTGCCCAACCTGCTCGTTGAACCGCCACCAAATGGCTTGATCTCTTCAACGGTTGTGTTATTGTCGGATATCGTCTCTGACCTGAATGTGACATTTTCTGCTTCGTCCCCAATCCAAGTTGTGACATCATCTGCTTGCTGTGTCTCCAAATTGGTTATTGTCTGCTGTATATCTAGACTTGGTTGTGACATTCTGCAACTGTCCAGTTTTTTTCTAAGCTGATTTCTAATTATGAAAGTTTAATTTCTGTTTATAAAGTTTTGCAAATACAAGCAAAAATTAAAAGGTGCATAATTAAAAGGTGCAAAAATTTAAAGGCGCATAAATTCAAAGGCACAAAAATTCAAAGGTGCATAAATTCAAAGGTGCAAAAATTTTAAGGCGCATAAATTTTGCAGTTTGAATATTTCTTCACAGCAAGGGGTCCATAAAAAAGCCAAACGTATCGTCAACAAAAGAAGCAAATTCTAGCTGATTGTTTAAGTACCGATAAAATAATTTATTCCCATTACTCAGAAGATACATAACAAACAATGTGATGAATATGAGCAGTGGTTGGCAAGGCTCAGATCCTGATTATCCTTTTAACAAATGTTTTGCATTATGATACAAAAATGACACCAGCCCTTATATTACAGATATCACAACACTTGTAGGCAACAAATGGCACCAAATTTTGATTCCCTTTTGTGAAATACACGAGTTGGTATTGTGTCTTCTGCATTAGACACCAAAGACAGACAAGCAGGAGTAAGAAATGTTTCCCTCTTATGCACATGTATCCGATATAAAACTACTCCCCAGGCACATGTACTTGATAAAAACTACCCCAGGCACATGTACCTGATATTAAACTACTTCCCAGGCACATGTACCTGATATAAAACTACTTCCCAGGCACATGTACCTGATATAAAACTACTCCCAGGCACATGTACCTGATATAAAACTACTCCCAGGCACATGTACCTGATATAAAACTACTTCCAGGCACATGTACCTGATATAAAACTACTCCCAGGATTGATGAATTCTGACTCCCGGCAAGTTGGAAAGTGGTTTTCCAGAGTATGATCACCATATACATGTATTGTCATCAACCTCAACGATTTCGATAAAAAGACGAACTGGAAATACCCCTAGTGATAACAAAATGCAAACACAACATGATCTTGTCTTCCACCAAGAACAAACCAAAACAAACCAAGGACACAGATGCAACAAAATACACATCAAAATGAAAACTGAACGTAACTAAATAGAAACAAAATACAGTAGAACCTCTCTTAGCAGACACCTCTCTATTAAGGACAACCCCTCTATTAAGGACAGACACTAGTCTTGGTCCCAAATTGGTTATTTCCATTCAATTTGACCTCTTTAATCAGGACAGCTCTCTATCAAGGACAGCACTTGTCAATCCCGAGGGTGTCCTTAATAGAGAGGTTCTACTGTACATTGAAGCAAAAACAAACATATTAGGCAAAGTCAACTTTATTTTTGTTTTCAGTATACATGCTTTGAGATTGTGAGCCATGTCAATGAAATAAGGAAAAGCTGAGAATGAAAATGAGATGATATTGAGACCAGCTATAATAGGTGCAAGTACAGTGGAACCTCCCTTAGCGGACACCTCTCTATTAAGGACAACCTCTCAATTAAGGACACTAGGTTTGGTCCCAAATTGGTTGTTTCCATTCAATTTGACCTCTCTAATCAGTACACCCCTCTATTATGGACAGCACTTGTCAGTCCCGAGGGTGTCCTTAGTAGAGAGGTTCTACTGTATTTGTACCCAATAAGTAGAATTCAATCTGAAACATCCAGAGAACACTAGTATGTACTTCCACCTCACAAACCAAAACAAACTAAAGATAGATAAAAGTATAACAACCAACCCAGGTAGGGTACAACATCATATACAGACATCTACAATGCATATTAACTTTCCCAAACTCAGCAGAAAAATTATCAGATCTTAAAGTGGGAGGCCTCCAATAAATATTCTAAAATACCTGGATTTGGAACGAACTGCAGTTTACTGTTTACAGTGTAGATGCACTGTGCGCAAATGAAGCCTCTTTTTGAATTCAGCAGTTATGGTTAGGCAACCATAACCGCGTAATTTGAGATGTTTTAGAATAGAAATTGATACCTCACTGTCGGTATTGATTGTCTCACCAAAACCACAAGGTGGAGCTGAAATCCGGACCAAAACTGAGGAAGAGCCAAGGTTTTGGCCAACATTTCAGCTCCACCTGAGCAACAAATTACAATACCTCCAACCAATACTTCTACTTCGATATCAATTCCTTACGCCCAATTTGTGACAAGGCCAAAAAAGTACAGTAGAACCTTTCTTAGTGGACATCTTCTCTATTAAGGACGCTAGTTTTGGTCCCAAATAGGTAATTTACATTCATTTTGACCTCTCTAATCAGAAGACTTCTTTATCAAGGACAGCACTTGTCAGTCCCGAGGGTGTCCTTAATAGAGAGGTTCTACTGTATATCATTATACCATTTGGGAGAAATTTGTTGAAATAAGCTTTTGAGAGAAAAAAAATTGGATTTGTTCAATGAATATTGCGACTTCTAATGTTATAAATGTCAACTATACCCATCACATGACAAAATATTGGGAATGGGACGAACGAAACTCTTCTAAAAACCTTTCTTCGACACCGAACTGTTAGTACATGATAGAAGCTTAAAGCTCAGAGCTAAAGTGTTGTCAACTGTTATTTGTTCCAAGGCAAAATACTGGCAAGAGCAGAGCAGATATGAGTTATCATTTTCATCAGCAGAATTTTAAGTACAAATTAGATATCTGAATCAATAGCATGTCCACCTTTACTTGTAAAAATCAGAATACTGTACTGTAAACCAACACATTTTTTTAATTTTGTCTTGGCAGATTATAATATTCCTTTCTTCTTTCACGTGTATGAAAAAAATTTAACGATTTTTAAATTTGCAGGTATTTAACATTACTTGCAAAATCCTTGAGAAAATATGTGCCAGCAAAAATTTGACAATTTACAGTATCAGTAGTCATGGATCGTAGCTCTAGAATTTATAAGTACTGAGCAAAGTTTAAACCATAACAATATGAAGTTCCATCTGTTAACTGGATTCGAATTTACTGGAAATTGTCAACAGTTTTACTGTTGTCCACAATGGCTTCTTCAGTAATGATGTTCACCTCCGATTTCACAACTAACCAGGCCTCTCAATTACATGATTCCTACACCGAAAACGGTGTAGGCCGTACAGGATGTCCCCAAATTAGGTCTTTTTTTTTTTCTTTTTTTTTTGTAAATAAAATGACACCTGAAGCGTTTTTTTACCCCTAATATAACCAAATCTCATCCAAATGGCCTTATTTTATAGTTTTACCCTAAAATTAAGATTTTTCAGGTGTATGTGGTGATAAGTCACTAACTTTGATTTATGACGTCGCTGTTCAGGCAAACTGGCGCGATGAATTGTCCCCAAATTAAGCTAAAAAGCAAAAAAACATGTCCCCCAAAATAGGCTAAAAAAATACAGTGTGTATAGAGGTCTCCACGTAATTGAAAGGCGTGCTAACAACATATGTCATACATTATGGTCACTACAAGCTACATGGACAAGTCATTCCTTGAGTAAAGGGTTTGTGAGTTAGGCTTTTTAAGTAAACAGGTTTATTGATCAAAGTAGGAATAATTGTTATGAGTATATGAGTATTTGAAAGAACAATAAAATCATAAATTACTAACATAACTGTAGCAGGACTAGGGGTCACAGACAGAACTAACCAACCTACTGCTATAGTACAAATATGCCCTTGTTAAAATACGCCTTTAATTTTTTGCTTATACCATCATTTCACCGTACCAGAAACCATAGAGTTGCTTGCTATTAATTTCTGATTGTACCCATTGGTAGTGTACATTGTAAGTACTGTAAGTTTCTGATTGTGTCCCATGGGTTCAATACACATCAGAATAGGAATATGCTGATGTGACAACAGTTCACTCCAACATTTTGAAAACCAACAAGAAGGCATATTAAAATGCACCAAATAGTTTTACACCAAACTTTAATGGATGATTGTTGACTGCTTTTAAAGGAGTACACCGTTCGTCATAACGTTTGGTCCAGAAAAATAGAAGTGCAGTTACACACAATGCCGTAGTGCAGTTCTTATGCTTACAAATTTGTTGAAACTTGGTATTCATAGTATTTGTATATCGGTCTACACAACGGCAATGTTGAAATTTGTACTTCAGTAGTGTTAACGCAATTGGAACTTTTCAAACTCAATTTCAAATTTCAATTTTTTAACGAACGGCGTTGGCCTTTAATAGTGGTTGACTGTGAACCCTTTTCCTTAATCACCTGCCGCGTTTCTTGCCTTTTTTCTTGGGCGGTTCTGTAGGCATTTGGCAGTATGGTGTACTATTGATATCACACGATAACGACACGTTGATGATGGTCACAGTCGCACCATCTATTAGCAATTTCTTTTTGCTCAGCACCTTGTAGTTGACATTGTTGACACCTGTCCTTTTGTCCATTCGACGTGTCATCTGAAAGAAGGAGGGGAAAGCATTAACGGTGAAACGCCCGAGGGGAAAACTATTTGTCAGACAGGGGAGTCCTGGTAGTGCATGTAGTGCAATGCATTAGTACCATGGATACAGGTACACGCTATTTGGCAGTACCTATTCACTCGTTTCCTTAGAACTGATGTTACCAGTTTAAAAGTTGCATTCACAATAACTGCACTACGGCATTGCATTGTGTATTAGTGGATTTCTATTTAACTGGACCACCAGTACATGTACTGCCCTCAATAGAGAGTTTCCCTGGAACCCAGGTGCTTCAAGTTGTCCACTGTTGCTGTTGGTGATTCTTCAAGGGGGTCATTGTCAATGGTGTCACCTGTTCCCATAACTCAATGCAGAATAGTGTGGATAAAATGCCTGGTATAAAATTACCTCCTTTTGATTAAAATATTGCTTCATATCTCGCACCCTTCTCTGCCTATCGTGGATATGACGAAATGTTCTGTACCCAGTTGTAATATTCTGTGGTCTTGTCACCTGAAAGGACAAGAAAACTTCTTAATTTCAGTTAATTAGGCGACTTATTTCACCAAACTCAGCTCGGTGGTGCCATCTTCCACCAACATTAGACATCGATTTAAAAGGACACGGATCAACAAGGACTGTTACAGCTTGTGCTCTTCAATGACCCGCAGGGCTATGCTCAATGCTGGCAGAAGTGGAAGTTCATGGAAGGTTCAACCATGCCACACAGGCAAAAGGAGAGCAGCAGACGAAAATCAGTCTCCAGGTCCTCCAGGTTAGTGATTGAGCTTGGGGCTAATATTAAATAACCCTTCCACACAAAAGCCAGCTAGTTACAGAAACTACAACATGAATAGTAATGGAGGGAGTGTGCCTTAAACTGGGGTCAATACCGCAAGCTAGAACCTAACCATAAAAGGCATGCAACACCAACCCTCACAAGTTAAAACATTGAAGAAGAAAAACGAAAAGAGACCCCCTTGTATATGCACTTACCACAAGTCCAGCTTTCTTCATACGAACATAAAATTCATCATCTTCTCGACCCCATCCCCAGAATATATTTGTCATACCATTAACCTGCAAGACCGATGGCAAAATAAATTACTTAGTTAGTTAGTACATTTTCAGATTTTATAGTTCTGTTGGTTCAGCTGCAGTTTGAAACAGATGACAAAACGACTTCATCAGATCTCCAGAATAAATTGCTATACAGTTCATTTTGTGATAGATCCTTATGATTTACCATGGACGAAGTTTTCCTCAACCTACCCACCTACCTGGTGACAGCATGAACTTTGATTCCAAGTGCAGTGCTGCCATCTATGTTCTTACCTGGATTTACTCAGAAAACCTGAGGGTGATGAAAACTTCGTCCAAGGTAAATCATAATGATCTATCACAAAATGAACTATATATCAATAGTTTGAAACAGAGTCTAGTCAACAGACTATCACAAAATGAACGATATATCAATAGTTTGAAACAGAGTATAGTCGACAGGCTATCACAAAATGAACTACATGTATATATCAATAGTTTGAAACAGAGTCTAGTCGACAGGCAGAGTTTCACCAAATAAAACTAGAAATTGAATTGGAATTCAAATCGCTGAGAGGAGATCTTCCCTGGAACATGTATCAAAGGCGAAAATCAAACTTACCAATTCAAAATGTTTATTTGAGATCAAAAGAATCCCCCCAACAAACTTTGGGTAGTGATAAAGCGGGTGAAGCTGAGGTGATGCAACATGAAATGGCCCCGACTCCGGGTAACCGTAGTTCAGATCATAATTCAATGGCAGCAGATCAACGTCATGCATTGCAATGTAATCGCATTCTCCTCGACTTTCTAGGTGCCCTATGTTGATTAGGGAGGCACGGTTAAACCTGGAAAGGATAATACAGTAGAGTCTCTCTATTATGGACACCTTCGGGACTGACAAGTGCTGTCCTTAATAGAGATGTGTCCGGATTAGAGAGGTCAAATTGATTGGAAACCACCAATATGGGACCAAACCTAGTGTCCTTAATTGAGGGGTTGTCCTTAATAGAGAGGTGTCCGCTAAGGGAGGTTCCACTGTATATGAAGACTACTTCAGATGCAAAAATCTATAAAAAGCAATTCTAAAAATAAATTCAGATAACATGGGTTTGCTAAAGTGAAGCTGACAGTACCAGATCTACCTCATAGTATACCGAACAGTCTCATTGCAAACCAGAGCATTTCTCTTGAAGCTCATGTAATAAGCAACACTAAATGAAGTCAGTAACAAACAAAATATTATCTTGAATTGAAAGTCAAATGAACATGGCAGTCAAGAAAACACTGTCGCCGACTGACTGTATATATACTCACCTAAAACTATCCTGCTGGTTTATCACATAAATCTTATGACGAACCTTCTTCTTTGTAAGATATTTTTGCATGTGTGGAACAAACTCTAATAACTCATCGAATCGATCCCTGAATGGCACGATAATGGCTAGCTTATGTTCGCCCCATTCTGGATGATCCTCAACATTTTTGGTGCTCCACTCCCGATGGATTTGCGGTTCCTTTTCGATGTCGCACGCGTCATGGGCAATGAGACAGACGAGGAAGACACAGGAGATGATGAAGATAATCAACAGTACTCGGACGGATCGGAGGCGGAACAAGCTTCTCAACGTCATGTGTGGATTATTTCCCTGGTCATTTTACCTGAAAACATTTTGAAATTGAAGAGTTATCTAAATGAATCAGCAGGCAATGAATCATTATGTAAAATCCAAAACCAGATATGTAAAAGACAGTATCGTAAACACCGAAAGGCTACCATTGTACCAATAGATTTACGTTATACCGTAGACATCACTACTGTATAATCAGTGGCACTACTTAGCTACAGCACCAGAGTTGGCACAATCATGTACCTGTGATGTATGGCATTGGATTATGTCATGACTGTGTCAAAAAATTGTAGGCCTATGTATCATGCCTTAGTTCATGGTTTAGATGGTAAGGCATGCAGTGGTCTGAATGTGAATGAATCAGTGAATGAATGCATCATGCAGTGTATTTTCGGCGTTTGGCTCCACAGAACAGCTCAAAATCCATAGGAACTTGAGTTTTTATCATTTATTTACTAATCACATTGTCGGTTAGTGTACATGAGGGGGTAAGAATGAGAAATTTCGGAGATAATTGGAAAAAAAACTAATTTTTACGTGTAAATTTTTCGTGGTCAGCTACTTTCGCGATTTGTCACATCTTCGAGGGATGTCGGAGTTGTTCTGGTAATAATGTAAGAACTATGGTAGTGGCGCCACCATAGTTCACGACGGTTCATACGCGGGAAATACGAATGGGCACGTGTAGATTAATTTTTTTTAAAGGATACCCCCTCCGTACGTAGGTTTTGTTCCTTTTGTACAAGGGTCCTATGTGTGTGTGTGGGGGGGGGGGGGGGGGGGGTTCTCAGCCAAACCGGATGTATAATAAGTAATAACAGGTGACGCCACCATTAGTAGGCCTATACATCATGACATAACGCGGGGAGTACGAATGCGCATGTGTGGCCTCCGGTAGTTACTTTCAATTAGATAAAAAAAGGATGACCCCAGGCCCAGGCCCTGTACATGTAAGATTTGGGACTTTTAAAGAAGGGGGCCCTGGGGAGGTCCCAGTAATCTTGGGCTTCATACTGGTGATGAACCATTCGTGGATGGATGGGAACTCTGAGGGATATGGATTCGATCATGCTGGTGCTAAACCGTTCAATGGGAACTCAAAATATTGCGGTGATCATCTGAGGGATATGGATTCATGATAGACCATTCAATGTAATCGCAAAATATTTTAGTCATCAGAGGATTAACATCCTGAAGGCCAACACTCGGCACTGTCGACCGAACGTGTGCGAGGGTCAGTGGAGGAGGATATACGACTGACTCTGGATTAATAGATTGTGGGCGGCTTTGGGTTTCAGTTCACCCTAGAGCCAGACATGTGGGTAAAACGTGTCCCGTCATTCTGTTGAACTTGAAGTAACAATCCTCTTTACTGACAAAACATTAACGAATTTTCAGACACAAAAAGAGAAAGTCAGCGAAATTCACTTTCTATTGCAGTGTGGTAGTGTTGATGTTTCTACTGGTTAATTATAATAGCAGATATACAGCAGTTAGTGAGCCTTGTCTCATACACTTGTTAGAAAACTACAAAGGTTGCATTACTCTCTTCAGACACAGGAACCTGGAAAAGTAGATCATGTTCTGGGAGGCACTTTTCAAGATGACCGCTATGTAAGAAATAGTGCTGCTGCCCAGGTAGTTTAGACATGATTGTGACATACGCATTGATGTGCAGTGTACTTTCTTCACTGTTTTGCCTGGACAGCTCTATATAGAAGCATTGCTTTTGAAATACTAATTCATGAATATTTTGTCGGCACTTTGCAGCTTAAGCCTTATTCTCTGACTGTGACGGCCGCCAAGTGCGTCCTGAAGAAATTTGAATTTGGCGCCTTAGTTTTCGCGCGCTTGGGTGGCGGCGCTGCTGTCTCAGCTTCCGCCCAACTCCATTGAATTTTAATTGTCAAAGTTTAGGACGCAGTTGTCCTCTTTTGTCCGCCTTTGCGGTGAAAGTTTCGAGGCCTTGTCAGACGGGATAAAGGTAACTATAAAGATAAAGATGTATAGAACCCCTGGAAACTATGTTAGGACCCTGTTATCCCCAAGTTATGTAACTTAGGTCACTTTTATGTGGCGGTGTCCCACTACTTTTGCTCACCCATGTGTTTGTGGTTGTCTTTAGACGCCTCTAGGTGGCGACACTGTACGGATGCCCGTGTATTTTTGTGCTAAGACAAATCTGTCCGGCCAACAGATATTGTTCGTGAAGTTGAGTCTGGGTGCCTCAGGTCCCATGGCGACCCTTTTGTAAAAGATGACTCCGGGATCTTGATATGCACGGTGTTTTGAGTATGATGTTTTGACAACACTAACAGCCACATCCACTATTTAGGGACAAACTGTTAACTGGTAGTAGATTGTACGAATCTGTGCATACATTTGTATTTTATTTTTTATGTTCTGATCCTGGAACATTACAGAGTTTTGTAAGGTTTTGATTGTTGATTATTCGTGTCTTTCAGTCTTTTAAGTCAGCCTCATCGATGTGTACTATACTCCTCACGATACGAGGTCCTTATCCAGAATAAAGACGCCTCTATTCTCAATGAAAGTTTGAGTACATTTTTAAAGCCGCAACAGTAAAAGACTTTCCCGACGTAATGCACCGAAGAGGACTCGATCTTTTGGCGGATGCTGCTGACAGGCAGACTACGATGTTTCTCCAACAGGAGAGTAGGAGATTGGCTGATGAACTGCAGCATATGCAGACGCAGTTGCAAGCACTGTCAGATAGTCGGCAGAGAGCAACGAGAGCATCGAGGGACTGGATTTCCTCTCGTTGGGCGTCGACGCCCATTCCGCCACAGCCAAATTTCTCCTCCGTTGGAGCCACATGTAGCAAGGCGAGATGCACTATGCCCACTGCAGAGGCTACAGCTCATGCCGTGGATATAAATACTGGCATTGATCCTCCGCAATGCAGGACGCCTCCTGTTTTGCCTGCTAGGGACCCCAGTCCAACTAATCATGAGAAGTCCGCTGACAGTGGCTTTGATCTTTCGAAGGCAATATCGACTCTCGCCGATGTGTTGGTGCGGCGGGGGGAAGGACTTCCTAAAAAGGAACCGGAAGTTTTCAAAGGCGACATCTTTTCGTATCCATCCTGGAAAAATTCATTTAATGTGTTGGTTGAGGGCAGATACCCATCAGCTATGGACAGATTGTACTATCTCGGTCGTTACACTGCAGGAGATGCAAAGCGTTGCATTAAAGGCCTGCTTGATTTGAACACCTGTGAAGCATATGCTAAGGCAAAGCAGATTCTCGAAGAGCGTTTCGGAGATCGGTTGAAGTTGTCTGAGAACTTTCGTAATCGCTTAGACAAGTGGCCGTCAGTCAAGCCTGGTGACGGTAAAGGCATGCAGGAGCTATCGGATTTCTTGTGCGAGTGTGAGACGGCTATGACCAGTTTGTCAAATCTGAGTATTTTGAATGACGCGATTGAGCAACGCCGTGTGATAGACAAGTTACCTCGTTTTATGCAAGAAAGGTGGCTCACAGTTGTGGATAAATGGAGATTTGGAGCTGATAGGGACGGGTCCGGCCAGGTTGTGAACGACTCATATCCACCATTTTCCAGACTTGTACAGTTTGTAAAGAAACACGCGCGAATCATGTCAAATCCAATCCTGGATAGGTCGTCCAGCGCACCTACCAAATCCGTTGTTAGTGTGAAACCTGCGCAGAGATCCAGCTTCGCTACCGGAACAGAAACTATAACTGAAAAGGCCACAGGGCCAACAAAGTGTGTGCTCTGTCCAAAGGACAACACTCATGCAATTGACTCATGTGTGAAATTCAAGAATATGTCTCTTAGTGATAGAAAGGAAGCCGTAAAGAAGCATGGGTTGTGCCTGGGGTGCCTTAAATGGGGTCATCGGGTTAGGGACTGCAAAAGCAAGCATAAATGCAAAACCTGCTCTCGTGCCCACCCCACGCTTCTTCACGACGACTCTTTCAAACCTGTTGAATCTACTGTGCATTGTACAGAGTCAAGTGATGTGGGCTCAGAATGTCTGCACACTATGATTGTGCCAGTGTATGTGTATCATGTAGACGACCCCTCGCGGGAGGTGTTGGTTTACACATTGTTGGATGATCAATCTGACACTTGTTTCGTATCTGAGTCAGTGCTGGAGGGCATTGATAAGAGAGGTGATAGCACCTATCTCAAAATCAACACAGTGTTGGCAGAAGGTGTTGTGCCAGCTGAGCGGGTGACAGGCCTCATGGTCCGGGGTTTTGGTGAATCTGCAAAAATAAGCCTCCCTGTAGTCTTTTCGCGTAAAGGCATCGGTGCCTGCCGCTCACAGATACCGCGTCAAACCAGCGCGAAACAGTGGCGCCACCTCAAAGGGGTGGCACCTAAGATTATGCCATACCGTGAGGATATCGAGATTGGCATGTTGATCGGTCAAAATTGCGCGCGCGCCATCAGGCCAAGGCAGATTGTCGCTGGGGGAGAAGATGATCCGTATGGTGTTAAAACGGCGCTAGGTTGGGGCGTGGTTGGCAGGATGGATAAATTAGGGTCAAGGCTTGCTAATTCACAAGATCGTTTCGTGTACAGAACTCGTACAAAAGAAATTAACCCCTCTGATATTTTGCAGGTACTCGGCCAAGACTTTGCCGATACTAATGATGTTGATTCTCATTCTCTATCTGTTGAAGACAGGTTGTTCATTGAAAAGGTTTCCAGTGGCATCAAACTCCGTGATGATGGACACTTTGAAATTCCCCTCCCGTTTCGTGAGGATCAGGTGAGACTTCCTAACAACCGAGTGATGGCTATGAAGCGTACGCAGAGTCTCAAGGCGAGGATTAGAAAGGATGCTAAGTATGGTGAAGAATATGTGAAATTCATGAGTAAGCTCATAGATGCCGGCCAGGCTGAGAGAGTGCCAGAAAACGAATTAGATCTGGACAATGGTTCTGTATGGTACATTCCCCATCACATGGTCTCACATCCTCACAAGGAGGGTAAGTATAGGGTCGTGTTTGATTGCGCCGCGTCCTATCAAGGAGAGGCATTAAATGGCCATTTGCTCCGGGGACCGGATTTAATAAACAATCTTGTCGGTGTCCTGGCCCGCTTCAGGAAGGAAGAAGTGGCATTCACGTGTGATGTCCAGGGTATGTTTCTACAGGTGGTCGTGCCCCCCCGCCACAGAAATTATTTGCGATTTCTGTGGTGGGAGGACGGCGATGTCAGCAAGGAGCCAGTTGATTACAGGTGTACTGTGCATCTATTTGGCGCGACCTCGTCTGCAAATTGCGCAAACTATGCCCTAAAGGCAACAGCTGAGAGATTCAAGGACGACTACGAGCCCCAGGTGGCGACTTTCTTTAACAGGAATTTCTATGTAGATGATGGGGCCACCTCCGTTTTGACAACAAGTCAGGCTATTAGCCTAGCTTTGGGCTCTGTGAGTATGGCTGGGAAGGGAGGGTTCACCCTTCACAAGATACTTTGCAACAATAAAGAGGTGTTGAAACATATTCCCAATCAATACTTGTCAGAGAACCTCCAATGTCTTGAGCTTGGTAATACTCAACTACCTGTTGAAAAGACTCTAGGAGTTGTGTGGTGTGTTGAATCTGACATGCTACGATTTAGGGTGGAGATCAAAGACAAGCCATTGACCAGACGTGGCTTGTTATCCACCGTCAGTTCCATCTATGATCCCCTTGGTCTAATATCGCCTTTCATACTTACAGGAAAACGAATTCTGAAGGAGTTGTGTTTGAGTGGTTCTTCCTGGGACGACCCTCTTCCTGACAATGTAAGGAACGAGTGGGAAAGATGGAGGACCGAGCTGCTAGAATTGCCCAAGGTTTCCATTCCTAGGTGTTATCGGGCTGGCACGCTTGAAGGGCCGGTGACTAATGTCGAGCTACATCATTTCAGTGATGCTTGCTTCTCTGGGTATGGTCAGTGCAGTTATGTTCGGCTTGAAGACGCTACCGGTAACTGCACTACTTCTCTGGTGATGGCCAAGTCGAGGGTTACTCCTGCCAAAGCTGTGACAATTCCCAGGCTGGAGTTAACTGCGGCACTCCTGTCAGCTAGGGTTGGTAAGTTCCTTGGCAAAGAACTAGATTATGACCAGATAGAACATTTCTACTATACTGATAGCATGGTTGTGCTTGGCTATGTGAATAATGAAAGCAGAAATTTTCACATTTTTGTTGCAAATAGGGTGCAGGAAATTAGAGACTTGACTAACATAGCCAATTGGAGACATGTTGACACTGCGCAGAATCCTGCTGACATAGCATCACGTGGCATGAATGTTTCTGAGCTTTCAGCTAGCCGCCTTTGGTGGCAGGGCCCAGAATTTCTCGTTTCAGGACCAGTGCCGACCCTTCCTGAATGTCCAGTGGTGAAAGATGACCCTGAGCTGAAGAAGTTCGTGTTCAAGACAGATGTTGTTCCTGTACCAGAGGTGCCTGACATGGAAAGCAGGTTCGCCAACTTCTCCTCTCTGTTGAAACTGAAGAGGGCCATGGCTGTGAGCATGAAGTATGCCAGGAAATTGAAGAACAAGGATCCTGACACTTGTCCTCCAGTCACTACTGATGACCTGAAGCAGGCAGAGGATCAGATAATAAGGTTAGTCCAAGGTAAGGCGTATCCTGAAGAGCTAGCATCCCTGAGCAAAGGGACTAGATCTGCTGTCAAAGCTGGCAGCAAAATTGCGCCATTGGATCCCTTCCTGGATGATAAGGGGATTATTAGAGTTGGTGGTCGCCTGAGTCGATCATCCATGTCATATGAAGTCAAGCATCCAGTCTTGATTCCGCGTACTTGTCACTTAGCTAGCTTGATAGTTAAACGTTTCCACCAGAAGGTTGGTCATTCCGGTAGAGGAATGACGTTAAACAGTATCAGACAGGCTGGGTTTTGGATTGTAAATGCCCGGTCGATAGTTGCTAAGTTCATCATGGGCTGTGTGTGTTGTAGAAAGCTTCGGGGAAACCCCTGTGTTCAAAAAATGTCTGACCTGCCTACCGACCGCTTGGAGCCAGCCGCCCCCTTCAGCTATGCTGCCGTTGATCTATTTGGCCCTTTCACTGTCAAGTCCGGTCGTAGCGAACCCAAGCGTTGGGGTGTTATGTTCACGTGTCTGGCCAGTCGTGCGATTCATATCGAGACCGCAAATCAATTGACCACAGATTCATTTCTCAATGCGTACCGCCGATGTGTGAGTAGACGTGGCAAAATCCGATTTTTGCGATGCGATCGTGGTTCGAACTTCGTAGGTGGACAGAATCAATTGTTAGCAGCGTTGCAGGAAATGGATCGCGATAAGATCAAGCATGAGTTGCTGAAAGACGATTGTGACTGGGTTGATTTCGAAATGAACTTTCCTGTGAGCAGTCACATGGGCGGTGTATGGGAACGAATGATTGGCGCAGCGCGTAAGGTGTTGTCTGCTCTGCTCATGGGCACAGGAGCTCAGCTTGATGACGAGTTGTTACGTACATTACTCTGCGAGGTTGAGTACATAGTTAACTCGCGCCCGTTAACAGTTGTAGATTCCGCTTCTGCGGACCTAGAGCCCCTGTCACCAATTCAGCTGCTTACCCTGAAATCTCAGGTGGTGAAGCCACCGCCGGGCAAGTTCGTTAAACAGGACATATACTCTAAGAAAAGGTGGCGTTGTGTACAGGCTCTTGCTAACCAATTTTGGGAGCGTTGGCGTGGCGAATTTTTGGTAATGCTGCAGCCTAGGAAGAAATGGCTCAGCCAGCAGAGAAATCTTGAGCCTGGTGATGTTGTAATGCTCGTAGAAGAGGGCCAGCCTAGATGCGCATGGCCTCTGGCTCGTGTTACAAAGGTGTGTCCTAGTCAGGACAAGTTGGTCAGAAAGGTTGAAATTTTTGTTGGGAAAACCAAATCCCTGTTGGATAGACCAGTACATAAGTTGATCCTCCTGGTAAAGAACCGGGACAATCCTGTTGAGGAGAGTGAAACTCTGGAGTAGTTGAGCCTTTTCGTGGGCCGGGTTCTGGTTTTTGGGCTCCAGGACCTGGGTCATGGATTGTGCTCCATGTATGAGTTAGTCTTGACTGGGATGAGAGAAATCTGACAGTTATTTTGTTTCCTATGACTGTGTGATTTCTCTTCCCCCTTGGTACAGGTTGCTAATTTGAAGCAACTGGTGCTTATATGTAAAGATTGCTCGTGGGAGCAAATAGACATTTTTCTAAAAAACATGATGTTTGCACTTCTCTGTATTTTGAATTTTTACCTGCGTGTAATTAAGATAGTGTATTTGTGTACTGTACATGTTTGTGATGCTTAAGAGGGGTTTTTGAAGCATTATGAGCAAGAAAGTTGGAAAAGTTTCGGTTTCATAGTGGAAATTTGAATTTCCTAGTTGCTTAGATAGCAGAGTGAAAAGTTGAATGTGTCTGTAAGTTTAGTTTGACTGACTTTCTGTTTTAAGGTCATTTCAGCAAAGTTTAAAGCTGAACCGTGGAATTTGAGGTTCACTTGATATGTTTAAAGCTGACCTGTGTTTTTAATGGTCACTGTTTTGGTTCTGATTTCAAAAGTTTTTTGGTTTTTTTTTGTTTGTTTGTTTTTTTTTGTTTTGTATAGTGTTTGTAAACTGTTTTGGGCAACAGTTTAGGAGAGGCATGTGACGGCCGCCAAGTGCGTCCTGAAGAAATTTGAATTTGGCGCCTTAGTTTTCGCGCGCTTGGGTGGCGGCGCTGCTGTCTCAGCTTCCGCCCAACTCCATTGAATTTTAATTGTCAACGTTTAGGACGCAGTTGTCCTCTTTTGTCCGCCTTTGCGGTGAAAGTTTCGAGGCCTTGTCAGACGGGATAAAGGTAACTATAAAGATAAAGATGTATAGAACCCCTGGAAACTATGTTAGGACCCTGTTATCCCCAAGTTATGTAACTTAGGTCACTTTTATGTGGCGGTGTCCCACTACTTTTGCTCACCCATGTGTTTGTGGTTGTCTTTAGACGCCTCTAGGTGGCGACACTGTACGGATGCCCGTGTATTTTTGTGCTAAGACAAATCTGTCCGGCCAACAGATATTGTTCGTGAAGTTGAGTCTGGGTGCCTCAGGTCCCATGGCGACCCTTTTGTAAAAGATGACTCCGGGATCTTGATATGCACGGTGTTTTGAGTATGATGTTTTGACAACACTAACAGCCACATCCACTATTTAGGGACAAACTGTTAACTGGTAGTAGATTGTACGAATCTGTGCATACATTTGTATTTTATTTTTTATGTTCTGATCCTGGAACATTACAGAGTTTTGTAAGGTTTTGATTGTTGATTATTCGTGTCTTTCAGTCTTTTAAGTCAGCCTCATCGATGTGTACTATACTCCTCACGATACGAGGTCCTTATCCAGAATAAAGACGCCTCTATTCTCAATGAAAGTTTGAGTACATTTTTAAAGCCGCAACACTGACTTCACAGCTATCCTCGCCTATAGACCTGCTTCCATCGCAGCATACACATTCACATTTTGTCTGTTAAAACTGCCTTATTACTGCCTCATTCCTGCCTCCCTAAAAATGACCGGCAAATATCTCGTTCTCTTTGGAGAATCTGTCCATTGAGCCCATTGAGGCAGATGTCTAACAACTAGAACCCATTCGTAGTGCTCGTATGAGATGTTAAAACATTTTCCAATGAACCCTGTCAAGCATGTATTGACTTAATGACTTTCATTCAAGGGATATTTGTAAACTGTTCAATGAAGGCGTATTGTATGAATGAATACATTATATATATTGCATAAAAGTGCTATTGATTTACCATGAGCGGAGCATTCCTTTAAATAAACATCCAATTAAAAATTGACCTCGTGAGTTGTTTTGTTGATATCGTATTGTTCAAGAAGCTGAGTCACTAGCTAGCCACTGCCTCAAGTTGTCTTTTCCTAAACTTGCTAATATTCCACTAACATTTCCTGTTGTTCCCAACTACTTGCTCTCACTAAAATCATTATAGAGGGCCACATACAACATGGGAGCATATGATGTCTTCCTACTTCCATCACAATCACCCAGTATTGCTTACCGCCAGCTAGTTAACTAAAGGGTACAAACTGCTTTCTTGCCAGGCACCTGACATCAGAGATAGGACTTTGGAGGAAAAGAGTGTCTCATAAGCTGGCTGGCCTTTTCATTAGGGGTAACACTATAATAAACAAACTTTACTTTTGTGACTCGACACTCTGCTCTCAACTCGATATTTATTTACATTGATGTGTTCCTACTATACATCTACATCGGTGCTATCTGACAACAGCATCAAGCTCCCTGGATCTGAAACTCCTGGCTTTCAACCTGCCCCCTGGCTGACAACAGCATCAAGCTCCCTGGCTCTGAAACTCCTGGCTTTCAACCTGCCCCCTGGCTGACAACAGCATCAAGCTCCCTGGCTCTGAAACTCCTGGCTTTCAACCTGCCCCCTGGCTGACAACAGCATCAAACTCCCTGGCTCTGAAACTCCTGGCTTTCAATCTGCCCCCTGGCTGACAACAGCATCAAGCTCCCTGGCTCTGAAACTCCTGGCTTTCAATCTGCCCCCTGGCTGACAACAGCATCAAGCTCCCTGGCTCTGAAACTCTCCTGGCTTTCAACCTGTCCCCTGTCCTGACTTGGTGCTCCAGCATCATTTTCTCTTTCTTGCATTGATAAGGAAAGCGATGAAATCTTTCTCTTGACACCTGTGTACCATACGGACACCGGGATGAGAATGACTAGGAGCGTGAACGCCATCACGCAAAACGCCACGTAGTAGATGTAGTCAAAGCGTTTGACAGTTCGATAATCTAAAAGAGAAAGAGAAAGCAGGCATGAAACCAGCTAGGAGAACAAAATTGGCAACGAAAGCCTGAAATTTGCCGAAACTGGCGCAAGAGACACTTTTCTTGCAATGACCCTTCCAACATCGGAGGCCTTCATGGGGCTCACCAACTCATCACCTCCATTTATCCCATCTCATGACGGACCTAAGATGTGGTCATTCAGCAAATATGAAGCCTTCATAGGCTTGCCAGCTTACTGTACATCTAGGCTAGTGTTTGGTAAGGGATCTCCGGTCATTCAACTCACCAATGTGGGTCAAAACGATTCCGATTACAGTGAAAAAAATGAAGGAAAGAGATGCGCCAAGACCGCATAGAAACGTCGCCAAACCAGGACCGCTTTCAAAGACACCGATCTCTAATACTGAAATGAAACGATATCTTGGTATTAACATTTCTGGAGCACTGCCTTCCTCTCTCTATGGAGGTAATCAGAATCCCTTCAAGGACATGAAGGACTAGGAGTTTCACATCACAGATTACTAAGAGAACCATTACATTCACTCTCAGTGATAAGTTAATCGTCATTCTGTAATTCAATGTCTCCAGCGATAATGTAACTTCGATCGAACGTTTCTTTCACTGCGCTTGGCAAACTTTCCTTGAATTTGATTTTGAGTTTTAGGAGGGAGAAGTACATTGGACACAGGGCTTCTTTACAACCCGACAATACGTAGGCATCACATCCACAGCGACAACGATTGGCCTTTGTTCCTGTGATTGAGAATGAGACGTAACGGACGTGATCCCCTGTGATCGGTTCTGCCGAATTTGCCGACACTGTACCGATCACACTGGCAGCTTATTAGGGAACACCAGGTCACAAATACCTACCAGAAGTTAGAGTTAGAGTTGCTCCTACCCCATATATGATAAACTCGGGCAACATCCAATATATTGAGACGTTCTCGGGGCCTTCCACCAATTGTCCCGTCGATACGATTCCTGTCAGCAGGCAGGAGAATGCCGCGAATATTGAACCGAAACCTGTTAAGGACGAAAACATCCTGAGGAAATCGGGGTTTGCAGGGCCGGAGAAGCGAACATTAACCCCTGATTGCCTCAGGATGGGACGAAAAGGGCATGTAAAATGTATCAATTTTTCTGGTAAATTCTGTAACAAACTATAATAGCGCTATACATGGGACCAACAGATTTCTGCCGTTTCTCATATAAAATATCGTATTTTGTTCACAGGCAGTTAGAATATTTGTTTCTCAAACCTGGTATTGGTACTGAGTTAAACAAAATACACACCGAAGACGTATCCGGATTGATTACGCGTAGGCCGACTGTTTCGTTAATTCCAGTAAATCATGATAATCCTGATCTCACCTAGTTTCTTCAACGTGTTATCATTGATAGCTATTCGCAAGTTCTGGCTGCATCGCGTGAACGCCTCCAGTAAAAGCAAGAGGACGAAGATTACAAAGCCGCCGAGGTTATCGATGTATCCCAAAATCCGCCTGGTAATGTGGGAATCGTACAGTTTGGAGGATAAATTTCCTGCGCAGTTTATCTGGAATATTAAGGAAGAAATTGTTCAGAATATCTCCTGAAGACCGATAAAATAGTCAATGCGAACCCTCTGTTCTTCGCATCGGACCCCGGTTTCATTGTTGATATTGTCAGGAATATTATTCAGGTCCTTTCAGCACTAACGGCGCGCTCTGACTGCACATCCACCCTGTATCACTGCACCCTCCTTCCATGCAATAAATCTGCATTACCTTGCAATAATTACCTTGCAATAACCTTTTTCGAATTTTCTAGAGTAATGACACCTCGAATGTAACTCCTACACAAGTACAGATGGGAGTATTTTGGCGAGTGTCTGCAATCACTGTGATGACACTGAGATGACCCAATCGCCCCCCCCCCCCCGCCCCCGCCGTAGGAGGGAGGGGGGGGGGTAGGCAGGCTAAGCCATAGATGCAAGGAGCGCGCAATTTGAAAACCGTGCGTTAAATAGGTTTTAACGAAACCAAATGCTGTTTGACGGGAATTCATCCCGTTCAACGGTAAAGAAATAGCGTTGACTGGAAATTGGGCAATCGTGACCGCAATGGACCGCCATATATGCGGAGGCGATAGCGCTGGAAGTTCAGTGTGAGGTCGACTCACCAGATAGTATATCATAGCAGCAACTGCTCCGCAGGACAACAAGGCGACCAATAGGACCCCTTTCTTTAGATGAAATCTATCCATCGCTCGTTTCTCCTGGATCTCGCGCAGCCGTACTGGATTACCCCAGGGGTCGTACGCCTCGTCGAACCGTCTCCTTTGGCAGAAACACGGCACGTGTGCCCGCAGAATCCGCATGAATTCTTTGAACCGACGACGCCCTGAAAGAAGCAGGTTTTATGTGTCTGACGGATAGTGTCCTTGGCTGGGTTGTTCGAAATCACGTTACCTTTTAATACCGGCGCCGTTATGTCTTAACGTGAAAATTCTAATGGGATTAACTGCAAGAGATAACGTCCATAAGGATGCTTAACGTAACCGCTAAGGATAACGTGACTTTTGTGCTTTTGAACAACCGAGCTCAGTACTCTAACAATGCCAGAAGTCTCACCTTAAAGCCGGTGACGAAAGTCAGGAGCCGGGTGATAATACAGTTACACGAGCTCGCCAATTGGTGTCGAGATATATGCGTATATGCGTATATGAAAACAGGATGTCATGTATAGTCCAATGCGTACAAAACAGAATGTATGAGGGCATGTCAGTAAGATATCAGTATAGGCCTATTGCATTTACTAAAGCATTCCGAACATTGATATATGTACATGTAGATGTTGGCTTACCTGCATCAGTTGAGATTGTGTTGTATTTCCTAATGGCGACCAAGAAAACAACAACAGACAATACGTCACAGACGAAAGATGTCAGTCCGGGAAAAGCTTTGGTGATGTTTAGCTTGTTAATTCCAGCGGCAGTTAGCGCTCCGAGAGCTACTGTCAACAACAACCTGAAAAATTGGCAGAATCCTGAGCGGGAGCCGGGAATTGAGCTGGGGATGTGTAAGACTTTTTGTTGTACCTTCGGCCAACCAAGTCCAGGTAGGCTTCTAAGTTGAGTATTTGGATTTTTGTCCAATTTGCTCGGGGAAATATGATAATTGGCATGACAAAAAGATATCTAATGTTCATCGTGCCTTGTCGTGTAGGATATTGGCATCTGATTTTCCTGTCTTACAAATGTTCGTGCGACTACTCTATACGGTGTCGATCTTCAGACGTTCACGCCATCTCTATTCTACCTACCATCTAAGGTAAGAACACACAGCGTTCTTCTCCAGGTTAACTTGCTGGCTCCCGAAAGATATAAAGAGCGGGAAGAAACAGATGGCAACGACCATCAATGCTATACCAAGGATATTCACCCAGAGTAACATTTGAACCTGTCGGTAGAGAGATTATTATAATGATGTGAGTCGATCTTATGAAGAACAGAAATTCATATTGCCCGGCAAAGCTGGCGAGCCTCCAATAAGAGAAGTCAAATTCTACTTTCGCACAGATTGTTTTTGCCGCTGGTACTAATCATCCTGTTCCTGAAGTGTGGAAATATACACGCTGACACCCGTCATAGTCGCAGGGTACAAACAGACAGCCAACAATTAAAATGTTTTGATAACCACATGAGATACATTTGCGTGACTGCGTTACCTGATAGTCTTATAATAATGAAATGGTCAAGTGAAGGCCGCTCGGAAGCAATGGCAGGGACGGAATGACGTCTTCGATAAATAGAGTTCCGGCCCTGCGCGAGGAGGATGACAACAAAGTCTACTTACCAATTTATCGGGCGGTTGACCTTGCATACGATACACTACCATTCGGGACCCAAAACTCAATAACGAACCCAGAAGTTTGACTAGGAGGGCCAAGATGAACGCCTTCTGTCGGGGGAGCACTGTGTCTGAGATGAGGCCAGCCATGATGGGAAGTGTGTATATTATGGCTAGAAAGAGGAAGGGCCGTGTAATAGGATCAACATCCCCAAAAGAGTAACAGACGACTGATAGAGGACGTGTGTAGGCCCCGTTGAATTCGCTAAACTCATTATTGATTATTTAGGTCTAGAACTGCTCAACGCGAATTTATAGACGGCGCTTTAGTATCGTCCATTGCATGCGGTCTGCTCATCATGACAGCCAGGCGAGTGATTGCAAATCAGTCTATACCAACAACATATCACGCCATCATATGATACAATCGACGAAATATCAATCAGTGACTATTGTATTTGATGGATGATTGTTTATTTCTTTTATTGTGAACTCGGGAAAGGTAAAAATATACCCGGAAATAAAAAATTTGGTAACGTCGTGAGGCAGATTGTGGCACTCACCTTCGGGAATGTTCGGTCATCTTCGAGTTTTCTCGGTAAATCTTCACTTTGGCGCCAAGGAGGATACCGCGGTGACGTCACGGCTTTTCCAAGATGGCGCTGCATATTGTAAACAAACTCGATCCACGGCCAAGGGAAAATCAAGTCATCAAAAAAGTTAGATTTTTCGCATCAAATCAGAGTTATTAGTACTTTTCTGCTATGAAATAAGTCTTCAGACAATAAGCTGTCATTTGAATAATGAAAAGTGCTGTTTTGATGGGGAAAAATAGGGGTTTTTAAACCAAATAGCCGGGCACCGATCTTCCAAAATTAGCGATGGTTTCAAAACAGTCTCCCAGATATGGGGCAATCTCTTCATTATCATAATGGGATTTGGAGTCATGTTTACAGATTTTACAAGTTCGAGACCTGTAATACCTAAAACTCGCATAGATCCCCATAGATCCCCTCTATTTGTCGAGTTAGCGCCCCTGTAAGATCATGCATTTTCGGACACTAGAACGAAATCTTCCTGCGGATATCGCGGTTTCGGTGATGATTTAAGGAGAAATTGACTGTTCTTAGAGTTGTATGGGACAGAAATGAGTTCATACTTCATGAATACATGAATATATTATGATATGGGCGGGCTTCTAAGTCAAAACAATAACAAACTCAACTGCATCTCTACTGTATATTGCGTAGTGCATTGCCTAGTGTATTTCGTAGTGTATTTTAGCGGAGACATTATTTCCGCACTTTGGCCACGCCAAACGTCTTTTTTATTCGTGGAAGTTAATCTGCTCTGTAAAATTTTGTTTTACACAGGAAGAATCCATACTAGGTATTGCAATATTTCATGTCTATTGGTGTTTTTGTGTACAGGAGCGCACCAGACAGTGAGACATGGAGATGTGTTCAGTGCTGGTGCTGTCAGTAGACTGAATCTGATTGGCCATAGCGATCACTAATATGGGTCGGGATCACGTGATGTGACGTCACCGCGGTATCCTCCTTGCTTTGGCGCTCTGGGCATGAGCCGACATCGATGTTTCGCGGTAGAAAATTGGTAGTATTAATGCTAACCACCCCCAAACTCTTCGAAACTCATCAGAATTGTAGTAATACGCTATGTGTACGATGTTGTATGTCTTTCATGCTTTACTGAGCCATATTTTTCCAAATAATAATTTTTTTGGAAAATAATGAAATATTTTGGCGGGGGTTAAAACGGCATGCGGGCGGTGGACGGTAAACCGGATTATTCATTCCCATGGCCTTATCGAGGATGGAGGAATAGTGGATTCATGCTAGAGTTAAACTATTTAATGTGAACTCTCCCCGGACCTCCTTCTTTAAAACTCACAAATCCTACAGGGGTCATCCCTTTTTCTTTTTTAAATCTAAAAAACACCAAAGTTCCCACGACGTGCCCGTCAGGAACTTATGAACAAATAGTGGCGTCACCTGCCCTATTACGAAAAGAACTACATCACCCAACATCCATCCATGTGTATATCGAGGATGTAACAAATCGTCAAAATCCAAGATGGCTGCGCCCATGATTTTTCATGCGCCGAAAAATTATCGTTTTTATTCCACGATTATCAGCAGGTTAGCCATAATCTGTTGATGCGATAGGCTGCAACGTCCTATTCATACCCATTTACTTCAAATTACGCCATTTTTTTACAGTTTCTTGATTCAGATTAAGATTTATTGTGGCATCTAATTTTGTGTATATTTGTGTACATGCCACTGTACATTTTGCTGCACAATCAAGAAATATTCACCAGATTGATCTATTTCAATATTTAAACCCATTTTATGTGCTTTTGGAACTGTCAGATAATCAGGTTTAAGGGTCAGTCATAGGCACCACCATTTTGGCTAGAATTTGAAATCCTAAAACAATTGGATCTCTCCCGAAGTGGATGACATTGACAATTTCAATCAATGGTGGGAGTCTCTGCTTTGTTTTCCAGACAACAGCCTCCTATGTGCGAAATGGAAATTCACCTCATTCTGAAGAACTTCTACTTGCTTTAGGATTCAAATATCCAGAAGTATTAAGGTAGCAGGAAGGGTTGGGCGTTTGTGGTTTCTGAGTCTGAGGGGGTTGGTGTCTGTTGACTGTGCTTTAAGAGAGACTAGGCATGGCGCCAGTCTCTCTTAAAGCACAGTCAACAGGCATTTGGTCTCAGTATTTGGGCAAGTACAGAATCAAGGCAGCTCAGAGAGCAATGATTGAACGATGCTGTGGACAAGTCCAAGGATACTGCATCAGTCACGACGGGCCAACTTCTCATCAGAAAGCGTCACCACCAGCATATTCAATGTTCAGTTCCAACCTGTACCAGTCCAATTCACGTCTGTCATGGTCAGTAGTGGTCAGCTTAGCGCGATATGGAACATTCTTCCGAAACTCAAGCGAAGGAAGTCTGCTCATTAGCATATCTCGCGCACTGCTCCTTCTTGTCAAACATCGTAGTGAAATCGTAATGGAAAACGTCTGGCTTTGCGCCAGACATTGAGACTAATAAGTGAAGAACTAATAGGTAAAGAACTTCTACTTGCGCGAGACTGCTGTGATAAAATTATCATTGCAGAGACTCCGGTGACGTACACATATATTTTTTACAATCAAAAATGCCCTCTAAAGACGACATAGAATGATTATTTTATTGATATTTCCTACTATATACCTTCCAATTATCACTTTATACAAATAGATCGGCGTTAGGTCGCATGCTTTTCTTTCCTGGTGACACTATAAAGCAAAATAGTTGCAACCCCGTAAATGCGCTATAAGTCCAATAATAAGTGACGGTGACCCGTTATAAATGTTTTGCCAGCTTCGCTTTTTTGCCGCTACGCGGCGCGTTGGGCCCTTGCGTCTAGCCAAAATAGTGGGACCTATGGCAACCCCTTTTATTTTAAAAGAGCAACACTGTGCCAGTCAATAGCCAGAATAAGGTTCGGTGAAGATAATATTCCTGTTGTCCCTCTCGAATCGATCAATTCAACGTTCGACCCTGACATTCGACTAGACATCTGTGATCTTGTCATCTTCAATTTTTCTCACGTTGGTGTTGCAACGTGATGTCAAAATTGATACAGAGTCTTGAAGCACTTCTGTACATGGCCTTCTTTTTTCTTTCCACTCCAGATCATTTTTCGTAGCCGCAGGAAGATATTCTCAAACCGCTGCCTCGACTGCCAATAATAGTGAGTGGGTTTTTCCCTGAGGCTTTCCTGTTTTTGCATGGATTCGTAAATGTAGAGGTTTGACTTTTAGAAGGAAATATCATGAAATAAAGTAATTCTGAAAACTGGCAGGACAACATTGATTGGGCCTTGAAAAATTGGGGCCCGAGAATTTTTAGTATACAATGCACGGATCCATAATAAGTCATGTTTTTTAAAGTGTTACTTCTGTCCGCTCCAGTAGGCCTATACTTAGTTAGTTTTTAAACTAGAAATTGAACTGAATGAATTTATTATTGTGATTACCACATTCGTTCTATAAATGAGGCATACAGCTTGACTAGTGGAGATGTGTCATGACGGCGAATTTAGAAATTTTGGGTGACACTGACAGTGTCCTAATATTAAATTTTTCTGATTTTCAGATGTCACCCAAATTCAGGTACCCAAGAGAATACAAAGGTGAGTTTTCTCGTAATGGTGTGTGTTGAATGAAACAAACATCTTTAGTGTTTGATGAGCTGCGTAAGAATGCCTTGTTGATATCAACAGACTTGTCTTTCTTAGATATTCTGAACAACTTCTTTATCTATTTTTTTAAGGAGTCCCACATCTGTATTGGAAGCCCTTGCAGGAACAGTTGAAAAGGTAAGTTAGGTCTATAAAAAAGTAAAATATCTCTGTAAGAAAAACTGACTTGACCTCATGATTAAACCTAATAATTAAATAGATTAGCCAAGTGTGCCAGCACTTTTGAAAACAACCCTAATATTTCTTTGTTTTGCATTCTCGGAATGACACTCCTTTCCTAATAATAAGGTGAGGGTGGTGAGTGGGTCAATCCTTGAGATAGGTTTGGATCCGTCATGGCTGCTAAGTCAGTAATTCCCTGGTTTTTGATAAAACGTGTCGTGTCGGCCCTACCAGCGAACAAAATTTTAAAACTTTTTCCTCGAAAATCTCTCTCTCTCTTTACTTTCAGGATCCTCTTGGTCCACACTACAGATTTATAGATGACCCGGCATTGATACCTAATGATGTTGGTGCGAAGGTAGGTTGGCCAAATCCATCCTGAGTAATTTCTTGCTGTCTTACTTACCAGGAGAACACTTTATGATGTCTGGGTCTAATAGATTCATGATGTTTGCTGTGTAGTCAATTGTGTGTTCCACCTTTGTATGCAATAAAGCCTCTTTTTAAAAATTGGTTGCCATAAAAATTGCAGTGACTCTTTGATTCATCATCTAAAAAATACTTGCGATTAATTTATCGTGCTACTTGAGAAGTCCACCCATTGCAGAAGTAATGTATTGTCTCATTGTTGCAGGTGTTTGGGGCTTACTTGAGTTTCCATCAAGTTCCTTCTCCCCCCCCCCCTCCCCTCATTATAACCATATACTTCTGTTGAATTTTCCCTTCTCTTTTCATCTAAATCTTACAACAAACATTTTCCTTTTATCATGTAGCGGAGTTACTCTTTGGCCAAGGCCTCAGGAAAGAAAGCAGCCCAGTGGATCATGAATGAGTATTACTACGGCTTTCAAAAGGACACGGCAGAACCCTCCATACCTGACTTCAATCCAAAGCACACCGCAGAAAAAATTCTCAAGCATTCATCTGGGGAGGAAGCTGTCAAGTGGATGCTAAGGTGTAAATTACCAAGAGATGCATTTGAGCATTATCAAAAGATGAAGGAAGAAGGTACGATAGAGAATAAGGATCATTCAAGCAATGTTCCCCACCACAATTTTTTGGGCGGGAAGCTGTTAACATATTTTGTCATAATTTAGATTTCTTTTCCATGTTGTCCAGCTTGGTAGCAAAATACGTCCGGGAGCTATACAGTAAAACCATTTCATACCAGTCAGACCATTACCAACTGCATGAATCTGTCTGGGTATCAACTTTTGTGTCAGTTTTCTGTGTGCTGAAATGGAAAAAGTGATTTTGTCTGGATGCTGGACCTGAACAAAAGGTACAGTGGAGAACCCCGATTTGATTCGGGTTTGAATAGTGCCAGTATCAAGACCAAGTTATTATCAATTTGTAAGTTAAATATGCTAACTACTTGAGCTCTGGACTAGCCCAGGAAAATGAAAGATAACTTACTGAAGCACCACATTGGGTTAACATGAATCATAAAGAACATTTTTTTACCACCTCCAAAGTATTAAGCAGTTCTCCATGCCTTGTGCCACTGCAGTTTTGATTTTGTCTTATCTGCTAACCTATTTCAGGAACCCCATTATCATCAAAAACCATGATGGAGCTCCTGGAGCAGCTGTGTATATACACCAACAAGAATAAACCTGATAGGGTTTTCTTGGAGGACGATTTTTATGTCCGAGAAATGAACCGGACTGATCGCTTCAAAGTCCAGGATACTTGGGGGTGGGTATCTATGATTGGTGTAGAGCCTTTTAGCGTACCAATCTCCTCCCAGATCTTCAAAATTGTGTGATTTATAGTACCATTGAATGACTATTAAACGCTCACTGTGAAAATAGCAAATTGATTGTAGACAAAGATCTGGTCAGATTACAGAGACTACCATGTTGTCAAAGAGGTTTTTCATTGCATGATGTCATTTCGCAGGTGATTTGAATGCATTTATGGACATATAAAAAAAATATATTGTTTCGTTCTCGTTTATTTCAGAGAGTCGGCCCCTGGTGATCTCTTGTTTGAAGACCTACCTGAAAAAACACCAGCAGCGTACCGCTGTCTAATCAGAGGCATGAGCAAGGTTGGTAGAAAAGCTCTGAGCTTGTGTCCATTATCTTTAAATGTGGTCTGTCTTGAATTCGATATGTTCACGGATAGGAAGTCAGTGGAGACTCTTCAACACAGGGTTAGGCCTATATGTTGACGTCCCTGTAATCGCTTGTGACGCATGATTTTGCACCTTCTTCAGCTTGTCAGGTATATTTGCATCGGCACCGGCAAGTAGGCGGTAACAATAATCCAGACTGGCAAGGCATTGGTTCTAACACTTCATCACGGTTTAAGAGATCTTCACCTTTACAAACAGTCACTCAGTCAAGCCAGCTGGTCACTCGCACGTCCGTAATTGCCACATTGATTAAATAACATTCATATAGATTCTATACAGTATCATTTTACTTGTAGGCAAACCATGCAGAAGGCTGCATAGAACTCTATGGAGAAATGGTCGACAAGAACATTCCCGCCGATCTCCAAACGTCTATTGCTGTACTACAAATGATCCCAATTCTCCCTGAGGAAAGTGACACTCGCTGGGGCTTAATCGAAAAAGTTTTAAGGGATATGAAAGAGAATGGTGTCGAGCCAAATTTAGGAATATTCAATACAATTATGTACGGTTTAGGACAATTTATGGCTCGGGGGAGACGGAGTTCAGCTTGGACGTTACAAGTGTTGAGGGAAATGAAAGGCTGTGGAATTGAGCCGAGTCTCGGGACGTGGGGAAGCGTTATAAGTGTGTTTTACTCACGAGACTGTAAGTGTGATTCTTGTTGGTAATTGTTTTCATGAAAAAGAGAGGTGGACTAGTTTAGGTTATAAAGTTTCTATTCCTAATCAGGCCAGATAGTATCACAGAGAACCTGTGAGCACGCATCCTCTTGCAAACAGGGCCTACAACACGACTTCTCCTTACGCATGTTTCCGAGGGAGTAAGTATGTATCGAGTGAAATGGCCTGATATTGTCAGGATGATGAGTGAGGTGCCAACTTATACACTTGGTTCCACCCACTCTTGGGCAGTTGACTACCTAATTAAACTTCAGGACGGTTGCTTTGCTCGTCTCTGGAACAGCTCACTTGAATCCAAGACCTGATTGGGAATTTTTTCCTGAGGAGTTGAGCTTGATTATTGAACGAAAATACAGTAGAACCTCCCTTTGCAGACACCTTTCTATTAAGGACACCCTCTCTATTAAGGACAGTGCTTCTCGGTCCCGAAGGTGTCCTTTATATTAGACAGGTTCTACTCTATACTGACCTAAGTTTGCAGATGAGTGAAACAGTTGCCAGACACATTAAAAGAATGCTAGACTTTTATAATTTTCAGCATCTCAAGCTAATATTCTTGGAGAAATTATGGATCATCTCGCTGGGAAGGAGTTTACTTTTCAACATCCAACCGACAGTAAGTTTTAGGTTATTGTACAAAATTTAGCCGGTAGTTTCCTACACTACTTGACTGATGGATGGATGCCTAAGATCAACTAGCTGACCAGGCAATTGCATGCGTCTTTTGACACACTAGACCAAGCCTTAATAATAATAATACGAGTCTTATATAGCGCAGTATCCAACCATTAACTGGCCGCTCAAAGCGCTTGATAGGCCTCTTTAAAAAGCAAATGTTTAAGTTGTCCCTTGAAAGATAACAGAGACCTGCAGTTCCTAACAGTTGAAGGAAGTTTGTTCCACAGCTGAGGGGCTCCAATTGAAAATGCTCTACCACCGACTGACATGACATTGGCCTTTGGGATAGACAGAAGAACGGCCGATGAAGCCTTGCCTGTAGAAACTTTAAAGGTGTTCCAGCTTTCACTGGGGTTCACCGGTCTGCAGTGTCAACCACTGGCCTTCCTCAGTGTCGTCCAGTCGCGTCATTCACAAATGTCATCTTCTCCTTTTTAGCCCAGTTTTTCCGGATTGCCATGTTGAAGTGCTGCGTCAACCAGAAAGATCTTGACCTCGCCTACAAGATCGACGCCCTGCTGAACACGGGCCGGAATCATTTGCTACTAGGAGACTCATATTGTGAAATGATTTACTAGTAAGTAGTAAGTGGAACCGTAGAAAGGTGAAACACTAAGAAATCATTTACTAGTAAGTAGTTAGTGGTACCGTAGAAAGGTGAAACACTAAGAAATCATTTACTAGTAAGTAGTTAGTGGTACCGTAGAAAGGTGAAACACTAAGAAATCATTTACTAGTAAGTAGTTAGTGGTACCGTAGAAAGGTAAAACACTAAGAAATCATTTACTCGTAAGTAGTTAGTGGTACCATTGATATATACCGGTAAAACATCATGACCTAGTATCTCGAGGGTGTTTTTGAGCTGTAGAAAAACTACACTCAGTCCCAGTATATATTTGGTAAATAAAATTACCTACCAAGTGGTCGGTAGGAGGCGGAAATATCTTCAAATTGTGCCAAGTTCACCAATGTGTAATATTCAAAACAAACAAATTACTACTGGGGCCAAGCAAGTTTCTATTATAATATGGAGGTACGTGACATAACCTGCAGCCACCACCTGTCGAACGCACATTATTTAGGTTATAAGTTTTGGCTCGTGTGCGAAAGTCAGGGCCTAATTCTTGACACATGTAACCTTGTAGCATGCAGGTAGCCCGACTGTTAGCCTTGGTGATATTCCAGATTAAACGCTCCACCCATTCCTAGGTACCTGAAAATATTATTTTAGTCCAAAGATTTGTTTTTGGTACATATGTTTTCTCATTTTGGTGTATTGATGCCCTGAACGATTTCTTCCTGTAATTTTTCAGCAATCAGTTTTTCAAGCTTCTCTGTTCTGTGGAAGAGTTAGACAAAGTCATGGCGATATATGACAGATGTGTACCACATGTAAGTCTGGCAAGAGCTATATCTTCAGTTGTCGTTTTTTGCAATTAAAAACATTGTTTTAAATACTGAAAAATAACCTTTGCGTGAGATGCACACATGTTGGTTGGCCCATTCGCATGGACGGATCACTGTATGAATTGCATATGTTGCAAAACCTTCTCAGTGATATACCTGCAATCAATGTGTGATCGGCACACAGCTCACACAGCACCAAAGCATAGGATCTGCGCAGCTTACACAAAGCAGATGGTACATCAATTGTGACTAGGACTGTACTTGTGCCATATACTCTTAAACTGATTAATCTTACCCAACACTTTCAGGTTTGGAGTCCAAATTTTCCAAATTTTGCCGAGCTGCTGAAGCTGCTGGAAGTTTATGATGGCTATAATTATATTCCACAGATTTGGTCAGGTAAGCACATCCACTTATCCGCATAATTAGCATTTCAGTAATATTGCAACGAATCGTTTATTGCATGCCATAGGGACATAGTATTTAAATTTTCCGACAGACATCCCTTTGTTCTAAGTCCAAGTAAAACAATTTTATACTGAGGGCGCTGCCAACATCTGAATGTTCTCTCAATTTCCCTCTTGATGTTGATCAGAGATGGTTATACAATGTACTGTGCTTTATGTTGCTGCAATGCATGTAAGGTAAGGTGTTACAATTGAAGCCCAGGTACAATTATGCCGTTCCTGTGCATTGATTTGTACTGACAGCTATTCTTACACTATAGTTGATATAATTGTACAAGGGCTGCATTCACATCAGCTGTCAGTTTTCTCTGCTAAAGATATTGTGGCAGTTGCACTTGTTGCAATGAGAAGATCTTGTCAAATCTCCATTTCAGCAAATAGCCAAGCAAACGCAAGGGGAAATCTTCAGGAAATACTCCATGCCATCATGATGGACTTATTTTCCCTTCACTTTGTCTCTTGTAGATCTTGTGGCATTTGATTACGTGCGACGCGAAGATCTCGTCGAACCCCTGTTCCAGCTAATGGCCAAGGAAAAACAGGAGGAAAAGCTCCAGGAAATCTTCCACGGCATTGCAATGAAGCATGTGGAGAATGTGAAAGAAGCCGAGGAAGACGCTAGGCCTAGAGGGAGACCTTTAATGTAAGTGAGGATAGTGTAGGTGGGCTAGAGGGAGACCTTTGATGTAAGTGAGCATAGTGTAGGTGGGCTAGAGGGAGACCTTTGATGTAAGTGAGGACAGTGTAGGTGGGCTAGAGGGAGACCTTTGATGTAAGTGAGCATAGTGTAGGTGGGCTAGAGGGAGACCTTTGATGTAAGTGAGGACAGTGTAGGTGGGCTAGAGGGAGAACTCTGATGTAAGTGAGGACAGTGTAGGTGGGCTAGAGGGAGAACTCTGATGTAAGTGAGGACAGTGTAGGTGGGCTAGAGGGAGAACTCTGATGTAAGTGAGGACAGTGTAGGTGGGCTAGAGGGAGAACTCTGATGTAAGTGAGGATAGTGGAGGTGGGCTAGAGGGAGACCTTTGATGTAAGTGAGGATAGTGTAGGTGGGCTAGAGGGAGACCTTTGATGTAAGTGAGGACAGTGTAGGTGGGCTAGAGGGAGACCTTTGATGTAAGTGAGGATAGTGTAGGTGGGCTAGAGGGAGAACTCTGATGTAAGTGAGGATAGTGTAGGTGGGCTAGAGGGAGAACTTTGATGTAAGTCAAGTTGATGAGTTTCATCGACTGAAGTGATCTCTTCATTTGATAATTTGGTTGCTGGGGCAAGCTGACAATTGGGTAACTCGAACACTGCTTGGATTCCTTGTCCCTACGTAAAGTTTTTATAATCCCGCTGACCGGGGAGGGTAACTTACCTATATCAGACTTACCATATCAACCTATCCCATTCGGCTAAGTTCCTTTAGATCAGCTTAGGGCAATCCATCCTGACTTCAAACAATAATTCCTCACCAAAACAGACACTCAGCTACCTATTTCTTCTCCGATATTTTCCAGGTTGACAGGTCCAACTTTTGGCTCTCTGATACAGATTTGTCTCAACAGCGATCGGTTTGACGATGCCTGGGGTCTGTTTCAGATGTTCAGTAAGAAGAAAGCATCGTGTTTAGGGATACCTAGTGAAGAGTCTCTCAAAAAGTTGGCTGATGTCTGCATAGCTAACAAGAGTACAGAGGAGGTGATGGTACGTACCTGAGTCAGAATTGTCTTTCCTGACACTATATTTTTGCTGCCAGTCCCTAGGTGAGCCAGTCTACCCACTGAGCTACCTGGCTTATTTGAAATGAATGAATGAAATTTACATTTTTATACCGTGAAATCCGATAACTTTACTCTCATTTGGTTCAAAAACATTGTCTGTGAAAAGGTAAGTCTTTAGCCCTCGCCTGAAATTCAGTGAAATGCAGTGACTCGGCTGTGAGTCGAACCCACGACCTCCTGATCATGAGGCCGACTCTCTTCCACTGCACTAGCACTGCCCCATGGGTGTATTCACCAGGTTTGTAAGCCACCAGTCAAAACCTTACCAAAATGGTGAAATGTACACTTTTGGATCGCTATCTCTGATGCTCTCTTCGCAGGATTTCAGCAGCTGTTATTTATGCCGGCCATGCAGTGACACTCTTCCCATTTAGCAATATAATATATAATAATGATTCTTTTATATAGCGCAATTCCGTGACACTATAGTTCTCGCTCAAAGCGCTTTGGGATATCATATTATTACCCCGGTCTCCACAGAAATCAATCAGGGGTTTCAAGGAGCAACCACAAGGCGCTCACTTGAACTCGACCAGTAGGGAACTAAGCAGTGACTCGGCCGGGAGTCGAACCCACGACCTCCTGATCATGAGGCCGACTCTCTTCCACTGCGCTACCGCTGCCCCATGCCCCAATATGAATCTGTTGTACAAATGAAATAGGTAAAGATGTTACCCAGTACTCTGGTATGTTTCGTATTCCTTTGATTTATTTTGCTCTGTTTTCCAGCAAATCATTGGTGCCATATCTGACATGGCCTACCCGTGTGTGCCCGACCTGGTGGCTAAGGCGAAGTCAGATCTAGAGCTGACAGACTCTCAACAGTAAGGTTCCTTTCTCATTTTGATATATACAGGGGGCCCCAGAAAAAACTTCCATCTTTCTGAGATGAAAGCAATGGTAGGCAAAATGGTTGAGATCTAAAACTATTAATTGATTTAAGAGTTCTTAGTATCATTCTTCTTCTTGAATGATTCTCATCCATTGGCATTGGTGTCAGTGTAAGATTGCTGGAGTTTTTTTTGTACCACCCTGTTCATTTGTAGAGAGAATATAAAGGCTGGAAATATTGCCCTTTGTATACATGTATTGCCACCTTTTGCCTCAACTTCTCCCAATACTTTTAGAAGTTTAAAAAATTCTATCAATTGTAGAACTGTAAAGTCACACTCTGTCTTCCTCTATTCATAATCAAAACGTTACTCATATTGCCCAGTGATCCATGACTAATAATTTGACTACCGGTATCTGTTTCTTTTTAATTTGTTTCCCTATTTCCCTTGTCTTCAGGCAACACCTCACCTTGATGGTCTAGCAGATTCTTGGACAAGCGGTGACGGGACATTTTGAACATTCTGCCTGTGGTTTTGAGGACTATAGTGCTAGGTCATCAGTTGACTGTAGCCTTGAGATAGCGATACCAAAAGAAGCTTGTAGCTCCTCCTCACTGATACAGGCATTTGTTTTTCCATGAAATGTAAACTTTGGGAACAATATCCTTTTTTCAGAGAGTTATGTTTGTCCGAGGTCCATCCAACCTGTACCTTTCCAGGCCAGTTCTTACATATTCCTGAAGATGGCACCATTGTTCCAAGGTCTTGGCTTGGAACTTGGAATACACTAATTTGCAGATATTAAGCCTATCAAAAAAAACAGTATACATGTACTGAGAAAGTGTGAATATTTGTAGATAGAATTTGCATTTTGAATTGTAAATAAAACTTTTTTCGAAGAATTGATTTACTGTGCTTCACTGTTTGATGACTGCTTCAATTCACTGACACAACCTCCCTGGCATGGACAGTTGAGAGGTCAGATACATTTGTAGGCAACCATGCATGGACTTTTACCAGATGGAACAGCATGGCTGTGACTTGGGCCAAATCACAGATATTTATATCCAGGGCCCAGTTGCTCAATCGACGTTTTGGAGACAAAAAAACGCCAGCTCACCAAAGCATAACCTTATTCAGTAAAGTTTACTTACGATAGCAGCATTAGTACTTGAACATCCCTGCTAACCCTGATGGAACAATGGAGCCATGGGGGTTCTGTTGTGAGGGCAGGACGCTGTATTCAAGGACAAAAATGGCCATAATATAACACTGTTTTATTAACTGAATCTAGGATGTCCTTGCTCCAAAGCTTCATGTTCTCTATATAGGATATCTGCACTCTGGAATGCTCTCAACAAGGACCAGGGAAAGTTGTCTCCCGAGTGGAGAAACTGTCACGAGGATAATTCTTTCCAATGATGGACACCCTCGAGGAAGATTTCCTGCTAAAGGATTCACTTCAAATGACATTATGGCCTCCTGAAGATTCTACATACATTACACTATCAATTTGGGGTTATTGGTCTTCAGCTTGAGCCATGCATATCATCACACGTTTTTTTCAAGGGGACACTAATTTCTGCTACACCGACGGTGTCTCGAACGAATGCATGATTTTATGTTGAAGGCGGTTTATGGACCTAGTACACTGTGTTCGGATTATCATGTGCCCGCAGGGTCACCCAACTACTTTTAATGCGATATTAATAAAAGAAATAATCCCTTTAAATGTCTGAGCCTAGAAACCGCAGTCAATGTAAAATCGACTTAATCAGTCTCGGCGTAGGCCTATTTCCCATAGCCTCATGATGCGATTATTGTTCAATAATAAGCATAACGACGAAATAAACTACTTAGCTGGGGATATATTATCAAGATCATATTTTCTACTTTTTAGAAAGCTTGCAACACAACATTAAAAAATCTTCGCCGGGAAAAGAGCCTAACGGTCTAAGACGTCACGGAAAACCCTCCCGATCAAAAATATATGAAGCCTATTCACATCTTTCCATCTACTGTTTCCCGAGTAGAATTTTGAGACTTCCAATAAAGTACTGTCATTTCTTTCACACCGGTATAATGATCTGATACGAGATATTAGACTCCATTTCAGTTAGTCTCAATAGGCATACACCTTAATCCACATAACTTTCTACAGGGATAACTACTCAGAGTTGTCTCAGTCTATTTTCTATCTGACTACGTCTTTAAAGGCCCACCCCACTTGTTAAAAAATTGAAATTTGTAGTTGAATTTCAACAGAATATTAACTGCACTGCGGCACTTATATCTTCCTCGACCACCAGTAATTTACGAACGGTGTACCCCTTTAAAACAGCGCACGGTCCTGATCCCTGATCGAGCGTAATATCGCCTTTCAATCACTGTTTCGACCAATAACGGCATTCAGTTCCATGAGTCAACACGAGACGCCAGTGACGTTTACTCAATTTGAATTCAGGAAGCCTTGTATTCGTTCAGTTGTACAAATACAAATTTATTGATATGAGAGGTCATTATTTCGCATGGAAGCGAATTGGGACGTAAATTTTATTGAGACAAGGCATTTGAAAACCTCTATTGGACTGGATGTGCTCCTAGGTTTTTCTTGCTGTAGACATACAGTTTTCTTTCATTGGAAGCGAAACCAATATTGACTAGGAGGAACAATTTAAAGGTGAGAACCAAAGTCTACCAAAAATATCAATTTAGTCCTTATATTTTCAATACATACACATCTGCAAATCTTCTGAATGCAGCTGAACCAAACCCAACCATGCCAGTAGACGACAGGAAAAATGTCTCCACCCAGGAGTGGGCATTGTTCTTGAATTAGAGGTGCATTTACAGGAACGCTTACTTGAATCTTTGCACGATGAGCTACATTTAGTAAGAATGGCAAAAGACAGATCATTAGAAGAACGGAAGCACGATTGGCCCAAAGTGAAGTGTCCTCTCATTCCTTAGTCCCCGACGACTGGTGTCCTTCGTCCCAGACGACTGGTCATTGTTCTCTATCCCCGATGTCCGGTGTCCTCAATCCCAGACGACTTGTCAGTGTTCTCTGTCCCCGGTGTCCGGTGTTATCTGTCTCAGACGACTGGTGTCCTCTCTCCCAGACAACATCCTGGGACTGTCTCTTCATTCTCAAGTCAGGGCTCACTATATATTGCCATCTCGTCTGGGATCTGAGACTGTTGCCCTCCAGTGCGGGTCACTAGCTATTGCCCTTTAGTCTGGTCTGACTATTGCCTCCAGTGTCTAGGCAGACTTGGCAATTGTCTCTCTTTATCCAATCACTTTCTTGCTAGTCTCCGTCTTGTTTTACCAATAAAAAGAAACATGTTCTTCAATATCTAAGGTTGCCAGTGCCATCCTGATCTTTAAAGCATTTCACTCGGTACTCAATGAGAGCAGACGGAGATTTCTGTTGTGTGTATAGTTGGGACCCTGGCATTCGATGATGAACGATTGGGGCTCGAGATAAAACGTCTGAGTAAGGTACACCACGGACTTCGCATATGATAGGTCCATGGGTACACTATTAGTATGAATAGAAGGCATCGAAGTTCATGAACTTAGATTCCGTAGAAATTTGGTCGCACCTCACAACCGCACCCAGAGGGCACGCATTAAGAAAATATAATCGAATTCGTGTACAAGGAAGCAGAAAAGCACATAGTCCTTTTTTATTACAGTTCGTAGCTTGAAGGTCTTTAATAATGTGTGTACATACACCTATTAATATTTCAGTATCAAATCAACGCAGTGCTGTTACTTTAGTATTCTTTGCAATAAGGTGTGTAAAAAGACCATTGCTATTTTATTTGCATTAGCTAGATACTTCAATACCCACAAATCATCGTCCGAAGACAGAGTCGGGACGGCTCTTGCTCGATTTTACAGTATTTACCAAAAAGACGCCCTTTCCTTGGGCAACATTGGTGACAACAGTGAACCTACTTCTCAATAAAATATATGTATACCGTGTCTTCCTTGACACTTTCACAGAAGTTAGGACGGTTCCTGTTTGACTGTGACTTTACTGCAAACTCTGGAAATAAAACAAACATAGAAAATATTCCTCAGGACATTTCAAATAGTTTGAACTGGCAATCGTCCTGCTACTAAAACCAGGCTCATTTTGAATGTTATCATGAACGCTGTAGATTGTATCATGAGCATTTATCTGAAAACCATTAGATACCGGTACCTATCATGAAATCGATTGGTAGCTACTTATCCATTATTACTTATATTATTGGTAGCTATTCAACCAGTTACCTCAGCGGTGCTATAAGAATGTCTCCGATTGATATTCATCGATATTACAAATCAGAACTAATGGAAATATCGTGTGAGAGGAAACAAGCCAGATGATGGCCGACAATCTTACTTACTTAAAGGGAGACTATAGGCTGGAGTTAGGTAGGTCAGATTAAGTTATAAGAAGTCGCCGATAGGGGTTCCTCCTATCTCGCAGTAGATTGAAACTACATCTATTCACACCAGTAAGAGGAATACTATATCGCTGAGTTAACACGACCCAGTCCCGCCCCTAACTGTATGTGCGCATCAGTAACCCAAAGGTGTGAGTCTTCAATAATCAACAGAGAAAACTGTAGAGATTGGGCAATCGTATCTTGCAGGCTCATAGGTGCAATTGGAAATGTTTCGCACTCTAAAGCAAATCAAGTGACTTGTCATTATGCACTGGCCATCTACTACATACCATCAATATTCCCGAAGAAAAATCACTTCCCAACAACTTTGCCGGAATTGACCACAGGACGGAGACAAATGCACAATCTGTCACCGTCACCGTACGTGTAACTTGGTGTCAAAGGCTTTTATGATCGTATGGACTAATTGGTGGTTCGTCAATGCTCCCTGACATCGGTACTTTTCACCATATTCTAAGCAAAGAATAGCCTTTATATGCCTTCGCCATAATGTCAACATTTATGATCAAATCTATGAAAGAGCAGGCCAAGTAGTTACTCAAAATATCACATACATGAACACTCGGCCCGCTGTCCTTTGCATTTGGAGACAATGTCACAACGTGAGACGATCGGCGTTCGCGAGCTCGTTAGGGTCTTCTTACCTGTTTAACTTTTAATACCTCGTTCTAAAAAAGGTCTGTCTCAGTTTAAGGAAAAGGACGGAAAGCAGTCCTCAAAGAACGATTGCCGTCAACCTTTCTAAAAGAACAACGGTGATCCAAACTTTCGGCGGCCAGTGGCATCAGCGCATGTCAAGCGACATCAAATATCACATGTTCCAAGATTGATATGAAGGTGGACTCAGATACGGGACTATAGGGGATCACTCGCCACAGCGTAGCCTCCTATACAGTCCATTTCGTCATCCTGATCGACTTTCTTTCATGTCAGGTACCGGGCGACAGGTAGAGGCCGGTCCACTGCGTCCGGAGTGTACCGCAGCGAGGCATACTCAAATCCCAAAACATGTTTTCTTTGGCCCCCGGGGAAGATCATTATACTATGGCAAGTTTCTTGACTGTTCTTGACTGGCGTCGTGACAGGTTGCCCTATCAATCGTCTCATTTCAAACTAGGAACGAAATAACACTAGTTTTATCAATACCAAGTTAATTTGCCTGATAAATTGCCACTAAGTGCTAAAATCATGTTATTGTAATGATCAAGAAAGACTGCCTTGTGTATGGATAAATAAAAATCTTTAAAACCACGTCCTCAATTGAAATACTAACGGTTTTGTTTTGTTATTTTTCTCCAGAACGTGACCCAGAAATTGTTGTCTTTCTGCTTTGGGCACAACCATTGCCGTGTTCTTTGGCACATATCCCACCATTTTAAATGATACGATTTGTAAAGGCCTTTTAGCTTCGTGAGCTAAGTATTCTATGATATATTCGTCAAATCAGATTAATTGGCCTAGGCCTATTAGTGCAGCCCTGTCATAACAGAATTGACGCCTTGATATGTATTATATATTTAACAGGCTTAGATACTCCTGCAAGAAAATGACGAATATTGTTATTAAGGTGATGGAAAAAAACTAAGTCGTGGGTTAACATACTGTTGGTAAGGCCTTGGAGTGCAGTTATTTGATAACAAAAAAAGCAGTAGTAATCCTCAGTCCGATTTTCTAAATCGAAATATCATTTTGGATTGTGTCATAATGCTGGCAGAAGGACAAAAAGGGTATCCTGAGTAGCGTGGCTGTGACGAAAACTTGTGTCCATTTCGTGGTTTTTATTCGAACATCTAAGATCTAACCTTTTTTCGACACTTCTAGAAACACCATGAGTGAACCACACAACGCCGCATCCTGACTAGGATGAACTACACCTTTGGTGCTATGAGAGAACGATCTGACCTCCGCCTGAACGTGGAGACAAACCCGTACGAAGTCCAAGACTATCTGGCAAGCTTTAGGCGATCGAAAAGGTAGGTTGTCTACAAATCACTAGGTCACAACCCATCATCACTGCTCGTGAAGGGCAGACTGTCAATTCAGATAGTGGAGTTTTCGCCGTCGGTGGATTTGAAGAGACCGGGAACAAGAATATGGCGAGTGATTGCCAGATTGCGACTTTGTCTCCAATGACAGAACTGATGGAGGACCAGTTCCACTTTGAGGTCGGTGCCTCTGTCAGTTTATACGTATACAGACGTTCTTTTTTCTTAAGATAATACATTTGGTAGGATTGGAGCCCGATCTGTCATCAGACATGTAACCCACGATTGCACTGGGCATATGACAACACGGTTTTCCATTAAACACAACCTTACACGACCTGACAACTCTGTCCATCCGAGATGTGACACGGCGCAACCCACTCCTAGCATGGTCTCGTGGTCTCCCCGAACGGCAATCATAAACTCGTCTTCGGCCGTGGGATAACGGTGTTTGTAAATGGTCTTCGGAGTCTAATATCATAAGTGCTCCTATCTTCTTCTATTTTTCAGCGCCATGATAGTCAAGGGTGCCAATACGTCACGGTGGAGCTCACTGCCTACAAGGCCGAAGGCTCTCACAGCCCGTGAACCCAAGAAGGTCCCAACCTTGTTCAAAAGGTGTGACAACGACGAGGATCAGGAAGCCTTCACAATCAGCTTAGACGTCGTACGGTCTCCATTCTCCGCAAGGACAAATCCGAGCCAGCAGAAGGTCGGCATCAGTGTTGAATTTGACAGCCCCACAACGGCTTGTCCGACGAAGTATTTCCCGTACAGGCGTTCGGGTTACTTGGATCACATCATTAGACAATCTCGGGTGAATTCGGCTCGCGTTCTCATGTGCGATAACCCGGATGTTTTGAGTGGCATGATGCCATCTCAGCGGATCAGAAGTGCTCAACCTGCGGTTGTCGCAGCAAGCAAAGTTGCGATACCTGCGCGAGCGAAGACGGCCGAACCTGTCCGAGCGCCACCATTGTCACGTCCGCGCAGACGACAAGAAATGAAGCTACGGACAGTAGAAATCAAGGATTCTGGGATTGCGGTCAAAACAAAGGAGTACACGACGGACACGAGGAATGTTTATTACACCAAACGACTACAGAAAGAATTACCGAAAGAGACGGTCAAGGGGGTGAGATTTGATGGAGGATTTCAGGAGGCCGTCATATCGCCCCGCCGCCAGGAAGTTTTGAAGGAACCAGAGCCGGAGGCGGAGAAACCATTGCCGCCAAAACTAGAGGTGAAACCACGAGATGACGTCATCATGGAGCACCAGCCAGCTATGGACACCAGCGTCCCGAAAGAGACCAATCACATCCCATTTAACATTTACAGCGCGCAAAACGGGACGACACAACCGATCGCCTCCAGGAAGAATAAAGACATTGATGATTATGATTACAAAACGGACAAAGTTTTATCATATTATCTCCAACAGGAGCGCAGACCAGGGACGGCGCAATTTCATTTTAATGCTCAATCAAAGTTAAATACAGCAACCAATCTTGGAAACAAATCGGCGAGCAGGGGCAGGATACGTTCACGAAGTCAAGGGAACGAAGGACAAGGACAATTAGAGTTCGCACAACCAAATCTTGGAGGATTTTTGAAAATTCACAAGCCACTGGTTCTGCATCAACGATCGGTTGAGGAGGACCAGGGATCACGTGACAATGACATTGATCAGCCGGAGAACACGCCTTGCGTCCCCGAGCAGAAATCACAAAAACCTCCACATCCGATTTCGAACAATACTCCAAGGCCCCCAATCGATCCAACAAACCTTTGTTTACTTTGCAACTGTTCGAATACTGACAATTGGAAAATGGTCGACGCCATGCTTTCACAATCGTCTGCTCAAGATTTGACTCTTCCCGCTCTGAACAAAACGATGAAACATTAGAGACGTTTAGAGACGTCGAGTTATCTATGTCGTCGCATTCAGTTGTAGAAAATAGAGAAAGACAATCATTATTTCATTTCGGGTGGCATTTTTCGTCGGTGTCATTGGTTTGAACACAGGGATGGTTCCTAATACGCCTCGCAAACGAGCGATATTCATAAAAATCGCTGCGACCAGCGATTGTGATTGCTGTTATGTGCAAAATATCTCTCGTCTGCGGTAAAATTGTTGGGTTCGATACTCATCGCTGGTCACGGTGATCAGTGATTCCTGTCGCAAGCATTTGCAATAACCACGACAAACGATTTTTGTCGCATACGATGATGAACACAGGTCGCAACCACTGGAATTGCTCGCTTGCTGACCAGAAATCCTTACCTACGCTCTCAACTGACATATCACCAGAAGTTTGATCAATACCCTCCGCCTCTCGATATTTCAAGAGTAGCAGTAAAATAAACCCTGAATCTCAGGATGAACCGACATGGACGATCCCACACACTTGTCTCCGCAGACGAATGTTGGTACATACACTCAAGAACCACGTCGTCACCGTTTCGGGCCCGAGTTAGGTATCCATTTTATGGTGTAAACATTGTACTTTGTAATTGGTTAGAAGAAATAAAATGAGTTTGGTACAAATCATCTTAATGTCCATTTAATACTCACTCACACAACGTAGTGAGTGTAATGGTTACGTATGTATACACTGTGTGTAAAGTGTGAACAAAATTCATATATCCATCTGAAAAAATTTGTGCAGACCCATGACAATTCTGGTTCCGGTACAGTTTTGTCGCATTCCATATGGGCCGCGCGTTGGCCGATCCTGCATTCATGACGCGCCGCACCCACAGTTACGACGTCGGACGTGAATCCGATTGTTTCCTTCCTCATGACGTCATGAGCCATTGACCATTCACACAAGTAGATTTATTCACACAGGCGCCACTGAAGTGCAGATGTGGGAGCGGAGATCATGTATTTAAAAATCGTCTGCTAGGACATACAGTTCTGCGTGTTCACTAGAGCTTGCTCTTTACATATTACTCCTTCGACATATCGAGAGGCGGAGGATATTGAAAACCACTGGTGTCTCGCTGGATGGTTAAAGGGATAGCCAGTCGCTGACGTATATCTACTGCTGGTCCAATCATATCTAGTTCCTACTTCTAACGCCAATCGGAGAGAGCGGTAGCCGGTACATATTCACTGAGAGCACGGTTCACAAGCAGTTCAATGTACTCGTGAAGTGACGAGAGAAAATCTCACGGGTGGAGCGGAAATCTGACATATTGCTCACATCATCGGCGCCAACAACTATTTCTTTTGACCCTGCCCGAGTCTTTTAAAATAGATTGACTCTGACCCTGCTGACCTCGATTTTCAAAAACTTTTTAAAAAGGCAATTAAAAGGATAAATCAACTGCAAAGATAATGTTTTATATCAATGAGGTATATAAATACGATATGCTGAGAAAAATCTGTACAACTATCGAGATATACGATAACTTGGAACTATTTCGGCAAATCACTTTGCCACCTGCGCGACCTTCTCACAATTGCGGCGCGCTCGTTTGCATACCGCATATAAGAGGCGAATAAAATCTCCATTTCAGCATGAAAGCCTTTACGGTTCAGCGCTAAGAGTGTTTGACTGTGGATCGGCTGGTCACGAGTTCGACTCCCGGTGAATCTGGTGCAGTTTTTTCCTTTTTTCTTCTTCCGTATCTTGTTTTCTAATCATCCATGTGCAGATATCAACATTTTCATCGTTATCATTATCATACCCGGCACCCAATCTTTTCAAACTGAAGCACATACTGATTCCGGGCATTCGAGTACTACCGATGATGGTTTAATACTTTTTTGCCCCAATGAATCCAGATGAATACCAGATGCCGATTCGAACCATCATCGGTAGTACTCGAATGCCCGGAATCAGTATGTGCTTCAGTTTGAAAAGATTGGGTGCCGGTGTGACAGCGGATATAGTCCCCCTGGAGTCATAGTCCGGTAGCATTGTATTTGATCAATTAAGCAGCATGATCTATTGTACCGCTAAACCTAACCAAAACATTTAGCATGCGGGCTATTGTTACACGGACTATCAGCCCTAGGACTACTATCCCTTGCACACCGGTGCAACATCTGTGGTTGTTCCCCATGTGTCAGTGTTTCCAAACAATAGGCAGCTAGAGAGACCATGACTTTTCAATAGGGGGAAACACAGAAAAACTTGTCAATCTATCTTTTAGCGTTCCCAAACAATGAGGGGAAACACTCAAAAATAGAAACACTCAAAAACATTACACCGGGTATGATAATCGATGAAAATGTTGACATCTGCACATGGATGATTGGAAAACAAGATACGGAAGAAGAAAAAAGAAAAAAACTGCGCCAGATTCACCGGGAATCGAACCCGTGACCAGCCGATCCACAGTCAAACACTCTTAGCGCTGAACCGTAAAGGCGTTCATGCTAAAATGGAGATTTTATTCGCCTCTTATATGCGGTATGCAAACGAGCGCGCCGAAATTGTGAGAAGGTCGCGCAGGTGGCAAAGTGATTTGCCGAAATAGTTCCAAGTTATCGTATATCTCGATAGTTGTACAGATTTTTCTCAGCATATCGTGTTTATATACCTCAGTGATATAAAACATTATCTTTGCAGTTGATTTAGCCTTTGAAGTGCCTTTTTTTAAAGTTTTTGAAAATTGAGGTCAGCAGGGTCAGAGTCAATCTATTTTAAAAGACTCGGGCAGGGTCAAAAGGAATAGTTGTTGGCGCCGATGATGTGAGCAATATGTCAGATTTCTGCTCCACCCGTGAGATTTGCTCTCGTCACTTCACGAGCACATTGAACTGCTGGTGAACCGAGCTCTCAGTGAATATGTACCGGCTACCGCTCTCTCCGATTGGCGTTAGAAGTAGGAACTAGATATGATTGGACCAGCAGTAGATATACGTCAACGACTGGCTATCCCTTTAACCATCCAGCTAGACACCAGTGGTTTTCAATATCCTCCGCCTCTCGATATGTCGAAGGAGTATAAAAAGCCTGAAGCTCAGGATACCCTTTGACTAATTCTGATTGGAAAAGTCACGGTCCGACACTAATACTTTTTTGCCCCAATGAATCCTCGAAAATATCAGATGCCGATTCGAACCATCATCGGTAGTACTCGAATGCCCGGAATCAGTATGTGCTTCAGTTTGAAAAGATTGGGTGCCGGGTATGATAATGATAACGATGAAAATGTTGACATCTGCACATGGATGATTAGAAAACAAGATACGGAAGAAAAAAAAAGAAAAAAACTGCGCCATATTCACCGGGAATCGAACCCGTGACCAGCCGATCCACAGTCAAACACTCATAGCGCTGAACCGTAAAGGCTTTCATGCTGAAATCGAGATTTTATTCGCCTCTTATATGCGGTATGCAAACGAGCGCGCCGCAATTGTGAGAAGGTCGCGCAGGTGGCAAAGTGATTTGCCGAAATTAGTTCCAAGTTATCGTATATCTCGATAGTTGTACAGATTTTTCTCAGCATATCGTATTGATATACCTCAGTGATATAAAACATTATCTTTGCAGTTGATTTAACCTTTGAATCACCTTTTTTCAAGTTTTTAAAAATCGAGGTCAGCAGGGTCAGAGTCAATCTATTTTAAAAGACTCGGGCAGGGTCAAAAGAAATAGTTGTTGGCGCCGATGATGTGAGCTACATGTCGGATTTCCGCTCCACCCGTGAGATTTTCTCTCGTCACTTCACGAGCACATTGAACTGCTAGTGAACCGTGCTCTCAGTGAATATGTACCGGTGTAATGTTTTTGAGTGTTTCTGTTTTTGAGTGTTTCCCCTCGTTGTTTGGGAACGCTCAAAAATAGATTGACAAGTTTTTCTGTGTATCCTCCCTATTGAAAAGTCGTGGTCTCTCTAGCTGCCTATTGTTTGGAAACACTGACACATGGGAACAACCACAGATGTTACACCGGCTACCGATCTCTCCAATTGGCGTTAGAAGTAGGAACTAGATATGATTGGACCAGCAGTAGATATACGTCAACAACTGGCTATCCCTTTAACCATCCAGCTAGACACCAGTGGTTTTCAATATCCTCCGCCTCTCGATATGTCGAAGGAGTATAAAAAGCCTGAAGCTCAGGATACCCTTTGACTAATTCTGATTGGAAAAGTCACGGTCCGACACTAATACTTTTTTGCCCCAATGAATCCTCGAAAATACCAGATGCCGATTCGAACCATCATCGGTAGTACTCGAATGCCCGGAATCAGTATGTGCTTCAGTTTGAAAAGATTGGGTGCCGGGTATGATAATGATAACGATGAAAATGTTGACATCTGCACATGGATGATTAGAAAACAAGATACGGAAGAAAAAAAAAGAAAAAAACTGCGCCAGATTCACCGGGAATCGAACCCGTGACCAGCCGATCCACAGTCAAACACTCTTAGCGTTGAACCGTAAAGGCTTTCATGCTGAAATGGAGATTTTATTTGCCTCTTATATGCGGTATGCAAACGAGCGCGCCGCAATCGTGAGAAGGTCGCGCAGGTGGCAAGGTGATTTGCCGAAATAGTTCCAAGTTATCGTATATCTCGATAGTTGTACAGATTTTTCTCAGCATATCGTGTTTACATACCTCAGTGATATAAAACATTATCTTTGCAGTTGATTTAACCTTTGAAGTGCCTTTTTTAAGTTTTTGAAAATTGAGGTCAGCAGGGTCAGAGTCAATCTATTTTAAAAGACTCGGGCAGGGTCAAAAGAAATAGTTGTTGGCGCCGATGATGTGAGCAATATGTCGGATTTCCGCTCCACCCGTGAGATTTTCTCTCGTCACTTCACGAGCACATTGAACTGCTAGTGAACCGTGCTCTCAGTGAATATGTACCGTTGTAAAAGTAAAAAGTGTCCCCCCTGGAAAAAGTGTCCGGCCCTATTGTATTCTGCAATATGGTTCTATAGAGACCCTGACCGTCAATAGCTCAGAGATTGAAGCGCATAATAGAATCCTTTGTTCCCGGACATTTTATCCTAGGACATTTTAAACTTCTACACCGGCTACCGCTCTCTCCGATTGGCGTTAGAAATAGGAACTAGATATAATTGGACCAGCAGTAGATATACGTCAACGACTGGCTATCCCTTTAACCATCCAGCTAGACACCAGTGGTTTTCAATATCATCCGCCTCTCGATATGTCAAAGGAGTAATATGTAAAGAGCAAGCTCTAGTGAACTCGCACAACTGTTTGTCCTAGCAGACGATTTTTAAATACATGATCTCCGCTCCCACACCTGCACTACATACGTAACCAATACACTCACTACGTTGTGTGAGTGATAAAAAGCCTGAAGCTCAGGATACCCTTTGACTAATTCTGATTTGAATTCCAATCAGAATTAGTCGTGCGAGTTCATTAGAGCTTGCTCTTTACATATTATTAAGTATATCAGGATTTGTTACGCAGTGTCACATCCACCCATGTTGCGCCATTGGGATCGCTCAGCGTCGCTGGCACGACGACGCTCGGTTAGTGACGACGACAAGGCGTTTTCATCCAAAGGATTTGGATTGTTTATTCTTGTGTGGCCGTGGCCGCCCGAAGGCCACATGACGAAGGGCGATGAGCCGTGTCGCGCGAGATGGGGCTCACTTGGCATGGGACTGCCGATGCAGCAAAACACTGAAAGAAGTTGAGAGATTAAATGCGTTGTGGCCTAATGTACCACGAAGGATGAAGAGCCGAATATTTTCACGGATCTCATAGTGCTATTGATCTGTGATATTTTGTTGTGGGTGATAACAACACGAACTCGATATTGAGCACGAAATTATTTTATAAACCTTACCATTACATAAAGATGTACAAAACTTTCAGAACAAGATGATGTTGATGTATAAATCGTCATTTGATATCTTGTAGGTCTACAGGTACCTTTAATTAAAATACCTTGTACCTTTAATATCAAAAATCTGGTTTGTGTACAACAATATCGTACGTCAGACTAGAACGGACGGATACGACCATGAGGCTCACATAAGTCATCATCTTCCCCACTGATCATCTCAACAACATGAAACTAACATGTCAGCTTCAGACGAGCAGTCAAAAATGTTCCAGTTTCAATAGGGAGGGATGCTATTGCTATATCATACCGATTTATAAACTCCCCATCGCTAAAGGGATCCGAAGGACCCCTCCCTACGACTGGTTTACGCTCCATTCGTGTCTACCGGTACTGAAACGATCACCACCATTACATTGTATGATGATGCCGTGTACTTTTTGGCTTGAAATAATGAAGAAGTCTTCCCCACCACGGGTGTATGTGCTATACATCCGTGTCCGTGCTGATCATCTCAACAACACTAGTGTAGCAGTTTTAAATGTCCCCCTGAAAGCGGTATCCTTCTTCATTGTACAGTGATGGTATTAAGGTATAATGGTTCACAGGAAAGACCTTTAATACCGCATACCTCATGTCCCTGGGACACTCTGTCCTCCGACAGATTTTCCTGCGATGCCCACGCGAGCTGCATTCCATCCGACTCGTCATCAATATGTCTTCCATCAAGTTAGAAATCACCGGGTGAGCATTGTCTCTTCAAATTAATCTGGGTCTCTCCATTGCTATCTTAACATGCTGTGTCGACGCTACGCTATAAGCCGGGTGAGCCGCTGTAACACATAGTCCAATTACACGGAATAGGTATTTTGTACAGGCGCATCTCAATTGGCTTAATTACGTCGACACAGTATATAGCTGAGTACCATCCATGATCACACGAATGGACCGGGCTTGAATCCCACATACGGAACACCTAAGTATTGCCAATTGTCTTTAGGCCAGAACTTGATCACAGGTTTCTGTTCGGATATCACAGCCATGGAGTCAAAAAATATACAAATCACCACCGTGATACAACCGGCCAGGCATATAAAGACATGCCACATGCAATGGAGGTACGGAAAGTCTATACTTTGCCAATGGTGGCATTGGAATTTATCACTAAGCCAGCACGTCAAGCCGAGCACCCAGTAGACGAACATTTGGACTCCGAGGGACTTCAGTCGCAAGCACTTGCTGTACCTGAAAGACAAAGTATACAGCTCGTAGAGTACAATCATGTAATTCAAAAGAAAAAGGACAACATATCAACCTGTCTTTCGACGAAGTTTACTAATGAATTTTCAGCAGCTGTAAAATCCTCGAGGTACCGTTGCGACATTGCAGGTGGTACAGGATGATAAAGCATGTTCCGCTCTGGAAACGGCTCCTGGCCGAATTTTCAGTATATGTCCCCTTAATGTGTATGCAAATTCAGGCAGGCCACACCCTCAGATACGAGGGCTGGTCGGACGATCGGATGTCGCCTGGGATGTATGCCAAGCCTGAACATATTCAGTTCTTTATTCTAGCTAATTAAATTTAATCATTCATCATTGCTGGGAAAATTAAGCCTTGAAGACGGACGACTTTCGTTACAGGTCCAGTGCAGTGGCACAATCATGCCATCTATTAGAAATGTTGGAATGAATGGGATAGGTGTGATTGTACAAAATATTGCCAGCATTGAATGTGTATCCTTTTTAAAATGTCAAATGACTTGCACATACCTGTTGACTTCTACAATGACCGTATAAGCCACTGGGATTCCTAATGCGACTAAAAATAATGCGTTGAATTGCGGCTGCCAGAATGCTAAAAGGGACATAAAGAGACCTGCACCGAGCACCACGCTATTGAAGATTCGCCTGAAATGAGGAGCAAAGATATAAGCAATGCATATTTATTAGTATTACGTCACGATTAATAGAGAGGTTGAGAAAACGAACGTTGAACATTTATGCGTCACCGCAACGGGTCGAGTGACATGGAGTGGCGGGTGGAGTGAAGTGACACTCTGAAGAGAGGGTCGTTCTCGTGATATCACCGTGGACATGTACAAATAATGTTGGATGTTGGATATATGACATAAGATGGCGTCCGAGATGGACGGACAAACTTCCCTGGCATTTGCGGCTCCCTTGTTATTAGATTCATATGCAGTCCATTTCTTCACCTTGATGTCTTTTCTCAATGCGATAGGACGGTGTAACAGTAACAAATGCCCCCCTGGAAAAAGTGTCCAGTTCTATTGTATTCTGCAATATGGTTCTATAGAGACCCTGACCGTCAATAGCTCAGAGATTGAAGCGCATAATAGAAATCTTTGTTTTGCATTCTATCCGACATTTTAAACTTCTACACCGGCCCACGTGGCCGGAGTGTACGTGTTATGTGCTCTGCGGATAACTCAGCGAAAAGTTACCTTTTATTTCTAAATCGTTCTGGTAGTTGTTGCTCTGGATACCAAAGCACCACGCAGGCCACGAGGACCCAGTTTATTGCAAGCTCGTCGAGAAGTTGCCCGACGAAGCTCAGGGTGGCGTGAAAGTAGACGGAGCCCGCGCCGATGATGCAGAGGATCGCCCAGACCACGTTTGATGCCTTGGTGACTCTGACTGCATACTGCCAGTTGAGGTAGGCCAGTAGCGGCGGGAGGACGAAGAAGGGGATGTTGCTGACCTGGAACACAAAAATAAGGAATATAGTTTAAAATAAATCGTAACGTTTCTGGTCAGACACATTTGCCTGGGCTCCTAATTAACAGCAATTAACGCTGATGCTGCCTTAAATAGTCCCCTTGTAAAACTGCTAACCAAAAAATGATGACCATGTTTGAAAAAAAAAATTCCCGCATAGCCAATTCGGTTATTTACAAAATGACATAACCACATGAATTAGTTAAATGACCTTTTCTATTGCTGAGCAAAAGCAAACTGTGCACCATTCATAAACCCCAACTCCATCATTGTGACACAAAATCGAGTCAATACAGCTTGTTTGTGTTTCTAGGGCCATTGCGGTATATGTGCATAGCAAAGGGTGGGAGCATGTTCAATCATGGATAACACGTTTAAAAGATCTGAGCCGTTTGTGTGAGGTATTTTTTTTATTAAACCGCCCACCACACTGTTCGAACTCATGAAGTGTTAAAGGTTATCTTCCCTCGGGCGTGTTAAAGGCCTTTAATCAATATGATTACATAGTGCATGTACATGTATCCGATCGAACCAATTACAGTTGCACTGTTGAGTTCAGCAAACTTGAGTTGTAGCAAAATATTGGAAATCCAAGACTTCATCACTTGCCGGTCTGGATGTGCAGTATACTACAGACATGCGACAAATAAAACAGTGTCCCCTTCTATACTGACCCTCTACAAAGGGGAGGGGATCGGATTCGTGCTTTATAATTATGTGTATACGCAAATGCATCATTCACCCACCCCAATCGGGGATACACCTGTCCTTCGATGCCCCACCCAGGTTGTCTTATCGCACGTGGCCATCACTTCGAAAGCTCCTGTCACAATCTTATGGCACAATCTACAGACAACTATTCATCGCCTTTCACTCGTTTCAAGGGAAGGAGAGCCAACTGACCCTGGTATTCCATGACAACGGACCTACCGTGTTGAAAAATTCAGCAATCCAGTTCGTGAGAGCATAATTCGCCTCGCAGACATCAGATCCAGCTGTCCCCGGTAGAAAACCATCAAATATGCTCCACGAAGACATGACTTGGGTTTTGCAAAAGAACTCACCGTATTGTAGAATTCTGCTATCCAATCCGTGACTGCATAATTGGACTCGCACCAATCTATTTCGGATGTCAAAGGGAGAAAATAATCAAGGCTTCTCACATACATCCTGAGAACAAATGTGTAGGCCCTTCCGATTGTGCATAGTTAAAGACGAATGAGGTGACATGTCAGGACGGCAATCCTGCCCCTATTGTTGAATTGACCTTGCTTTGTGACACAAGCAGGGCTTAAATCGCGTAAGTCCCTGTAACATGTGTAAGACCTCCTCGGCAAGACCACAGCTAAAGCTACCGCAAGCAGCTTTGCGGGAACATTCCTAATGAAAATGATTTATGTCAACTGCGAAAACATGCCTGCGTGTTCGATTTTCGTTTTATATTAAATGTATCCATGTGCTATAACTTTTTCTTCATTGTGAGCATGCACATGAATCTATTATATTGATATATACAATGTAATGTAGGTCTATTATTGTAATATCAGACAATTACATGTACCCTGGGAATACTTCTAATAAACATCATTTAACTGAATTGCAATGATTTCATGGTGGGGTCAACTCTTGTTAGCATTCACATCTAAAATTATATCGTGATAGCGAGCATTCCTCGAGTTTCAACACGATAGTTCATTATCCACACTATAATAGAAAAGTGTTCCAAAAGCGGGTCGTTGAACTCTAAAGAGAACTGCAGCTAATCGAAAGCTTCGGGGGACTCGGCGGGGGCTCCTGCACAGACAGATATCTCAGAGAAATGATCCGTGATATGAAATATCACAACCAGCTGGACTGTCAACACGGCCAGGAGCCATCCTATTTTCAACGGCAGACGGTAATAAAGGCACTGGAAAAAAAGGCACTGGAAAAAAAGGCACTAGGAAAAAAAGGCACTAGGTAGGCACTATAAGGTAAAAAAGGCACTGGAAAAAAGGGCACCAGGAAATCTCTAGGTGAAAAATTCACCTCGGCCCAAAATTCATATGGGGTGCCCCCCGTGCATTTCTATATGTTTATGTGGTTTTTTTTGTTTTTTTTTTCTCTAGGTAAAAACCTGCAAACCTGCCCCAACCCGTTTCAGTTCACATGGGTGAGCTCCGGGGGTGATTTCATGTCATCATGTCTTAGCGTCGTCGCTTACTTTTTGACACTCTTGTGATAAACTATTGTATCTTGTAGAAATAGGTTATTGGTGAGCGAACCCTGAATCTAATTTGATTAAACTACTCGACCAAATCGGATGATCTTTGTATCATTTTTTATAAGGATTCCCTGCCTATCCAAGCTAGTTTTTCTGGTCGGAGGGTACTGAAAATAGGCTATTCCGTTTTTTTTCTGGTGCCTTTTTTTCCAGTGCCTTTTTTACCCAGTGCCTTTTTTTCCTGGTGCCTTTTTTCCAGTGCCTTTTTTACCTAGTGCCTTTTTTTCCTAGTGCCTTTTTCCTAGTGCCTTTTTTACCTTGTGCCTTTTTTTCCAGTGCCTTTTTTACCTAGTGCCTTTTTTCCGTACCTTTTTTTCCAGTGCCTTTATTACCTACATTCATTTTCAACGGGTGCTGCCTCCAGCGAGGTTTTACAGCTCTTGGTCAACTTTGCAGTATATCTGATCTTGTGTCGTTGGCAGACCACAGGGTCTATCTCAAGGTTCGTTGAAGCTAAAATGGGACGGACTTTGTTAACACTCCTTAATCGCCAATGGAAAATAACAGAGGATGAACACTTATTTTTCAGCTCTCGTTTGCTCATGAAGATGTAAGATATATCAAGATATGATAAATGTCAGCATGATAACTGCAGCCTATATTCAGCTACACGTAGTTGCCTCAAACCATTTGAGAAGATTCTCAACAGTGGTCCAAATGAATGAGAAACTACACGTAGTTGCCTCAAATCATTTGAGAAGATTCTCAACAGTGGTCCAAATGAATGAGAAACTATACGTAGTTGCCTCAAACCATTTGAGAAGATTATCAACAGGATTCCAAATGAATGAGAAACTATACGTAGTTGCCTCAAACCATTTGAGAAGATTATCAACAGGATTCCAAATGAATGAGAAACTATACGTAGTTGCCTCAAACCATTTGAGAATATTCTCAACAGTGATCCTAATGAATGAGAAACTATACGTAGTTGCCTCAAACCATTTGAGAAGATTATCAACAGGATTCCAAATGAATGAGAAACTACACGTAGTTGCCTCAAACCATTTGAGAAGATTATCAACAGGATTCCAAATGAATGAGAAACTACACGTAGTTGCCTCAAATCATTTGAGAAGATTCTCAACAGTGGTCCAAATGAATGAGAAACTTCACAGAGTTGCCTCTAACCATTTGAGAAGATTCTCAACGGTGATCCAAATGAATGAGAAACTTCACGTAGTTGCCTCTAACCATTTGAGAAGATTCTCAACAGGGGTCCAAATGAATGAGAAACTACACGTAGTTGCCTCAAACCATTTGAGGTGATTCTCAACAGTGATCCTAATGTATGAGAAACTACACGTACTTGCCTGTAACCATTTGAGAAGATTCTCAACAGTGATCCTAATGAATGAGAAACTACACGTAGTTGCCTCAAACCATTTGAGAAGATTCTCAACAGGGGTCCAACTGAATGAGAAACTTCACGTAGTTGCCTCAAATCATTTGAGAAGATTCTCAACAGTGGTCCAACTGAATGAGAAACTTCACGTAGTTGCCTCAAACCATTTGAGAAGATTCTCAACAGGATTCCTAATGAATGAGAAACTACACGTAGTTGCCTCAAACCATTTGAGAAGATTCTCAACAGGGTTCCTAATGAATGAGAAACTACACGTAGTTGCCTCAAACCATTTGAGAAGATTCTCAACAGTGATCCTAATGAATGAGAAACTACACGTAGTTGCCTCATACCATTTGAGAAGATTCTCAACAGTGATCCAAATGAATGAGAAACTTCACGTAGTTGCCTCTAACCATTTGAGAAGATTCTCAACAGTGATCCTAATGAATGAGAAACTACACGTAGTTGCCTCAAACCATTTGAGAAGATTCTCAACGGTGATCCTAATGTATGAGAAACTACACGTAGTTGCCTCTAACCATTTGAGAAGATTCTCAACAGTGATCCAAATGAATGAGAAACTTCACGTAGTTGCCTCTAACCATTTGAGAAGATTCTCAACAGTGATCCTAATGAATGAGAAACTACACGTAGTTGCCTCAAACCATTTGAGAAGATTCTCAACGGTGATCCTAATGTATGAGAAACTTCACGTAGTTGCCTCAAACCATTTGAGAAGATTCTCAACAGTGATCCTAATGAATGAGAAACTACACGTAGTTGCCTCATACCATTTGAGAAGATTCTCAACAGTGATCCAAATGAATGAGAAACTTCACGTAGTTGCCTCTAACCATTTGAGAAGATTCTCAACAGTGATCCTAATGAATGAGAAACTACACGTAGTTGCCTCAAACCATTTGAGAAGATTCTCAACAGGGTTCCTAATGAATGAGAAACTACACGTAGTTGCCTCATACCATTTGAGAAGATTCTCAACAGTGATCCAAATGAATGAGAAACTTCACGTAGTTGCCTCTAACCATTTGAGAAGATTCTCAACAGTGATCCTAATGAATGAGAAACTACACGTAGTTGCCTCAAACCATTTGAGAAGATTCTCAACGGTGATCCTAATGAATGAGAAACTTCACGTAGTTGCCTCAAACCATTTGAGAAGATTCTCAACAGTGATCCTAATGAATGAGAAACTACACGTAGTTGCCTCATACCATTTGAGAAGATTCTCAACAGTGATCCAAATGAATGAGAAACTTCACGTAGTTGCCTCTAACCATTTGAGAAGATTCTCAACAGTGATCCAAATGAATGAGAAACTTCACGTAGTTGCCTCTAACCATTTGAGAAGATTCTCAACAGTGATCCTAATGAATGAGAAACTACACGTAGTTGCCTCAAACCATTTGAGAAGATTCTCAACAGTGGTCCAAATGAATGAGAAACTTCACGTAGTTGCCTCATACCATTTGAGAAGATTCTCAACAGTGATCATAATGTATGAGAAACTATACGTAGTTGCCTCAAACCATTTGAGAAGATTATCAACAGGATTCCAAATGAATGAGAAACTATACGTAGTTGCCTCAAACCATTTGAGAAGATTATCAACAGGATTCCAAATGAATGAGAAACTACACGTACTTGCCTCAAACCATTTGAGGTGATTCTCAACAGGGTTCCTGATGTATGAGAAACGAACTGCCTCAATCCGTCTTGAAGTGATTCTCAATGTTGCACAACAATGAAAACAAGATTTCTTTTTTCACACATGTACCAACATCATCATTTATTGACAATAAAGGAACACAAGCTAAGGCTGTCTTAAATTATCATTCAGGTATGCACAATACACACATCAAAATGAGAAATATGTACAATATTAAACGCTCGATCAAGAAATCATACAGAACCAAACTACTGGCAAACACTTAAAGGCTTGATCATTTTGGTCCAATTTCAAAAGGAATGCATAAGAGGGCCAGGCTGTACCCACCCTTACTAGGACTACACTCTCCACCCCTGCCATTATGGGAATCCGAAAGGCGGACACATACTTCACTGTAGTGGGCCTGGCATTCGGACTAGTTCACTTGAGTGTGAGGGTCACATAGATCCCAATCAATCAATTCCTATGTTTGTCAATGCCCTGCAAAACCAAAGAAATATAACGTAGAGTATTTTATCAATCTTTTCTCAGCTTTCCAAAACAGGGAAATTTCTAGATTTAGGATGTGGTTTTCTTGAGATTTTTGCCTTTTTTCCTTATTTGATCCATTATTAATGGATCAAATTTTAGAAGTGAGACAAGTCAGGCTGGGTCCAGCACCACTGTTAGTTACATAATTCCCATAAGAGGGCGGTTCTTGGGATGCTTCAGAAAATGCACACAACATTCTTTTCTCCTGGAATTTGGAATTTTTGAGATGCACCCAAGAGAGTCAGTGCATTTTCGGTAATGGAGTCAGCTGTCCTAGAGACATCTAGCAAAGAGCCCGCTGAGTTCTACTCTCTGTTCTTTGTTCGCTGGACAATTTTTGAGAGAATATGTGCCACAGCACTTTTCTAGTTTCAGCATTGTCATATTACAGGGTCAATCAATGAAGTTAAAACTGCACCCGGTTGTTCAAAAGCACAAAAGTCATGTTATCCCTATTACCGCTACATTATAGTATTCTTAAAGGACGTTATCTCTTTCAGTTAAACTTATTAGAATTTTCAGGCGGTGTTGAAGCTGACATGGTTTTGAACAACTGAGCCCTGGTGTTTTCGTCTGTCAAAAAGTTCGCAAAATGCCCTCAAAACTACTAGAATACAACAAGATATCAGGCCACAATCAAAAGGCAGGAAGAAAATGCATTTACACATTACTGACACCATATCAAGAGAGGCAGAAGATGTCACAGATATCTAATGCAAGTATCAATTCGTTTCTTGTACCCCCCTCCTCAAGGGTAGTTAAGCTATCACCACTAATCTTTGCCGATGCTTGAGTAGTATTTATTTTTCCTTTAGTGAAAATTTGGCGAAGCTGGAAAGAATAAGGATGCTAATGTGTCGATGTCTTGTCGAACATACAGCCTCACCCAGTAAAATTAGTCCGGTCACTTTATATGATGGTGATAACTGATATATTGTTGATGGTGATGTCTTGACGAAAGAAAAAGTAGCATTGGTGAAAAAAGGGTGATGCTTGAGCCTTACGATGTCGTTATAGGGTGATAAGGTGTCGTACCCTTGAGGAGGGGGGGGGGTACAAGACACGAATTGATACTTGCATAAGACTAACCAGAACACCGACTTAAATGTTCTATGAATCAGCTTATGATGGAAGTAGAAGTTTTGAAACAGTGGATACCAATGCTTATACAGTCTGAATCACAATTATGGTCGTCCCTATATTGACATCATTGGCGCGTCATTGGTGTGTCAGTGTCAATGACACGCTACCAAGTGCGTAGATCACGCGTAAAATATGCGAAACATAGAGAGGTAAGCGTGTCACTGGTGCGTCATTGACGCGCAACTGGGCGCTTAACTCGCGCATACGTTGTGTGTCAATGACGCGAAGCAGGATGGATGTCACTTGTGATTTAGACTGTAGCTCAGCAATCATTTCACGATTTATAATGACACACTTTCCACTTGAAACCAACTATTGAAATATCAAGAAAATGTACTGATGAAATGACAAGTATTGTATAAGTATATTAAAGAAACAATGGAAATTGGTGCCACATCGACTGCTGTGACCTAGACTCCCTAGGCAGCCCATTACGTCATCCTATTTGGGTCTCCTTATGGTGGGGAACGAGGCAGGTCCACTGCGTCCAGAGTGTACTATGACCAGGCAGCACTATTAAATTTTAACCAAATGTACATGGTGCAATCTATCTATGTGACTTTCCCTTGAATAGTTTACATGTTGAACAGGTAAATACTTCAAGGTATGTGTTTTGAACAAATGCAAGTAGTGCGTAATCAGGAAGGAGTCATCCTAAACAGCATCCACAGGTGTCCCGTGAGATATTTGTAATCAAAGTAACAAAATAGATAGACCAACTTCATTGTAGTACAATTTCTAAATGTCTAACAATATTTGAATGAGTAGTTGTAAAAAAATAACAAGCATTCATCAGACCAACCGGCGGCCATCTTGGATTCGAATTTGAGGAAAATGATAGGGTTTCCGAAGTACAGGACCCTTGTGATTTTAAGACAACTACTCGCTCACTCACTCAAAAGAATCAGAAATATGGACCATTAAATGTTTGTTAGTTTGGTCAAAAACTCATTAATTAAATGAGTTCTTGGTTTGGCTTATATGCAACCGTACATTGTTTAGGTTGACATTTGGGAAGGACAGTAGAACCTCTCCATTAAGGACACCCTTGGGACTGACGAGTGCTGTCCCTAATAGAGGTGGCCTGATTAGAGAGGTCAAATTGAATGGAAACAACCGATTTGGGAACAAAACTAGTGTCCTTAATAGAGAGGTTTTCCTTAATAGAGAAATTGTCCTTAATAGAGAAGTTGTCCTTAATAGAGAGGTGTCCGCTTAGGGAGGTTCCACTGTACCTTCAGTTGTAGCTTCAGTTGTTGTTACCATAACGATCAGACAATAAGCGTAACAATAGCAATGATATATTCCTCCACACTGTGAAATTGTTTAAATTTACATCTAATGCAAAGTACTGCACCGATACATACATACACATACATGTTCACCAAATCATATACAACAAGATAATATATTAATTATATGCACAAATATACCATACTTATACATGTACCTACACAAGTGTATACAACTAGGTGTAGAGTTATGCATTATCAAAGTGAATGGATTCTTGATATATTAAGATTGAAAAACTGTATCTAATTGTGACACGTGACTGACGGAACAGAATGGACAGTTATGCAACAAGGTGCAAAAATCTAAGGTCGCAAGGATTGAAAGAAGGGAATTTTTGAATGGGGACAGTTAAAGTCATGATCAACACTTTTCACAATCTGCAGACGCATTGGCCCTCCAGCACTATTGACCCACCCTGCTGTACACCACTCTAAAAGCTCTATTTTCTGATCGAGATGTACTGCTCAGCCTTACATTTTGTAAAATTGCCAAAAAATCATTTCAAAATCCTTCTTTCAATCCCTGCAACCAACTTTACGATTCTATACTACAATTGGGCAAAAGCTTACACTATAAATAGGAGGACTGGATTCAAGATCTATGGACAATTTCAATGGGATTTCAGCGATTTACAATTCTACCGATTTTTTTCCCCGTTTTGGAGGGCATATGGGCCTACCAGATTTTAACGTATTACACTTGAATAAAGTTCCTTAGGCAATGGATTACTTAAACTTTTTAAAGGTCGAATAAAAATGACAATAAGACAATACACGGTGCTTCCAAATCAAAAGTTAAGCAAGAGACACGCTGTATGAAGTCAAGGAATGCCACATTGATGGTATTATGCATATTCTACACCTTTTGAAAATCCCTGCTTTGGATTTTTAAAACATTGTTTGACATTCAATATAAGGTGTACAGAGTGGGAAATGTGCTCCAAATTCGAAAACTTCTCAAGTTTCATTTCTAACTTTGATATTTCTTACTTTTATTTGATTTTGATTGTATCTTCACAAACACATTTGTCATCCCACAGAGGATTTGGAGGCTTTTTTAATACTGCAGACTGACTGGAAATTTTCAAGTTGTGGAAGAAGTTTTCTTGTACGGAAGAAGGTTTTGCTTATATTTGTTGACGATTGAAGAACTAAAAGGCTGGAGAAATGGTGTCTAACACCTTGAACCTTGAACAGGGTAACATCATGATACAATCTGAGGGATCAAGTCCATAATTGTTAGTGGAACACTCAATGTGATTTGACCGACTGGATCTTTACTAGATGTACAAACACGTTAAGAGGACAACGGTCTGTAAATGTCCTCAACTAAACATTGTTACCACCCTTCAGAAAATGATAGCTCAAAATATGCCTTTTGCAAATTATTCAAATGGAAATAGTTACATTTTAAATATGATGAGGGTCTGCTGGTATACAACGATTCATCACTTCAAAGGTCACTGCAATATTTATTTCCTACACCATCTGTGACTTAATCTCAAATCAAAAGCAAGGCCAAGAGAACACTTCAAATTTTCAATCAAAATGAAGTTACATCATACACCAATCAATTTGTCAGCACTAACTTTTCGGTTTCCATGGTAACAGGAAGTGTGTCGGCCATGTTGTATGGACGTCTGCCCCTCCGAGAGCTGCATGAACCTCCAGTGGACGAAACACTGGGGCAGGTTTGAAGTTTCTGAACGGACAGGATCAATTTTCTGGACTGAATCAAATACGTGGACGAAAAGTGATTCTGGCATAGATTATGGCATGGGACTGGCTGGATTTTAACATGCGACACACTTCCTGCTGAATTTCTTCACTTTTTAACTAAAACATTTTCTGGGAACTTTTCCAGTGTTTTCATGTTTTCACAAAACAAGCATCCAAGCAAAAGACCAGATATTTCCCCAATTTTTTCGAGGGGGAGGCCGGGGTCTGGAGAGGAACTAAATAATTAAGCTTGTTTTGGCCTTATGAATACATTTGCTACAGAGTCTTATACAAAACATGACTACTCTATAAAGGCCTGACAATGTTTAACCTAAGCTCATGCTCACCAGGGGTTAGTGCAACAGGTATACCTACCAAAGTGCTAGATAGGATACTCCCCGAACAGCTGGAGTCCCTGGAAACACTGTTGGAAACCGACCATTTTCTACTTGATGCTAGAAACAGACCTCACTGAATACATGCCTCAAGAAACCACTGACTGCATTGCGCATGAAAAATACAACACCGACAATAATTATCATGTCAAATTTGGACTTGACAAAAAGCTATACCAACAATACTACAGGGTGACCCAGAATTATTTTCCCACACACAATGAATACACAATAGAATTCTATTGCGCAAGGGAAAATAATTCTGAGCTACCCTGTAGAACTATCCTACATTAAAAGTGATAATATACATATCAAGACAGTGGACTAGGCACTTTGTCTCTCTCAAACTATAGCTAAATGTAAAAGACTGACATTATGCTTGAAACACTTAGTAAGGAGTACTCGGAGATCATGACATGCGTGGCTATTGCAAAGTACTCATAAAGCGCTTCAAACTGTACACAGTTCTATGTCAAAGTGCTTTACATTCGGTCCCAAGCCTAATCCAGAAACCAAGGATCCCAGTTTACACTTGGCTATTTCAGTCCATTTGAAAGTGCAGTGTGGCACGGGCCTAACCTTGAACCCATGGCCTACTGATTACAATTGCACAAATGGACATTCTTCCACTCTTCCACTGCCCCCTCTCCCATGAGAAGGATATGAAGTGCATGGGGTACCTTTCTCAAAAAGTTTTATGGGTTTTGTTCATTTTAGAGCTGTTTACACGGGACGAATTGAAACCATGGGACTGCATCAAACCAGATGGTCCTGGCAGCAAAACAGAACTGCACCAATCTAGACTGGTCCACATCGAAATCATTGATTCCAAAGACTGCCAACTTTTGGGACCAGACCACAATTTGGTAGCCATTTAGGCGTGCCTACAGAAGAGGGTGTACCCAAACCAATCCGGATCAGATCCTGTTTGTTCTAAGCAAACGGCCCAATTTATTCAGAGGAAAACTTGTAAGTTTAAAAAATGTTCTTGAAAGGCCACGACATGTACACGATAAAAATGCTAACATTAAGAATAAGATGCAACATGTACTATTCTGTAAAACTACCGCTACCATTTAGTTTGAGAGTGACATTTAATACAATGGCAGTCCCAAAAATATATATAGTGTTGACATACAGGTTCACAATACATGTGTGGATGGATACAATAGACTAGAAATACAATGCAGAACCCATTAACAAGCAGAATTAGAAGGGCTGTTTTTTAACTCGAAATAAAGAAACACACACACTTGGAACATGAGAAAATGTGTTTCCCTTTTTCAAAAGGAAGATTGCAGTTTTCAGATATTGTTCGACAAAACTATGACAGAAAAGTTTCAATTTTTGATTTTCAGAATGGTTTTTTTTAGGAATGAAAAGTACACTGTAACACTCAATGGTCCCCCGACAGAAAAGGGCAAAACTTCATCAACTCATCAATTTACAAATTAATTTTATAACAGCCCAACTATGTCTGCATATTTTACCAACACCGCGAGCACCTTTAGGAATTCGAACTCGCCAGGACAAAGGCGTGATACTTTATTATGCAGCGTCAGAACGGGATGGAAACACTGTACAAGCCTGAAACGTTTGAATGGAATGATTCGACAAACTACGGAATTTGCATAGGCATGATCAAAACATTTAGTCTGTGAGGAAAAAGGTATTTGGCAGGCCAGTAGTGAGCTTCTTGGTCCCGAGGACAAAAGTCCTTCATCGGTCTGAATGCAGCCAAACCTGCATTTTTTGGTGACCTTTGGGCTACCCGCCTGCCCCCATCTAGCTACGGCCCTGGTTTCACATCTTGACCCACAATCTATTGACATTGCTCAGCTTCCAGACAACGCACCTCAGAGGCTATGGAAGCAATACTGCTAGAAGTTCAGTATGTGATTTCAGATCACCATGACAGAAAGAATTCTAGAACACAAACTAAGTACACCACTTTTTCAGTACACTCAAGAATTTTGAATATTGGTAGCTTATTTCCTTAAAAATAATGCTTTGTAGCGAGATCTACTACTTTTATGATTTGATAAAACCAACCAAGAAAGTTCAAACCAAATGACGTCAATTTCAAATGTTTTTTAACACATTTTGAATAAGGCCACTTTTAAAACCCTGTATAAGGAAACCCAAGTGAACAGCAAAAAGCAGAAGACACAAGCGTTTTTACTCTCCAAATGTCATATTTAAATATTTAAGAGTTTAATAGTAAATGGTTAAGAGTTAAACTAGGTTTTGTTTTATTTCTTCACCTTGTTTTATAGTGTTGAATAGAATGGAAAGATAAGGGCGAGAACACTTTGAACCCACCTCAAACAAGAAATTTCTGCGACACAATTACATCTAGACACTTAAAATGAATAACGCCCAAACAAGATTCCTTATGATCTTATTCTAAGGGGTAAGGGCGAATTACTTGACGATAAAGAAATCATTCCATTACAAATGCTCAGGCAGGTCTTGGACAGAATCTGATTGGTGGACAGAATGTGACGGCCAAGGGGTGCTGCCTTTTAAGTCCTGGAGAATGCGGTTTCTCGCTGGGTGGTAGATGGCGCAAGGCGTTAGTCTGGGTTCCACGCGTAGGGCAGCAGGTCGCAAGGAAATGTACGGACATTAGTGAAAGATTAACCAAATACTGAATAACATCCAATCAATGATGACACTTTTGTAGGTCAAATTTCATCTCCATATCTGTAGCAGAATAACAAAATATAAACCCATAACTTATTTTTAAACTTTTCTACACGACACTGGGATATATACGATCAAAATGAGTTCTTTTATCAGTAAATAATATCATTGCAAATTCTGAACCTGACTGAAAATTCCCTCGTGCCCTGCTGCCCTCTTTTGGTGATGGATGGAAACAAAATAACAAAACGTGCAATATAATTGGACAGAATGGTGTACCTAGATGTACCCCTGGCTCTTTCACTCGCGGATAAGTTTCGATAAGGAGGGTTTCATTTCAAAATGTTCAATAAACTGCCCATCTAGAGTTCCAGTCGCCCTGTTCCATCCTCTCGACAAACTGCATAGGTATATTTGTTAGACTATTATCAGAGCATGTAAGACTCCCAACTTCCAATATTCACTGCAATGGTAAGGACCAACTCACATGAAAGCTCGGTCACATACATGTACAGTAGAACCTCTCTATCAAGGACACCCTCGGGACTGACAAGTGCTGTCCTTAATAGAGTGGTGTCCTGATTAGAGAGGTCAAATTGAATGGAAAAAACCAATTTAGGACCATAACTAGTGTCCTTAATAGAGAGGTTGTCCTTAACAGAGAGGTGTCCGCTAAGGGAGGTTCCATTGTACCTCCATTTTTACAACTTACAAGAAACACACTCAGGAATGGCAGATTCTTTCCTGGGATGACAACTTAACTTCTCACTTCCCTTTCTCTAGGTTGATGACCTATCATCAGGCAACTGAAACCCAGATGAGCTGGACAAAACAGCGAAAATGGATGGATGATATGGACTTGAGTGAACTCTCTGCTACAGTTACAATGCCGAGGGGTACAATTCATGGACAGTATGTGCCTGGTGATCAAGTAAAGTCTACCAGTGTAGATATCGTCATATATACATTAAATCTAGTGTGGGACGACTATATATATACAATTACACTTAGAATAGGAAAATATGTGGACAAAAGCCCATATACAGGCTGTGTGGAACCATATAAGGTCCAGAGGAAAATGGCAACAAGTTTTCAAATAGGATTTTTTGAGAAATTTGATAGAACGGGCTGAATACCAGTGTTGCGATTTCTTTGATAAAATAGCTGACAGCCCAAAACATAATGCTTGTTCAATCACCCAGGAGTCAAAATCCTAAACTCCGAAAAAATTATTCGGTTCTGAAGCCAGCCACCTTGATTTAAATACCCGATTGAGTTCTTACTTTATTTCGGGCATGCAGATATGGGGCTCATCAGGAACACATTGGTACCCCATCCAGAAGGCTGAATTGAGCAAAAATGTATTGGGTTGTTTATTTTGTAGTCTTGTGCTTACATTTGCTATCTTAGCAGAGCTGTTGTGCTTGAACACCGTCCACAGCAGATTTTCATCCATGGGTACTCGAAACTCTGGAACAAAAGATCCTCGGATTCGCGCAATTTGGAGTTTAGGATTTTGATTCTCTGAGGTGTAAATGGCAAATTCACACAAGAACATTTGAAATCATGCTTGTACATGTACTTGATTTTATCTGATTATCCAAATGTCCTCCTCAGTCCAACAAAATTTTCATAAAATCCAACTTTCAGAAATACGTCCAAATGCCCTCCAGTCCTTTTATGGTCAAGGCAGGCAAACTAGGTGACATTACCCTTTTATTTTTTTGGCATTTTTCTCAGATACCGTAATAATCTAAAGTGCCTAATTGTAAATATATTGAAATATATCTTAGAATACACACAAAGAAGGAATAATATTGTAAACAGTGAATATACAGGAAATACATGTATGTGCATATAGAATGCATGTACAATGGAATAAGACCGTGCGTGGTCCATCACACCAAAATGAGTATGGAAATATCTTCATTATTCATATAGCTAGGTTAGCTACAATTTGATACCACTTCTGTCTATGCATCTTTTGTGTTGCCCGAGATCTTCATAAACATGTTCGGAGAAAACACTGAGCATTCACCAACACTGTTTGACAAAAATCAAGGTTTTTATGACAATGCGTTAGCCATACCTGTACCTTTGGGGAAAACCGCACCAAAAATGCTTTCTAGGATATATTCTAGTTTATCTTTTTGCCAAATTGACTGGTGGTGTACCCAGAAATTGTGATGATGAGGTTTATTGTGTCATAATTTGAAAGTGGATCAAAAGTAACATAGTTTATATTTTCAGTGATTGCTCAATACTAGGCCTGGCTACTTACTACCCTATTTGGTGCGACGGGTCACACATCATTAAAGAGAAGAAGACTTTAAATGGAAAATTTTCTAACATCAACAAGATTTTAAATGCCTTTACATAGGTAGGTGACAGAATCAAAAATCTATTTCAAAAACCTAAATATTTGCCATCAGTTTGGCCCATTGCATCACCATTTTCAAATCCCCCCCCCCCCCCCCCCCAATTGAGTGTAACTGAGAAGCTTCAAATCCAACTAAAATAAGCAGTATTCAAATAACTAAATAATCTGTCATGGAAAAAAATAAATAAAGCGTTATGGAATCCAACATAAAGGCAGTAAAAACATTCATTTGGGGGTGTTGGCTTTTTCTAGATTTAAACGAGGGACGGAAAAAATAAACCTTTTGCAAATGGGTTAAGGTTTCAACAAGTTGCAAATTTTCAGTAGGCCTCTATGATTCTTTTTCATAAATTTTTCCACAGTTTCATTATGTATTCGTCACTTTTTTGATAAACTGTGCTGATATACCTATAATAGTGGTATAACTTGACTAGAAACATGTACAGATATCTCTTCGTCGACAATCAATCATTTTATTTCCCTCTTAAATTATCTGATCGCGTCTATCGAACAATTTGACATATCCTTTTTGAATAAAACAATAGTTTGTAAACAATGCCCTCAATGAGACATCTTTAAAGGACATTTCAAACAAATAACATAATCCCAAAATAAAAACTGGAAAGCTGAACTCGCTTCGTGCGGAACCAAAAATCTGGCCAAATTGAAATGTCTCAGAGCTGTGCAATTAGTTTGCACTGCAAACAACTTAAAAAATAATACATCTTACACAACTTTCAAACTGGAAGTGAAACCTTTCTGGATTTTGTTCAACTTCAAATACACGTATTGGCAGTTATTGGATTCTTTAGCAACGGTTACATTATTAATTACATACAATCAACTTTGGCACAATTTCGTTGGGCAGAGTATTTTCTGCCTCAACTTTCAAGAGCAAGTCTTTGTCTCCAACGGAGATGAAATCAAAGCTGAGCAAGAAAAACAGACCAATCACAAAATAAGCAAACAAACATTGATATTTTGGTTTGAAAATAAGTATTCCCTAAGTTTCAACTTAGAAGTTGAAAGGAAGAAAGAGGACAGAAGTCATCCACAAAGCAACTTCACCAAGTTCAACACTTGAAATACCAGTGCACGAAATCTGTTTTCCCTTAGCTTTTTTGTGTAATACCTATTATTGGTTCGACTGTGCTATAACAATATGCTTTCAACAGAACGTCGACAATAACATTTCCAAATTGGCAGGTCTGAATCCGAAGCCACAAGTGAAAACTGGAAGCTACATCGCAAAGAAATAGTGACTGGTCTGTTCTTCAAGAATTCTTCAAAAATTACAAGAAACTTTTGTATTGAACCTTTGGAAAGCAAATAGCGCATTTAAGTACTTAGAACTGACAACACTTAAACTACTTACTGGAGTACTACTACTAGCATAGCAACTCGCCAAAAAAAACATATAACATGATGACAAGAGGCATCATCAATTGGCAATGCCTACTAACTCCATACTCATTTTGCCCCAAGCTTGTGGGAATCAGTTCAGAATCACTCCACAGCAGGAACCTTCCATTCCTCCATAGCTGCGACCAGCTTTCAAGACAAAACCACAACTATCTTGATGTACCATTCTGTCAAAACAAACTTTGACGGCAAGAAGCGCTCCTCCATTATCTTCCTTGCCAGTGACCAAAGATATCTGTCAAGTAGCGGAAGAGAAGACTATTCGGATTCTTGCTGGCGTCCTTTGTTTGACTACAACCATCTGGGATCAAGATCTTCCCAGCCTTCAGTTCGTCGAGAAGTTTGCTTCGCATGTGGTTCAAACTCGAGGCAAGCGATTTCATGTCGTTCTTTGTGAGTTGACCAGAATCTGAAATTTACAAGTATGATCATTTCTCTCCTCTGTGAATGCCAATTTGGAAAGTCTGAATTTTTCATCAAAACTACTGACAAATTCATGCAATAGAAGAATGAAAAGGATATTCTATCATGTGTTTCAATCACAGCCAGGAGTTTACATGGGCTCACTCAGTCCGGACGATTATTGAAGGAAAAGAAAGTAAAAGTCAGCATCTCAACAGTCAACATAATCAATGGATATTTGCAAAGTGGGAAGCAATTACAGTAGTATCTCTCTATCTAAGGACACTCCTGGGATTGAAAAATACTGTCCTTCATTGAGAGGTGTCCTGATTACAGAGGTCAGTTTCACTGCAAACGACCAATTTGGGACCAAATGCACTGTCCTTAAAAGAGAGGATGTCCTTAATGAAGAGGTGTCTGCAAAGGGAGGTTCTATTGTACTTCAACAGTTCTTACCCTTTGCCTGGGACATTTTGATTGATACAAGTTTCCGCAAGACCTGGTCACTCTGGTGAAGAAGATTCGTCGAACAGATCGCCTGGGCTACAAGTTTGGTGTCTGAATTCTCTGCAGGAGGCGGAAGCACGGGGTTCTCCATGGCACGTTCAATGAGGTAGAGTACATCCCATCTGAGAAGAACACAAATGTAATATTGACAAAGCATGTGCTTTACCTTGAGTGGAGAGGAACAGAACTGGGAATTGAATTTCGGCGAGTGAGCAACTGTAAGGGCAAGGGCAATTTTAAATCTCAGCCAGGTTTAAACCTTTTACTTCATGTCCCTGTTCAAGGAACTGAGTTAACCAACATTTGTAAGAGCAGCAGGAACGACTAGTGACTTGTGCTTTTTTTATCTAAACACTTCTTCTTTCTCTTTTGAAATTCTACACTGAAATTGGTGGCCATCACCGCTTGTGGACAACTTAAAACTTCTGAATGCTACTCACAAATTCCCTCCCATATCAGAGTCCCACAGCATAGAGTTGGACTCCCAGGAGTTGGAGGTTGGATCAGGTGGCTCAAACCTTGATGCCATGTTGATAATGACGTCATCTGGAACTCTCATAGTCCGCTGTATGTTGCGTCGAAGTGTCGTCTCTATGGAACATTGAAGACATAATTGGGCAAATCCACATTTGTCTGGAATCGGAGAATAATGGACAAACTTTAAAAATGTTTCGATCCACTTACCTCAATCAGGGGCGGGGTAAAGTGTTTTGATCAACATAGCCAAACAACTCCTTCATCATTCTATGGAATGATGAAAGAGTGGCCCTACTGGCTGATTCAGTAGTTTCACATGGATGCACCAAGTCCCACCAGGAGAATCTGGAGACATTAGAGTTTCAGCTGGTAATGCCCAATTAGCCCGGGTAATGCCTTGTACCCCAATAACATGAATAAGTAAAAATCCCCACCTAACAGGCATGACTCGGAGGAGTGTTTGGCTGGAAGGTGTTGCAATCTGAAAGTCTTGTGTGTCATACATGGGATAACGTACAACGCAGCATAATATACATGTACGGTAGTTCTGGTTCCGACACTCAACTTGGAACCTGATAATGCAGTATAGTTCATAGTACCCAACTTACACTTCTTAGCCATCTGATAGTACTCATAACGCATGCTTCTGTAGTACATGTTGTCATCGATCAATATGAGGTATTTATTCTCGTTATCTGGATCTTCACCATCAACTTCCATCATCCGATTCGGATCCATTGCTTCAATTTCCAGACCGATGAATTTACGGAACTTTTCCATAACAAGGTAATCAATGTCAATAAAATTCAAATCAAAGATGTCCATCTCCACTCCCTGCCGCATAGTGATGAGGTGGTCGACACATTTTACAATTTTCTTCCGATATTCTTTCCACTGGGAGGGCTTCTGAAAGAGGATGTCAATTTCAAAATTTAAAACATTCCGCAGTAGGCCTGTGTGCGTCATGAGATAAGAAAATGTCTTCAACAACCAAGCAATTGTGAACAAATTGGATTTACAATGCAATATACATTCCTATCCTAATCTGTTTTTGACGCTGTTTTCTAACACCACAGATTCCAACAGGAATACCAAGTGATGATGGGACTAGCAATTCTGCAGTTGCTGCTCAGGTGCATTATTCGAAGTCATTTGATTTGTTGAGATCTTGTTGGACTAGTTTCTCTTTGTCAAAATTATCCTTAACCAGCCCCGTGTTGGGTCCGGTACGGACGCGGTACGTCGTCACATGCATGATGATGCAAGTAGGAAGTGACATGATGATTGACTGATGAAGTGCATACCGATGAATCAACTTTTCCAGTGATCTCCAGGAGCTTTTGTTCAACATCAGTGGACAGTATAGCATCATAACAAACATGGTATGTAACATATTCTGGACATCGGAGGGATAAATGTTCACAGAGGCCTTTGGCAAGGGTGGTTTTCCCACTTGCTGGGAAGCCACTGAGGACCAATATGCATATTTTCGGCATCATTTTATGTTGGCGGGATTCTGAGTATTTAGGACGAATTGGTGAAAACACTATGGACACAGTTAGATAGTAGCTGCCACGTCAAAATGAGAAAAATATTGAGAATTTTTTCGCCAGGCTGCCATTTCATGGGCGCAGCCATCTTCTCTCATGAATTATGGGAGAAATTTTGACCGAAGTCAGATCTAAGAACTCTTTTGATTGGCTGTCACAGTGGTTCTTTAAAATCTGTTTAAAGCGTGTTTCTTCCATAAAATCGCGTTATTTTGGCCAAAATTTGACGAAACAGAAGGTTTTGGATCTATGTAATGCACAAACATCACTCTGGTTCACCTATAAAATTGAAAATAAGGTGGTTTCCTGAAGTCTCTACTGCGGCTTTAAATAATTAACCAATCAACGCCAAGGTTTCTTCCGCCCCAGGATCCCGGACATGCCGGAACGGGGTGACGTCAGGCCGGTATTCACATGTTCATGGCGTAGAAGTCCACGCCACGCGCTTCAGAAATTGCACAATAGTGAAGGAATCAGAGAAATAAAAACATCTGGAATTGAAGGTCGCACGTCTTCCAACGGTGGGATCTTGTAAAACCTTGATTGAAGCGATCTAGTGGCCTGAAATCCGATTTATCACCGAAAGGCTGTGACTATATTTGCGCCATTTTCGTAGAACTAACTCGATCGTCACAGACGTAGACACAGTCGCTGGTTCAGTGAAGTGGGTGGGCGATCGTCGTGACTTCACTGAAAAAAATCAAAAAATGGCTGAAGGAGAGTCGAACGCTGACAAAAATGTCGAAATGTGGAAGATCAAGAAGCTCATCAAGAGCTTGGAGGCAGCTAGAGGGTAGGTGTCGACTCCCTTCGTCCATGCTGGGCCGACCAACCCAAGTCCACGGGACCATGCAGTCAGCACTGGGACAACAGACTGAGATTTAGCGTATTTTTGAGAGGCTAGTAACTGCGGCTGGGCTGATTTGAGTCGAGACGTTTTAGGGCCTATATATTCTTAATTCTAATTGATCACTGAGCTCTATGATTGTATAGGCCTAGGCGGCAGGCCTAAAAATAAATCCAGTGTATGCGATATCCTCGAACCGAAGTAATTTACATATGGACATACTCATTGCATGTCTGGATAACCAGCTCACAGTGTATGTTTTTCTATTTTCAGAAATGGCACAAGCATGATCTCCTTGATCATTCCCCCAAAAGATCAGATATCACGAGTTGCCAAGATGTTGGCTGATGAATTTGGAACGGCATCAAATATCAAATCTCGAGTCAATCGATTATCTGTTCTTGGGGCAATCACTTCTGTACAACAGCGATTGAAGTTATATAGCAAAGGTTTGTATTGACATATAAATAAATAAAAGCTATTGGTGGTTGTGGTTGATGATTAGATTTGATACTCTATTAATGATCTGCTTGGCATATCTTTGTCAACCATTGCACTTGAAGTCAATTATGAATAGAATTGTTTTAGCTTCCATCATTACAATACATGTAGCTTTCATGCAAGGGGGCTTCTCCTATCGTCTACATGTACCCCAAACAGTTTAGATCCATAAGTAGACCGAACAAGATTGCCTTTATTTCAGTTCCACCCAATGGTCTGGTCATCTATTGTGGTACCATAGTAACAGATGAAGGAAAGGAAAAGAAGGTCAACATTGACTTTGAGCCGTTTAGACCTATCAATACCTCCCTGTATTTATGTGACAACAAATTCCACACGGAGGTATGTAAAATCATGGGAATAGGGAGTGCATGAAGAAGTACAGTAGAACCTCCCTTAGCGGACACCTCTCTATTAAGGACACTAGTTTTGGTCCCAACATGGTGGTTTCCATTCAATTTGACCTCGCTAATCAGGACACCTCTCTATTAAGGACAGCACTTGTCAGTCCAAAGGGTGTCCTTAATAGAGAGGTTCTACTGTAATTCATTTTGTGGCCTCTCAGTGTTTTTTAGGACGACTTGTCCAATTATATGAGACATTGTTCAACTTCAAGGGGCCAAAAGGTCACTCCTCAAGGAGAGCAGCCTATCCAAAAGTGCCCAACATCTTTGACCTTAATTCTATAATGCTGTTGGCCTAAAAGCATTTCAAGGAAAGGGTTCTAGGAAGAAGCTTGCTTATACTTCAAATGATATTGCTTTACCAGTTGAACGCCACATTTGAATGTATTTTTCAGGCCCTGACGGCGCTTCTAGCAGACGACAATAAATTTGGTTTCATTGTGATGGATGGTAATGGTGCATTATTCGGGACCCTGTCAGGAAACACTAGAGAGGTTTTGCACAAATTTACAGTTGATTTACCGAAGAAACACGGTGAGTTAATAGACACAAGAAGAAGACAGCAGAGGTTGAAGAGCTGAGTTTCTTCCCACAAATGTCAACGAGAAAGACTAGATTCGGCTAACCTGGAAACTATCTAGCAATAAAAAGTTTTGGTCTTCTGTGTCTGAGCACTAGACAAGACTTTAAAAGTGAGAGGCAAGGGATCTGGCAATGAACAACAACTCTCTTAAGACTAAGAGCGAGTTTGAGTTCAAGTGACCTTTTCAATCTTTTGGACAACCTGTCTTTAAATACAATCATGGTGGACTGCCACAACCTACATCATAATCTTTGGGACGCAGCAATAACAACCTGAGTTCCTGTAGACATGAGACTATGACAAAAACAAGACAAATAATCTGATGAGATGTCCCCTCCTCGTGCTGGGAGGTTACGCTGAGTGCTGTTCTTTCCAACTTTGCTTTAAATTTGACATGATTTCAGTGTCAAAAATCTTTTCTTTTCAGGCCGTGGGGGTCAATCTGCCTTGCGTTTCGCCCGTCTTCGTCTAGAGAAGAGACACAACTACCTGCGAAAAGTCGCCGAGACAGCTGTCACTTTATACATTACCAATGACCGACCAAACGTTGCAGGGCTTGTGCTGGCAGGATCCGCCGATTTTAAGACTGAGTTAGGCCAATCTGATATGTTTGACGGAGTAAGTTGATGGCAGAATCTTTTTATATGTCAAATGTCTTGGTTAAAAGATGTGCTCTTTGCTGCCTTAGCCTATATTCTGGCAATGAGGTTTAGAGAGCGTCTGTGTTTTATCAAATTGAGAGCTCGCCCTTCAAGGCAACTTTGGTTGCTGGATAGACTTACCTTTCTTGCTTGGGATAAGTTTCTCGGTATTTCTTCCTATGGTATACTCTGTCGATGATGATTTATTATTACCTACATTGCTTGATGTTAAATCAGATGAGAACACAACATTTTTCTGAGACAGAAAGTTTACAAAGAGATTGAAATTAAACTTGTAAGTCTGGCCGTAACTGTCACTTAATACTTGTTGTGGTACGTATGTTTGCGACTGAAATCAAATGCTGAAGAAATAACGTTTCTTTACCAGCTGATATGCAGAAAAATAGTCCTTTATCTCAAATCTCTTCCTGACAGCGGCTGCAAGCTAAAGTGTTGAAAATCGTAGACGTATCATATGGTGGTGAAAATGGCTTCAACCAGGCAATAGAATTGGCAGCAGAGTCGTTAGCAAATGTCAAATTTATTCAGGAGAAGAAACTCATTGGTATGTATTTTCTAAGTTCATTAGCAGTCGATTGTAGGATATGTTGATGATGAATATGATGTAATATGTTTGTGCGAGAAAGGGTAACCAAATACGCCTCTATCCACAGAGACGAACGAGACAGGACAGTTGTCAGTATGCTCGGATTTTAAGAACTATTTCAACTAGTCCTCCATTGCTGTTCATGTCGTGAAAGGGAAGTTCTCACTCTCTCTTCTGTAGAAGACTTTTGGGCGAAGTGATTGGCAACTCCTTTTAAAATCCTTGAGGAGTCGTATGTCAGTATGCTCAGATTTTCAGAACTATTTTAACTGGTGTTCTATTGCTGTCCATGTCGTGAAAGGGAAGTTCTCACTCTCCCTTCTGTAGAAGATTTTTGGTCGAAGTGATTGGCAACTCCTTTTAAAATCCTTGAGGAGTCGTAGCAGATTTAATTGCGGTCTACTCCATTGGACTACAATGCTTCTCGTGTGTATCACTGCGCTGAACAAACGAGGCTGTTTTCCTGACTGGTTGTTATTACAGTACTTCTATTCCAGGCCGCTACTTCGACGAGATAAAGCAGGACACGGGGAAATATTGTTTCGGTGTTGACGACACTTTAAAAGCCTTAGAAATGGGTGCAGTGGATATGCTGATTGTTTGGGAGAATTTAGATATAATGCGATTCGTTCTGAAGAATCACAATGTTGATGGTAGGTATTCGCTGTAAAATATCGAGTATGGAGCTGCCAGGCTGACAGTTTGTTTCAAAAGGTCACACTCACACAATGTTTTTTTAAAAGGGCATTTTTGCAAATTTTGAGTAGAAGAGCACACTTTAAGAGGAAATTAATGAAGGAAAACATTCTATATAACCAAGGAAAAGTGGGGGGGGGCATTTAGGCTTTTGCATTCAATGAAGTCTGAGCTTTAGACTTGGGAGCTACTCAACTGATTTTGAGTGTTTGGTATCATGAGCGCAGTTTGATAAAGCAAAAGACGTAGGGTTTTGGAACAGTTCTGTCGATGATGATATAATTTTACCTACATTGCTTGATGTTAAATCAGCTGAGAATAAAACACATCCTGAGACGGACCATACATGTATAGCTTTGATGTAAACTGGATAAAACATTGATGTCAAATTTCAAAAAACTTCACGACTGTGGGTGCTACCTTTGAATTTGAAACTGTACAACAGAGATTCCATTCATAAAATGAGTGACCTAATCTTCCTCTACACAAAGAAGAGCTTTTCGGTGGAGAAATTGCTCAAAGCTTCAAGTTTCTGCCGGAACCTTCACAGTGACTAGTAGATCCTTGTGGTCTAAATACTCGACAAATGATGAGATTATTGTGTGATTCGAATTCAATTGCAATCACTTATTTCCAGAGGAGCGAGTGCTGCATCTTAGTCCAGAACAAGAGAAGGACAAGACACATTTCCTTGATCAAGAGGTATGTACTTGACGATTTAAGATGAAGGTTTCTTGCCAATAGAGTCCAGAGCTGACCAGGTTGATGGAGAGCAGCCCACAGCCTAGGGACAATTTTGTCAAGGCCATGACACTAAAGAGTGGTAACTGCGGTTAATTGTAATCGTATTGTTATAAAAAGTAAAGCCCAACCATGTGTTGAACATCTGAGCTTTGAACCTAGTTACAATACCACCATGATTAACTGAGTTACAAATGTTTTCCATTTGATGATATTTTTCCAAATCATTCTTTACAGACCGGAGTAGAACTTGAATTGGTCGAAAGTAGTCCTTTGTTGGAATGGTTTGCTAATAACTACAAGAAGTTTGGTGCCACCTTAGAAATTATCACCGACCGATCCCAGGAGGGTGCCCAATTTGTAAAGGGATTTGGTGGCATTGGAGGTAAGCATGAATTCTTTCAACGTTGGATGAGGTACTGAAGGGTAGCATGGTGTGAAAGACTTTCTTACACCTAAGACTAAGTATTTGGTTTACAATTGCATTCTTGATTATATGACAGAGCGTTTGATTTTGCTGTTGTTGATTTTCAGCTCAGTTGAAAGCAAAGCTTTGCATCTGCTGGCCTAGTTTGCCTCATCTTTGGGGTTTCGAGATATCACTTAAGGGTCGTGTTGAAAACAAACAAAAACTTACTTGTTAGTGATTCAGAGTCTTGACCTTATGCGGTGAATCAGGCACTCAAACCACTGCGCTCTATTTTCTTGTGAACTAAAGCAGTTCATGGCATGTGAATGAAGTCAAACTCTGTACTAAAATAAGTTCTCTAATAATAAATCTTCTCCATACTTAAATCATATTTTCTCGTTCTCTAGGAATGCTGCGATACAAAGTTGACTTCCAGAGCATGGAATTGATCGATGGTCTAGAGGACATTGACCTAGATGACTATGATTACTAAACAGACAAGCGGCAATCACCAATGGCAGTACAATCCCTATTCACGGACAAAGAATTTAAATGTAGGAGTAGGATCCAACTGGATAATCCTTTATGACCCAGTTCTATTCACTTAATGATAGTTTCTAATGCGGGGAATCCACCAATGTGATTTTGCCTGCAGCAAGCTTGGAGTAGGAGGTGGTCAGTCCTCGTTATAGTTACCTGTAGGTGACAGAGAGCTTCACTTGCTGTTGCGAATCATTTTTCGCAGGGAGGCTGCTGACAAAATCAGTTAGACCAACTAACTAAAATTCAACTCCAAAGCATCTCGCATCACGGTTGCTAGCACAGATCAATTGGTGTGTTTCCCGCTTTACTTGACACAAATAAAAAGGTGGTAATTTCCACGTAGAGTTGGCCTGCCTTACATGTACTTCAAAGAAGTGAAGTAACTGAAACCAGAACAACTAGTTTTTGACACTTCCACATTTTTGCACCGTGGCCCTCGCCAAAAATTACTTCCAAATAGGGAAGAACTGGATTAGTTGGCAGTAGATATTCCACACGATGTAGAATTTCATTTTAGATTGAGTCTGTGAACTTGCAAATATCTGTTTAAAACATGTATAAGAAAGCTGAGTTCAATTACGGTTCTTGAAATCATTCAATGTACGGTAGAACCTCTATCCTTGATGGATATCCTTGGGACTGACAGATGCTCTCTTTTTTAGGGAGGTATCAGATTGTATTGAAACTACCCATTTGGGATTTTTTAAGTCACTTCCCTTAATAGGGAGGATGTCCCGCCAACTGGGGTGTCCACTAAGAGAGGTTCTGCTGTTTATGTAACACTATCTAACAAGGTGTTGTTGATGGCGTTACCTGAAATACATTTTGAGTTCATTAATTTTAAGATTCGCTGAATTTCCTCGAACATAGAGGATTGTTAATAATCAAAAACTAGCTGAATAGGTGACATTCTAAATGGCTTGGTGCATGCTCGAAAAAGGCTTTCAAATACTTTATGTTATCATGTGTTTAAGTTTTGGGGGTTGGATGTAAACCGAGTAGTTCTGTACATATAAGTTTATTCAGGACAAACAGTTGTCAATGTGGTATAAGGTGATGGTGTGAGGTATAAGTTCATAACAGAAAAGTTGGGTTTCGAGTTGTTAAAAGATCACAGTTGGCTCCCATAATTTCCTTTCTTTTCCCAATTTGAATGTAGAGTGTACATTGAGTTTGTCTCTCTGATTGACTTTCTGATCAAACAAGCATTTTCAGTTATTGCATGGCAGTTTAGAACTGTGCAGAAACAGAAAATGCATTGAACGGTTGTTTAAGGCTGACGTTACATAGGCCTCATTCGTTCACTTCCCACATGTCACGTTCCAGCTTTACTTAACGTTCCTGTTAAATTGCCAGATGGTATACCCTGTTTTGTTGGGTCAGGTTGATGACCTCGGGTAGAAAGGAGTTAAGAGTGTCTTTCAGAATTGTATGCTCTGTTGGCCAGGAGTAGCAATACGAATCACAATGATTCCATTAAAGTCTTAAGTATTAGTTTTGTGTATCTTGATTTTGTCTGTCCACTACAAAATCCTGAATGGAAATGTGACTACATAACAAAATGATATTTACTACTCTGTCCAATTTGGAAAGACAAGAAAAACGGAGACTAATTTGTAGTGTGTGAAATTAAATTAGTTTTGGCCTTTTCAAAAGTGAGCTTTCTAGTAATGGAAGGTTTCCATGCACATGTGTCCATTCCTTTGCTTTTCGTTTATGGATATTGCCATTGGTGTCATTGTTCTTGTCGGCAAATAATAGCGCTAGCTATGTTAAGGAAGAAATAAAAGTACATTCTTTTCTTGCCTTAAATCATTCTCTTCTGTAAACAATACACATTTAGGTCATAAAAAGTTATTTTTGCAATTTTTTTTAATCAGACTGCCTTCGGTCAAAATTTATATACTCTATTGCAGGTAATTGACACTGCTTCTCATTCACCTCCCAGCAAAGAAATTGCGCTGGTGAACCAGCTTTGTTTTTAGTTTTCGACACTTGTACTGTTCTTGCAGTAATGTCATGCTCACTCTATCTGGTCACCAGTACAGGAATGTATTGGAGCAGATGGATTGCTCGCATCTGATCGTAAATTACATCGTAAATGTGATTGGATGGCAATTCATAGACAGATTTTGGTGTTTGGATGCTCACTCAAAATTCAAATGAAACTTGGGGGGGCGTCAAGTAAACATTTGGTGCCAACATGTACGTGAAATGTATCATTATCAGATATGTGAGAACAGGAGGTTCTGTCTGAATTAATGTCAATGAAATGTACATGTATTATGCAAAGTTCGTAGAACTTATGAATCTGGTATCCTGTGTAAAATTGTGGTCAGCCTTTGTTTCTTTATTAAAGCAGGAGTGTGGTAGGTTCTGGTTGAAAATATAAGCCATGGTATAAAAGATGCCATCTCCACCATATTGGGCGGCAAACATGTGACAAGGAATAGCAAAAAAGATGACTTTATATGTAGGATATAGCAGCACTCTGCTCTGCGACAGCACATACCAAATGAAATTTTGTAAAGTTTATGAGCATGTCGGCTGTTGCCCTGGTGTTGGGACAAGTCATTTTGTCCTGTATGCCTTCATGTTCGCTGTCCACATTGGTGGCCCTGCATTTCATATGTTGGCAATTTGATTTAACAACACCTGCTTATCATTATTCGTAACACAGTTCCTTTCTGCACTAATTGGAGAATCATGTTCTAAATGATGACCCCCTGCTGTATTTTAATCATTTCACCAATAAAAATATATTATTTAGTTCTTTGTGAAGCTTCTCTTTGTGACATCTGAGATATTTTCGTACAGATCTGTGCTCGGGGAATTACCAGTGATGCCAGCCATCCCTGGCCACTTGGAACCTCCGTTTTGCTGCAAATCTCTAGATTTTTTCAACGGTGCATTTTGCATTTTCCAATGTCCTCCCAGGTTTTTCCCTCTGAGGAAATTGAATGGAATTTCCATTAATCTCTCTATATTTTGTCCTTCAGTGTTGATCTCCTGGGATTTCGTTCTAGCAGGTTGGCAACTCTTGATTACTAGCCATCACAATCAGACATAGAGATGCATTTCAGGGGCTTAGCAAAAACTCTCAACCTGGTAATGATCGGTCCCAGTACCAGTGAGTATTGCCATCAAATCAACACAGGAACTGTGCAATCTGCATGTTCAAAACTTTGGCTGTTTGTTCATGATTTCTAGATATTTGTCATCAATGCAAGGAATGGAATAACAATAAATTGATTGGAACTAAATAATTAAGATTTATTCATGCTAGAAATAAAACATCAAAACAGTAAAAATGCTTCCCACAATCATGTTTTTAAACACTGAATTGACAATATAATTTAACAAGTGCATTTTTTATATGTGTCATCAATCAATAACACACCTCATGGCACCAAGAACATAGTCCATTGCATCAGAAAATGACGAGCTCACAAAAATGTCGAAAATGCCTGTGAAAAGTTGTCAAGTGTTTCACTTCAAATGGCTCTTGGTCATGTAAGTAAGTGTTTTGGATACTTTGGACTTTAAAATTTTAGATGAAATATAAAAATATTTCCAACTGCTGCTTTGGACTTTTAAGTTTTAGATGAAATTTAAAATTTTTTCAACCGCAGCATTTTCCGTGTGAGATCACTAAGTATCTGAGTGCTATTGTCTCGTGAAATAGACGATAGGCAGCACTGCTATGCCAATAGCAGTCTATCAAATTACACAGCTGATGGCTGAATACCCAATGCTTTTCTGAAACCCATTTTTAAGCTGATAAGTAATCAACAACGTTTTGAACCCTAAAAACAGTATTCCTAGAAAAGACGTACTGTCTTTGAGCTTAAACTTGTCCTTGACATGTGCACCATGATGCTGTACTTTCAACTAGGCCAAAGTGAAAGACATTCTAACCACATTCTCTAAACCCGCTTCAATAGTGTCTCCAGACTTCACGGGCCCAACTCCAGCAGGCGTACCAGTCAAAATCAAATCACCTGGCTCTAAGGTGAAATATTCACTGATAAAACTAATCAGGTTTGGTATAGTGAATATCATATCTTTAGTATTTCCGTCCTGCCTCATTGCATTATTTACTTTACACCACAACTGAATAGCGCCAGGATCTGGTATCTTCTCCTTTGGTACGAAATCACTAATGGGACAGGACGTGTCAAATCCTTTTGCAAGGGACCATGGTTGTCCCTTCTTCTTAAGCTGCGTCTGGTGCCCTCTGTTGGTCATATCCAGAGCCAGCGCATACCCTCCGATGTAATCCATGGCGTTTTCTGCAGGGATGTTAGCACCCATTTTCCCAATGACAAGACCAAGTTCAACCTCATGGTGAAGCTCTTGACAATTCTTGGGAATCTGTTAAAGGAAGAAAGCAATTAGTTGCAGGTGGAATGTACCAAAAAGAAATAAAGACATGTCCTTATCTATTATTTACCAGTGGCCTACCAGTTAAATACGCCAGAATAGGAAGTTGACTAATGCTACATTGACAATAGACATGGTTGTGTCACTATAAAGAGATATTGCTTATTATTCAAAGGCCACCAGACATTTTGAACAAAATTTGTCTCCTAATCAATGTTTTCCATCACCTGAGTCTGCTAAGATAAATGCAATGACAACAGAATTAAAGTGCAATCAGAATATTCATCCAGAAAATGAGACACTCACCTTTATGAGGTTCCCCTCTGTAACATAAGCTGATGTTGGTTTGAGGAAGATGATAGGTTCAGTAGGAATGGCATTTCCAAGTTCAGCAGCATGTTCACTATAACAGAAGATGGATAGCATCAATACTTTTTAGATGAGATCATGCAGGGGACTGATGAAAAGGAATGTAATAATCCCAACACTTGGGGTCTTGCAGCAGTGGCACTGGCAGCATGTAAAATACTCTTGCAAAAAGAGAAGGGGAGAATGTAGTGTTATATTTTCTTCACTCCGATTGTGACTAAGCAGGGTAGGTTGTGACATTGTCTTCATCCACCTGATTTCCTTCATGAGAACTTTGCCTGGTCACTATACATCTTGGGATGGGCTTTTTAATATCTTTGACCTGGTTGTGCCTCACCCTGCCCAGTTACCAATTTCATGAAAATCAGACGTATGGACAACTGAAGCTGGTGGTGGAGAAATCACATTTTGAAGTTTTTATGATCTACCATCAGGCAACTGTAAATGCATCACTTCCATACTAGAACTATGTGTAGCCCAAGGCTATTTCTACATGTTTTTCTCCATCACAGAACAAGGATACCCCTTACCATAGAGGGCATGTCAAGCCAAAACAATGGCAGCCAATCCAAATGTGCTGTTCAGTGTCTTTTCTGGCCCACCCTGTACTGGATAGTGTATTTGGACTCTGCCCTCTGAATCACTGAATGCCCTTCATTCAATCTCAGACTATGTCATGATGAATCAGCGACTGCGGTCGTTATGTCATTTAATTGATTTAATTGTTGACTACAACAATCATTGATGACAATACCTGAAATTCCTGCCAACAGCAACTATTTTCTTGCCAAATTCGACAAATTTGGTAACTTTTGTTGACGCCATCGCGACACTTTCGCCATCTATGACCAGTAGATAAAACTATTCAATGAGGCCGTGTAACGAGAGTCGTAGTCTCATGCGTAAAATATACATGTGAACAATAGCTGTATGTTCGATAGGGCCTAACTGTATCTGCACCCTGGATCTCGGTACCAGAGGTTAAAGATATGTATGTGGATTATCTTAGTGCTGGGCTAGATGGACTACACCACCACGCACTGGACATGCGTCATTTGAACAATGATGGTGATGATATTCGTGAGACGACCCCTATTTCATATTTGGCGCTGGATGACCCAATTAAGAGATTAGCCAATCCTTGGCCACGCTTTTAATCACGTGGCAATATAAACACGTCATACCTCGCGTGAAGAAAAGCAAAACAAACTCCATGTTGTTCTTGGAATGAGGGTCTGATAGATTTGCATTATTTACAGATTTTTGACATTATCGTGTACATATTTTCATCTGACATCTGCACAGTTGCATAGTACGCATACTTAAGATTGCTAATATCTAATTATTTCACATTCGGGGAGACCAACGGGATTATAAGACGATGTCTAGCGCAATGGAACTTCCTGACGAATTCCAAAATGGATTCCTCGCTGCTGACGAAAACAACATGAACATTAGCGTGGAGACCGAGGAAGATGAGCTGATTGCGAAGTTAGACGATGGGAATAAAGAGATGAGAGTTATCAAGCGTGCGAAGAGGCCGTCCAAGTACCCTTACGTTCCCAAAGAAGGGTCCGATGAAGGGGGACGGAGTCCCACGGCGCCCGCAAACGGGGATCATAAACCGCTTCCATACACCAAAAATAGTCGCAAGTCTCGGACGGGGAGAAGGGGGTTACCCAAGAAGGGTGAGTTCGACTAGATTGTTTGACGTAGGAGGGGCTTATTCGTTGTTAAAAATGCTAGCAGATGATTAAAAATGTCATATAGTAGTTAGGTATTTTGTCAACCTATTGAGATTAGCACCAACATACGCGTTTTCTCAAATGATTGAATTGAAGTCACCTCCACATCTTTTTGACCCACAGTTTATTTTTGGGTTTCTTCAACGCCAACAACAACAACAACAACAACAACGACGAAATCATGGACATGTGGTGGTTTGGTGCACGTGTACAATCTTGCAAAATGTAAATAAACTGGTCAATGATGCATGATTGTTTTGCTCTATTGCCTATTGTCAAAGCTGTTTTCACACATTATGGAAAGTTGATTTTCAGATCGATTTTCAGCACCACTCCCCCCCCCCCCATACCATGACAAACGATTGAGTGAGGAAGGGCCCTCAATTTCAAACCTAGTCCTAGGCCCTCTGGCCGGTCTGGTAAACCGGCAACTCTGCCCTCTCCCGCTCGGCAAAAGCTATGTCCATAGACAGGAAATGTAACAATCCACCGAGGACAGTAGTCACTAGTGTGTAGTCATTGGAAATTCTGTGCAAATTGTGTGCAATACAATTACAATTTACTTAACATTGTATATCATGTTCCAAACTCTGCAGTGACTGATTGGATTGTCATCTAGAGAGATCTGGAATGAAAGAATCAATCAATATTCTCTAGGCACTGTCTTGTTAGTACTGTATTCTCCAGACACATACAGTATACATGTACATGTACGAATGTACCTGTAAAAAATGTAAGTTGTAGTTAGGTATGTAGGCTCTGCAGTCGACTTTGAATCAATAATAATCACGGTTTGTATTGGGAATGTTAGTTCCGGTTTTTTTGGGTGCATGCAAGGTTCTAGCGTAACTAGTCACATTCTTTATGCAGCTCGATACCACGATATAAGTCACTTTATGTGCATTCGTATGTGACACTTATGTTCCGGTAGCATGACACACAGGTGAGCAATAGGAAAGAAAGGCAGAACAAAGAGGTGAAGTAACAATATATCCAATCAAAGAATGTTGTGGTGCCGAAACTGAAAAACTCATGTTCATCCTATGCTCCCACTGGCCAGGAAATGCTATAGGCCCTTTTCCAGATACGCCGGTACCACCTAGGGACTGCAAAACAAACTACCTTCACAATAGGTTTTTATGGTCAATAACGCCAGACAATACCTCTCGAATCATTGTCTGACGTCTTTTACCGTGAAGATCTATTGTAAAGATGGTTTGTATGGCTGACCCTAGGTGGTACCGGCGTATCTCATCTGGCAAAGGGCCTATTGCGAGTGGGACCTCGTGTCACTGTCAGACCCTTGGCCTTAGGAATTCTATGCCTTTCAACAAGGTAGGAAGCAAGTCAAAGTTACAAGGTATCTCTGTGTGATTGCTTGCAAACATTGTCTTTGTTTAGTTGATTGTGACTCAGTATTGACCAAACCTGACCCCAACACTTGTGATAGGTTTTCTTTGTGCAGTTTTGATGTCCCCGATAAAATACATGATGGGCTGACTAATCCCGGTACCATGGTGGGTTCAGGACATTCAGGGAATCTTGTTTTGTTCTGACTTGTCAATGTCATGTCTGTGCAAGATCATCAGCTTTTCATTGATGTTGTGGTATGATGTGGCCACAGTCCCAGGCTCTGCCAACACAGTCAGATGCCTCGGAACAATTCATAGGTGATGGACGCCATTGAACTGATTTAAATCATTTGTCAGCTATGCTGCCATAAAGCCCTCCCCCCCTTGTGTGGAAGGGTATGGATGGAAGTTAGGCCTAGAAAGTAAAGTGGTACAAGCCATAGGCCTAGTAAGTTCATAGCCCTTGTCTATGATGTTACAGTGTTTAAAGAATTCTCAAGTTTTTTGCAAGGCAACTGAACCAGAAATCTTGAACATGTTGAACTATGAAACTCGACTTTGAGCTCCTTCATGCCCATACATGTAATTCATGTACAGCGGAATCTCCCTAAGCGGACACTAGTTTTGTTCCCAAATCGGTTGTATCCATTCAATTTGACCTCTCTAATCAGGACACCTCTATTAGTATTAGGGACAGCACTCCTCAGTCCCGAGGGTGTTCTTGATAGAGAGGTTCTACTGTAATTGTAAATGGGATACAAAAACTAGAAGTTCTGTTCCAGCTTTTATGTGTCCTGCCGTCTGCATCCTCAATCTGTCATTGTCAACTAGGACATGTACATGATGTACATGATGTAGGAGTATAATTCTCAATGCATTATGTTGTAATGTAATTGCAGATTTGCGTGGGCTTCTCAGGTGGTTTTGGTTCAATTTCAACAGATGCTGTTCCATAATTTACATCCTTTAAATGGCAGATGATGCGTGGGTGACGTGTGAAGGCCATGAAAGCTCACTCGATCAAATAGGGAGTAAAGTGCTTTTCTTTGTCTGTCAATTTTTGTCGGTGCTGCTGTGATTATTTATAATTGCCGCAACGTGAGACAACAGGACTTGTCTGCTGGTAAACCTGGTTGTCACATGGTTTGTAATTGATTGAAGGTTGCTACAATCACCTCATCATCATTCTTGTTGCAGATCTGCATGAATGACCACCAAAAACCAGATCCTGCATGCGGTTATCATAGTGCGTACATGTAGTAGTCATAAAAATTACTCACTTGCATGTGCTTTAGTCCAATGCCTCCCTTCAACCATTCAAGTTCAAAACATGAAATAAAAAAACAGTTGGCGATACTAAATGATTTGATAATGTTGTAAGTTTTGCGATTGTTGTGCCAAAACGGAGAACAAAAATAGACTTGTGGGTATTGACATTGCATCCAGCATGGTATTGGTACACTTAAACTCGTTTTTTAATCATTGACCTGGATACGGAATGTACATAATACAGTAACGTCTGCTTCATTTGAACAGTATCTAGATCTGGCGGCCTTGGTTCAGGAATAAGTGGAGTGTGTGGTTGGACGACGAACCATGTCTAGATCTGGCCTGCCTTGATTCAGGAATAAGAGGTGTGTGTGTTTGGACCACGAACCGTATCTATCTGGCCAGCCTTGATTCAGGAATAAGTGCAGTGTGTGTTTAGATGATTCTTGACTCCCGCTTAGAAATTCCATGCTCGGATTCCCTATTGCCTGTATTGCACATTGTGGTTCATTCAACCTTCAAGCTGCCCATTCATGCCATTGGCAGACAGGTTAGAACTGATATATCACACTCACAGAAAGCATTTTTAACATGGAGGCAGATTCTTCAGAGGTTGCAGGTTAGTTTGTCATCTTTGTTGGCATGTTACAGTGTGTATCACTTTATCAGTACTATCACTGGAATGACGGAGGGTGATGTAGCCAGTTCGGTTTGGCATGCTTTGTGGATCGAAGTTTCAGAGTTATTTAGTCTCCGCAGATGATGTCTTGGCAGTCTGCTGGATGGGTGATCTCATTGCTGAAGAATTTCTGAAGTCGAACCTGAGGTAACTTTGCATGCTGTAGTTTCTGCTGGAGTAGAACCTTCCTCTTGTTGGCTACTTGGTTGACGTGTTGTTCAGCCCTGGCTTTGTCTGGGATACTCAGTTTCCCCAAGCATTTCATGGATACTCAGTTTCCCCACGGATTTCATTCCCTGGGAGAGTGCGCAAAATAATTTCATCTCTGAAAAAAGTAAAAACTTTTCTTTTAGGTACGAGTTCTAAAAGTTCTGTTGGTGATGCTGAATGCAACACTGCTGCCGTTACTGAGAGTTGTGACCTCATCCAAGATCCAAGCCCCCCCCCCCCCCCCACCATTCCTCGAGCATGTCTAGACTTCATCAGTTGAATTTGACCATCTTTGTCTTGACGTGTTTGTTGTGTTGTGTTTTCCAGGCGGTGGTGGCGGCAAGGGAACATGGGGCAAGCCTGGATCAGAACTCGAGGAGTCAGGATTACCGACAGATGAGCATGATCCCAACTATGATTCGGATACTCAGGTAAACCAGATGGAAAAAGATATCAAGATTCTTTCTCTAAGAACTCTGTGGTGTCTGATGAAGAATACTTCCAGAAAGGAATCAGCACACTTTATTTATACCAATGCCTGGAAGTGAAATTACCAGTAGCATTCCGCGAAGTTACTATTTATAGCTCACAAGGTCATTTGCATAAGATATTGATGACGTTTTAGTCACGTGACAGTCGGACATCGACACTTATTTCTACGCATTTGAGCTTATTTCAAAGTCAATTATCTTTGACCCTGCATTGTTTTTAGCATGAATGATACCATAGAGTCAGAGAGAGAAATATTCAGAACAATTATGTAATATTTCCAACACTAGATTGAATCTAACTGCCCTAGTTAGAAAGCCTGAATACATTACGAAACCGCATGTTTGTCCGACATTGCCTGTAATTCAGCGATGGGGAAATAGAGGGCAGCAGCTGCAGTCACGTCATCTTCGCGGAATGTTATTCTTGGCAACAAGGCCTCAAAGAGACGGTGTCCAACTGACACTATAAAAAGGGCGTCCCTTAAAGGAGATTTGACTGTGCAAGCATTTGTCAGACTTCGAACTTACGTTCATTATTTTTCTCTGGAGTCTATCTTACACAAGCCTAGTCTATCTGGTATTAGCGGCGTATTTTTGAATAGTATTTGAATTATGTTTACATACATAATTCGTGCATTTATATTTCAGGAAACTTACGCTTTAAAAATGACGGAACCTAAATTAACCTTTGAGGAATTCAAGAAGCCTGTGGAGGAAGAGGTGCTGGAATACTTTGAAAATAGTGATCCTGAAGAAGTGATAGTAAGTTAGACGAAAATTTTTCCCAGTCATCTTGGAGAGAAAAAAGGCGCAGTGGCCCATTGAATCGACTTGGAGGTGCTGTCACTCTATGTACTTTAGCGCCGCCATAGAAGTGTCGACTCTTACTATAAACTTACATGTCCTTCATGCTGCCTTACACCCATTAAAGGCCTATATTCCTGCTATGAGGATAACATGAAATGTGCAAGTCCTCAAACAAATAGACTGAAAAACTAAGCTCCACGTCAAATTAAATTACATGTATACCAAAATTGGAGCAACCCAGTTAGTTTGGTTTCTGAGTGAAGTCAGGCAGCGGGTTTACTGACATTGATAAGGCTGATGTTGAAATTGTCTCTATTAATTGATACCTTATCTTAATCTCCTGACATCCAGCCCCTAGGGCAGTGAAGAATGGTGTTGGCTTTGGCATGATCCGGTACTCTACCCTTGTCCTTTCACATATTTGAGATGTTTTTTTCTTCGTACATGTATTTACAGTAGAACCTTTCTATTAAGGACACCCTCGGGACTGAAAAGTGCTCTCCTGAATAGAGAGGTGTTCTGATTAGAGAGGTCAAATTGAATGGAAACAACCACTGTGGGACCAAACCTAGTGTCCTTAATAGAGAGGTTGTGTTCTGTTTAGAGAGGTCAAATTGAATGGAAACCACCACTTTGGGACCAAAACTAGTGTCGTTAATAAAGAGGTTGTCCTTAATAGAGAGGTGTCCAGTATGGGAGGTTCCACTGTATCACTACCAGTACCTCACTTCACTCGTACTTGTCTCTTTGTAGCGTTCGATTCAGGAGCTGAATATTCAGGGTGAAGAGAAGCACAAGTTGGTGTACCTGATTGTCGAGATGGGTCTGGAACACAAACCGCATCATCGGGAGCTGTGCTCTATGCTCATCTCAGATCTCTACGGCAGTATTCTAACTCCCGAGGAACTGATGCAAGGCTTTGACGACGTGTTAAATGATCTCGCCGACATAACCATTGATTGTCCTGAGGCACCAGCGGTAAGTTTGGCTTGAAAATCTATTTGAAATGTTATTTTTTTATAGTTTTACCAAAAGTGAACCCTTGATTGATTTAGACTATTCGTGGTTGAGGGCAATCTGATATGTTTTTCCTGTGGGTGGGTTGATGAAGTACAGGAGTTCTTTCTGAGCAAAGCGTGCAGATCGTTACTCATAATATGACAATCACACAAGAAGGAGAACCTGCACTGCAGCTTATCAGCAATGCGGTGTTGCCGTTTTCTATCTGTTACTTTCTGAATAATAACAAACAAACACTGTGATGCGCTTGGTGTCCGAATACTACAAGATAAGAAAAATCTTCAAGTGACATTAGGTTTCGTAACATCGTCTACACATGAACTGTAAAATATCATCTTTTCAGATGGTTGGGAAGTTCCTTGCGAGAGCTGTGGCAGATGATTGTATTCCGCCAAAGTTTGTGGTGAATCACGCTGGTCGGATTTCTTGTGTTCAAGCAAGGTGAGACTTACTGCTTCACTGACAGTGACACCAAGGTTCTGTTCAGGGTGTTACCTGTAGGAGCTCAGTCTCTCTGGTGATGACGCCATTTATTGATTCAATACACTGTTTTTGAGTAGATTTATTTTGGTGAAATAACAATGGTTTTGATGAAAAACTCGCGTAATGTAAAAGTTGTATTAGGCTAAACGTAAAAGTAGATCCAGCATTAAGCTAATCCTCACTCATTGCCGTATTCCAAACCATGCTCATTTCGCAGGTTCGACTTTTGGCTGAGTTGCTACTTGGTTTCCCTAAAGGTCAAGGTATTGGTTTTTGCAACCCCAGGAAGATCCCGTGGCGACCCCCAGAATAGTTTCTGTTGAGACCGGGGTAATGAGGATTCCAAAGCGCTCCCAAACAGTTACCAAGCTAACTAAAATGATTTCTACATAAAAGAGAATTGTTATCATTATCATTTCTCAAACAACTCATCTTCCTTCAACAGATTAGCTCTGGAGAAGGCAGACACATTGATGAAAATGAAACATGGTATGGTCCGGCTGGACAACGTATGGGGCATTGGAGGTGGCAGCAGACCTGTCAAGTCCCTCATCAAAAAGGTATGTTTTAGTGTTACGTAAAAAGAAATCAGTGGCATAGTGGTAACAGGACCTGGCTCTAGTGACTTAGAGTACCTGGTATCTGATGCCAAGTCAAGCAAAAGTCCTTAACTGGTGAGAAACAGCCTGAGTTGGTCCCCTGTTGCTACCCGTAAAAAGAAATCAGTGGCATAGTGGTAAGAGGACCTGGCTCTAGTGACTTAGAGTACCTGGGATCTAATGCCAAGTCAAGCAAAAGTCCCTAACTAGTGAGAAACAGCCTGAGTTGGTCCCCTGTTGCTACCTGTATAATCACAGACACTCCCTGTCTTGTGTGGAAGCGTAAGGCTAAGTTTTCTCTCCATTTTAGATGGTGCTTTTGCTGAAGGAATACCTCTCGGCTCGTGACATCAAAACCGCGACCAGTTGTCTAATTGATTTGGAGGTGCCTCACTTCCACCACGAGTTAGTCTATGAGGTAAGGTAGAATAGCACATGTATTTGAGGTTTCTAGTTTATCATTTTAAATCTGGAGGATTACTGCCCTTGGGGACAAGGTTGAAGTAGATTCTGCCATTGGTGACAAGGTTGCAGTAGATTCTGCCATTGGTGACAAGGTTGCTGTGGATACTGCCATTGGTGACAAGGTTGCAGTGGATACTGCCCTTGGTGGCAAGGTTGCAGTGGATACCGGCCCACACAGGGCAAAGAACAATGATTAAGCAGACTCCTATCCTTGCAAGAGAAGGGACAGCTGCTGGCCCTGCGCATGAGCAGAGTTCCCTGGAGCTAAATCAGAGAGCAGACAGTCTCATGATGTAGCTCGATATTTCTAATTGATGTTCTGTGGCAAGAGTTAATAACTTGCCATAGTGTTTATAAATTATAGTCTTTACTGCCCAGACTTGATATATTGTGAACTAGGAAGTGTATCTATTTTTGGAATTTGGGATGCAGATGTGTGAAACAATCAATGATTTAAGTTTTCAAACCTCTAAATATTTAAGCACGTAACTTACAGTGTCATCGTTCACATTTTGAAACAGTTAACGTTGACAACATTTATTCACAGTTTATTTCTCAGTACACAAGTTGAATACACTGGTCAGTGAAATAATGTAGATACCTTTAGGCTTGAGCCATAGTGTTAATCTCATCATAAGGACACCAGCTTCTTGTCTTAAAGGCCGTTCTGAATTTTTCAGGCCATACTGATGGTAATAGAAGATACTACAGAACCTGCTGCCGAACTCATGGTCAAGTTTTTGAAATCTCTCTGTGATTCTGTCGTCGTAACTAAAACCCAGATGGACCAGGTATGTTCTGTAGCTGATGCTTTCACTTCCAGATTCATTGATTCGTCATCTTATCTCACTAAGTCCAGTTGACACCAACAGGCAGTCTTGATTGTAGAGCTTGTAAAAGGGACTTGGCGTTCTCGGAGCCTTGTGGGTCAAGATGGGATTTGGTCGCTTTAGTATCCTCAGCACTGCGACTTCTCAGCTAAATATATCAGGCATAGTGTCGCCAGGGTGATTTTTAGCTCTGTAGCTAATCAGTATTGGATGATTTTGATTATCGGAGAGAGTCACCTTCAGTATCAGATGAGGAATAAGTCTGATTGACAATCAGTGGAGGCCATTGGTGCTGATTTTATCTTCGTGTACTTCACGCTGTTGACAACTTTGTGACGATGAGTTATCTATTGATATTAGACGTCAGTGATTTGATATAAATAGTCAAATGGCTTGTGGATCTCGTTTCGATTTTGAAAAAATTATCGATTTTACATGAGATTTGTCTCTCCTCTCATTCCAGGGTATCAAACGTATTTATGATAATATGCCCGATATTTGCCTTGACGTTCCCGCTGCGTATTGTTTGCTGGAGCGGTTTGCCACCATGGCTTTCAAAGTCAATCTCTTCAGCGAGAAAAATATGGAAGACATGCCAAATCGGTAAGACAAATTACTGTCGCTGACGTACCGAAACCGGTAACCTGTCGAATTCCCGCATGATATTCCTGGAAAAATCCATATCCGTATTTGGTATAAAATGCAAAGTGTGGACACGTGCGTTTATTTACATCATGTGACCTGCAATCGTGGATTGACTATAGCATTTGCAAAGGTATAATCTGCAGACCGGACGTAGGTGGGCGTCCGGGCGACTTTTTTCAGAAGTCAACCATGTAACAGTGGACATAAACACTGTGAGATGTTCCTTGACCTCATTCGATTGGCCAAGTGATTTTTTAAAATTCATTCATTTGCGTAATGTCAGTTGGAACTTCGATTTGGAACAATATTGGCCAGAAGGATGCAACCTTGCTCTCTTCATTTCTGCACCCAACTCAAAATTTACAAAAATTTACCTAGCCTGCTATTGCACTAAGGGGCATACCTCAAGATGATTTCCAATTCTGACTTAGAGTGGCACACAAATAAGCAAAGGCCCAATTTCTGGGCCAAAGCGCCTAAATGATGATGATGATGATAAAATAAAATTTCCATTTTGTTCTACCTCTTTCAGGGGCCGCAAGCGTTTCGTTTCGGAGGGTGATGGAGGAAAAGAGAAGCCGGTATCGTGTTTAAAATAAGCAGCTAGAAAGCCAACAAACACACAGCTATAATCTTTACTTCAGAAGCATTCAATGATTTGTGAGAAATGTTGTGAAAAAAACCATACAGATGTACATATTATGAGAAGCGTTCGACACCATTGGAAGACGAGGGGAGTGTTTTTTGAAAAGGCATGTAAAATGGAAATGGTATATTACGATAAAGTACTGTCTTGGTCATGGGTAAATCGCTATCTATTTTGGTAACGAACTTGAAGTGTGGTTTGTGTAGTTTTCCTTCAACCTCCTATCATGGGATTTTTAGTAGCTTAGCACTTTTTACCTTTGTAGAAAACACGAAAAAGTAGGTAGCGGTGTACATGTCTAAAGTAGGTCACGGTATACATGTACTTAAAAGATCAGAATGTCTTAAGTGTTTCATCCCAGAAGGCTTAGGAGAAATCGTGTGGCCATTTACTTGTGATTAGGACTGTACACCAATACCAAACGAAATGCCATTGGCTAGTATCAACCCAATGATTACACACATCTATGATTGAACAATTTCCATTTGCATCTTTTTTTGAAACCAACCCCTGTCCTTCAGTAGTGAAGCGTATCAGCAGCTTTCAATTTTTGAAATCAGGTGTATGTCGTGTAGCTTTTGACTTGGTTTCGGTTTATGGTATGCAACTATGTGAGATGTATTGGTGACTTGACCATCGGCGGAGTTCTGCTTGTCAAGATATTTGTTAAGCTGTGTTATGTTAAGCTGTGCTTCTGGTGATAACGGTCTACAGACTTCATTCAATAAGTGTATGTGCCAGTTTGGTGGGGGATTGATATTTGATGAAGGATTGATAAATAATCAAACTTAAGCCAATGACATTGGAAATGGAAAGGAACTGGTTTTCTTTCAAGAAGATTTGTGTTATATTTTACCCGTGGCTGATATTATGCAGTCTAAAGTGATAAAATTGTTTGAGAAAACCCTATTCAAGCATTCAGACACAATTCTACTGCCTGAACCACGCTGTCTATCATCATCATCTATTTGTCTTATCAATAAAACCTCTGTGAAATTGAAATTTGACCCGAAAGTACCCCCTACTAATTTTCACTTGTGAATTTTTTTTTCAAATTGGGCATTTAATTAAAAAAATATTTTTGCAGATTTTGTAAAGAAAAACGTATTTGCTCATAAAGTGAATTTCAAAGAACCTGAGGACTGTGTGTGGCTGTGTTCACCATTTCAGATTTTGATTCCTATGATAGTGACATGCTGTATTGTCTTGATTTACTAACACTACCAGTATATGTTCTGTGCTAAGTTCTGAATGTATTCGCCCTCAACATGCCTTGTATTCTATTCTTAAAATGTGCTGATGATATTTTTACACCGTTACAAGTTTTCTAAACCACTTAGATACCGCCCCTCCCCCCCTTCAATAGCTGTGCACTCCTTTCTTCATATTCACCCCTTATCATTGCTCTACAGGGTGGCCCAGAATGACTTTCCCTCACACAATGGATACACAATAAAATTCTACTGTCCAAAGGAAAATAACTCTGGGCCACCCTGTATACTAGGAGAGGCAGCATTGCTTTACAATAAACCATGGTTGGGGGAAGATTCCAGAGTACATGTAAGTTAGACCATTGCTATCACAAATACAAAACACATATCAACTTGGAAAAAATCTTAGCACATGAAGCTTCTGAAAAGCGTTGCTATTTCCAAGATTTCTGAAAGAACTGCTTCACACCATAGTATTTTAAAGTAGGCTGCAGTCCTATAGTTTGAGCGTATGATTCTCTGTTGATAGTATTGTGTATATGTCTCGCGATTGCACAAATAACACAACTTGTATCACTTCTAATATGCAATTTTAAATTCGGTTCGTTAAAAAACTCTGTTGCCTTAAAGTGGACTTAGATAAGGCCCAGTGCTGATGAAAAATATGGGGTTTGTTTTCTGATGTCACTCAGCAGGGGCAGTTTTCTTCTCACTGGCATGAGTTTGTATATTTCTGTCTTTTTGTAATCGGTACAATTGTATTTTGATCTTTTCTTTAGTATAGCTGTCCCGTCTTGAAAGTGCAAGTTTTTGTGAACGAAAGTATTATTTCTGGGATGCGTTCCTAAACCATAACCTCATTCTTTCATTGTCAATAATGTCGTATTTCCACAGGTTATAAAATAAGAAGCTGAATTTGCCTTCTAACGTCCGGATCCTTTATTCTAACACTGCTTCACAAAATTATACACACCAAAGTCATAATTGATAAAATAGTTCGTCGGGATGACGATTCGTGCACGTGATTAGAAATACTCGGGAGACTGGAATAACTCTCTCACGCTCTCTCTCTATCTCTCTCTGCCGAGAGCGTGCGGACAGCTGTTTTGTATTCACGCGCAGCTTTGTCTGCACCAATCAGGGGGCAACGTTGATGCGTCTCCATCCAATGAGGAGCCGCATCAATGCTGACGTAATTGATCACGTAATTGATCACGCTGGGGAGAATGGAGGATTAAAAGTAGACCGTGGGAATTTTCCACGATTATCCACCGGTATCTTATCTAAACCCAATTCCAATAATCCTGCACACTTAATTCCAAGAATTACACATTACAGTGCTACTCATAAGAAAGGTTTTACAATTACTATACAACAATAAGTTGTGATTAAATTGTGTTTGCTAAGTATTCGATTAGCATGCTAAAACATTAAACTCAATAGCGCTATAAAATGTTTGGGGGTTTTCTCCAAATTCTTTTCATGAGCTGACTTTCCAATAGTAGTTTATATAAATAAGGCATTTTGGCAAAGTAATACGAAATTTAAATGAGAAAATGTGCTTCTTGATCCAAGTACTGATGTACTGTAATCTTTTTGATTATATCATTTACCGTTGCAACTCAAAGGTTAAATTTTTTCCGCTACCCTGTTTACATAGGTATTCTGTGATCATATCATTCAACATCAAGATCATGTTTATGTGAGGACTGTGATTACGAGAATGGAATCAATTTTAGAGAAATTTGCAAGGATGTCGGGCCACTTTTTGTCTCTCCACTGCCTGTCTTCTGTACATAGATCCTTTATAACTTTTTCGGCCTGGGCCCAGCAATTTTGTTTATTTTGAGGGAAGAAACATGTACATTGTGTACATGAAAAGATGTACATTGTGTACACGGAAACCTGTACATTGTGTACATGGCGACTGCATCAATGTATTATTCACCTACCCTCAACTTGACAGATATTGTGTTCATAATGTTACTAAATGTCAGGTTGCGTGAACTTAACCATTTATGTTGGTAAACCTACGTAATGATAGGTACAATATCGGTATGCTGCAGGAAGCATTTTCAACCAAAAATAACGACGCCAATTTTTCTTTGCCTCTAAGACCATTTTGTTCACTGCAGTCTTCTTCACCGGCCGGCTGTCTGCCGGAAAGTGGCTTTCTTTTCTCATTTAGCTTTGTTTCCGAGGTTTGAACATTGACTAAACATGCTAAAAAAGAAAACTTCGATTCTATTCATGAAATATTCTGCAGAAAATGAACGAATTTCCATTAAAGCATGTGCCATATTTTTACAGTACTTTTTTAGCAGCTTGTTCCATTTTGGTGAGTAAGGTTCCAAAAATGGTTCTTCCTCTTTAAAAACCAACAGTACGATGTACATGTATATTAGTGTGCCTTTGAAAATGGCTGGAGTTATATTTTTTTCAAATTTTTCATTGAGATTCACAATTCTGTCTTTTATAAAGTCAAATGAATTGATGATATTTTTAGTTTGGCCAGTTTTTTCGCATAAAACCAACATATTTATCAGTGCTTTCTCTTAATAGTTTTCCTTTGCGATTGTAAAATTCTGTTTTGTTCGAGCTCTAACCTGCAAGACAAATCATGTATTTTCTATACACATAATTTTCGGAAGATACTTTCTATTCGGTTGCGGTCATGTAAATATTTGCACACAACCCCCCAAAACATATACATAACAGAATACCTCGAGTCAAATATATGTGTTTTGTACTGGGTGCTAGGCAGCCCTACTATAATGAAAATGCTCCCTGGCAACTGTCCTGTCCAAGTATTATGCTGGACGGGCCACTTCTAAGTTACGGTTTGATGGTGAAAGTGAAGAAGTGTAAAGTGTACATGTAGTTTCATTGTGTTGGAAAACCATTTTTCACCTGATGATGAAATCTTTTAATCAATTTGTGTAGAGTTTCTGGTGAATTCCTTTCTTCTATCATTGTTAATCTTTCTTTGAGGTAAAATATGACGACTTAGAATTTAGTGAATTAGTGTGTGATATAAATTTCATTGGATAGAACTGTATGCAGTTCAGATTGTGCTATGATTTACCACAGTGGGGTTTGAATGTCCACCTCTTTAGCTTGTTAGGCCTGGTTAAGCCTAAATTTGTACTTCAGTTGACAGTACAATCCATGGTAAAGGGATATTATGTTATCATGTTTCTTTAAAAGTTACCTGTACAGATTGTGGAGCAATAAAAGATTCTTTCATTTAGATTGTTATTGTCAAATGATATTGCGTGTCTGGTGTGCTGTTTTAGAAGCCTGGGAAAAACCTAGGAGCCACATTGGAAACACTCTGGCACTGAAAGAGTTAAAACTGTTGGCTAAAATGACAATCGGCCCAAGTGCGATCCTGGAATTACATTCTTTCAAGGAACAAAAAGTCCTGAGTCTTCACAACTTTAACGAGGGAAACTGTGACGAGAGTGTGATAAGACTAAAAAAAGCTGTGGTCTCTTGTACCTGAGGGACTATGCCAGGGCAGGCAAAAGATCACACCACTGCTAAAAAAACTGTTGGACTGCTGAATCTCCAGCAAATGCCCTTAAGGTGCCATGATGATTGATTGACAGATCGATATCAAAATGAAATATAAACTGGACGCAAGGACCCAACGCGCCGCGTAGCGGCAAAATAGCGAAGCTGGCGAAACATTTATAACGGGTCACCGTGGCCTTGTTATGGACTTGCAGCGCGATTATATTGTGGGGTTGTAACTATATTGCTGTATATTGTCATGCGGAAAGAAGAGCACGTGACCTTACGCCAACCTATATATGTAAAGTGATAATTAGAAGCTATATTGTTCAGGAAATGTTAATAAATAATCATTCCTTATCGTATTTTGAGAGCATTTTTAATTGTAAACACTTCAAAATTAATTTTTTTACCAAACAATTTATTTTATATCTGAAGACTTGCCACAGCAAATATTTTTTCAATACCTCTCCAAATATGTACTTGGTAGTTAAAAACATGCAATATCGTCTAATTGATAGGCCTGGACCCTCCAACCTATGAATATTCATTGGTGGTATTGTCTCTTTTCCCAGAATGGTGCATATCGCGCGAAGCTACTTAGCCTGATACCAAGGGGCCCCGCGTAGTGGCGCTGGGGGGCCGCTGTAATCAAGAGAGTGGTTGAGTCACTCTATGTTATGACGGACCTAACCAAAATTGCTTACATTTTCGCATTGCTACAATGAAAAACTTAATACTGAAACCACATGTCTGTTGACTGTGCTTTAAGAGAGACTGCACAGTCAACATACACCACTATACCCCCTCACACTCAGAAACCACAAACGCCCACCCCTTCTGCTACCTTAATACTTCTGGGTATCGATGTTCCATGTGTAGTCAAACTTAACGCATGCAGAGATACCCATTATGATGGGCAACTCCGTCAGCTCGATATCTAGTTTGTTGAGCAGATTAAAGATGGAACCAACAACTCCGTCCTGTCGGTGTTCGATTCCTGTGCAAATCTACATTCACATGGCTATCTCTGCCAGCAAGGTAGCTTATTTACCCCTGGATAAAAGTAAAGTGCCTTGTTCAAGGACACAATGACAAGACAATGGTGATCCTCCCGCGAGTCGAACCAACACGGCATAACCTCCTGGTTTTGAGCACGGCGCTCTTGATCTTTATACGTCCCTCCAAAACAGGATAACGTCACATCCAACCTATATTAATGAGATTTCCATTAAAAAGTAAAAGAAATTCGCGCTTATCTTTCGATGATGTCCAAAACATTGTAGGCTGGTCATGATGAAGTGCGCAATTTATCCCCTGGGCGGAGAGAAACAAGTAAAGTGCCTTGTTCTAGGGCACAATGCCAAGACAACGGCGGCACAACCTCCTGATTTTGAGCACGGCGCTCTAATCTCCCTTTTTTATCTCGGATGTCCCTTAACAACAGGAAAATGTCATATTAACCTAAAAATCAGTGTATCGTGCAGTTGATGTTTGTCCCTCAAGAATAGGACAACGCTTATCATTCAAGGTACATGAAGTCCATGTAGGACATCATGTTCGTTGAATGATAGGCTGATCGTGATGCAGTCATACTGAATCCGCCCATATTGAAGCTGAGTAATGTCAATACATTGAGGGTCAAAGATTGATGCAGTATGCTGTCCGAAATGTTTGATGGAACTTTAATCTCCGATGTTACTTCAGGACAAACCCATTCACCAGCTTGGCAGGTAATCCATATTGTGTCCTGCTGCAAAACCAGTAATGAAGTGCTTTACTTGTGACTCTTGAGATCCGTAAGTGACGTCTGCACAATCATGGTGGACTATTTAACTACCGTTTGATAATATCCAATTATTTGGCCACGGACCGGCTGGTGGATGACATATGTGAATAAAGAGTCTGTATACAGTATAAACATTAGGGACTAATTACACACCGGACGCAGTGGACCAGCCTCGTCCCTCACCCCTATGAGAGAGTATGAATAGGATAACGAAATGACCAGCCCTGTTAGTGCAGGATTGATACGATCAGTTGAAATCAAGGCCATCCATGATGCCACGTTTGATTCGTGGCGAAAATCAGTTAAAACTGTTGATGGCATGTGCTAGGTGAACCAAAATTCAAGATAGGATATTTGAGGCGCTACCACGATCGTTTGAAGACATGGACTGTAAAGTGGAACATTATTTTCACAGTATTGTATCGAAATCAGGATACAACTTGCTGTACTGCCTTTACTAATCAAGGTAAGAGAGGTTTTAACGATTTACAATTGGTATTCGGAAGGGGTTCGGAAGTCTCTGCATTTACTTCTAAAAATCACAGAAAGATTTCGAAAAGAAATTAGTGTCGCCTGACCAATTGCAAACATTTTTGTAAATGCATTTAGTTATCATTTCGTGTTGGCGCTGGCAAACTTCATGTATTTTAAAAGTACAGTAAGTAAAGATATGAAATTGTCTCCAATCTGTAATAGGGTAAACTACTACGCACTTAAACTTAATTAGCAAAATAATATTGTAATTATTACTCATCTGGTATTTTTGGTTCCGATTTCATCGCAGCGCATCATTTTACCGAATTTCGAAGAGCAGACGATGCGACCATACCAAGTTTTAGCAAAGTTGCATGAATAGTGCATGCATAAGAACTGCACTATACATCATTGTGTATTACACTCCGGACGCATTGGACCGGCCACGTCCTGTCGCTCTTAGGATGACGCAATGGATTGTCCCGGGAGTCTATTTTCTATTTTCCTGACTGGGTCACGATTGAATACGAACGGCGTTCCCCTTTAAGTGTCTTTCGATGATCATCAACCCATCTGAATAATTAAGCGTCCCATCCTCTTGTCGTATTCAGGTCATACATTACAATGTTTGTTCAGTCGAAAATGAACATACGTGCTACTTCATATTCAGTCCAGAAACTGGTTCTCACTAACAACGCCGAATGTCGATTTTTGCTGTTGTTTCCCGTCGTGAGCAACATCTATTTAGAGAAGAGTGTCCGTAGATGACCGAGATTTTAATAAATTGTTAAAAATCAAAACGTAAATGGCAGTGGGAAAGTGGCATTTATATTAAATACCATGTAATAGGCGAGGGGGGGGGGGGTACTTGTACTTTGTAACCTAGAAGCACAGTAAAAATTGACCCGTTCAATCAATGATCTAACTTTGCAACTGCATGACCTCCGCCAAATAATGGAGAAGCGGAAACGGAAATAAAGTTAACCGGAAGTCACAGAGAATGGGGAAATTAGTACATTGTCCACGGATATTGGGGCCAATATTTGCAGAAATTGATTAGCTATGCGCTGTCATATTCTTAGATCATTCAAATGTGACCTTCGGCGATTGATTATGTCTCATGCAAACTTGAAAGTGTTGTAACAGAACGATGCCGTTGGGAGTCTGGCTGAGAAATCATCAGCACATATGATATTAGTTTCATTTACTTTGAAATGAAACGTTACACTTGGCCTATTTTTTGTCAAAGTAAACACTGGTGTAAGGTGATGGATAATTGCACACAGACATATAGGGTGGTCGATGTTGCCTCATCAACATTTTACCCAAATGCACCAAATGTGCAGGAAAAACTCGTTGTAAATCCTCGATGTTACGGTTCAATAATGCATGAGGTTGGAAAAATGTGACTGAGGTATACTTGAAGTACCTGTCAGATTATAATCAGTGGCACTACAATCATAACTGCACCTTAGTTATTTGTGACATTTCTGTTGCAGCATGAAAGCCAGAGCGGACATGATCATTAGATTCATCACAGTGCTTTCCTGTGCTCTTTATAGCAGCGGATTAGGTAAATAGACATTTTGAAGAAAAAAACCGTTAGGGAATAACAATTTAACTCAATTGATATAGTTATATTTTTACTGAAACTTTACTTATCTGTTGTCACAAAAGGGCTTTAATTGCATGTAGGCCTACTTGAGCCTATCCAAAATCCCTTCCCGTCTGCAGCGGGTCACATGACCCAGCAACGATTCTGATTGGACAATAAAGCAGACCTAGGTACTTCTTGCATAAAAATCATTTACTCAAGACTCACCTCCCGGGTTTAAGACTTGTTTTTCTGATACCGAAGTCATTTTGTCAGCTTATGTTCAGACCATAGTGTACTACAATGTATTTCATTTCTGATGCTAGCTCATTTTGTCTTTCAAAAAGCTCTAACTGTGGTCTTTTTTCAGTGCCCACGGACAGCACTGGCAAGGAGTGCACGCTGCTGCCGAACGGCATTGAATATGTGGGTCACGCGAACGTGACGATTTTTGGAGATGGCTGTCAGTTCTGGACCGCCCAAAAACCTCATGATCACCTGTAAGTGAACTGTTAATGCGATCTGTCAACCTGATCAGTTGTGCCGATTTTGATACTTCTGTCCCTTCCAACATGTCGAACTCCACTGGACTTATTCTTGGGCGTTTCCTATCGTTTTTAGTTACACCGATCCAGCTAAATTCCCGGACGCCACAATTGCAGACGCGAAGAACTACTGCCGGAACCCAAACTTCCATGTGGCGGCTCGTCCCTGGTGTTACACCCTAGATCCAAACCAGAGGTGGGAATACTGCGATGTTTTTCCTTGCCAATATGCCAGCGCCCCCATCATCAATCCTACTGCTGCTTTTACTACCAGAGTGACTGCAAAAACAGGGGAAACCACGAATTCGAAAACTACACCTACATCTGCTTCAATTTCAACGCCCACTAGACCTACCGCTACTAAATCTACGGCACCAACTACTGCTCCGCCAAATGCAACTAAAGCTACCACTAAAACTTACAGCACATCGGAATCTCTCACAATAACTACTGATACATCAGCAACTACGATTCGCTCCTCCCCCATTCTTACGCATCAAACCGCAACTACCACACCCAATTCGACACAGGAAATCACCAACACAAATGCGACGAAGCCTACGACCGCCAAACCAAATGCGGCGACAAATCCCACCAGCGCTGAGAGCGTTTCCAACTCGACGACTGGGCCAATCATCACAACCAAATCAACATTGAGTAACACGAATAAATCGTCTTCGACACAGGAAATCACCAACACAAATGCGACGACGCCTACGACCGCCAAACCAAATGCGGCGACAGATCCCACCAGCGCTGAGAGCGTTTCCAACTCGACGGCTGGGCCAATCATCACAACCAAATCAACTCTGAGTAACACGGACAAATCGTCTTCGTCTTCCCAGCCAACTGCCGTGACAACTGGGCGAGTTACATCACTTGGCACGGGCCCAATGTCAACAGCAACTTCAACAACAAGTGCTGGTACGTACGTATGCTCGAATTCCAGTTGACGACTCAAACCCGTTTGATTTTCATATATGTACGCGAAACCCCTTTGGTATTGCCAATAGTGTAAGTCATTCAGATTTAACTCCAGGCAATGCAACCAATGTTATTTGCATTGTGCTTTTCGTTTTCCGTTTCCGTCTCCATTTCTCCTTTCCCAAAAAAACGGTAAGCAAAGTTCAGTGTAAGTTCCAGTGAGCCTCAAGAGTAAATTTGACATGGAACGGTGCCAGGGCCCGGTTGTTCAAAGTCTTGTTAGTTTAGCGACTGCTAAGTTTTAGTGACCGCCACTAAACTTAGCGGAACCCTTGGGGTGCCGCTACCCCATGGCAGAGCCCTTGAAGTTCCGCTAACTTAGCGGTGACATAGCGGCAGCTAAGCCTAACGGCACAAATTTGGCGGCATACTAAGAAACCGTGGTTTAGCGGAGGCCAAGCCAGCAGAGAGCGGAGCTTTGAACAAGCGGGCCCTGGATTCCATACTCGTGTACCCAGGCTTGCTCTCGCCTATTTCACACTTTGAAGTGTGGTAGCCTTCATGTACGAGTGAATGCCTGAATCGTTGATGAAGGATTTATACATGTAAGTATACTTGCATGCAGTTGTGTGAGTGTGAGTGGGTGTTGATGAAATGAAAGTTTGTCATCTACAGACTCTAATTTTAACCTGGATTTGATAATACGTGTACATCGAAATAGTTTTGAACTGGCCCTGAAATGATCAGCTGATCGTTCTGAGGTCTCCAAAAGGAAAAAACAACTTTTATGAAAGAGAGAAGACAACTAATCAGATCTCAGGGATGGCCAAGTATTGACCATGCCCATCGATCGTTGTGCGTATGATAGGAGGAGACTTTACGATTGATGTTCACCACTGTTAAGTCGGCATGAGCATTGAATTGCAAAAGCAGCAATCTTGAAAACAAGACTTATCATTGTCATTTATTGATAGTTAATTTCAGCTTCTATTAACATGGTAACATAGTGCCTAAGTCTAATACATGTGTTGAACAGTGAAAGGAAGTCGAAAACTGCTAAGCACAGTGGCATACAATATCCATCCTGACATAACCACAGGTTTTCAATAGATGTATTATCCGCCTCTCGATATAAACGAGGTAGCAGTATCAAAAAGACAATATCACCTACTGAACGGTTTTGAAGTTACAAACGAGCCTCGAGGGAGTTTCGAAATTCCATGCTTGAAGTAGGAGACATTAATACATAATTTGTCATCTTCTAAATTCAGTTTAAGGGACAGTGAAGTCAATTGGCATGTCCCATTTTGACTGTCCTTGACCCGGTTGCGTTAGCCGTAACGTTGGCGGTAAGTCCTAACGATGTAATGAAATAAGCTGAAGGAGATTACGCTTAGTTGAGATAACGCTGGTGTTCGACTCAATAAACGCCGAGTGAGCAAATTGGCCCTGGTTTGGCTTCACCGTTTGCTTAGTCACTGTTAATGCCTAGGCGCGAGCCGGAAGGAGGCGTGGCAGCAGCAGTAGTTGATGAGGCAGGAGTCCTTGCGGCATGTCTGGTAGGTCAGCGTCTTGATGAAGGGCGCGGATGGAGTCTTCGGCAAATACATGACGAAGATGGAGTCCTCACATGTAAATCTGGAGCAAAAGTATCAAAGTTACCGGAGAAGCTGAAATTACTGTACTAGTCGTCGTCTATGTTGACGTAATTGAGGTTCGGAAGTCTCACGTGTAATGAGATTTTCTATGGCAAGTTTCTGACTTCAGAAAGTAGGTCAACGTGCCTTTGTTCACAAGCATCCCCACACCTGAAAGTATGGCCGTAATCAACCTTGGCTGGATACAAAGAAATTCTAACAAACGCCAGGATATGGAGGTTTTACAATGAGCTCCCTCCTCCTTCTCCATACATGTACCCTTCCGTTTACTCTTTTGACTGGCAATCCCTCCAGCACTTGCAGCGTGCTCTCGGTATAGAAATGTCGATAGCGTATACAACGTGACTGAAATCACCGTGAAAACTTCATCATTTTCGACCAACCAGCACAACCGGTAAAGCGCGCAAGAGAAGTATCCCGTACCTGAATTTAACCTTGGTAGATCTGAACATCTTATCTTGTTTTATCTTCTTTGTGTCACCACAAACATCATCACATGTCTTCCCTCTGCCGTCCTTCTTACAGCTCTTGGGCACAGCGAACACGAACCCCTTGGTCATAGCTTGGGCCGAGCAAGTAGCTTGGGCAAGGATACGCGCGGTCTCCCCTGTGGGGACCGCTGGCTTTGACGTGCTCTTTAGCTTTTCTGAAATGTTACAATTGTAACCGATGTACACAGTTTTACCAATGCATATTCCCCAACATTACTACACAGACATTTTCGTCCTTTTGAATCGTGGTGAATTCAAATAGAAAAAAGTCTGAAGCCACTGGCACCAAACACTGCTTTATTACGATAATGGTGACTCGTCATGACGTCATCTTGTGATGTTGTCCGTGCGCGTCCGTAGATACACCAGGCAGAGATTGTCTCCTCAAGGGAATGGCCATTCTTCTAACTCACTTTTGACGCATGGTGTCTCCGTGCTCTTGAAGTCCCACTTGCCGCCCCCATGGCAAGTTATGACCCCACGCCCGGCTGAGTCCCGCCTGACTCTTGGGTGGATACCATAGTAAGGCGGACACTTGAAAGCCAGCACCTTAGCTGTCGGGTAGCTGGTGCCAAGTCCGGGGAGCACTTTTTTCCATTCCCAAGGAGTTTGACAACTAACTAGAAAAGGAAGGGTTATAAATGTACATGTAAGTTGCAAAAAAACAGTAAGGGGAAAATGTAGTCACTCAGAAACGGAAAAACGTTGCACTGGTACGTTATGTTGCATCAGTTCCCTAGCTAGTTTATCCTTTCACTTAATAAAAGAAATCACATCGTTCAACTCACCTGTACGCTTCAGTCTCTGCTTCCCAGCTAAAATATCAAGAGAAAAGAACTACGTGACCAAAGTACGCCTGTGCTTCTACAGCATACTGATCATGAAGAATGAACCTGACGCCGACATGCTCCTTTACCATAAAGGAATAAACATAAAGGCATCACTTTAGGCAAATTCCTCTTGGCGGAACCTTACTGAAGGTATTTTGAAACATACGTCACGACTCTTGGGTTTGGGTGGACTGCACCGTTACGCTGTTGAAACATATAAATCAACCTGCTTACCTATACAGATTGCACCAGTTTTAAAGCTCCATTTCCCATCTGCGAGACACTTGACAACGCCTCCCTTCTTCTCAAGTTCAGGGAGAAGTCGTACCCCCAAAGTCCTAGGGCAGGACAGCTTGATGCTCGTACCATACTTGTACTCGCGCCTGATCTGTCTGTTGAATGTCCTCCAGATCTTGTGGGTGTGGCAGGGTTTCTTGGTCGACGTGGCTTCAAAAAGAAATCATTTTTAAAATTAAAATCGACGATGGCAGCAGTGTATTACCCTCAGGTTTCACTGTAGGCAAATTCCTGTTGGCGGAACCTTACTGAAGGTATTCCTACCCTCATACACTGCTGAAAACTAGGGGTGCCAGAAAGGTGCTATGGAAATCTTTAGGGTGCCCTGGCACAGCAGGGGTGCTGTACGGAACTGTGCGCCCGAGGAAGGGTGCTATGGACAAACTTGGGGTGCTATGAACAAAATTGGGGTGCCATGGACAAAATTAGGGTGCTGTGGTCAAAGGTGGGTTGCTGTGGGGAGCTATATGACACCCTAATGCGTGCTTCGAAGCACCCATAGTTTTTAGAGTGTGTAAAGAGATGTTAACCACAACCAATGTCTGCCAAGTTTAATCTCAGTTTTAACACACTATAACCGTCAACAGGGTCCATGATAAAGAGACATTTCTCAGACATGATGTTCGGACATACTCACGTCTTCTTCTTCGTCCCGCTGAAGAAAAATTTAGATGATTTTATTTTAGAAATGTGTACATTACATTAGATTACATGTACGTTGACTATGGGATGTGTACGGCATAGGAAGTGACTGGAGCCGACCTTTCAGGGGTGTTGGCTACGACGAAACCTTTCTCGCCAAAAGTACGTAGTTCCAGGGTGTGTGGCGATGTTAAAACCGTGTACACTCCGGGCGCACTGGATCGGCCGGATGATCAATGGACTGCCTTGGGAGTCTAAACTAGCCTGAGGATCAAGATGAGGGGGATATACTAGTATATTTGGCATAACATGTTGCCCGACACTATTCGCTGTTGATAAAGATGACTGGATCAGAAGAATGCTTACCAATGCAGATGGCTGGACGGTCCATGCTCCATTTCCCGCCCTTCAAGCATTCGACCACTCCCCTTACGTTCTCCAACTCCGGTACAAGGTGCATCCGTAAGTAGCGCGGGCAACTCAGTTTGATTTTAGACCCTTCCCTGTACTTTCTTCTCAAGCGTCGGTTGAATGTTCTCCACACGTGATGGGTCTCGCAGCCTGTCTTCGCAGCTGAAAATGGTCAGGTTAGTCAATTTTCCAAAACCGCGCGCGGGAAGCTTTCTAAAAAGGAGACCTAAAGTGATATTCATCAGCGATGTGCAGTAGCACCAAACACACATGTAAGTCGTCGCCGAAATTCTACAACACATATTCGATAAAGGAACTGGAAGGTATGGGTTGCCTCACCAAATACGCCGCGGGGGTGTCTGGAGCTGAAATGTACATGTAGACCCAAAATGATGAAATGAACTGACAGCTCCACCCGAATGAGCATGATGTACAGTGAAGTATCAATTTACCTGTGCATATCTCGGATTCAGTGAAACTCCACTTTCCTCCAAACAGACACATGACTGTGCCATCCTTGGTGCGAAGGTCTGGAACGAGCTTTCTTGGGGCGGGACACGTCAGCTGTATTTCACTCATCGTCACGTACCCGTCTTTTAGATTCGGGTTATACTTTCTCCAAGAGCTTGGTGGATGGCATTTACCATCATCGGCTACATGGAGGCGAGGTTGATTATAGAGATTAGGGATTGTAACATTACCGCGAAGACAGGAAAAAGTCCATCGCATAAACATGGTCGTTTTCTTGTTGCTCCAGCCGGCACTGGTAGGGCCAATGTGGGAAGTTGAACGGTGTGCAGTAACTCCAACTCACAGTCACGTGCATCTATCATTCTAATGCAAAGTGTAAGTAAGTCTATCATGCAATTCAAACTTTTGTTCATTGCCAATGCCGATTTGTTGTTTGAATCAACGTTACGATCGGCAGAAATTGGTCCAGATTTTGTATCCGGTTGTGCATACATATACGTACTCATTCACCGATCGTGGCGCTGATTCAAATTAAAGGAGTTGAGCTGTGGTGGATCTTCCATAAGATTTGAAGTATCTGTATATACATGTACTTACATTTAGGTTTGCTCTTGACACTGTTTTCACCTGCATTGAATATAACGTGGCAGTCATATCATCAAACATTCAAATGAACAGCTCTATCTGGTGTGAAGTTTGATATCAATTATGACCTCAAAGCATGCAAGTCCGGCTAGAAACAGGGCCGGGACAAAGGAGACATGTTGCACTAAATTCCTCGCCAAACCTGAGGTGCACTGGGGCAGGATTACGAAGAGCATATTTTTATCGCCAAGTTTGTGACCATAAGTGTTGCTTTCGTCCTGGAATGATGAACATTTGTGTTTTACTTTAGGGAGAGTTTACTCTGAGAACCGGCTTTCGAACTTCTAAGCTGCTGAATCCTACTCTGTATGGTTCTACAATGTAGGCAGTCGATATATCAACCCTAAACAGGTTTCGGCCATTCGTTGTCAAGAGCAAGGCAAGGGATGATGTCGTATGTTGGCAACATTTGGAGCAGTGAAAGTCCATGGTTGTTGCTGAATGTTTTTAGGCGGGATTTCGCCAATGAAAATGCCAAAATCTTACCAAGCGTGCATATTTTGTCCGAATTGAAATTCCACTTTCCGCCGAACAAGCACATGACTGTTCCTCGCTTGCTCTTCAGCTCCGGGACAAGCTGGAGCCTCCCTGGACATTTCAAGGTGACTTCCACCATGGGAGGGTAGGAATGCTTTAGGTGGGAGTTGAATTTCCGCCAGGAGTCCCTGACGCGGCATCCGCCGCCCTCTATAATACAAAAATGTTCAGACTGCTGCATGAATGGACTCAGATCTTCCCCTTCTTCAGATTATAATCAGCAGACAGAAACGTTCATAGGAAAGATTTTCGGGTTGATTTCATCTTTAAAGGGACAATATAGGCAGCAGCTATGCAGGCAAGATAAAGTTACACAAAGCCGCCAATAGGGGTCTCTCACATCTCACAGTAGGTCGAAATGATTCATGCTTGTACGAGGTATCTTTTTAGTGCGGAGTCTGACATGATCAAATGCCACCGAGGTGGAAGTTTACTCGACTTTCTTTTCTGTTATGTAGAATTTTACGGGAAAGTATGCCGCGTCAGGCAGCAATCATTTGCGCGGGCTTAGTGGTGATGTGACAAAGCCTCTTTGCAAATCGAAAGAATCGTTTAATCATTATTCATCTATTTCACAATTAGATTGAAATTCTGTCTGTGAATAAACACGCACATATTGTCAATATTTTGCCAAAGCTGTCATCACGTGTACAATGTACTCATTAGTTAACCATTGAGTCGTGGGTATGCATGACAAATCAAGTTATTTGGAGTACAGAGTGTAAATCAAGAATTAGTACATATCATATTCAGAAACATTTATTTAGGCGACCACTATTTAAACCGACGTTATATGTATCAACATTAAGTACACGTATCTGAATAAATGAATAAAGAACAAGTAAAGTATACTTTTGTGAGAAATTATTGTTTTTCCCGATGTACTTTTAGACTTACCGGCGACTCTAATCCCAGTGATGACAACCAGAAGCACAGAAAATGCTGTCAGACCCCCAGACATCTTTCTTGAAGTTGTCCGACTTAAAGACTGTGTCCCTCTCGATTACAAGTATATATCAGCAAGACTTTTGTAGTCTCTCCCAACGGGTGCAGTGAATAGGCCTACCGAAAGCGAATACTGAAAATGAGGCGGATTGATAAAATTAGTCGCCAATTAAAGGGTGAGGCCAGGCTGATGAGGTTCTTCTTGACAATGTCAATATCAAATGTGATACTTTAATGACCGGTAATCGGACACTTGGTGCGTTCTAGTCCATTATTTATTTAAAGTTGCTTTGCAAATAAAACGTATGGCCTACATTGATGTCATGTTAACATCATTAGTCACTATCGCGAGTGAACTGCATTTAGACAGTATTTTTCTATTGATGGGTTGCCTTTAAGATCGGAATGGAACCTTTGCCCGGTATCAAAAAACTTTGGTGTCAACCCATTAGTTTAAGTTCTGGTTGCTTGTTCCGGGAAAGCGACTCTGGTGATAGCAAAGCAATAGTACATCTAATATTTTATGACTAAACAGTGGAGTTTTCACAGACATCAGGTTGGATGAACAGATAAACTGACGAAATCAGCAGCTATTCCAAGTCAACAGACGCTAAAGTAGCCTCATGGCGATACCAGTGAAGGTTCATGCAAGTTGTAGCCCTGCAGCATTTATAGGAAAATGATAAAACGCCCAAGCTTTACGGGGAAACATATTTCGCAGACCAGCAGCAATCGGAGCGGGTCGAAAACGATAAATATAGATCAACAATCCATACAACTAGAATCTCCTGTACTTGTATCAACCAATTGGAAATAATCAAATGGGTCCAGTTACGTCACGAAAGGAATTCAAACATTTGCATATCGGCACATTTCGGATAACGGTGTCGCGAACGCCCGTTCAAACTGTCCTTATTGGTGTCTCCGCCATGCGTTGCCAGGATATGCTCTGCTGTCTCGGTCGCGGCTGCTTTTGTGGATTTGCGTGACTCCTCCATTTCTCCGCGTCTCAGTGTGGATTGATCTGAGCTGGATTTGAATATTCTCTAATTTTTATCATCGCCGTGATGGATTGAGAGGAACTGAATATACTCTACCTTATATTCCTGAAGGTAAGTTGAAATATTCTGCTTTGTGCAAAAAAGCTATCACCTCTTGATAGGTTTTAGCGTTTGATTGCATCAAGTAATACTCCGCCTATAGTTCATGAGGTTCAGATCTTTAAATATCCCACTGCAAGTTCTTCTGGGGGTTCTTTTCTCAGGTTGTTTGGTCGTGTTTATTGGGAATACGACGACAACAAAATATGTACACAAATGAAAATTCTGATCAAAAGATTAAAGCTTTCATCAAACTATTAAAGGAATTTATTGTCATGAAAGCTCCTTATTTGCTGAAAGAAAGGATCTTGCATGCTACGAAAGCCATGAAAACCTACAGTAACAATGAAAAGCATGTCCACAGATTGATTCAAAGTACCTGTATTGCAATGAAATGCCCAGTGGGCCTCTCGTCGCCTTGGTTCCTTTACAGCCAAGGGCTGTGGAACATCCGTGCACAATGTACATGTATACCTATTTGATATCTACATGTATCAAAATATTAATTTATACATATCAAAGTATGCATGATATATCGTGGACAAGTATGTACATACTTGAGGACTTTGAATGTCGGACTAGATTAAGATTGTTTGGCTGTAATTTTTGGCCTTCAGGCAAATCTTTTTTTTAAACATCTAATGAAATTTTGTCAAGAGTACATTTATCAAAGACTACAATGCATTACACTCCGGACGCAGTGGACCGGCCTCGTTCCTCATCCTAACATAAGGAGATTCAATTAGGATGACGCGATGGACTGCCCAGGGAGTCCACAATGCATAAGCATTTTTCGAATATCATACTATCAAGAATAGACGAAACCAAGAATATGGAACTTTAGAAAAGAAAACATACATATACATGTATTTTATATTATATATGGCAGCATGAATCGTTAATTTTTATTTTGGTCATACGATCTGATCTGAATGGTGTGATGATATAGCCTACATAAGTAGCATTTAGCAACTTCGTAACTTCGTAACAGAATTCCATAGATTGTCCGACAGGAATGTAACTAAATATTGAGCCAAATCTCATTGTAAAATCATCATATATCTACTACGGTAAATCTTAATTGTATCCGTGTTATTATTTGTGGTGACATCAAATACTTATTGATATTAGGCCTGTATAATCGTAAATGACTCGAATGCCAAAGATGCTTTGAAACATTTTGCGTTGGTCGTAACCCAAAGGCAAAAGCCAAATTCTACATAATCATAAACTATTTGGCGATTGGCCACATTTTCAAAAGTGTGCTTGCGTTGACAGGCACTTAGTGAACATGGGTTAATATCCAGGAGCGAAACAAAAATTAGTTGTTGTTTTAATACATGAAGCACCAAAAGACCTTTCTGAAAGGTTATCCAAGATAATAACATGATCAAACTCGTTTTATGGCGGTGAATATTTGGTTGGGCGGGTTAATCGTTATCTTGGAGTGCTAGAACCCCCTCAGGACCCGAGTCTATTGGTCTTCTAATCAAACTGGTAGGTAGACGCGGTCCCCGGGAGCCTGGAGCACGGGCCATCCTGATGACAGGGTTGTTCATCGATCTGGCAGTATCGCTAGTTGAGGAAAGAGACATGACATGATCATAACGATAGATAATTGGCGGCATAATGAAGTGTGTAGGTACCAGAAACACATTTTGATTCAATTTGTCAAACTTTTGAAGTTAACCAATTCAATTAAGGATAATTATTGTCCATTCTTCTTCTCCTTCAAGATTGAGCTGGACACTCAAATCAATGGAAAAGTTCCCGATATTCTTTATCATTTCGTATTTGCCTACTGCCGACAAAAATAAATATCAAACATTAGATTAATCACGGTCAATGTTTACTTCCATTAAGAATGTGACTCTAAATGTAACTACATGTAATCAAAAAAATCATTGAAAATCAAAGCTCTGTCATTTATAAGAGTTTTATATCTTGCCGACAAAAAAGCAATTCTTGAACAGATTAATCATGCTCAAACATAGCTACATGTATTTACATTATTAAATCACACCGGTCAAAATTGGTGTTCAAGTGATATTTGACTTTATATTAATTGATTGATATAGGTCAGTCGATTGAAGGATTGGTCTATCATCGCGGGGTTAAGTAGACTGTTTACACATTTTACAACGTCCACATTTTTGGACACCGTTTGGGACATGCCATAAAATACCGGCGAAAGTGTGCACCGCTGATAAGCTGCAGATCAAGCGTGTCGAATTTGCAGACCTGTGGACGATGCTTAAGCCCGCAGCACACTCGCCGCCAACTTCGGCGTTCACAGGCGTTTTTTGCCGCAAGAGTCCTGAACGCCTGAAAAATCCCTAGTCTGCTACGAACGGCGTCGGCGAACGCGACTTGCCGCCACTTGCCGCAACTAAACGCCAAATATCTAACATGTTTGATTTTTTACGCGTGTCGCCGCGTTTGAACGCAAGAAGAAGCCAGGTGTGCTGCGGATGGCCGCCTGACTTGGCGTCGGCGGCGAGGCTATGGCCAATCAGCTTGCGTCTTGATGTCACATGATTTCGCGCTGCATGGCCCAGGATGGGTTAAAGTGGCGGAAAAGACGCTTCTGGGGCAGGTGTGCTCTGACCGGGATCCACTGGCCGCGAACTTTGGCGTCTAGAGGCGTCAGCCGAACGCTTCTTGTCGCCAAAGTTGGCGGCTAGTGTGCTGTGGGCTTTATTTTCCCAGCGTTGGAAAAGTGATTTAAATGGAACTACCCTAAGAAATGGATGTATGTCGGTATAGATGTGAGGGCGCTATCAGAGGGACTTGACCACCAGAAATAGACTCAGGTACATTTGTATAGAATTATGATAACAGCGAATAAACAAGCCTATTGGCGATCAGGTTCAAGAGGTAGTGGAATGCAGGCTTTATGCATGCTCAGTGTTAGGCGGTGGCTTTCGCACGTGAAATATAGCACACACCATAATTTTTAGTACACATCGTTTGCTTTTGAATAATAACACGTTATATGTTGTCGCGGCTATAGGCTGTTGCCTTGTCCAGCTCCTGGCATCTTGACTTTTCTGCTTATGAACATACGTAGTTTATTCCCGGTCAGTTGAAAACAGTTTCCGCATCCTTTCCAATAATCCAGAGTTGTGGTCGACCTCACAGTACAGAGCAACCAACACAAGCACATTAAGCTAAAGACCACAACATCTTGAGTGCCCATTTAGCCAGACGTTGACGTCTCAAGCAGCTGAGGTCATGTTGCTTTCAACGCTGGAGTAGCACTTTACAACGCTGAATGTATCTAACTATGTATATACTGATCCAGGAGTCCCTTTGCGTACAAATTCATAACGGCAACTTTAGCCATTTAAGTGGCAGTTAACCAACATGTCTGTAACGTCGTAAAAAGGGGACTGTAATAGCAATATAGACAATATGATGTTATTTCAAGTACGTTTATCTTGAAATCGATAACGCTGTGACCAGCGGCGTTCCAACGTTTACTTTGCACAAGCCCCACTTCAAAGCAAGTTGCTGGTGATACATCAGCTAAGCGATTGATTAGAGGGCTCCTACGTAAAGTCTATTAGTCTATTTATCTTGTTTGTTTAGTGGTATTCATACGTTACAAGATCAAACGACAAAATGACGAAATATTGCGCATAAATATTTCAATTTGGCCGTCGAAGCAGTTGCAGTCTCAGTTCAGCGGAAATACTGCGCAGCTTAGCTTGTTCGGCCCCAAAAGGTAATTTCAACGACTTTATCTTGTGCATGGCTTTGGTCATTTGTAAGTCACCTTCAAAGAAACATTTCGTCGTCGTCGTCGTCGTCGTCGTCGTCGTCGTCGTCGTCATCCTCGGCATCGTCTTCTTCTTCTTCTTCCTCTTCGTTCCTAGAGAATCTATCAAATCTATAATAATTTCAATTTTCAAGATGAAGCTGTGTGCCGATACTTAATGCACTGTATTTTATCGGCCACATATTTACACTCCATTTCATCCTAACTATGACAGAACCCGTAGTGCAATGATACGATATCCCTTAAAGGGATTCTAAGCCAAGTTTGTCATCCATGCTGAAATGAACCCTAGCCGACTACAGTAACCATCTGAATCCGCCATAATGTCTCCCAGGTTTACGATTGTCGTAATACGCTAAGAGGCAAAATCGCTCCCCAGATTACGATGTCGTAAATTCTCGGTGTTGACAACCTCGATCCCAGTGGGTGTGAGACAAGTTAAATGTGTTCGTTGCATTAACTCCATATGGACAGTGCCCCTGGAATGGGGTTGTTAGAGAAATCATCTGTCAAAGGTGGATTAAAGCGTGTGAAGAATGGCCTTCGGCGTCCTTGGGCGGGATGTCATCGTGATGATGTATTGTGCATGGGCCGTATTTAATATCGAAATAGAAGGTGTACCGAAATGGTAGTGATAGAGAATTTAGTGTATCTCAAAAGCAACAGTAGGAACAATGTCGATGACATTAGCTACAGGTATGCTAGCTGGAAGGATTGATATGATAGACTTCATCGCTGCTCGTGTCCATTTCCTTATCAGGCACACTGAACTTTCTTTCTTCAGCTGAACAAACTGCTCTAGGAAATTTTGTTCAGTATATACGTGTATATCCTTTTTCTTTTTCTAGGAATATGAAAATCCCTTTGCTTCAGCTGACATGGCTGTCAATGCTGTCCTTAAATTTCCTGCCAACTTCAGGTGAGTAGCCCAATGTTTGCATTGTTAAAAAACAGTGTCAAAGCCACGCACATGACTATTGGAGCAGGTCGCGAACGTTTAACAGCTGTGTCTGGTTCTCTTTTAAAGGGTTGGCCGAATGCACCGCCATTGTGGTCAGAACTTTAATCGTAAAGCAATTAGAACTCTTCCACAACGAATTGAATACCAATTTCGTTGGTTGAAGTCAGTACTTTGCTTTCCAGAGAACAGACTTCCACTTCAGAAATTGGCATTCACTTCCTGTTAATTGCTGTAGGATTTCTCGTTCTAGCCAAAATGGTGATGTCCGGATGATCAACCTTAGTAATTTAAATTTTTGACAGCAATTTGCGCACAATGGTAGTCTTATTTTTGATTGAGAAAAGGTTTTGATCAAGTAAAGGTCGAAAGCTCGTTTTCATTTCTTGGACAAGTCATCACTGACTTGAAAGATTAGAGGCAGCTTCCCTACCCAGCCTGTTAAACCGTGAAGCACGTTGATCGATCCGTTTTAGATTAGTTAACTCCCGGTGGAGTCCGTTATGATTGAAGAAGATCGAGGGGAAAATCTAATGGCTATTTTAGAAGGTTCCTGCATGGCGAAAAATCTGCCTGCGTCTATAAGGACAGCTGGAGTCATGCCAAGTTTGTCCATGCCAGGAGTATTTCTTGGAATTTTAGATATCAAAGGACACTATAAGCAGCTGCTAGGTAGGCAAGATAAAGTTACACAATGTCGGCAATAGGGGTCTCTCTCCTCTTACATTACGTCAAAATTATTCACGCTTGTACAATGAATATATGTAGAGCTGAATCTCACATGACCCGTGTCCTTGCTGTGCACATTAGTCACCCGAAGATGGCCAATTTGACCCCACTGCTCCTGCTTATAGGCAATACGGATGATGTCAATTTTTTCGGAGATTGGTCTCGTTCTGGATGGAGATTATCAGTAAAACTTATCATGAGAAGAATTGGGTGTACTAAAGTCCTGATACATGTGTTTCCAGTTTCCTTTGGTAACCGGGACAATTATACGATCGGTCATTGCTGATTAGAAACTGAGCAGCGGACGGATTTTTTCCTTTGTATGAAAAAGTGTGCTCCGCAGCGAAGAAAGCTAAATGAGAAAAATTGAGTGAAAATGATATGTACATTACACTGTAGCTTTCAGCGACAAGTTTCTGCACTTGCTTTTGAAACACTGAATATTCCTGATACATCCAGGTGTCTCAGTGTCAATGTTTTAGACAAGCGTTTGTTAATCGGTGCTGACGTAACATCACCCTTTCCTGTTCTTGATGTTCGCACTTTTAGGTGCCAAGTTTGCCTGTGATACAACCTTCCATCACCACAGCCAAAAATCACGGAAAGCGTGCCATCGCAGAGGATCATGGGAGTATTACGAGTTGCTCTGCAAGTCCACAAGGCATTTTACCAAACATCACCATGGAAACAAACGATCACCCAGTGAGCAATACAGAAGTGTTGTGGTCGTTGTTGATTTTGTCAGATTTCGGCGTGAGATTTTTGCGAGGTCGTGATTGATGTCTGTAAAGTGTTTTTCGTTGTTCACTGCATTGTTGTCTTTGCATGGTTTCAAATTCGTTACTTTCCAATGTATCAGTGTTGCCGGTAACCAATTTGTTTCTGTTTTGTCGTGGCCGTCTTCTTCTTCGTCGTCGTGTCGACGATTTATTTGAAAGACCCTGGTCGACGCAACTCTATGGTCGGTTGGGGCCACGTCTGTCCGCCGGTTTGGGGGCGCCTGTACAAAAAATAGGTCTGCGACAGAGACCTGCGCCTAAACCGGCTTGATTGCGTCGACACCGAATATATGTCATGTAATAAGTTCTTCTGCCGATCAGTCTCGAAGATGTACTGGACCGATATGTCGGCGTTTATTTCATCTTAAGGTCATTTTTATGCTCAACACATTATGATTGTGGAGTCATGACGTATCTCTTCCCATGCACACGTTCCCAAAAAAAGCCCATTAATTCTCCACTTGTACAAAGTTGACCGGAACCTACCCCCAAAATAACCACTTAATGGCTCATTCCTAAAGTCTACTTCTTCCATGCTGAAGTTAGAGGTTTTGATTGGGCGATCAAAGAGAGGAGTATTCTCCGCGGAAATTCAGAATTTTGCGGGAACGGACTAAGAGCGTTATCATGTATTCACGCGCCTCCTTGCCTTCTCTTCTAGGTGCCAAAGCCAAGTCCAGCCACTCTACCCGCTGCCGCCTTCCAATCAAGTTCCGCTCTGCCAGCCAGACCGATAGTGATCTCCTCAGCCTCCTGCAGCTGAAGGGAGGCGACTATGTTCCGCAGTACATGGCCACAGACGAGTCACAGGCCGCCAAACAGTTCACCAACTTGCTCACCATGTCCACGCAATATGCAGTAAGTCAGTCGGAAATAAGCAGAGGGTATAGTATTCCTTTGGGCTTCCCTCCGATCAGTCTTCTTTAAAATTACCCTCCTCAGCTTTATATCAAAACACCTTTTTCAGAAGCTTGCAACGCGAGGAGCATGTGAATGACCCTTGCATGCGAGGGGTGTATGTAAACTCTTTGATCCGTTCACGTTCAAAAAGACCGTTGCTGCTAACGGAGGACACGGACAAATGCCTCCGGTGCCTTGGGTTTATATAGAATCTTCTCCTTTGAAAATATTCAATTGAATATTGAAAATCTGTTCCAGAAAATTCCAAAACTCATGACTGCACACACGCACTTTGAGGGTGCTCCTGACCCGGTCCTCCGGTGGCATGAATACGGGGTGAGTACACTCACTCTTTACTCATCTCGATCGCCCACAAGTAAAAAAAAAATAATAATAAGCCAAAAACTGCCGTCCAGACAGTTAGTAATGATATCGTGCTTACCCAACAAGAAAGGCAATGGGGGGGGGGGGGGGGGTGCCTCAGTAAGCAAAAGGTTGGCTGCAGCAGGGCATTGATGGTATATAGTGATGGTATATAGTATGATAGGTCCTTACCATATCCTCTTGACCCTCAAACCTTGGATCCACTCCGCCGACCCGGACTCCGTTACACCAAAGGGGAGGTAACGTGGGACCGATTAACTCTGTTGGTTCAGAATGTACCGTATGCTTGCATATTATTTCTCTTTGTAGAATGGCTGCAGGGTAGAAAACCAAGCAGGCTTGCGTCCCTTAGAATGAAGTTAGTGTGTCGTTATTCCTCTGGCAATCTGAAACAACATTACTATCAAGGTCGTGCGAGGAGTTAACATCAGAGTGTTTCTCCGTCCCCAGCCCGATTTTTTGGGGCATGTTTCAAAAACATCAACACACACTTCTATTGAATTCTATACCTTATTTTGCATGATGGGTTATCCGACACATATTTGGTTCATTCCAGGATCCACTGAAAAAAGACCATATATTCGACAGAATACGTGATAATGCCCGTACGCGGACAATGCTCTCTACAGACTTTGATAAGTTAGAAAAGACTAACTGGGACGTTAACGTGATAAAAAATAGCAAAAAGAAGTATGCAATTAAACCGGGGCGAAGAAGAGCACTGAAACTTGAAAAGTTACGAAACAAGAGACAGACAGCGAACTTGCTGAATCATCTGGTGACGCCAGCCCAAGCAGGAATTACGCAATCAGTGGTAAACGGGACAGATGGTAGGTACATATAGGCGCTGGATTCCGAATTCACACAGTCTCCTTTCTACACCAGAGTAGTTTTAATGCGAACGGGTTCAGTGCAAAATAGCATTCCTCCGACCGCCCAAAATCGCTGATTGACTAATTTTAGACAGGTCAGCTTTAAATTTCGTTGATTTCATCTTAAGGGACTGAATGATTTTGGTCTGAATAATCAGTCATGGCCAAGCAGATGAATCGATCGCAAATTCGCGGTCATTTGATGTGAAATTCTAGCTATAAAATCGTATTTTGTAATGAAAGCTTAAAGCTGAACTGTCACATTTCTACCCTTTGTTAGTAAAACCATTCAGCTTCTTTTTGCTTCAGGTTCAGTGACGCGGATAGAGTACTGCCAAATGAAAGGTTCTGTTACAAGTGACGGTTATCTGCACATGTGTACGACCTGTGCTGCCACCACGACCCTCCCCGAGGACAGATTCCCGAGAATGATCAATGAGGCGATCTGCGCGCATACTGACAGGGACTGTCTTACCGTTCATGGGACAGGTGAGTCGTCTCAAAACACCCCAAATTTGCTTCGCCTGACGGTAAAAAAGGATAAAAAGTTTAACTTATCACCGGAGGTCAAAAGATACTTCTGGTAAACTACACATGAACTCACTTGAAGATCCCACAATATTGAATAACTCTCGCGCAACCATATATCATGGTCAACGGGTAATAGTCAACCTCCTGGCTTGCGTAAGCGTCCAGTGGTGAACACATTATTAACATGAACTACCGCATACTACACTCCGGACGCAGTGGACCGGCCTCGTCCTTCACCCTATGAGACAGCATAAACAGTATGACGAAATTGACTGCCCCATGAGTCTACCGCATACAGGCTTAAAGTGTTGGCCGATTTGGCCAATACCCCATGTAATATCGTGCATACCACATGTATTTGACTTTGTTTCTTTCAGCTCATGGGAAATGTACCCAGAAAGTGTTCCACTTGAACATGCTGAGAAAGAGATCAGGGGTCTGCCGTCTTTCGGACACGAATGGAACTACTGTGGTATTGGACGACTGGGAACTTTACACACAGCCTATTCGCGTCTGTTGTGAATGTCTCATTGACGCTCGGTCACTTTTTGCACCTTACATCGGAACGTGATAAGTTCCTTCGAAAGCATTCACTGTGATCAGTGATGTATGGACAAATTCAATCCCGCCGGAGAAGCCACGGTCCTGCTGGAAGCCATTTCTGCATGTAATTGTAAAACCAACATATATCATGCCTAGCTTGTCCCTTTAATGAGAGACAGTCCCTTGTACGCAGAGATCGTAATAGGGACATTGCAATTTTGGAGATGTGGAAATTAATTGCACCCTCCTTAAGACAAGGGGAGCCACCTACTGAACAGAAGAGGAACTATCGTGAATGTACATTGCCCGCGCCTGTATAGGCCTAAATGTACATGCATGATAGTTCCTCTTCTACCCAGCTGGTATCTTCAGAACGGGACATTTTCTCGTACGCTGCATCCTCAGAGATGCTGCCCGAACTGCCCGTCATTTTTCCAAACAAAAATGGAGATGTGAAACTTTGTGATGTGACATGACGCTTGTCTATTTAAAGGGTCATGGATGCGTTGAACGTCAAAATGCCAACTGCTTTTGGAGTGTTACTAAAAAAGGGGTATACATATACATACATATTGTAGGCTCTATATCATCTGGCGAATTCTGAAGACGATCTACATGTAAATTGTGATCACTGGGCAGAAATGCCTTGTAAATACAACACTTTGTAAATAAACAACGACACAATATCACACCACTGCAGTCCTTTTCTTTTTCACAGCCCATCTCATACGACACCGGCTAAGGTTTTATCCGCAGGTGAGAGATATTGGAGCAGTTTAAATCAGTCCTACATTCTGAACCATTAGGGGTACATCGTCCGTAACCCCCCCCCCCCCCCCCCCCCCATTAGTATAGATAACGGAGTCCAGGTCGGCGGAGTGGATGGTCTAAACTCTCCCAACGTATATTATTACGTAATTCACTGCATATCTACGGAACACTGGCCCACTAATCACAAAAGTTGATGATGATTTCAAAACCAGCTATCAAAAAGCTTTTTTCTCTAATCACAGACTCGACATGCGTGCGAGGAGAGGAGGATACGACCGACTCAGCTCTGACTTTTGTACGCTCCGGACGCAGTGGACCGGCCTCGTCCCTCACGTAATGGGTTGCACAGGGAGTCTAGGATTGTGAGGATGGGACTCACAATGATATCAAATAAATAAACCAGAAGTATTAAGGTAGCAGGAAGGGTTGGGCGTTTGTGGTTTCTGAGTCTGAGCGGTTGGTGTCTGTTGACTGTGCTTTAAGAGAGACTAGGCATGGCGCCAGTCTCTCTTAAAGCACAGTCAACAGGCATTTGGTCTCAGTATTTGGGTAAGTACAGAATCAAGGCAGCTCAGAGAGCAATGATTGAACGATGCTGTGGAAAAGTGCAAGGATACTACATCAGTCACGACCAACTTCTCATCAGAAAGCGTCACCACCAGCATATTCAATGTTCAGTTCCAACCTGTACCAGTCCAATGCACGCCTGTCATGGTCAGCAGTGGTCAGCTTAGCGCGATATGGAACATTCTTACGAAACTCAAGCGAGGGAAGTCTGCTCATTAGCATATCTCGCGCACTGCTCCTTCTGGTCAAACATCGTAGTGAAATCGAAATGGAAAACGTCTGGCTTTGCGCCAGACATTGAGACTAATAAGTGAAGAACTGATAGGTAAAGAACTTCTACTTGCGCGAGACTGCTGTGATAAAATTATCATTGCAAAGACTCCGGTGACGTACACATATATTTTTTACAATCAAAAATGCCCTCAAAAGACGACATGAAATGATTATTTTATTGATATTTCCTACTATATACCTTCCAATTATCACTTTATACAAATAGATCGGCGTTAGCTCGCATGCTTTTCTTTCCTGGTGACACTATAAAGCAAAATAGTTGCAACCCCGTAAATGCGCTAGTCTGGAGCTCTGGAAGCAATACAAGGACCAGTGACAATCCGTCATCTCCATTGTGGTTTGCTGAGCCGAAATTCAGTCTCTTCGCTCAACCCAAGGATGACTTTTTCAAAAAGGGTTGTCAGGAGGATAACCATTCCAGGAATTCTGGTCTCCTCGAAGATAACCGTTCTTTCAAGTCAAGTGACCAACAGGATGACCGTTCAACCAGTTTTCATCTTTGTCAACGTGAGAATAACCATCCATTGCATAGGTGCGATTCCGGCAGTCGCTATTCGGATGAGCGTTCCTTCAGTCCAAGTCTTCAAAAGCGTTCCCTTAATTCCAGTTTTCATGAGGATAACTTTTACTTTCACTCAGAGAGCCGTTCTATTGTCTATCAGCAGGATAACCAGTCCTTTGGCTCTAGCCAACGTTCCACAACTTCTAGCATTCATGAAGATGACAACGCCTCGAATTCCAGTTTTTACAAGGAGTGGAAGAACCATTCTCTCCCTCCCAGCACAGCCCCAGTAGTCATGAAGCTTATCATTCACTCAACCGAGACTCTCAAAAGGCCAATGTCGCCGAGTGTGAGCCATCGTTCCGTGGAATGGAACCCCGCCAAAAATTTGATTCGAGACCACATCCAGGGGACGTTCAGCCTTGCAAGTCAAACTTAATGAGGAGCATACTGTGTGCATTTTGTCGTAACGGCGAGATGTAAAGCCTTTATCGAAGCCATTCTGTGCGCAATGCTGCGGGCAAGGTGACGTTCAGCCTTTTTTGCAAGTCAAACTTAATGAGGAGCATACTGTGTGCATTTTGTCGTAACAACGGCGAGATGGAAAGCCTTTATCGAAGCCATTCTGCGCAATGCTGCGGGCAAGATGACATGTCCCATTTTAAGAGCATACACCTGCCCTCTTTGTGGATCGACCGGGGACTATGCCCACACTATCAAGTACTTTTTCTGTTTATCAGTTCTTTTTATTTCGAGCACTGCTAATGCTGCAAGTACCACGGCGCGAGATAAAACGAGATTGCAAGAAACGTCGTCCCTAAGATCCATAAGCCAGGCAAAAAGAAGCTGGGTGCTGTTTTTCTAGGTAGTTGAACTTGGAATCAGTGAAACCATGTAACCTGTGCTAAAAATGCATAAAAACATGAAATAATGCCATTGGAACCTAAGGTGGTTACGAATCAATATTTGGAGCTTATTTTCACATGATCAGATCGGAATTTGACGGTAGTTTAGAAATCATTCGCATTTCCGATTCAACAATCTATATTTTAGAACAACCCAGTCATACCTCGCCTCCAGTGTACATTACTGATCTCCCAAATATGGGCATGCATGTCACGACACGCCCACCACACACCCATAATATGCACCAATCAGCGCTCCGCTTACTACGCCACCATACGGAGCCTAATTGAACTACGGAGCGGTGTGATCATACAGGTTGATACAAAGAAGATTGACTACATCATGCAGTACCAGCTGGCACTTATCCGTACATAATCTTAAGCATGACAAGAAACGTATAAGAAGATTTATTACCGAAGGTTTAAGCCGGGTTTGGAGATGAAAAATGAGAACGAATTCTTTCACGGTGAGCGATTTCGTACATTTTCATGTATGACATCGGGATGTAGAGATATTTTCGTGATGTCACCAGTTCTAAGCGGACACATTTTTTAGTGATTCCCGAGTGCATGTTTGTCCAATCTACCAAGCTTAATCAGAGCATCATATAAACAAAATGATTCTTAGGAATTAGTCGCAGATCCGTTTTAATATTCCATATTTTGGAAAAACACAAACGTCCTCCGGGTAGGCCTAGTGACTGGCTCGTGACCAAGACTTGGTATGGTCCGTATAGGCCTACCCCTGATATCACTAGCCGGTCACTAGGCCTACCCGGAGGACTGTTTCACCATTCTTTCAAAGAGCCTGAAGGATACAAGAATTCCCATTTCTTTTACAAGGGAAGCCTTTATTTTAACAATATAGATATCTTCAGCATACGTCTTGGAACCCTAGTCACATTGTATATTGAAATCAGCTCAACCCAGATTTTCGATGACGTCATCCTCCACAAAAAGGTGGTTTCTGGAACTACTGGCAAATTGCTATCAATTAAGTCAGCTGGGACGAGATTGACAGTTGGAACGGTCTAAATTGTGGACGGAACGCACCCGATTTCAGGCGGTACTTGCACAGTGATTCCACGGTTCAGACCTGACTATTCCATGGTTTAGCACAGGTTACATGGTTTCACTGATTCCAAGTTTTATCAACTACCGTTTGTCTAGTGTAATGGCACCCAGGGTGCTTATTGTCCAGTCGATCTCGAACCTGGGTACCATTTGTCGGCACCCAGGACGACATCCACCCTTTCAGCGAAACTTTGTGATGTGACATGACGCTTGACTACTTAAAGGAGTAGGTGGATTACCCGGGCGACTGGGTCATGGATGCGTTTGAACGTCAAAATGCCAACTGCTTTTGGAGTATTACAAAAAAGGTTATACATACATACATACATAAAGGGTATACATACATACATGTACAATTGTGATCACTGGGCAGAAATGCCTTGTAAATACAACACTTTGTAAATAAACAACGACACAATATCACACCACTGCAGTCCTTTTCTTTTTCACAGCCCATCTCACGCGACACCGGCTAAGGTTTTATCCGCAGGTGAGAGATATTGGAGCAGTTTAAATCAGTCCTACATTCTGAACCATTAGGGGTACATCGTCCGTAACCCCCCCCCCCCCCCCCCCCCCATTAGTATAGATAACGGAGTCCAGGTCGGCGGAGTGGATGGTCTAAACTCTCCCAACGTATATTATTACGTAATTCACTGCATATCTACGGAACACTGGCCCACTAATCACAAAAGTAGATGATGATTTCAAAGCCAGCTATCAAAAAGCCGCTTTTTTCTCTAATCACAGACTCGACATGCGTTCGAGGAGAGGCTAGGAGGATACGACCGACTCTGGATTTTGTACACTCCGGATGCAGTGGACCGGCCTCGTCCCTCACGTAATGGGTTGCAAAGGGAGTCTAGGATTTTGGGGATGGGACTCACAATGATATCAAATTAATAAACAAGTGTCGAAGTTCACCAAAAGATTAATGAGTTTTTGACACCTGTAACGCAGCCGAGTTAATTACGCACACCTGCACAGCCTTTGATAAAAGATGAAGAACATTGCCGACGTCAATCATTTTCCCGCCGCGGTCGCTGATTGGTTGAGGGTAAATTGCCTTCCAGGTGGTGGTGGTCAGTGATGTTTTTGACTAGTTATAACTAGTAAAATATTCAATTATCATATCGAATTTGTCGCTTTAGCAATTATTTTTGCGTTTTGTATTCCAAAAAAGACCCGTTTCTATAAAAAAATACTCGAAATTTCCACCAAACTTTACTAAAATAACGCCGCGTCAGTAATATGACGTCACGATCTTCACCGACTGAGAAAAGTTGCAATTATGTTAATAGGTCCCGGGGCGATGGGCTTTCAGAAGGTGAGAAGTTGTTCATCTCGTGTCATATTCAACGCAGTGGTATCGAATCCTTGTCAAGATGTTCTCCTCGGCAGATATAGACCGCGATTTAGACGACTTTAAAAAGAATGGAAAAGATATGGAATTAGATGAAGTGGACCTTATTTCACACCAGTTGCGCTCTGAAATTTCGGTTGCGAAGGAGCAGGGGTGGCAAAAATTCAGCCCCGAGAAGATGACGCTGAGGAGCAAGAGGGCCAATGCGGAAAAACTGGCGGAAAGGATGGGCGTTCTTATTACGCAAGATACTATTCTTACCGAGGGCCTTCCCCGGAGTAAGGATCCTCTACGACCAACACTACCTTCCCCAATTCCGATTCCGCTAGTGCCACACCGAAAACGTGAAGAAGTGGACGCTGCTGTAGCTGGTAAGTAACCGGCCCTAAATTCACCATTTCTCTTCGAACGAATTTACTTTCGATAGCTTATGAAGCATTTTACCCGTTACCAATTCATGAATTAGTGTCCTAAAGAATAATAAGCGATTAATAGTAAAGGATTGAAAAAAATCGAGATGTTCAGGCATTGGCAGATTAGATTTGACATCTGACATGCGTGCGTCGGAGCCACACTATCCTCATCTTTATCCCTTTTAGTGTCGACCATGTTTTACATTTTCCTACCCCAGAATGTCGAGCATGTTTTTGGGTTTTAGCAGCTATTAGGTAACTCTTTTATAAAGCCTTGTAGCTCAGAAGTGTTCACTTCTATCACTTTACAGTAATTGAAAAGTTTGTAGGCAATTGCCTGGAGCAAAGGATGGTACCAGTTGAATGCGTATATGTCATTTCATTTTTGGGTAAAAACCATGAAAAAGTGTGAAAAACCCGCAAATTCTGACGATTTCTTTGAAATTATTTTCTAAAATGTACTTTATTAGTTAATAGTAATTGTTTGTAGCAGATCTCCTGATAATTGTTTAGTACACTATCCTGGATGAAGCCAAAGAAATTTCAACATGAATTGGTTATTTTTTTGGGTGAAAATGTGATTTTGAACTATCATCAGAATTCGGTGTTTCCGCTGGTTTGATTTTCAGAGTGAAATTACGGGAAATATCACTGTAGAAAGCATATGAGTATTCGGTACCAAACGGTCAGATTTGATTGGCTCTTTCGAATGGTAGATATAAAACACGGACTGGACAATGCTGAAACAATGTACATGCTGTTTTCTAACGTTATATCCCCTGTCGACCTCGGGTCTCGAGTGACACTAACGGGGTAGCTTTTCCATCTCGACCTGAGGTCGAGAGTGACACTAAAAGGGTTAAGGGGGACGTTCTATTATAGCATGGAGGTACCTCCATGATTGTAGGCATACATACACTTGCCTAAAAATGTCAAATTTCTTATATGTTAAATATGTTTAATGCACTGGGAAGAGCTATGAAAAAGCAATACAGGGCTTTTAAAATTTTCTAAATACTCCAATTCATGAGAAAGATATTGCAATTTATGTTTTATGACTTTTGTGGTCTTCAGTCTCAAGAAATGTTAAAGGCCTACGCAGTTCGTTAAAAAATTTTGAATTTGTAATTGAATTTAAAAATGTCTAATTGCAGAAATACGTACTCAATATAAATTTCAACATTGCCATTGTATAGACTATTTCTGTTTCACTGGACCACTAGTAATTACGAACGGTGTACCCCCTTTAAGGGACGCTCTATTATTGATCACATGGAACTCTGACAGAATTGATAGTTACCTAATCAATTGCACCCGAGTCAAGACGGATGACAAGCCATTATACAGGTCTGGCCAAAATGTTGGCCTCGGTCAGATCATCAGGAAACCATTTCAACTCCTGCCGAAAGGACTTCGAGCTCATATGTTTTTTTACCCCTTCAAAATGATGCCCTCTGACTGAGGGTTTCCAATTAATTATAGAGGACCCTTAATGAGCTAATTAGGAAAAACTCAAAACTTCAACCAATTACACGTCTATTTGGTGCCTAAAATAACGCCAAGTCCTTAGGATTAATCATAGGCTTTTGAGCATAGTACAGTGGAACCTCCCTTAACTGACACCTCTCTATTAAGGACACTATGTTTTGGTCCCAAATCGGGTGTTTCCATTCAATTTGACCTCTCTAATCAGTACACCTCTCTAACAAGGACACCACTTGTCAGTCACAAGGGTGTCCTAAATAGAGAGGTAACACTCTACATACATGATGTATCAACTCAGGTTTTGTTGTCTTTTTCTTTTATGTAGGGTCTTGCCTTTCTTTCAACACAATGGATCAAGCATACACGTCCTTGTCACAACTGAGCCCAATTATGTCCTCGCCAGTCTGGAGCTCTGGAAGCGATACAACGACCAGTGACAATCCGTCGTCTCCATTGTGGTTTGCTGAGCCGAAATCCAGTCTCTTCGCTCAACCTAAGGATGACATTTTCAAAAAGAGTTGTCAGGAGGATAACCGTTTCCTCGAAGATAACCATCCATTGCATAGGCGCGATTCCAGCAGTCGCTATTCGGAGCGTTCCCTTAATTCCAGTTTCCATGAGGATGACTTTTCCTTTCACTCGACCCCTTTTCCGGAGAGCCGTTCTATTGTCTATCGGCAGGATAACCAGTCCTTTGGCTCTAGCCAACGTTCCACAACTTCTAGCATTCATGAAGATGACATTGCCTCGAATTCCAGTTTTTACAACGAGTGGAAGAACCGTTCTCTCCCTCGCAGTAGTCATGAAGCTTATCATTCACTCGCTCCACGTCTCAACCGAGACTCTCGAAAGGCCAATGTCGCCGAGTGCGAGCCATCGTTCCGTGGAATGGAACCCCGCCGAAAATTTTATTCGAGACCACAGCCAGGGGACGTTCAGCCTTGCAAGTCAAACATAATGAGGAGCATACTGTGTGCATTTTGTCGCAACAACGGCGAGATGGAAAGCCTCTATCGAAGCCATTCTGTGCGCAATGCTGCGGGCCAGGTGGCATGTCCCATTTTAAGAGCATACACCTGCCCTCTTTGTGGATCGACCGGGGACTACGCGCACACTATCAAGTACTGCCCTAAGAACCGCTGCAAGGAGATCATCGACATCAAGAGGCTGACAAAATGTGGTAAGTATTATTGTAAAATCCTGGTTGGCGACAACCTTATTAATACGACATATGATTCTCAAGTCCAAAATTGTTTCCTTTTAATGGACCAATAGCGTTATTAAGGGTAATATTACCCAGCTGTTGGCTGCCTGGTCACCTCCTATTCTACATAAGAAGTTTCCATTGACAAATTGCACAATGCAAAGGAAAAATTCCACATTTGACTGAATTATTGCGCTTTTCCGATGTAAACTCCGATTTGACCTAAGTTAGCTTTCCACTCTTTCTGAGAGCAGAAATCAAACACGCTCAGAAAAAAAGTTTACTGATGAACCATAAGAATAACAAACGTACTGCAATAAAAATGACAATTACTTTAAGATCACTAAAACTGGGCCATGGACACTGGCTGAGTTGGTCCAATTTGTTTCCTTCCGTGGGGATCATTGGGCCTTAGTAATTGCCATATAGTTAAATCAATCAATCATTAATAAGCACCAATATTCGAAGCAATTAAAGACTAGGCACTACTCACTAGCTTCAGTGTCGTCTTTCACCAGGATTGAAACACAGCAACTGTTTTTAGTAACTTCTTATTAAAAATGATGAAGTGCTCAGATGCAGTTTATACCAATACTTAATTATGTTATTGACAGAAATATGATGGGTGGAAAAAAAATTCTTTGGAATGTGACACTCGTTTAATGTCCATGGTGACCCCCTGGGTGCAGGGTTTAGGCCCTACAACTGACAACTGCATTGCGGGCGGGATCCATTGTCCATTGTGTTACACATGATAATTTATTGCAGGTCGCTCTTCCTCGGGAAAGCCAAGAATGTGGTCCCATACGTCTACACATCCATCCACCAACCTGGCCACATCTAGCAGCCCAACCACCAGCGAGTGTCGGTCACATGTAAATTGGATGCATTGGCGTGGAGTAGACAGGAATTAGCCTATCATTCTTCAGTCCCTCCTGTCGTTAGTGTGGAGAAAATTTTGTTTTAATTCATTGTTTTCATTTAGTATAAATAATGCTGGTGAAATTTGTTGTTGCTATGCGTATCAATATACTCTACTTACCTAGTCAAATCAAATGGAGGGAAGGAGTCCCTTTCTCTTTCTTCATGGTCAATTTGATATTACCTGTTGGACCCCCCAAGGGCCCTTCCTAGATCCCATATCATTCTCAAGGGAGCTTCCGATTCTTTATAAAAAAGACACTTTGTCAATGACTTGAGTAACAGTTTTGTACAGGCAGCTGTGGGTGGGATAGGCTTTTAAAAAATGTACCAAATCATCAAGTAAAGAATGCAAGCGTTTGTACTAAATTGTAGTTAATTTAAAATCAACCACAACATAGGGAAAGGCGGAAGATCAAAGGGTTGACACAGGAAGTAGTAACAAACAGATAAATAGTCTAAACATTCATGATTACCTCGCTTTGTCAACATTTAGTGTGGGAGCTCTCTGAATTGATGAGAGCCGCACAAGGGTACCTTGTTCTAGTAATCATTGATGGTGTGTACATGTCATTGAGGGGTGTATTCAACAAAACTTCAAATGTTTCATTAAGAAGCTCCAACTCCTTACATTAACAGTTCATATTATTCGAATTTGGCCACATTGTAAATAATTTTTGATTAGATTGAAGATTGATGAACAGTTGTTGTTGGAGTAAACACCTGGTATTATCATTTGTGTGGTACTGTAGACCCTCCAGGATGATGTCACCTTCGGCTTAGATATAACAGTCTATAGTATTTTCTTTTGAATTGGATACTGTTTGTTTCAGTGGGGTGTCTGTAAAACGAGAAGTCAAGAAATGAAATCTTGAAAAATCAGAATTGATATTTGTAAAACGAGAAATGAGTTTCATTTCTTGATTTCTTGTATTCTCATTTTTCAGACACCTAAGATATTCTGTGCATAAATGAAGTCTTAACTGCTGATGGTGAAGTTTGTCTTGAAGATTTTCACGTATTTTGAAGATTTTCACGTATTTTGTATTTTTTTGTAGATGTGTTGGTGCAAAGAATATGACGTTGAATACATGACACAATTTCGTATTCAAATTATACCAAGTTTTATATAGTACAATTTGTTGTTATTGTACCAGACTTAGATCACTTAATATAAGTTTTTAAGTGATTATATTGTAATATGATGGTAATTTGTACGTGCGTCCTTAAAAGGACTTTGAGACATTCCACTGCGGCATTTATTCTTATGATATTTTGAGGAAAGCATCTCATCTTATGTAGTTTTATACTTTTATTGCAGAATAAAATTAGTAATTTTCTGGAATGGGGATGGAGTTCTGTTGTCATGGTAACACAAACAGGTGGGATAAGAGAATGCTGGCATCTTCAGGTCCCTGTAATTTGGCTAGTCAGATGGATTAAATTTAAGACAATTTGTTTCATGTACAGTATCGTATCTGACCAACTTTTTCATTACAGGATTTTGACAGGGTACAGTATTTGTTACCGATCAAAAGATAATGAACTCAAATTTGGGTGTCTACCATCACATTTTTAAAATTGATTGTTTTGTGACTGCTATTTGAACCATTTAGTAGTGTACAGTTGCATGATTCACTGCCTGGGTACCATGGCAATTAATCAAATTATACGTGTATGTTCAGTCATTCCATTATATCGTAAACACTTTTGCATTTATTTTTGTACTTTTGAATTTTGACGTTTCTAAAACTTTGTGACTGCTATTTGAACCATTTAGTAATGAACAGTTGCATGGTACACTGCCTGGGTACCATGGCAATTAATCAAATTATACGTGTATGTTCAGTCATTCAAGAACAAGGGGTTCATTATATCTTAAACATTTTTGCATTTGCATTATTTTTGTACTTTTGAATTTTGAAGTTAAGAGAATTGTGTTAAAAAAATTAAACATATATTTTTGAGAACTATTTCGTTGGTAATTTTGTTATTTAGGTCAGTACTGATACTTCGATTCAGCAGGGTGACTGCTCCAGTCGGCCTTTCTAGTTTGTTATTTAACTGGAGCAAGGTTGAGTTGCCTCATTCCAAGAACTACATGTAGTTCTTCAAACAAATCACAGAAGGAAGGAATGTTAATATGAAAATTGTTGAGATGATACAGAAAGAGAGATTGGTTTTCCACCCGTCCCCTCTTTCACTTGTACCCCACCTACCAATGCTGCCTGATAATAAGGAGAGCTTGGTTTTCCACTCTCTCCTTTTTCTCTTGTACCCCACCTACTAATGCTGCCTGATGAGCTGGGCATTGGAAATATTTGGAAGACTATAGAGATATTAGCCATGCCACTCCATCACATATTAGAAAGCAAAGACAATCACAATCTGATAAGACGACAGGTGTGCTTATCGGCTCGGATTGAAGACGAGTCACAATCTGATCGCACTTGAGCAATTTGTACTCGTCTTACTCAGATTAAGGAGTCGATAATCTTATAGGATCAAGAGTAATGAGTACCTGACTGCTCAGATTGAGGACATTCTGGTCAGATCATGAGCAATGAGATGAGCAATCAGTACTTGTCTGCTCAGATTGAGGATGGTCACAGTCTGGTCAGATGAGCAATCAGTACTTGTCTGGTCAGACGAGCAATCGGTATTTGTCTGCTCAGTGTGAGGACAGTCACAATCTGATAGGATCAAGAGAGCATTGAGTATTTGATCTGCTACGATTGAGGGTAGCCACAGTCTGGTCAGATCGAAAGCAGTCAGTCCTTGTCTGCTCAGAGCGAGGACCGTCACAGTCTGGTTGGATCGTGAACAATCAGTACTTGTCTGCTCAAGCTGAGGATAGTCACAATCTGAGATCGAGTGCAGTCAGTACCTATCTGCTCAGATTGAGGACATGTCCCAATCCGATAAGATCGAGAGGAGTTAGTCCTTAATCTGCTCAGATCGAGGACCGTCAGGCTGGTCGGGTCGTGAACAATCTGAACTTATCTGCTCAAGCTGAGGATAGTCACAATCTGAGATCGAGTGCAGTCAGTACCTATCTGCTCAGATTGAGGACATGTCCCAATCCGATAAGATCGAGAGGAGTTAGTCCTTAATCTGCTCAGATCGAGGACCGTCAGGCTGGTCGGGTCGTGAACAATCTGAACTTATCTGCTCAAGCTGAGGATAGTCACAATCTGAGATCGAGTGCAGTCAGTACCTATCTGCTCAGATTGAGGACATGTCCCAATCCGATATATGATCGAGAGGAGTTAGTCCTTAATCTGCTCAGATCGAGGACCGTCAGGCTGGTCGGATCGTGAACAATCGGAACTTGTCTGCTCAAGCTGAGGACAGTCACAATCTGAGATCGAGTGCAGTGAGTACCTATCTGCTCAGATTGAGGACGTGTACAGTCAGTCTGGTCGGACCGAGAGTAATCAGGTATTGTATATTTTTTGTAGAAGACAACCACTATATGCTGGTAGTGATCGATCCGATTCAGGTCGGTCACAATCTGAAAGGACAGCAACTGTCACTTGTATTGTTGTAACAGTGCCTGGTCAGATCGATGAGAGGGGTCCGACCCTTCTAGGGCATGAGCCAAGATTTAGTGGTGACGGCACACATCCTGGACACTTGTGAATGTGAAGTCTTGGTTTCTTGCAATAGCTGGACTGTCTCAATTTTCCCTTTGCCCCCACTTAAAAAAATAGCAGGTCAATACACATCAAAGGCTTGGGGTATCCCAAACAGAAGAAGAAGACATTTTTTCGATTTTGACATTATATTTTGGTAGCACAAAATATACAAAATTCATTATGATTGAGGAATGTGCAGGTAGATCGAATCGCTACAAAATTCTATACCCTTTGTTCCTACATCAAATTCTGTACCAACCAGAGAAGGAACAGTTCTCTTATTGACCTGACATGCTATAGCCAACTGGACAAAACTGTAAGGCTACAGTGTCATTCAAATGTTGAAGAGTGTAATGGTATTGATTAGCTCAAGTATTTTGAACAGAGAAGGAGAAGAGAATAACTTAGGAAAGATACATGTACAAGACCTGTTGTAGGAGGATGGTCTAAAATTGAACTCTGCAAGAGGAAATAGATTTTGTGCACAATAACAATACATAATTTGAACTTAAAGTGAACAAAAAACACTACAAACATGACGGCAAATAAATGTCCATAACTTTATGTTAGCTTTGCCATCAAGAAACAAACTCCAGTTGAAATAAAGCACTTCTTTTCAGCAAAGTCCAAAACCCATCACTTCATTACATGAAGCAATGGGTTTTTGGTAAAGTTAAGCACTGAATGTACTAGAAAGCGAAGCACTAGGTACAATTTCACACCAATGTGCACTTTTTAAAATATCTCCACCCCCCCCCCCCATTTGTTATTTTTTTAAATCTTGATCTTCGGCTAGAAGATATCTGATTGTCAATAAGCAAGTGATAGAGAAGGTAAACAACTAAATATGATATGGTACAATAACGTGATTTAGAAACACCAACTATCTTACTCACATCAGATCTACATGTAAAACACATTACAATATATTCTGATAAAATCCGACAGTGTGGTGGCAATTAGTTTTACTGAATATTATTATATTATTATTGATAAGGACCCAAGCATTAATAATCATCTTTCAATGTACTAATGCCAATAGGAGATCAGTGGCATAGTGGTTTTGAATAAAGCCCCAGGCTCATAATCTGGATGTTGTGGGTTCAACTTTCAGAAGGAACGCCACTGTTACACCTCATTGTGTCCTTGTGCAAGACCACTAACCTTACATCGCTTCTCTGCACCCATAAGTAACAGTTAAAGTGCAGTTTAAACAATTATGCAATCAGAATTTCCAAGGTGGGCAGTTTTATAGCAAATACACAATTTGTAAATTATACAGAATTGGCTAATGTTTGATTACAATTCTTTTTGACACATTTTTCACATACAGTAAATGATATGAATTATTATTATCATCATTACTATTATGATTTGAGTGACTTTTGATTTGAACCGCCCGTAATTATACAGAGGAGGATATGTTGTGATATTTAACTTGTTAAACATAAATTTTGATACATGAAATAAATTATGAATGAAAATGATAAACAGGAAAAGTTCGAAAATCAACCACCAGCACTCACATCAGGTGTAGAGTCACCCCCCCCCCCCCTCCATAATTCATAAAATCTGCATTTGACCAGGAAACTTTGCATCAGAAATTTTAATGAGAAATGCTCCTCTTTCTGACTCCCGGATCCGCACCTGCACATTTGATTTTGATCAGATTTCAAAACCTTGGATTCAAGACTTCAGATTCAAGATTCGGGAGCCTGAAATCAGTTTTTCCTCCACATGCAAAGTCATAGCGTGAGAAATTAAATAAACTGAATATGCTTCTAGCACAGTTAAAGATGTCGAGAGACTTTTTATATCGCTCCGATTTCAATAGCTTCTCTCGAAATTTAAAATCAAATTCTCAAATAAATCTTTACCATATCCTGTCCTGTCGTTTTAATCATTCAAAACTTCACTCTGACCACGACCGCTTATGAAAGTAATGATTTTAGCAGGATAGGTTGCCCATGCAACCGACTGCCTGTGGACTGTGCAACGTCATGAATGACGAGTTTTGGCGCCAAACACACGTACAGATTTTGTGTGGTCAAGTTTCTATTCTGTCAACTCAGCTATTTTGCAAGTGGTCATGGTCCGAGTGAAGTTTTGAATGGATTGAAATGGCGACGAACCAAGTGGACGACCAACAATGCATATGATACGTTTATCAATATATATAATTTGTGAATCGCTGTACCGATTTCTCTACAAAACAAGAAGCTGTCTAAAATCTTGAAAGATATTTATAACTATTATGCGTCTCTCCTATTCAGTAGTTGTTTTTATCCAACCGGTACCAAATTAAATTTGTTGGAATGAAATTATCATTCCTTTTTGGAATGAAACAATCATTCCTTTTCTTGGAACGAATTCTTTCTGACGTACAAAACTTGTCCCCAAAACATGGTCAAAAGATACAAAATGATAATATATGATAGCATGGGCCATCAAGTCTCTCCTGAATAAATAATTTCTTTTTAGCACTCACTCTGGGATTCAACCTGTGGGCCCTGAATTCTTGAGCCAAACACAAACTTTGATCACGAAATAATCGCAATAGTCACCGAGTAACTTTTCACTTCATGATACATGTACATGTATGTCTCTATCTATGAATTGCATTGAATATAAAATGTTCAGCCTCTTTTACGCCTTTTTTCTTTCCATCCCACGGGACTTGTGTTCCGACAACATGAATCTTGTGTTTTTTTATTGTTGCCTCGCTTAGGCATAATCCCTCCAAAACCTGAGTTGGACTAAGTGCATCTGGAATGTCCTGAAAGTACGAATTAAATGAGTTTAACTAGGATACAGACTATTCTAATGTACATGTATGATCTGATCATAAGGTAATTAATGTCACTTCAAGACATATCTCACAAATGTCCCAAATGAGCACACATTCTGGCTGTTTTTCTTGTGATTCACACATTTTCCCAGAACTCTACCAGGTAGACCAGGCACTCATCCTGAGGAAATCGGGGGTTAAAGTTCACTTCTCTGGCCCTGGAAGCAAACGTTAACCCCCGATTTCCTCAAGATGCCAGACACTATCCAGGGTAGGCTGCTTGGTAAGTTGGAAGGCCTGTCTTCAAATACACAAGATGGCGATAAGATTCTTGGGAACTGATTCTCTAGGCTGATGAATGAGAAGCTGGAGACCAGGCTGTATGTTAGGGACGTGTTGTTGTTTTCATGTTTTAGTCAGTAGATGTTAACTATCTGAAGAAACCCACCTGTTTATTAGCTAGAATAACAGCTGGAACATGATGGAGACGTTTATCGCTAAGAAGATTCATAAGTTCACCAGCAGCCTCTTCCAAGCGGTCTCGATCACTCGAGTCTACTATAAATACAAGCACATCAGTGTCGTCAACAAAGTTGGTCCAGTACTGTCGCACCTTTTCGGATCCTCCAACTGAAAAGAGCAAAGAACCACTAGGTCAGTTTCAAAATAACAATATAATTAGTATCAATTAATTAGAATGTTATTGATGTTGTTAATGTTAATTTCAAGTTTTCTTGGTAAATCTAATGCGACTCTGCAATAATTCAGGTTTTGGACTCCAGACTGAGAAAACACACCAATTGGTTTTCCCAGATTGCAATTGTGAATATACATTAGAATTGAGATGCAGTTTTTATAGATCACAAGAAGTCAACATAATATTTGGACTCCTAACTTAGTTCTTTTTTCTTGTCTTCTCTACTTCCGCATAATAAATATAATCAGGTTTGTCATTTTTTCTCTAGTGTGCGCAGTGTGTATCACTGTAATTTCTACATGTTACAGCCTATGAGGCCTCAAACTTACTCTCCCATGTATTAAAAGATATCTTTTCAGTTTGGACACAGACAACATTGAAGCCCTCGGTTGGATTGGGTTTAGCAGTGAGATCCTTTCCTCCCATGCAGGACAAGAAGCTTGACTTTCCAACATTGTCCAGGCCAAGTACAAGAAGACGTTTTTCGGGAAGATCATCCACGAGCTGAAAGACATTTAAAATCTTTGAAGATAATGATGAAAACAATGAATGATCCGTTGATGAACAGAACAGTACCTTCAAGACCATGTCTTTACTTAAAACTTTTATTTTATTTTGGCCATGCATATGTGCTGTGTACTATACTATATGCATTTAGAAAGTTTGAAAAAAGCACTGCATGTCATGTCGCAAGTCATTAGCCCTAGGATACACGACAAACATGCGTGCACTTGAGTATGCACAGGCACGATACACAAAACACATGACACTGTGCTGGTAGTTGTACGAGAGATGACATTGACACTGACAACCACTAACTTTGCTGTTTTCATCGAAACCTTCATCAACAGGTAGATCTTGGTATGCGTTTGAGGTGTATCTTTTGTAAGAACACCATGCCAATGCAGCAACGGCTGCCCCTCCCACCAAAATAATCCCCGATTTTTGCCAAGAACTGGCTTCTCTCCAGCTGGATGCTGCCATTTTGACTATTTTGATCATGTGACAAAATAATTCCTATTTGACCAATCCGAGCATACAAACTAAAAGTCTCGCGCAGCTAAACTTTTCAAGTTATAAGTTAACATCCAAATATAACCTTAATAATTGCGTGAGGTTTTAGTAATTTTGGAGTTCCTGAAAATACACCTGGCTGATTTCATCACTTCATTTGCCAATGTGGATCTCTTTGTCATGGTTGTGGAGTTCGTCAAAAGCGGAATATGAGGCTTTATTTAATTGTATTTGCGGCTGAGAGCTGCACCAAGTCGTAGAGTACTTAGTGAAGATTGTTAAGATGAGTGTTTAAAGGGAATCCGATTTTCATCCAGCCCAAAGGAAAATAAACTTGAAGGTGAGAACCGATTTTCGATTTTTTTTCTTGTCCTTGTGAAGCCTTGTCCTTGTATTGCTTGTCATGACAATCCATATTGGACCATATACGGATAGCAGAAGATCATCTGGTCTGTTTTAAGGACACCTGCAAAATTCATCACATTTCTGTGAAGGGAACGTAAGAATTTTATAAAGCTAAAAGTCCGACCACAAAAATTCTAATAATGGACAATCCCCCCCCCCCCGGTCAGGCCCCATGTTTGACTTTGTTTGTATAGAGGAACAAAGATGGCGGCACACTGACATGACTAGGGTTAATATGAGGAAGGCTCAGGCCTTGATAGGGAGCTCTTCGTTAATAGGGCTGGTGAGCGAGAAGACTCGGGGGGGGGGGGGGGGATATAGTTAGGATGATGCCATCATGACAGTTGACCGAAGAAGCAGTTGGCTAGCACACAATGTCAATGATTAATGGCGAGTAGTTGGTGGGTGGGAGAGGGGGGATATAGTAAAGCTAAAAGTCCGACCACAAAAATTCTAATAATGGACAATCCCCCCCCCCGGTCAGGCCCCATGTTTGACTTTGTTTGTATAGAGGAACAAAGATGGCGGCACACTGACATGACTAGGGTTATAATTGTATCAGCTTACCTTACATGGATGTGTTTAGAATATTCTAGAGCTGAGCTTACCAATCTTAATTCATATCAATTATAATTTCAGGTAAAAATGTCCACCACAGGAACCTCTGCGGCTGCGGCCAACTTCATCAAAACATACACCCATGACCAATTCATCAAACCCTCCAAGAAAATTTATCATGCCAAAGCAGACTTGCCTTATAGCGACCAAAAATGTTGTGACGTTCAGCTGAGCAATAAAATCTTACCACTTGTTGGAAACCTGCAATTTGAACACCGGGAACCCCTATCACTTAAAAGCAGCAGTGGAAGCTTGAATTTCCAGGAGTCTGTCTCGAAGGAAGGAGAAGAACGGGAATCGAATGATTCAAGCTCTGAAGACAGTGATGAAGTTGACAATGGCGATCAAGGTAAGTTGAATAAAGAATAAAGAACCAGGATCTCTGCCAGGGCAGAGGACACGTTGGTTACATTTTACATGCCATTGTGCCTCAAAGAAGTTGAGGTTACTGTTTCGTACACTCCAAAATATTTAGCAAAATGCTTTTTTTTGCATTGCCATTGACGTAGACTAGAAATGTGTATCTATTATACCAGATGAATCACTTTCCTGATATAGAAAATATGAAGGCAAAGGATAGTCTCTTTTCGTGGGGAGTGAAAACAGGCTGGCTCTCTTAAGGGATGATTTCAGGGGATTGATATGTTCTGAATGTGATCACTCCCCATAAATATGGCAACTGTGAATGCCTGGCATGTTGTGGCACACGCATGTGACCATTATCAAAGTTGCTGGCCCGCAATGACTTGAATGGATCATTTGTAGATCAAGTCAGCTGATCGGCTATCTGTTAATTTTTCAGTCCCAGAACTCCTCCACCCACGCCACATGTACCAACCTGATTTGTCAGGATCTCCAAAGAAGAATGTCGAGTTGGACATTGATAAAAATGCCCAGGTTTACCTCCAAGGTCGTGGTCATCGTCGTCGTGCTTCAGCTCCTGTCAACATAGTCATGGAGGATTTAACAGAACAGGATGAGCCTACAACAGTTCCCGCCGTGTCGAAAGACGAAGGTGATGTACCTGATACCCCACTCCGTGTCATCGAATTGATGAAACAGGAGGCTGCCATCATGTCGCAAGTCAAACTGCGACGTATGAAACATTTAGAATATAGGCGTGGTTCTTGTATGCCTGCCGTGCGGTCGTCACCAGACCTGCAGGGGATGGTTAAACCAATTAGCAGTGAACGAGTTCATCAAGTTATGAAAACCTTGTTGTATGGTCCGCAGACCAAGAAGAAACAACAAGAGTTGAGCCACTTCGGAGTCCACGATCCAGCGGTAAAATCATCAAAGATTGAAATACCAGTACTTGGTGGACATGCTGGTAGCCCACCAAGGCAACCAGCTATTCCAGTTGCTCCACCACCGCCAGAGATTATGCCCTCGGCTCTCATAGGGGATCAGAAAGATACCCCTTGCATTCCAGAGGCTGTACAAGCTCCTGTTGAGTGGGAAAAACCTAAGCTAACTGAAGTGGTTGCTACCATTCACATTCAACCAACAGTTAGTCTGCCGATTGCTGAAGATTTTGCTGAGGTTACTGCTAGGCGTCAGTCGTCCTTGACGCAAGACTTGGAGGACACTTTCAAAAAGTTGGATCGAACGAGTGGGGAGTTTTCAGACAGCGGTAGCTTCACGCAATCTGGTGAGAGTTGTTCTGGTGGTTCTACTAGCTGGTTTGGCGGTCTCATTGGCTTACGACCAGCCCCAGTGCCACGAAAGCCTGGTGAAGCCAGGCCCGCTCCTGTTAAGAAGAAAGTCAAGAAGAGAGATTTGAATGCTTTTGCTCCTGCAGGGTTTTAAAAACATTGATGTTAATAATACTATTGGTGAACTTTGAAATCAGGTGATGTGAAGTCAATCATTTTTATTCTCGAGGGAATTTAGATTGAAATCAGTGCTAACTTTCATGACATGAAGTATTTAATTGTGCTGTAGCACATGAAAATGGTGCAAACTAAATTTCGTAATGGTCTCGTCGATTGCTATACCCGATAGACATGTCGTTACATAGATTCATTCACATTCAATGACTTGTATTGTCTAATCTGCTGTGAATATGCTTTTTTCATCTAACATGTAATATCATACTAACATGCTTTTTTTAAGCAAAATGTTGACAGAGCAAATATGAGAATTGTAGTTCAGGGACCTTATAAACCATTAACCTTCTATTTTTGCTACCATGAATTAGCCAAAAATGGAAAGATTCCATCATTGCTTTTTGTGAAAAGTTGTGGCATTTCTCTTCATGACAACCAATTCCAAGACTAATTTTATCTTTCTTGGTTTTAATTTCGTGCTTTTACTGACTTTAGTTGAGAAGGATTCTTTATAAAATGCCTTTCGTAGGCCCTACACATTTCCCTGCTCATTATCAATTAATATAAGCTTTCCAGTGTTTTAGCTGGAAATCTCAAAGGCAGGAAAAAGGGCACAGACAAAAATGACCTGCTTCAAAGAAATGCATTGGCAGGTCAAGAGAGAAAAGGCAAGGTGTCCTGCTCAAACGCTATTTTCCTCTGTTCAATCCCTTGCAAGTGACGGACCATTGTTTCCCATGCCATGTGTAAACCAGTATACAGTGGAACCTCCCTTAGCGGACACCTCTCTATTCAGGACAACCTCTCTAAAAGGACACTAGTTTTGGTCCCAAATTGATTGTTTCCATTGAAAATGACCTCTCTCATCAGGATACCTCTCTATTGAGAACAGCACTTGTCAGTCCCGAGGGTGTCCTTAATAGGGAGGTTCTGCTGTAGTTCCATACTTATGTTAGGTGGCTGATCTGTGTACAGTCATAGCTTCCTAGACATCTACAAGAACAGTTAGGTCATGTTGTTGATGTTCCTCTGCTCAGCAAGTGACGTCAATGCCGCCACATTTATTGATTGAACAATGCTTACGCAGCTATCCAGGTCAAGGTTAATCTTTTTATCTGCCTCTGCTACATTGAGGTAAATATTTCTGGAATGAGCCTCATTGTTTATGAACCAATTTAAAGGTCATTGCAAGAATATTCATAAGTTGCGGGGGGGGGGGGGGGGGGGGGGGGCTCCTGTCAAAAAATCACACCAAAAATGTGTGTTTGTCCACGATTTTGACCTGAAAAAAAACAAATAGTGTCAAAAATGCGAGAAAGCCCACAATCTCGGTCAATCAGGTCTCGCGTGGATTTAATTTACATGTAGGCGAGCGCAGTTAGATATTACCAAAACCTGATCAAGAAAGTCTAGTGCAAGCCCTACAAATTCACTATGGCCTTGAAGACATGGAAGCCTTTCATGTCTCTTTTTGGATCTTTGGATCATGGTTGGAACACATCCAATTATCATAAAAAGATCTAGGCCATTTTTAATAGGTGTAGATCTGAGTGTAAAAGAAGAAATTGTACAAGGTCACGCAGCAGGTCTTTTCTTTCGTGACCTATGCGTACTCTTCTCATTTTGGCTTTCATGATTCACAGTTGAATATCCTCTTTATCTTTTATTTCAAGGCCCAGTCTATCTTCTGTCAGAAGAGGCCTTTCAAGAGCAATGGGAATGCAGTGACATAAATAAGTTCCATGTTATAAAACGTATCAATAAGGAATTCAATTTTATGCCATGACCTGCCCCAGAAATCATTGGACCTGTCATACCTTGACTTCAGACATTATGAAACAAAAATCAATTAGAATTTTGTCAAATGAGAACATTTCATTGAACTCTGACATTTACTACAAAGCAAAACAAGAGCATGTCACAGTGATCTTCTGCCTTATCGGCTGAACGGGGAGATAGTTGGACACAAATGACATCACCTTGTTAAAACTATCATAATTTACTCATCCATTGTTTTCATTATTTCTCTGAAAATTTGAACTCTCTTAGTTCTGTCAAGAGTGGGGGCAGTCTCGGTCAGTTAGGCCTACTTATCACTTGGGTCCCTGCATCATGTCTCTCGATAAGGTTATCAGTTGAGATCCAAAGCATTTGTCTAGACATGATAGCATTGCGAGCCTATTGTGGTCTGCTCTAGACCTGTCTGGGATCCTTTAGTTGCTTGGCATAGACATAAAAAAACAACGGACAACAGCTTTTAAAATGTCCTGTCGGAAGACATAGAACTTGAGTTTTTAGTGTGAATGACAACCTGTCACTTGTGAGGTGATGATAGGCCTAATCTCAGCTTGCTGTGGTGTTTCGAGAAATTTGTTGAATGAGAAGTGTAAGTGTAGTTGATTGTGTCCAAATTTTTGTTGGGTCTATTCATTTACTGCACTACTACAAGTACATCTTCTGTAACACGTCGGTGTGTAGAAATGTAAATAAGTTCTACTTCCTTCTCAGGAACTGACCAGTCTGGCAAGCATCCCTCTTTTCCGAGTTATCCTGGGGTGATCCTTGCTTGAGTGACTGACTGCTGACATGATTAAGAATTCCAAGTCAAAGTTGATTTGTTTAACTTTGACTCAAGGCAGCTACTATAACCAGAATGTGCCATCAAATCAGGTATTTTCTTTGTTGAACTTCTTCAACGTTATATAAACTCGGGCACGAAACTGGCTTCTTCTTACATTTAAAGGGCGAATTTCTATAATAATCTTCTTTCACTTGCCTCCGATGTAATGATATAATCAGCATTGTATATACGTGTAGCTTAGCGATGTATTTGTGAAGGCCATACTATTCTCAAATAGTAAAAATGGTTCAAGCAAAAATATCGTAATCATTATACTTTACACATAAATTTATTCAGCTTAAGTGTGTTACTGTTAGATTACCGTGTGAATTAAAACAAAACAATGTATATAAAACTTGTTGAAACATTTGTGTCATTGCTTGTATCATATTTCCATGCTTCTGTTGACACACTGAACTCTGTCAGTGACAAAAATCAATTTGACCATAATGGTTGTTAGATAAGTATATAAATGCCTATTATTCAAGGCCAAGCCTATTGATCGCGAGTGTAAATAGAATACTGAATAGTCCTATTGGTGACTTGGTGTAACTTAATGTGACCCACCCGGCTCCAGCCTGTTGTGCCTATCCTCATTGAGAGGTTTTTGAAAGCCAAACAAGGTGTTTTTATCATCTTTTTATGGAGAGCATCATCACACCTTCAGACCTGTCCATTGCTACTGTGTGTTGACAGAAATAGAAACTTTTTTGTGGCAGCTGGTTTTGGTTTCTTTGCATTTCTTTCTTACAGTACAAATGTGTTATTAATCAAACAAACGGCAGAAGTTCAGCACCCGAACTGATGTCTCTCTTTTTCTGTCAACAGTGGTAGTCAATGATCAAAATGTATATACTTTGGTATTGGTCTCTTCAAGTTACAATTCCAGTGTTTGACACTCTTCAATATAGTTCTTGTAGATGCACACCTGTTGATGACAGTTTTATTACCCAAATATTTCACATTAATCATGGTGATAATTATCCTTGAGGCTAATGTCATGTATAAATCTTATATTGGCTCACTGTTTGGGATTAAGCACTAATCTTGATGCACTTGTACCAGGATGGTGTCCCAACAGACTATAATTTGTAAAAAATCAATGTGGCATGTATATTTTTCTAATAAGGCTTTTTTGTGCAGTTTCTGTTTTTTCCTAAGGAACAGAAAATGCCCTCTGTACATGTACTGTAGAACCTCTTCTAGCGGACACCGCTCTAATAAGGACAACCTCTCTATTAAGGACACTAGTTTAGGTCCCAAATTGGTTATTTCCATTCAATTTGACCTCTCTAATCAGGACACCTTTCTATTAAGGACAGCACTTGTCAGTCCCGAGGGTGTCCTTAATAGAGAGGTTCTGCTGTATGTATAATGTTTATTTTGCGATGGCAAAGCTGTGTCTAAGTTTATTTTTGGTACCAAAAGGCAACTATAAAGACTATTGAAGGTGCTATTCCAAATTTCGAAATCTGCTGTCCATTTTGCATTGTCTCACATTTCTTGTTGCAGCATCATTTTGATGTTTTTGTGCAATTTTTGCCTTTTGGTCCTGCTCGTATTTCTAGTAATCTTTGTTAATAATATACTCTAGGCACTCTTAGATCCTTTTCTGCATTTTGATAGTTTTCCAGGAATCGAGGCAGCGAAAGTGTACACAGTTTTGATGTAGTGATGGTGTAAATAGAAAAAACAAAAGAGTCTAGAATGCATTTGAATTATTCTCAGTGGCCATTTTCATGAGTCTTTTAGTTCTTTGGTACGATGTGCTGACGTTCGTGTCAAAATATAATTTCAGAACGAATTAAAATACCAGTAACTGTTAAAAATCACTTGTAAAGCTGTTAAAAAGATAATCATTGTATGAATTACAAGAATAGATACACATAAATTGTTGTTTAGATAACTTCATCTTTTTCTTCAGCGCTCTATTTCTATAGTCCATTTTTCAAAAGGTTTATCTTCGTAAAATAGCTGGCCTCCGAGTCCAAAAATATTAATGGAGACTTGCCTTTTCAGCTAATTTTAAAGGGAAAATATAGGCAGCAGCTAGGCAGGAGTTACACAAAGCCGCCAATAGGGGTGTCTCACATCTCAAAGTAGGTCAAAATGACTCACGCTTGTATGAGGGATATATTCAGTGCCAAGTCTGACATGACCTAGGGCCATTACTCTGTCACTATCACTGTCACTGTCACTTGAAGATGGCCAAATTAGCCCCTATCCTCCTGCCTATAGTCCCCCTTTAACTGATGTTTCAGGCGTAACCCTCTTTCAGCATGAGTGACGCATCCTGACTTCGATGTCTTTAATTTCCTGTTTGTGCATTATTCTAGGCCAGGATGTTTTCTTCAATGGATGGTTGTAGACAGTCACAATCGGGACATTTATCAATGACCCACAACACTGCATTCAACCTTGATTTACCCTTTCACTTGATAAAAACAATGGATCAGACAATAAGTTGCATCATTTGATAACAACCCAGACTTTCAAACAAATGATAGCAGAAGATTATTCAGAATCGGGATGTACTGTACATGACATGGCTGACAGCTGCTAACAGGGTGTCAAAGAAAATAAATATACAACAGGCTCAATCTGAACCCTGCAATTGTGTGCATTATTGTCCAAAGGCAGAATGTGTGCTTGGTTGCACCCGTACTAACCGCTGACTGCACTGACCACATCGTGTTGTCCCAAGACCAGGCATTCCAAAATTTGTCTCCAAAGAATAAAAACCACATTGGGTGGTCTCAAAGTAAGACTCATCTTAAACAGTGATAGATGTCCATACTAGGTTGTCCCAATGACAGGCTTGTTGACTTTCAAACGGTTATTGGAGCAACTGGGTTGTCCCAAAACTAGGCTGGCTGTCACCATGAAACAATCATCGATATCCACACTTTCTTGCCCTAAGGCCAGGCTGGTTGTCACTCAGACAGCTGAAGACAACAATGGTTCTCTCGAAGCCAGGCTAGCAGTCTCCCAAACAGTTAAATACTACAGTGGTACTCTCAAAGCCAGGCTGGTTGTCTCTCAAACAGTTAAAGACCACAATGGTACTCTCAAAGCCAGACTGGTTGTCTCCCAAACAGTTAAATACCACAATGGTACTCTCAAAGCCAGGGTGGTTGTCTCTCAAACAGTTAAAGACCACAGTGGTACTCTCAAAGCCAGACTGGTTGTCTCTCAAACAGTTAAAGACCACAGTAGTACTTTCAAGCCAGACTGGTTGTCTCTCAAACAGTTAAAGACCACAGTGGTACTCTCAAAGCCAGACTGGTTGTCTCCCAAACAGTTAAATACCACAATGGTACTCTCAAAGCCAGGGTGGTTGTCTCTCAAACAGTTAAAGACCACAGTAGTACTCTCAAGCCAGACTGGTTGTCTCTCAAACAGTTAAAGACCACAGTGGTACTCTCAAGCCAGACTGGTTGTCTCTCAAACAGTTAAAGACCACAGTAGTACTCTCAAGCCAGACTGGTTGTCTCTCAAACAGTTAAAGACCACAGTAGTACTCTCAAGCCAGACTGGTTGTCTCTCAAACAGTTAAAGACCACAGTGGTACTCTCAAGCCAGACTGGTTGTCTCTCAAACAGTTAAAGACCACAGTAGTACTCTCAAGCCAGACTGGTTGTCTCTCAAACAGTTAAAGACCACAGTGGTACCCACAAAGCCAGACTGGTTGTCTCTCAAACAGTTAAAGACCACAGTGGTACTCTCAAAGCCAGACTGGTTGTCTCTCAAACAGTTAAAGACCACAGTAGTACTCTCAAAGCCAGGCTAGTTGTCTCCCAAACAGTGAAGGACCACAGTGGTACTCTCAAAGCCAGACTGGTTGTCTCTCAAACAGTTAAGGACCACAGTGGTACTCTCAAAGCCAGACTGGTTGTCTCTCAAACAGTTAAAGACCACAGTAGTACTCTCAAAGCCAGGCTAGTTGTCTCCCAAACAGTGAAGGACCACAGTGGTACTCTCAAAGCCAGACTGGTTGTCTCTCAAACAGTTAAAGACCACAGTGGTACTCTCAAAGCCAGACTGGTTGTCTCCCAAACAGTGAAGGACCACAGTGGTACTCTCAAAGCCATATTGTTTGTCCCCCCCCCAAACAGTTGGAAAACCATAGTGTGGTACTCTCAAAGCCAGACTGGTTGTCTCTAAAACAGTTAAAGACCACAGTGGTACCCACAAAGCCAGACTGGTTGTCTCCCAAACAGTTAAATACCACAATGGTACTCTCAAAGCCAGGGTGGTTGTCTACCAAACAGTGAAAGACCACAGTAGTACTCTCAAAGCCAGACTGGTTGTCTCTCAAACAGTTAAAGACCAGAGTAGTACTCTCAAAACCAGACTGGTTGTTTCTCAAACAGTGAAAGAGTACAGTGGTACCCACAAAGCCAGACTGGTTGTCTCTCAAACAGTTAAAGACCACAGTAGTACTCTCAAAACCAGACTGGTTGTTTCTCAAACAGTGAAAGACCACAGTGGTACCCACAAAGCCAGACTGGTTGTCTCCCAAACAGTTAAATACCGCAGTGGTACTCTCAAAGCGAGATTAGTGTCTCAAACAGTTGAAGACCACAGTGGATCTCTCAAAGCCAGGCAAGTTGTCTCCCAAATAGTTAAAGACCACAATGGGGCTCTGAATGCCAAGTCGGTTGTCTCTAAAACAGGGATTGGAAACCACACATGGTTGTCTCTCAAACAGTGTTTTGTGACCACACTGGGATGTCCTAAGGCCATGCTTCTTGTCTCTCGGACAGCTGAAGACCACAATGGTTCTCTCAAAGCCATTCTTGTTGTCTCTCAAACAGTGAAAGACCACAGTGGTACTCTCCTAGCCAGACTGGTTGTCTCTCAAACAGGGATTGGAAACCACACTGGGTTGTCCCAAGACCAGGACTGGTTGTCTCTCAAACAGTGATTTGAGACAGCACTAAGTTATCCTTAGGCCAGGCTGCTTGTTTCTCAGACAGCTGAAGACCACAATGGTTCTATCAAAGCCAGTCCACAGTGGTACTCCCAACGCCAGGCTAGTTGTCTGTCAAAAAGTTAAAAACCATAATTGTACTCTCAAAGCCAGACTGGTTGTCTCCCAAACAGTGAAAGACCACAGTAGTAGTCTCAAAGCCATACTGTTTGTCCCCCAAACAGTTGGAAAACCACAGTGTGGTACTCTCAAAGCCAGACTGGTCGTCTCCCAAACAGTTAAAGACCACAATAGTACTCTCAAAGCCATACTGGTTGTCTCTCAAACAGTGAAAGACCACAATGGTACTCCCAACGCCAGACTAGTTGTATCTCTACAGCGATTAAAGACCATAAATGGGTTGTCTCAAGGCTATGCTGCCTGTCTCGTGATTTGGGACTGTACTGGATTGTCTCAAAGTCAGCCTGGTTGTCTCTCAACAGTGATTGGAAACCACACTGGGTTGTCCCAAGACCAGGACTGGTTGTCTCTCAAACAGTGTTTTGAGACCACACTGGGTTGTCCTGAGGCCATGCTGCTTGTCTCTCGGACAGCTAAAGACCACAATGGTTCTCTAAAAGCCAGACTGGTTGTCTCCAAAACAGTTAAAGACCACAGTGGTACTCTCAAAATCAGGCTGGTTGTCCCCCAAACAGTTGGAAGACCACAATGGATCTATCAAAGCCAGACTGGTTGTCTTCCAACAGTGATTAAAGACCACTAGGATGTCCAAAGGCCAGGCTGACTGTCTCAAAATAGTGGTTGATGACCAACATGGGTTGTCCAGAAGGCAGACAGGTTGGTTCTAAACATCCCTTCCAAATGCGACTGAAGACCAACCACATCAGAAGTGCAACAGTCTTTCCAACTGACTAGACGTGCAGAGATAGGTTGTGACGATGTCCTCATGCCTGGCCATTGAGGCCTAACATATCCTTTACAGAGACATCCTGTATAGCAAAGGCAGAGTATGTGCAAGACATGGCACAGATCAGAAAGAGCCGGGTTGTAAAAACGTCTCTATGTCAGGCTCGCAAGGCTTTAGAGTTTCTTTTCTACTGCTATCTGCCTAGCTATATACAGAATGACTCAGAAAAAGATATATAAAGCCTTGTAAAGCACAGGCTCAACACGGAGACATGATCGATTTACAACCTATCTCTCTTGTACCAGACATGCAATATACCTTGCTATATACAAGATGTCCCAGAAAACGATGTATGACAAATGAAACCTGATAAACCAAAGGCCCGACAGAGAGACATCGTCACAACCCAACTCTCTCACACAAGTCAGACAAACAGTTTGCCTTGCAATGTACAAGTTGTCTCAGACAAGGCTCTTTAGAGAGACATCGTCACAACCCAACTCTCTCACACAAGTCAGACAAACAGTCTGCCTTGCAATATACAAGTTGTCTCAGACAAGGCTCTTTAGAGAGACATCGTCACAACCCAACTCTCTCACACAAGTCAGACAAACAGTTTGCCTTGCAATATACAAGTTGTCTCAGACAAGGCTCTTTAGAGAGACATCGTCATAACCCAACTCTCTCACACAAGTCAGACAAGCAGTTTGCCTTGCAATATACAAGTTGTCTCAGACAAGGCTCTTTAGAGAGACATCGTCACAACCCAACTCTCTCACACCAGTCAGACAAACAGTTTGCCTTGCAATATACAAGTTGTCTCAGACAAGGCTCTTTAGAGCGTCATAAACGGCTTGCCAGAGGAAAAACGTCACAACCAAGCTCTCTCTCACCTGTTTGACACAGTCGTGCAATCTTCCTTGCCAGACAGGACGTCTCAGAAAGAGATATGGTCAACTGCAATCTGCGTTGCTATACAGGATGCCTCAGAAAAGAATATGCAGAACGTCAATGTCTTCACGTCACAACCTAATTCTCTAGCACCAGTTAGACATCCTGCTGCAATCTTCCTTGCTATACTGGTTGTATCAGAAATGATTGTCTTCACTGAGACATTGCCACAAACTAGCATTCCCATATCAGTTTAACAAGGCCAACTGCTGCAATCTGCCTTGCTCTACAGGATGTCTCAGAAAGAATATGTAGAGCGTCAAGGTCTTGCCAAATAGACATAGTTACAACCTATCCATCTTGCATCAGGTAGACCGACGACACATTTAGTTGTTCCAATAAATGAACAAACTGGTGACTGCCTTGGAACAGAGATCTTGGGAATCTTCTGAAGACCACTATTGGTTTTTCCGAATGGTCACTGATGGACAAACTGATAGCCTTGAATTGTGATCCTGGGTGTCTCAAAGCAAGGACCCAAGACCACCTGGTTGTGAACCCAACAGATTTACTGATGGACATACTGTCCAGTGAACAGTCTTCCGACAGTGACTGAGGACCACATGGTTGAAGATCGAACTGAGTGAATTTGGAACAAACAGGGTGTCTCCCAATAATACAGGTCAAAAGAAGAGGTTACAATCCAATTTACATTACAAAAATTTATTCACATATAAATGCATATATTGTACCGACTCGCAAAAATTGTATTCACAAAATATCTTATCTCGCAATACATGTACATCAAAACTGTTCATGCCTTTCTGAGGAATATGAATCAAACACACCCCAGGCCTCCAACTGTATATGCAAGTCATCCAAAGACCAACAATTTAACCCTTAGGTCCTGCCTTTACTCCCTTTTAAAGGGGTGTCTCATGATTATGGCAGCCCAGCACGAACTTAAGATAGATATAAGGTGAGGTGGTACAATTATAACAACAGTAAAATCATAGCCTTTGTGTGCATGATGTGCACAGACAGCGGTCTTTTACACTGCAGGAGGTATAACTGTACCACTTAACCTTACAATTGAAAATGTGAACAGAAGGTCTTCAAAACTTCTCACTAATTCAAGAAATAGTATTCGACTTATAATGAATTCAAAAGTTTAGTAAGTGCTGGTCTGGCATGATTTCAGCTCTTCTTCAGTGTGCCACCACACAAAACAGGTCAGGACAAACTTTATCTATGATCAATTGCAGACAAGGTGATCACACGACCAGGGTTATCAATTAACAATAATATTTATGTTTACTGTCGATGAAATGTCATGATATGAGGTGACGACTTCTTCAATAGGATGACTTTAAAGTAAATATACATATGTAGATCCGAATCTCACACCATGGGTGGTTTGGCAAAAAGAAAACATGTACATCTCAAGAACAGCTCGACCAAACTTCTTTTTCCAGAGTTTTCATGTTTTATGTTTTTTACAGAATTTCTTTTCCCTTTTTCTTCACCAAATTTATAGCACAATCAAAATAAGAATACAGAAATAGAACAAAGGAAATCTGATAAGTTCTTTGCGACAAAAATCGCTTGTTTGCAATATCAAACCAGTGATTACGCAGGCTCAGAAGGCTGTCCCTATTTCAGACGGACAAGCAGTCACAACAGAAATGTTAAATCATTTCACAAATGTTCCTCATCCTACGTGACAAACCAAGAAACTACGCATCAACCATCATCCTGGGGGCAATGCTCATCGACATCAACTCTTGGAAGAGAAGCTTGCAGGCGTATGGCATACGAACTTGCGAAATCTGAAAAAGAATGAAAATTGAATGTAAAGTACTTGAGGGTAATAATATATCATCACTGGAGATGGTGTGAACCAGAGTCTACAAAGCGACATTCATGTTTTGCGAAAAATGGGTCGGGTCTTGGTGCACACCTTCTGATTTTTCACGGATGAGTGTGACTATCTATGAATCAACGCATGAAGTAAATCAATGAAGCTGTCAGAAAATAATATTCAGTGTCAGTGGTTGCCACATGCACTTTGGAAAGGTGCGTCACTCAGAAATAATAAATTGTATTGTATTGTATTCAGAATTGTACATTCAAGGCTTCAGGGCAGGTGAAGTGATGAGCACGAAAATCTTTTCAAATTCAATCTACGAGGAAATTTGAGAGACACTGACTCTGCTTCTATTGTAACAGCAGCAGTTATTGCTAATAAGCAAGCTAACGGTACATGCTACCCACCTGTGTTTTATTCCTACATCCACGGCACTCGAAAGTGTTATTCCTCAAGTTAGCAATGGCGATCAGACCGCAGATGTTGCAGACATGCACGCGGTAAGGATCAGACGCCTCGAACAGGCGCTCACGCAAAAATTGGGCAGCACCGTGAGCAATCTGACAATCACGCTCCATCTCACCAAAACGCAGACCTCCATCACTGAAAACGAAAGAGAAGGTTTCTAGATATTTACAAAAAACTTCTTTCTGATTTCAGCTTCTTCGACTTTAAATCACTGTATTCTCTTACACTACAGTAGTTTTATGCTTGAATTGCAAAAGTAATCCAACTCAAGTAAGAAGAAGTCCGAGTGTGAAAGAAAAGAAGTTGCTAGACAAAGAGCTGCATCGACGAAGTATGTCCCTTTCATTATCAAAACAATGATGTTTAAGATGTATGAAGGGAGTTGGCTACAAGGAATATGTCAAGTGCTTTGATATTCAATACATGTTCTGGCATGAGCCGTGGTACAACCTTACATTTGTAACAACAACCTCAACACTGACAAAATGTTTTTTGTCTTTCTTACCGCGATCGACCCTCCATAGGTTGTCTGTTCAGAATCTGGACAGGCCCTCGAGCTCGGGAGTGAATCTTGTCATCTACCATATGCTTGAGACGCTGGTAGTAGGTGGGACCGAGGAAAATCTGCGAGTTCAGCTTGCGGCCTGTGTGACCATTGAATAATACCTTGAAATAACAGATGAATATCTAAAGGTACATGTACTTGGACTGCAGATTTCACGAGTGTCTATACCAGGGCAAGCAAACAATTTAACCTGGTTTCCCCAAATTAGATGACTGACAATATAACAGGGCCTAAGACACATCATTATACTTATCACTTTAGAGTGAACACAGAGAAAAGGGTAGTGGAAGCAGCTAATAGGGTCAGGGATTGTAATTAACAGACGGACAATGCAATAAGTTGCCAGATGGTTTAATTGACAACACTTGAAGTAAATGTAGGTGGAACCAAGGAAAATCAGCAAAAATATTTTACGCCTTACAGAATGAAAATTGCACGGCAAAAGTACATCACTGACCTCATTTCCTCTAAGATGGTAACCATATTCTGCCAGGATATTGGAGATCTTCTGTACATTCACAGCATCGTTGAATGGCGTAGCATCGCCAATCTCTCCCCGGTTGGCGGACACTTTGCCCTGGAGGCACTCGATCAAATGGCCAATGGTCATACGTGATGGTACGGCATGGGGGTTGATGATGATGTCGGGGGTGAGGCCTTCGCATGTGAATGGCATGTCCTGAAATAATCATGGTGGATGCATTGTAATGAAATAATCTTTTGTTATTTACCAAAAACATTTATAAAGCGAAAGCCTGTGTTAACTGATTGTCAAGCTTGTGTTAACTGAGAGAAAGAGGTACGGAAAACTATGAAATAGATTTGAATCCAGTTTAATGGTCAGTGATCAGTTGGGAAGTCACAAGAATTTAACAAAATGCTCACTGACACAAATATACACAAGCTCAAATAAGTTCAAACCTCACATTATGATATCACTCAAAAATCTAAACCAGCCTGCGTCTCTGGAACACGTGGGACACTGATGAACAAGACCATTTGGGGAAAGATTGTTCATGCTGCAGAAAAGCAGGACTAACCTCCTGTCTGTATCGGATTCCACACGTTCCCTTCTGTCCGTGACGACTAGCGAACTTATCTCCCACCTGCGGCGTCTTAGTGGTCCTCACTCGAATCTTGCAGAACTTGTAACCCTCCTGGTTTATAGTCACCATGACCTGATCAACCAGACCAGTCTCCGTACGACGCATGAACACACTGGCATCTCGTTTCGTAAATCGGCGGGCAGTAGGATCAAGATCGTCATCATTTTCGGGTAGTGTAAGCGTCTTTCCAATCAGAACATCGTCGCCTGAGACCCTGAGGCCAGGGGATATGATTCCATCGTCATCGAGTTTATCATAGGATGCTGGCCGCATACCTGAACAAGAAAATGCCGATATTAGAAATAAGACAAGTGCTTACTGATACTGATTCTAAAACACGCTATTTAGTTGACAACAGTTTGAGATTACAATTGTGAATTACATAAATCTAAAAGTGTCAAAGGAGCACTCAAGAGAAGGTGGTTGAGAGACAAATTACTGCCAATATTCCTCATATGACTAGTATACAAAGATGGCCGTCACAATCATGAGCCTTTTATAAGAAGCATCTCTTGGGGTGAATTCCTATGTGACTGTCCAACATTCAACAAAACAAAATGAAGGATATTTTCAAAAAAACTTTTCGACATACCCATGACTTTCTCTCTGCTTGGCTTTTCAAACAACTCTTCTTGATCTAAACCCTTCTTTGACTCGGCATCTTTGTACGACCGATAAAACACGGACCGGAAGAATCCTCGATCTACAGCGGATTCATTCAAAATGACGGAATCCTCTTGGTTGTAACCAGTGTAAGAAGCAATGGCCACGATAGAGTTGATTCCTGAAAGATAGAAAATACTGAATCAAAGTTCCAGTTTTTCTCAAAGTCATGTTGAGAAACAACAACTTCACCCAGATGCATGGAGACTGCATTCTCGTCACTGCAAACTAATAGAACTGTGTCACATGACCCTTAAGAATCATGGGATTGTAAATGCATCAGAACGGGCAAATAGCGTTGGAGAGAAAGCAACATTTCACAGGGACAAAAGGGCAGTCCTGTGAAAAAACCAAACTCTTAGCATAGGAGTCATGGATGTACAAGTACTGTCTAAATAGTAATAGTAACTCTACTTGATGCACACAGTCAAGACACAAACCCGTCGTCAACTACATTGAACAGTCAAATATTTCTCCCAAAAATAAGCGCTGTGCCAAATCCAACATGATTCTTAAAACATTTCTGAGAAAGCTCAGCAAGCAATCTTTTAGTTATAGAAACTGAGCAATCTAACAGATACGACAATATGAATTAAAATGCCATTACGAATACCCCCAGAGCGTATTGATGAGCGGACTTACCAGCTGGCAGCTCCCTGAACCTCAGGTATTCCATAGACCGTGTGGTGACCAGTGGCTTCTGGGGATACCACAGCACGTTAGCAAGGGTATCCATCCGGACGTGGAAGTTTGAAATAAACACTCCCATAGCTTGTTTACCCATAGCACTTTGGTACGTGTTACGAGGAGACTGAAAAGGACAGCAGGCACAATATTACCCACAACCTTTTTGATACTGGGTATTCAACTCAATACAAAGCATTCAATATGCTCATTCTACGTAGCATCAGGAAGTTGTTCAAATGGGGCCAACAAACATAATGGTGACAGACATTGATGTTTGAAGTAAATCTTGTTAGTTTTAATGTATATGTACCATACAGTTATATTTCAAGGTCTATAAGTAGAGGAAAACTTTCCATTTCAAATATTGCCCATTGAGGACCTAGATACAGGCATGCACTGAAAATTCCACAGTTAAAAAAAGAGTGAGTCATTTGAGAAGTTTTCTTACCTGGTTGTGATCAGGGAAGGGAATGATGGATGCACACACACCAAGGATCATGCTGGGGTGAATCTCACAGTGGGTGTAGGTGGAACAGTAGGCCACATCCTTGTCTTGCAAGTCCTCCGGTGTCATGGCCAACATGACCGTGTCCTCCTCGAGCGTGTCAATGTACTCTACGACACCACTGGCAACCAAATCCTGCCAACTGGAAAACAAGAAAGTCAATTTTGACACCGATCTGTTTCAAAGGTACAGGCTACAACTAGATCTCAACACAAAATCCTTCAAAAACAGTTTCAAGGACCAAATCAAACAGACTTCATGTATTCTGACCAACATGGAAAGGACTGTAGACTAGTATACTAGGTATTCACCAGAATCTGCGGGATTCCAACAGCTTTTTTATTCACCATTCAAGAGGCATCTTTCCCACACACATGCCTACAACAGGTAAAATAGGCCTACGGTACTGGAACCCCTCGACCAGCGTAAACCTGTCAATACAGTAATTAGGACACTCACCCATAATTATTATACTCTCGCTCCTTCAACAGATCAACGTGACGCTTCTTCAACAACAACTTCTGACTCTCCACGATCAACAACGGGCGGCAGATGCGGCCGGCATCCGTGTAGATTCTGATCTCTCTGTCACGGATGTCGCGGATCATGGATACCTCGGACACAATGATATCCATCTGACGTCGGAGTTTCTTGAGCGTGTTCATGAGCTGTTCTGGATCTCTATGGATACCAACCCAGCAACCATTTACAAAGATTTTCGTAGCACTGAAACAAGAACAAACAAAATCTATCAACGGGCTCAAAGTTTGAAAAAAACATTTTACATGTGGGACTGGAAGTGTTTTTGAACCAAAGTTGAGCAAGATTTTAAATCCAGCAAGACAATAGCTAAGAAATGACTGTGGTAGTAATATAAGATTCAAATTTGGAAAAAAACAACAGCCGGATTCACCAAAGGCACTGATTAGCTTCAATACAGGGGCCAGCTTATTACACAAAACTGTCTCAATTTTGGCCATTTAGAGCCAATATTGCAGTTAGCTATACAGTTTATTGCTTTTAGACTAAATAACCTTTCTGAGTTTTGCCCCAGGTTACTACATTGTACTTCATCATAACCAAACACTGTGATCCACAAAGGGAAACTCCAATTGCATTCACAATTCACACCAAGTCTCCCACTCCCAGTCAAGGAAACATTTCAACACTTACTCTTGAATGGCAGATGGTGCTATCTCCTCCAGATTCTCCATACTCCACTCCTCCAAGAACTCCAGGATCGGGGACGGCTGGGACCCAACAGAGATGTAGGCCATCAGGGCAAGATTCTTCAACAGACCAATAGCACCGCCCTGGAGAGAATGAGATAAAATTTGAAATTACAGTACATACAACAATATTTTCATTTTACCAGCAAAGTTAAATTTGATCAAGAATGACTGATCTCATTAATTGACCGCTGAAGATTCTTACCGATATCCTCTACAGTTTGTGGAGGAACTTTCTGACAAGCCTGAACAAAACGCAGGTCCTCTGCATGGTCTGTTCCAGGATTAGAACAGGTAAGGTAGAATGGGGTATTTGTAGCCCCTGCATTGCTTGATGCATGGGGATATCAATCAATATCATAAGCAGGGGGCACAATTACCCCATTCTACCCTATCACTAAGAAATAAGAAATGCTGCTCTCACCTCTGGAGTCTCAGCAGGACAGATCATGCCCCACTGCGTGTTGTTCAACTGACGAGGCTTAGCAAGTTTCCCATCACGACCAATCGGAGAGTTCACACGCCGTAAATGAGACAAGGTCGACACGAACGTCAACCGATTCAACACCTGGGACACACCGGCACGCGCTTGATGAGCTTTCTTTTGGTCACCCCAGTTTCCTGTGGCCAGCGAGTACTTAAGGCCGTCGGTGATGATTCTCGTTTTGATGGCTAACTCGATGTTAAAGTCTTTGCCCTTGTCGATGAATTTCTGGGCATAAATTCTGACCTCTTTCATCAAGTTTCTGAAGAGGCTGAAATATGAGAACGAATAAAAGCTTGAGTGTGTGATATGTGCCAGTCATGTCTTGAAATTTTGCACTGATTTAATCCGATGTCATCCACGGATATAAAGAAAAATACGCAAGTCCGTCCAAAGCCAGGCGGAACCATATTTGGAAGACTGGCGAAAGCAAAAATTATTGGGCCTTCAGTCCTTCGATTGAGACTTGAAAAGGATATTAAAGTTTAAAGTTTAGGGTTTATAGTCTGATATCAACTACGATATAGGTTATCATCCGACTTTGCACTTTAACCCCAGTCTGTCCTGAAACCTTTCAGTAGACCTCAGATGAGCTGCTCAACCAGCGCTACAATCTGAGCATTTCTGACCGGTACCCATTTATACACCTGGGTGCAGAGAGGCAAGTAAGACAGAGAGACCAGCCTACAGTCTCACGCCGACAGTGGGGATCGAACCCGGGACCTCTGGACCGCTGGTCGAGAGTCCAAGCCACTACACCACAGCAGCTCCTTAGCAATGATTGGATGAATCTGCTCACGATGACACACTGTCCGAGTCAACTTCCCTTGTTTACTCCCTGGACCCATATCCAAACAGCTGAATGCCTCAGCCTATGTCAGCACACATAATAGTCCCCAAGTTTTACAAACTTTCTAAAAGCGCCACCTACCCTCGGAAAAGGAAAGCCAACAAAGGCCCAGCTAGGTCCAGACGTTTGTTACCGTAGTGATCTCTGTCATCAACAGCTCTTCGACCAAGAGCACAACAAAGCAGACGATGAACCATGTAACTAAAACATAAACAAATCAAAGTCAATAAACAAATTTTCTCAATCGATAGGTAAATAATCCTAAAATACTTCAATAAGTTTCACAAAACTTGTCATATAACTTTTTTAATTCCTCTTCACTTCCTGATTAAAAATTGAAGGAGACAATTTTTTTGTATTTCCTGGTATAAAAGCAGGAGAGTTCTGCAGCATCTTTTCTGGTCGAGGTAGTGTTCATGAGATTTAATTGTGACCCTTGTCATCCAATAAATATTTGCAGCATCTTTTCTGGTCGAGGTAGTGTTCATGAGATTTAATTGTGACCCTCGTCATCCAATAAATATTTACCAGGGTCAGGTAGGGCAGCAAGACTGACATGATGTTGTCGAAGTTTTACATTATTGAAAATACAAGAGAAGCGTCAACAGAAAATTTGCTCATTCCATCAGCAATACTTACCCCAAAAAGTAAGCCTTCTTCGTCTCACAGAAGTCACTGATACCCACATGAGGCAACATTTCTTTCTGCAGAATCTCTCTGGCGTATTTGATACGTTTGTCTTTTGTGACACCAGGGCGCGCTCCTCTCGCACCAATGAAGTTCAGGGCGACGTTTTGTTCCTGGATGACGAAGGCTTCATCTAATGAAGGTTTGACCTGAAATAAGGTAGGTAAACATCCTAATTAACTCAAGGTTGGGCCAATTGCTGTTCTCTTCAAAATCTGCTTAAAAAATGTCAGATATATTCAGCACAGGCACCAGCTGTACTGGTTTGGTTCTTGACTGTCCTTGACAATAAGTGAACCATCTCTAACAAAGTATGCTGCCCTCAAGAGCTGCTATTACAAAACTCTTGAATCCTTTTCAAACTGTAGTTATTAGGTAATTGTTGACCCAAAAATAACCTCAATTCTTTAAAATCTATTGGTTCAACTATTGTGAAAAGCTGATCTGGAGCCATAAAATTTTGAAATCTAGCAATGATTTGCTCTCTATTTTATACTTCCTGAGAAGCCAACCCTAACTTTCCCACTTTCTCCCACAACATTAGGTCAGTCATAGAACAATAACAATACTCACAAACTCCATCATCTCTGGATCTTCAAAATCATAAATGATGTGTTCCAAAATGTCTCTGTCCGATACGAATCCGAGGGCTCTGAACACAATGATAACTGGAATCTCTTGTCGAATATATGGTAGAATTGCGATGATTCTCTGACCGATGGCACTCTTCTTAGCCCCCTGGCCTCCTCTTGCCATTAAGTTCACCCAGAGTGTACTCGTTGGTCGAGACGAATGTTCCAAACAGGATCGAATTTCCGTCTTATAGGCATATTTGCTGTCTTTTTGTTGAAATACATACACTGAAAGCAAAGATCAACAGATTAGTACAAACTCAAAGTCATTCAAAATTCTAGCATCACCCAAAGCTGACCATCTCGCTTGTGCTTATTTTTTGGCCCAAAAGTGAACTCACTGAAATATACAAGACCTCAATCAGTCGAATGTTTCATTCAAATATTTTTGTCCATACCAATTTGACTTCAACCCCTCAGTCAGTTGCATATGGGGATGACACAAGTATGTTCATAAAATCATCTCAGCGACGTTAAAACTATCTCCTGATCTCACCTACCTGTATTTGTGGCCATCTTTTCCTGGGCAATGAGCACCTTCTCCGATCCATTGATGATAAAGTAGCCGCCGGGATCCAGAGGACATTCGTTCAACTCAGTCAAATCACGATCGGTTAGTCCATTCAGTAAACAATACGTCGATCGTAACATGATAGGTATCTTCCCAATGAAAGTTTTTTGATGTTGAGTTTCAACAGGATCTTCATTTTCTTTGATGCAAGTTTTTGTGATGTCCACATAAAGTGGCGCAGAGTATGTGAGGTTTCTTAGCCTTGCTTCATTTGGCATCATAGGACTGGGTGCGCCATCTTTCTCCCAATGTGTTGGTTTGGACAGGTAGATTTGTTCGAATTTGAGGACATAGCGAGTCTGGAATAGAGACGGCAAGTTCACAGAACAAAAAACATAACTTTTTTCAGTCACTTTTCCAGAAAATATTGGTCAGTATCTGATAACATCATGCTCTTCCTTTTAGCATACAAGTCCTATAAATAGTGTGTAGCACTACATTTTGGCACCAATTGGCCAGGGTGACATTCATCACATGATCACTCATGGCGTCAACCAGGGGGTTCTTGGGTCAAATTCTGAAAATCTCCATTGCCTTTTAATTTTATTTCACCTGGTGGCGAGGTCATTGCCAAAACGGTACTTACTGGTGTTTCTATCACCCCAGACGTATGCTGTGCCTCCGCTTGGAGATCAATTGGCGGCGAGTCCTCCACGATTCTCTGCACAGACATCTGGATGAACTCATCAAATGAATCGAGCTGCTGTCTGACCAGACCCTTTTCATCGAAGTAAGAACTGATGACAATCCAGCAGGCCTCCTGCCACAGATCTGAAGAAATCTCTTCATCCTCATCATCTGCGTATGTCTCTGGAAATGGAATGGTGAAAATTCATTGAGTAGAGGACAAAATATCCTGTCATGACAAAGCCTTAAACAGTAGTCTTCTAATCTATGTCTATGACTATGGTATTCGACGAGTTTTGAGACCGAAAATCTATGCGTCGTAGGCCCTATATAATATATATATATAAAAGCTGGAGAGGCAGATGGGCAGTTGAGATACAGGTAGCACAGCACAGGACCAGCACTGGCAACAGAGCATTTCCTCCAGGCTGCCGGATCACGGGAGATCGAGTTCGAGAGTGGAGGAGTACAGCGCGTGTCAGTCACTCGAGATAGTGGAATGTCAACAACTTGGAATGATATATCACTCATTAGTCAACGTAACTAAGAAAAACAACGAATTCATTACATATCACGGTACATTTCAGGCAATAATCATCTCTTTCTTTCTCAATTCCATGAATTAACAGAATCTGCGTAGTCTGCACTTTTTTTGTACACAACCGGTACAATGTACACAGAAATGTACACAACTCTGATCAATACTGAGGTGAACGATGTAAACAAAGGACTTTATTCATATTTTCGTACCCTCATCCGGATCATACATGGCGATATATTCGTCTTCAACTTAAAAGGAATGTAGTCAAAAAGCCTGGGGTTTAAAACTTAATTCCTTCAACAGGATTACGGGAGATTTTGCAGGGCATTTATTGTTCTCAAATCGACTCCGCCATAGCTCAAACGGAAGTCGCTCTGAAATCAAGGAATTGTGGGTAGAAAAGATGTAAACTCGGAACTAAATCCTACCCATTGTTGGCATACTCGTCCTCAAGCGGGGAATTTGAATGTGCTGACTGGCCAACTACAGCAGCAGAATACTATGGGCGGTTATTTCCGCATTAAATGATGTCCTAAAACGCGTCTTTATAACTGGCGTCTCGCGTGTGTGTGTAGAGCAACCCGTGCGTACAGAGCAAAACGCGCGTATCTAACTCGCGACCCCTACAAAGAACATAACGCGAATGTATAACTACTGTCGCATAAACGTGCCGTCGGATAACTAGTGTCGGATAAGTGCTGTCGGATAACTGCTGTCGCATATAAGGTTCCTCAGCCTCCCGCATCGCGGCGCTAGTTATTATTACTTTTGTTCTAAGCGACGTAATCCTGAGTTTGAGACAGAAGAGAAAAATGGCTAGGCTACTAATCAAGATCCACATGTGCTCCAGCGGGCAGCACGCATGCTGCAAGACGTTGTGAATTTGTTGGGCAGGCCTACACAGGACCAGGTCCCTCTTGATAATCGGGTTGATAATATTGCAGCATCTGCAGTGCCTGCGACTAGTACTAGTAGATCTACGACCTCAACCTCTACACCTGTACCTGGTGGTAAGAATAAAATTGATGCAATAAGGATACCGGTACATAGTGTACTACATGTATATAAGGGCCTCGGCCTACAAGCAATAGCCTAATTATTCGTTTTAATGTCGTCCTTAGAGCAAAAACAATAATCATCAAGACACAAGAGCGCCGCGATGCGGGAGGCTGAGGAACCTTATATGCGACAGCACTTATGCGACAGCACTTATCCGACACTAGTTATCCGACACTAGTTATCCGACGGCACGTTTATGCGACAGTAGTTATACATTCGCGTTATGTTCTTTGTAGGGGTCGCGAGTTAGATACGCGCGTTTTGCTCTGTACGCACGGGTTGCTCTACACACACGAGTCGCCAGTTATAAAGACGCGTTTTAGGACATCATTTAATGCGGAAATAACCGCCCATAGAATACTTGACTTGCCAAACTCAGCTCGACGCCGAACTGCAGCGCCACTCGCGGACAAAGATAGAACAACTCGACATTTTTTTCACCGGGTTTCTCGCTGCGCATGCGTACCAGCGTCATCTTTTGTTGATTTCCGCTGGTACGCATGCGCAGCGAGAAAACCGGTGAAAAAAATGTCGAGTTGTTCTATCTTTGTCCGCGAGTGGCGCTGCAGTTCGGCGTCGAGCTGAGTTTGGCAAGTCAAGTATTAAGGTCATACGCTGCTGATTACAATATATCTAACTTCGACCTCCTCACTTGTTGAAGTAGGAACATTTAATGTTTCTAGTTTGGAAAGTTTGGAAAGCCTTGGTTGAGTCTGGTTCATTGACGTTTAGAGCTTTCATTCAAAAAAGGAAATGTATAAGTTGATTTTGAATAACATTTGTACGCAAAAGTTGGTTATTGTCCGTAAGGACGTTCATTGTAGGTGCATTTTGTAATTGATAGCATCAGATAGGTTTGGCAATTGATAATGGGGAGGGTAGCACCGGACGCAGAACTAAACTAATGTCAAGATGATTGATTATACTTCCACACGCACCGCTACACTCCGGACGCAGTGGACCGGCCTCGTTCCTCACCCTAACGAGGAGACCAATATAGCATGACGCATGGGCTGCCCAGAGAGCCTGCTCAGTGTGGGCCCGCCGGTGTTGAAAAATGGCAAAGTAAAATGAAAGTACTGGGAAATATATATATTTAGATATTTTCATGTCCACTGGCACTGTCACCCCGAACGATCAATAACCCATTTATAACTTCAATTATAAATAACATGGTCTGGTTGTTCAAAACAAGTTTTTCACTGAAGCTAACTTAATTTGGTGGTTAATCTCATGGACTTTGCTAATTCAAGTGAACACCAGCGTTGGTGACAAAACTAAACAACCAGGCTGGGCTCGCGCTGGGATTTTTTTCCGCAGGACTACCATTTCTTTTACATCAGTTTAACGCGCCATCAAGCGGTGGTAAGTGTAAACCTAACGACATCAGACTCTGACGTATTCGAAATAGTCGCTGTGAAGAACATGGCGAACACGAAGAGGGAATTTTGCAATTTCGGATAAGAAAACGTCGAAATCTCTCACATTTCTGCAATAATGGAGCTCTATGAAGCAAGGGATCATTATATCATTCAAGATGGCAATAATTCACTTTGGTGTAACCGTTTTGACGGAGGCATGTTTGCTGGGACGGGTATGTTTGTGTCATTTCCGTCCACCTGTCATTTTTTGACGGGACTGGCCGGCGGTCCGGAGACATGCATGGGAGATGTGATTTTTGCACTCGGCACTCCCCTGACCACATGGCCCATGCTGACCCTGTCATCCCCGGCCACATGTCCCATTTGCGGCAATGCATGCATTACATCACCACCTACTCTCGTATCACATATTTTTATTTTGTTCTTGCCTGATGCACAAAGATTGCAATGCATGATGTTGTTTTGGTTAGGCCTAATGAATTTTCCAATTCCATTTGATATTGAATAGTCACTTTAACATTAGGTGCCAGGTGGAGGAAGTCACTGCATGGAGGTAGGCCTATTGCCTGTACTGTAGGTACCTGTATCACATGTGGTGTGCGACCATGTGGTCTTTTGTTTATTGCTTGTTTGTTGTCAGCAGTGCCTTTCTCCGCCTGTAAGGGCCTCTATCAATCAATCATGAATCATTCACAACGACACATTGCACAATCAAGTGTTGTATCGCCATGTCGTGCATATAAAGCCATTAGGCCTACGTCATGACGTTAACATTGTCATCCCTTTTAAGGGTTGACCATCCAAATGGGCATTAGGCACTATATTGGCTAGATTTTGGGAATCCTAAAAGTAATTAGACCTCCTTTAAATTTAAATGAAGTGAAGGCCCATTTAAAACATGGGAGGCTGTTCTCTGGAAAACAGAGAAGAACGGGCTCCCACCCTTAAGAAATTGGCATACTTTGTTTTGAAAGAGTTTAGGATTTCAAGTCCTAGTCAAAATGGACAGTCAACCTGTAAGTGTACAAATGGTGTAACTAAGTTACGGCAGTGCTTTGAACAAGAAATGAGAAGGACTATTAGGGATCTTAGAGATTCAAAAAGAGTCCATTTATTACTGTCCATGAATGTTTACAAAAAAAGATAGATTCTGAGAAATGTACTCTCAAGAAATGCTGTGCTCACTAATTTGTCTTTCTGTTTCTATTTTTAGCCATGGATCTGTGTTCTGCCTGGAACCCAGTATGTCTTGGGCGGATTTATGGTGTCATAGGAAAATTTAGGATTCTGCCTGGTAAGTAGCATCGCAAAGTGATCAATGCACCCCTAATCTTATAGTTTTAGGTCTACACTAAGTCTAAGTAATACTATCTATGCTCAACCAAAAGATGGAATAGGAAGCCATTTCGTTTTTTTGACACATTTTGGCTTGAATTCTTTATCTCTTTTACACCACAATGCCCCTGTCGTGCTTAGGTAATGTCCAAATAATGTATACATGTTTTGGGGCTAGATGTTACTTTTGAAAGACCCAAAACTCTGGGACTGCAAGGGAGATGTATTATTGTCAATATTTCTCACAATAAGATGGCTTCCAGTCACAAAACCCTTAATTGATTGCCATCACTTAGTGAGCTCTTCACTGTATCCAAGATGATGAATGGATAAATAATCCATTTGAAAATGGAGTAATTGGAAAATGGAGTGAAATAGTTTTTAGGAACACTATTCCGATATGATGATGGTGATCAATGGGCACTTCAATTCTTTTTCATTTTAAACAAATGAAGTAAAAATTCACTGTGGCAAATACAAAAAAATCAACTCCTTGCTAGAACACAATAAATGCTAGGAAAAAAGGTTTCGCAGGAAGGAAGTTTTCTTCATCTTGATGCCAAATCCTCAGAAATCTGTAACATCTCTAACATCCAAGTATCAATCCAGAGCAAAAAGGTCCTGCACTTGCAGCCCGTTAATTGATTAACAGGGCTTATCCACTTGTGTCAAAAGTAATGGGAGTTTTGTTGCTAGTCTGGAGTAACCATGGCAATGACACTACAAATGCTACAAGGTGGAGATAATCGTGTTTGATGTCTGACAGTGATCTGTCTCCCATAATAGCAATGATCTACAATTTGGGGAGTTTCAACAGACTTATTTAAAATCAATAAGTAAAAAAAGAAAATGTCTTCTTCTTAGCATTTGGCCCAGCATGTCAATCATTCTGTGGTCCTGGTGGATGTCACAAAATAGTGTCCAGGTCATCCTCAATCGCGAGAATTTTTTCTTGACATCATGATTCTCCGGCCATGCCGTTCTCTGTTTGGCTATGAAAATCATTGTTTGTGTGATGTATTGCACTGTAGTCTAGCATGTTCCAAGCTGAGCTAAAGTATCCCATCAGGTTAGCTCACCACAATACCGTGGTATACATGTATGGTAGTCCGTTAGCAGACTCTGTATTTTGAAACCGCTGGGGTGATATGGCACAAGTACTGGCACATAATACATTACCAGTAATGTTCAGTGGCAGAGAGAAATTTGTGCGAGAGTGATCAATTTGCTCCTGTGATGGCATTTTATGGGAGCGATGTGATATTTTAGGAGTGATGTAATAGCAATTCAAGTTGATGCAACGATGGTCACGAATGGGAGATTGTTCATCACTTCTGCCAAAAGGAGATTTGCAGGGGACTACAGGAGCGGGAGTGATCACTGGGCACCGTCTCCTGACTGCCACTGAATGTTGCACAGACAAATAACTGTTGCAATGCAATAAAAAAATATGGTACTGTGTCCCACATACATTGAGGCTGTTGTCCCGTAGTCTTATGATCAATTTGAATGCCACCTGCATTGTGCACTTTCCGAGTACATAGTCCACGCCTAATCGCCTGCTGCTAATATATTGGCGTGCTATATATAGAAAAAGATTCTGTTGAAAAAATCAATTGACTATATGACGAAAATATGTTTACGATTGGTCAGTTTATTTTGAATGTTAATCATGTCCTCATGGAGTTATGTTGCATGTAAGGCGACAATTTCAAAATAGATCACCAATCATCCATCTTCTCAAAATAGTCATAGGCCCAGGTTTTGTCTTTTGAAAAATGTGTGTTATGTTTTTTAACAGCCCTTCCCTGCTATGACAATGTATGAGTTGAAGCTCTAAAAGTTCCTGTGCCTATGACCGGCATCTGGTTCCGCTATGAGTATTGATCTTAGTGAGGGTGAGATGAAACAGGGTCCAAATCCAGGATAAAGGGATAGTGCCCTTTGAGAATGAGACAGTTGAGGAACCCTCATTGTTAAAAGTGCAAATACAAGTCTACCAAAATTCATCGTCTATTTTTTTTAAAAACAATTTTTCAAATAAGAGGAGGAGGTGCCTGCCACTGTAAACTGACCAGAAGGCAATTGTCGTGCTGTTATAATCAGACAAAAAAACAGAAGCCTTCACATTGGTGAATTATCATTTATTTTTGTCCTACATGTGTACATACACTACAGAAATATTGTAGATGCTTAAAACTACAATATCAATATGTGGTTTGGTCTTCAGATTGATTGATCAGTGTGTTTTGTGTATCTAGACTAACTCTTGACTCTTAGCAACAAAACAGATCGTAGAACACAAGGCTAACTCTTGACTCATATAGCCACAAAACAGACTATAATCAACACAAGACTAACTCTTGACTCTTATATCAACAAAACAGACTGTAGTCAACACAAGCTTAACTCTGGACTCTATAGCCACAAAACAGACTGTTGTCAACACAGGACTAACTCTTGACTCTATAGCAACAAAACAGATCGTAGAACACAAGACTAACTCTTGACTCTTATTATATCAACAAAACAGACTGTAGTCAACACAAGCTTAACTCTGGACTCTAGCAACAAAACAGACTGTTGTCAACACAAGACTAACTCTTGACTCTATAACCACAAAACAGACTATAGTCAACACAAGACTAACTCTTGACTCAACAAAACAGACTGTAGTCAACACAAGATTAACTCTTGATTCTATAGCCTCAAAACAGACTATAGTCAACACAAGACTAACTCTTGACTCTTATTGTAATAGCCACAAAGCAGACAGCAGTCAACTCGGGACTAACTATTCGCTTTACTGTGTTAATCTTGCCCGCTCATTACATACAGCATACGTAGCAATGCCTGGGACTAAATAGCAATCAATGACGCCCTCGGGATCAATCATGCTACTGCTCACCAACGAAGGATGCTCTGAAATAATCAGCTCTTGATTGTGATTGGAGTGTGCGGTTAACCTGAAAAAACTGATGGCTATCCATGCTGCATGATAATCGCATTTCAGCTGGTATTTTTGTGGCTGAGCAGGTGCAGAGAAAATTAGTGGAGGTGTCCCATTCATTATTAATGAGGTTATTTATCTTATATGAGGTAATTGGCTGAGTACACTTAAGTTGGGTTCATGGTTTCCAATAATCAATTGGATTGGAATGATTGTGCTTCCCAAGGACGTTTTTAAAAGCAAACCAATCTTTCAAGGCCCTTCAGTATCAAGCCTGTTCCACTGTAAGATTAAAAAGTTGTGCCCAAATTAAATTTGGGATGCCCAAATTAGAAAAATGGATTCTACTGTCTGATGGAAGTGCAGAGTTTCATGCACTGTTCATTTGAGTTTCGTACTGATTTCCAATTCCATTAAGACTTGAAGAAAAGTCCCTCTTCTCAGCTCTTTTCAAATGAGAAAACTAATCCATCGCAAATTTTCTTCTTGAAATCTCAAGCCAAAATTTAGAATGTATATATGGGCAGCACAAAAGTCATACGCCCTTGCTACTGCATGTACTATGCCGGGCTGTATTGGAACTATTTGGTCATGGGGGGGGGGCAAAGGTGCTCTGGGGGTGTACAGGACACCACTTTTCGTACTTTTCGCATGTCATTTAGTAGAGTCAAGTCTTCGAGAGCAGTAACTCCCCCCCCCCCCCATCGTCCATCATTGAATACGCCCCTGGCTGCAATGAACAAATTAGGAACGTTTTGTCAGAAAGTGAGGCCAGTGCATTTTTGTCCTCAACCATCTTGACTGGTGCAGACTCCATCTGCCTGAAACTTGAAGTGAAAGAACATGTGACTAGTGTTTTGTATCACTCAAACAAGTTGTAATGCTTCCTGATTCTGAAGCTGTTGAACATGATCCATTATTGACTAACATTCCATTATATAGGTGTGTCAATGTGTCAATGCACTATCAGTCTGTGCTGAAGTATTTGCATGATACGAGTTGATACACTTTATAAAACATTGCTGCCAATGAAATCTGAAAATGAAATCTTCGTCTCAATGTACATGTAGGTCACTCTGATGTAGGTCAATGTGATCCACCGGGAATTCTGCTTTATCTACTATATCTACTATTGCAGTCAGCCAGTTACAGCTGAGCTCCATCCAATTTACGTTGTGTACACATTTAAACAGCCTTTCTTGTTTTGAATGCATTCAGTACAATCTCTCTCATGATATTGTAATGACTGTACATGGCACATACAGTTGTAGTAGAAATTGATTGGCATACAGTGAGTAGCATGTGTGCTCAATGTTCATGTATACCGTCCTCCTAATATATACAGTACGTCAAAGCTTTTTTCAAGCTGCATGCGTTCAATTTTTGCTCTTGTACTTCTGATGTGTCGGAATTAACGATGTTGAAGCCCAATAGTATTGAGGGTTGACCATAGGTACCATCATTTTGCCTAGACCTCCAAATCCCAAAGCAATTGGAACTCTTTCCAAATAAATTGAATGCTCATTTTAAACATGGGAGGCTGTTCTCTGCTTGTACTTCTGATGTGTCGGAATTAACGATGTTGAAGCCCAAGAGTATTGCGGGTTGACCATAGGTACCGTCATTTTGCCGAGACCTCCAAATCCCAAAACAATTGGAACTCTTTCCAAATGAATTGAATGCTCATTTTAAACATGGGAGGCTGTTCTCTGCTTGTACTTCTGATGTGTCGGAATTAACGATGTTGAAGCCCAAGAGTATTGCGGGTTGACCATAGGTACCTTCATTTTGCCTAGACCTCCAAATCCCAAAGCAATTAGAAGTCTTTCCAAATGAATTGAATGCTCATTTAAATCATGGGAGGCTGTTCTCTGGAAAAACAAAGAACAGACTCCCGGCCTTGAAATGAGCATTTACTACGTTTTGAAGGAGTTCTAATTGCTTTAGGATTTCAAGTTCTAGCCAAAATGGTGGCACCTATGGTCTTCTTCTTCTTCTTCAGCGTTCACTCTGCACTTGGAGGGGTCATTCTCCTAGGAGCAATCCTCCTCCAAGGCGGGATGAGCGTATCCTGCGTGCCACTATGGTTAGGCGCCAATTGGGTTTATTGGCCTAGTGGTCCGACTTTGGCGAGAGAGATGGAGTCCACGCAAGCTACTCATGTTTCTCACTTGGTGGGGTCTTAGCTTGCCCTGGCATAGACACCAGGTACAAGGAACCTTGGTTTTGAGTCTCATTCGAAGGACTGTGAAGAGCCAGAAATTTTAGTTCCTTGAAAGCCACGCCGGTTCATCCAGACATACGATCCTGGGTTCTCCCTGGGATCGAACCCGGGCCCTATTGCGTGGTGACCAGCAGTGTAAACCACTAGGCCATGAGGCTCCTTGCACCTATGGTCAACAAGGGTGATAAAACTATGTTAAGGTTCTCCTTTACAGGGGATCAGTCTATAGGTTTGCAGCCTTAAGATACCATAGTAACAAAAAAGTAACGGTTTTCCCATCTTAAAATTAATCTTCATGTAAAAGAGAAAAATTCCTTTGTAAGCAATTCCTGTGTTGCCTGGGCCCAATAGACAGACAGATGACATCACTATTCTGTAATGACTATACTTGAACTCTTTATCATGCATAATGTTACCGCCACTATGCTGCTGGCAGCCTGGGAATACTGTAATGTTTGAATTGACTGAATTAACTTTACTATAGTGCTAAGTTTACAATCCGTTTATAGTATAATGAATTGCTCCTTGATACATGTGGTACTGCACACTTAACATGTTGCGTACTGTATTACAAAGTCCCTTATTTTGTAAGCCAAAGTTTGGTGCCCGGGTGGGGGTTACTGCCAATGACATGAGGCTTTGCTCTTGCTCTACATCTACACCTATTAAAGGTCATCTGAGGCCTTACTTGTGCTCAACATTTACACCTACAGTCCTAAGGTCACCTGGAGCAATCGTCTTGCTTCATTTTACCCTCTTCTCCACTGCCGCTCGTCATCCAAGTCATCCAATAAAAAAAGGTCGGCAGAGTCCTCCCCTCGCCCAAGCTTGTTTTGCACTTTGTACTTTATAGGCTACTGCCACTCGACATCCAGGAGAGTAACAATCCCAAAGCATTTTTGAGAAGGTGTGGAACCTCTCTATACACATTTCCAGAAATGGGGCGCTGAGTGTCCGAAATACTGATGTCATAAGGGGAAACTAGGCCTTATGGTGGAGGGACAAAGGAGATAGTCATGGTTGACCAACACACTTGAATGCCTTTGATGACGGACAAAAAAGAAAAAGTTAGTTCCAATGCAAGCCACCAATTTCGGGAAGCATGTATAGAAAACCTGATTTTAGTGTTTTTTACTCTTGCAGATGATGATTGGCGCCTTATCCTAATCCGGAACCAAAGTCACATCGGCACTCTTCCATGCGGCCATCCCGTTTACAAAGTCACCCGAGTCGTCCTGCTGCCGCTCTCCATCAATGAATGTACAGACTTGGATATAGAGGTAATCTTTCAAAAGTTGGAAGGCAAGCTCTGTTCCTCCAGTGAGGATGGCACTTGAAAAGTAAAAAACTGTTCATGTTAAGGCCCGTCTCCATTAGAGCGTTTTTGCGCGTCGCACGACGACGCGATTATACGCGCGGAAATCCGCTTCGATTGCTCTAATTGATTTTCCTTTACCCCTATCCACAAGAGCGTAGCGGATAACTTAATCAATTTCTGCTCGACGGACACCGCCGGCGGATTAAATAAGAATGCAAAAATAGCATTCAAAGCGTATTTACTCGGCGGTCATTTGACACATAAATTCAGTCATATCCACTTTATTCCGTGCATTGCCCCCTGAAAGCACTCGGACTGTGCAGTTGTGGTTGTAGGGAGCATCATGCCAGGTGACTTGATAGAAAGACACATTTTTGAGATCGGAAAGCACCCAATGATATATGATAAGTCCCTAGCCGAATTCAAAGATACTGAAAGGAAAGAAAGGGTATGGAAGCAAATTGGTGATAAAGCTAATTTAACAGGTAAGTTATTTTGAAGCATATTGATTTAACAGAAGTTGAGAGCCCCGCCCCACTCAGTCCGTGTACCACCCCCACCAGACCATGGACCCCCACCTTGGAGGTTTGCAGCTTTCAGTCTCTAGTGGTCGCCAACTTTCTAGTCCTCCCCGAAACACACTTGGTTTTGCCAAGGAACTGCCCCAGCTCTAGAACTAAAGTAGTCCTTGTACGCTTCTCGGACCATGAGAGCATCTTTCTTTTGCCGATGGCCAGATTTTTCCAAATCGTTCAGGATTCCATCACACGTATCCTCTTCGTCAGGCGTGACATCATTCGTAACTGGTCTGACAGGAACTGGAACACCCCTGTTCTGTAACATGTTGTGCAATACACAAGTGGCCTTCACAACAATATCAACACTTTCAGCGCTCAAAGGAATTTTCCGATGGTAGAGCCTCCACCGATTAGCAAGGATACCGAAGGCATTTTCTGATATCCTTCTGGCCCTGGAAAGCCGATAATTGAAAATTCTTTGATCGTCCCTTAAGTTCTTTCCAGGGAAAGGGCGAAGGAGGTTTTCCATAGCCGGAAATGCCTCATCCCCTACCACGACGTGTGGAACTGGTTCGACTCGTTGTTCTGCCCCAGGAAGGCATTTGTTAGCTGGGATCTCGAGGGTCCCATTCATCAGCTTCTTACCAAGGGTACTCCTTTTGAAGATTCCCCCATCACTATTTGAACCGTAGCTGCCGACGTCAATGACTGTGAAGCAATAGTTCCAGTCAACAAGTGCAAGCAGTACCACAGAAAAGGTTTTCTTGTAATTAAAGTACAAAGTCCCAGAATTTGCTGGTGCAAAAATCTGTACGTGCTTGCCATCCATCGCTCCCAGGCAACAGGGAAATTGCCATTTGCGTCCAAACCCATCTGCTATGTCTTCCCATTGCGCTCTGTTTGGTTGTGGCATATACATTGGCTGCAGAGCATCCCAAATAGCCTGGCACGTTTCCTGAATAATTTTCGATACGGTATGTACTCCAACGTAGTAGCTGAAGGCAATGGTCTTGTACGAATCCCCGGTGGCGAGGAACCTGAAATCATGATAGTAAAAAATGTTTTAACAATAATTTCTTTTTATAACGTTCAAGTTGGACTTGCGAAGACGAAGTGGAAGAGTGTCCGCGACGCTATTAGGAAATATTTAGATGCCATTCCCATACCGAAAAGTGGTCAGGGCAGGACGAAACCCAAGAAGGAATACAAGTATGCAAAGATGTTGGAGTTCCTGAGGCCACATATGGAGAACCGCAAGTACGTAAAAAAAAATTTCAATCACATTACAATGTATGATAGCACAATAGGATATGTCAAGGAAATGTTATACATGTAGCTCAGCTCCTTGATAATATATTTCTTTGTATTGCAGGTCTTCTGGCAATCTTGAGGACCTTGATACAGATACAATTGAAGCAGGCGATGATATTCCGATTGATAATAGCAATGCCGAAGACGAACTCGAGTTGGGTGATGGAACCTCATCGGAATACAATGACAAACAACCAGAAACATTCGCTGCACCAAAACCCAGATGCCAACAAAAGAAAAAGGCTTCAAAACCAGCATCTGAGGTGGATGACGCCATAGTTTCTTACATCAAAAGCAAGAATGAAAAGAAGCCAAAACAACCGGATGAGGATGAAAATATTTCTGACTTTATGAAATCAATGATTGCGAGTATCAAAAAGTTTCCGCCACAAATTAGATCCAGCATCATGTTCAAAATTCATGGTTTAGTGCATGAGGCCGAAATGCATGTAATCTACGGGAGCAGTGGCAACCAAGCATCCCAGCATATCCAGGGTAACCCATCCACCTCGACCGGCTTCTCCAATGTTGGTTCGTGCATGGGTATGGGCCAGATGCAACAACAATCAAGCAATTCGACAAATTGGAATGCTCCAAATTTAATGTAACTTCCAGAAATGGTTGTATGGAACAACAATTGATTAAAAATTTGATGAAAATTACTTTCTTACCTCAAACATATTGCTAGTCGTTCCTCAGGTCCAATCGGCCACCTGAATGCCGTGTATTCCTTCGTTATGTAGCCCTTTACGTTATCCAAAAGCAAGTTGAAATGTTCAGGCATCATTCGAAAGTACAGGAAAAACTTGTCCTCATACCCAAACAGTTTCTTCACAAGATGATGGTATTCACCATATACTGCTCTTTCCTTCAAGATGGGATGCACCCAGTACTGATGTCTTCGTTTCCTCTTCCTTCGTACGTCATAAAGGTAAAGGGTTAACACCTCGATATCAGAATCTGAGGAATCAGACGACCAAGCGGGCATTTTTGTAGTTTACTGTGGCTCTCACCATGAACCAGGCTTGACTGAATGTTCCCGGACCAAGCCCATGTCACTTTTTATACGCGCGAATAACGCTCTTAAGAAACGCGATAATGGAGACCCCTTCCAAGAATTACCACCGCTGCGCAAAACGACGCGCAGAAACGCGTCGTTTTTCGGCGAGCGCAAAAACGCTCTAATGGAGACGGGCCTTTATTCATGATATCTGACATAATGATATTGTGTCAAGTGTATATTGATAACAAGGTTAGAACATGCACTCTCCGTCTGCCCAGAGCTTGGAGGTTGATTTCTCTCAGCCTGGGGGCAATAGTTTTAAACCTCTTGATGCCACTTTATTCAAATTTCAGTAATTCTGTAAACTGCCAAATCTCTGCTTGCGTTCAAAATTTCTGCAAATATTGCAAATAATTATAAAATGAAAATTGTGAAATTTTTTAAATTTGTTTTTGAATTTTTCTCTGAATTGCAGAAAGAGAGGCCCCAAAAATTGGCATTGGCTCAGCATTTTTCCTTCAGGTGGCAGTATATTCCTTTTTCCAAGGAAATTCATAAGATAAGATCCTGTTCTGGTGATACATATGTTTACTCTACCTTCCAGAAACTCAGCATTATTTTCTAGTAATACACCTAGAATTTTGTCTGTTTGACTTGAATATTATTTTAGGTTTGGAATAAAGAACCAGAGAATAGTCAACAACTATTTTCAATAAAAGAGAAAGCTGCAGGAACAAGCTCCTCTATCTTTTCATTACTCTAAGGCAAATTACTCCTGGGATGCATTATACATGTACACAATTTCAATTGATTCCTCCCATCATCAAGAGTACTATACCCACTTTTACCAGTTAAGTCAGCAGCCCCCCAAAAAAATCGGGACCAGGAGTGTAGAGCTATTGATCCAAGGGGCCACCCATATCTCGATCTTAGGCCAAGAATCAAGAACTTGATTGAGAAAGCCAGTTAAAATGAGAAATCCGTCTTTTCATCATGTACTCTATGGCAAATTGCACTCTTGGGATACATGCACAATTTCCATTGACTCCTCTCATCCGGTTAAATTTGAGCCGTGCATTCCCTGTTGTACAAAACACTTTAGATACTAGTCAAGTCTGACAGAATGCTGGTCCTTGGAGAGACTGATGTTGAATGAATTCTTTGAAGTTACTGCTACAGGTGTACATTACTCGCTACAAGTGTGGGAGTAACTTCTCCAGAGAAGCAATGTCTTTGTTTGGTTTCTGAGCAAGACAGTGGCTTGGGGGAGTCGTTGACTGTCATGTTGTTTTTGGTGGCTCATTTAAATGTTTACTAGAACCTGGAACGCTGATGGCAAATTCTGCCCACATTAAAGATGATGTTGTGCTCTCAGGAAAATTGAGACTGTAAAATTAATGTACTTTGTGTGAGGTAAGCGTACTATTGTATTGTCTGCTGTCTGCCGTTTGGTCAGGCGGGAAATGAAGAGGAGCCACTTTCTTTGTCATTGGGTCATCACAACCGTTTGCCACTTTCCCCCAAAATTCAAAATGGCAAACAGTAGTTGGCAAGTTGCCAGCTCCTTAAGATTTTTAAGGAGCATAGTCAGTAATGGTATCATCTTCTTCTTTATCTTCTGCGTTTTGACTATGTGAGATGCACGCTAGACAGTCTGTTTTCAATTACAAAGTCAGCTGTCCTTATGTTTCTGCCAGAGCCCCAGTTTTGTAAAAGCCAAAAAACAGCCCAACTATAGGCAACAAGAATGGAAGATCACGTGGTATGCGAACACGTGGGTGTTTTGCTGGTTTGTTGTGGCCCTCAATGGCTTCCCCTCCCCCGACTGGTGCAATGATGTTTTTTCAAGTGTGTGAGTAACATAAACCATTGGTGAACAGGTTTGTATAACTACATGAAGAAACGACAAATTTATTTTCGTTTTATGACTTTTGCCCTACTATAATGGCACTGCTGTACAGTACTCGTTTTGATTTTTTTAAATCCATCCAGTAGATTTGAAATGTCTGGACACCTATACCTGTCTAAATTTCATACCAAGCAAACCGTTTGAAAGTTTGTTAGTCATGTCATTGTTATCCCATTGTACTAAGAGGGTATGTTTGAAAAATCTATACTGGTACCTGTCGATCGCCACTTGGTGAAGTTTAATTGATTTTGAAAACTTCAGAATCAAGTGGAAACTGCCTACTCCATTGTACTATTTGACTATAATGGAAATGTTTGAAATACATTTCCTACTCCACTGTACAATTTGACTATAAATGTCAATGGAAATGTTTGTAATACATTTCCTACTCCACTGTACAATTTGACTATAAATGTCAATGGAAATGTTTGAAATACATTTCCTACTCCACTGTACAATTTGCCTATAAATGTCAATGGAAATGTTTGAAATAAATTCTTTAACTTTCTGAAATGATTTAATAAAAGCTTTTTTATAATTTCCTTTGTGGTTTCTTCTTCTTTTGTGTTTAGAATTTTTTGGGAATTTTTTTGATGCTCGTACATCGCTACAGACAGTCAGTCTGGTAACAAAGTCAGAAGTCCTTAGGCCCTTGTATTATTGTATTTAAAGATCATTGCTGTTTGTTAAAAATTTGATATTTCTAATCTAAATTTGAAAAACCCTAATTACGTTAATATGTACCGAGTGTCATTGTGCCAATTTGCATGCATGGTAGCTACACTATGGCATTGTGTACAACTGCAATCATATTTTCCTAAGCCACCAGTAAAAATATGAACAGCGCACCTATTTAAACGTGGCATTTTGTCAGCTAGATTCCATGAAACATTAGGAGATACAAGTTGTCAAATAAAGCCGCATATTCTGAGTAGATGCCCTTCTGAACCTGTTTTTTGTTTTGGCCCCTTTTCTTGATTCGTTACTCTATCGTTGATACTCCATTACATATTATGATTTTAGTTACTGTACATTGACTGGTCATTTTAGGGTCAGACCAATGACCAAACATCTTATCATAAATTGATTATGGTTTGGCATTACGAGTTCACCGATATGTATCCAATAGTATTTCTGTAGGGCATGTATCCAGAAATGGTCTTTTTGTTTGAATCTTTCATGTGGTTGTGGTTATGTCTTCCTCTGGCCCAAGAGGAAAAGGTATACATGTACATTCATGTGTTATAAGTCAATGAACACGATGAAAGAAATCTTGCCTCTGTGTCTGTGAGGTAAAATACATACTTGTATGCTCTCAGGTATTATCCCTGAAGATTAATCTTCAGTCTCAATCATATATTGCAAAATATAGCAGATTCTTCTTTTTTTCCAAGAGTTGTTTTGGTCCCTCCCAAAATTTCCCACATCCCAATAAAATAAGACTTTTCTGAAAATCTCACTCGTTTTATGGCTCAAAAAAGACCATTCCCCCTCTTCATGTATAGTTTCATCACACGTTATACAACATTCACCTCAACAAACTGTGCTTGTCGTGAGAGTAGTGTAGCGACAGAATGAATTCTCCAGGGTAATAAACAACAAATATCAAAACATTTGATCAACTCATTCATTCATATTAGATCCTCTTGGAGTAATCTTGTATTTCTCGCCAGAATTTAGCCGAGAGTCTTTTTGTCCATTTTGTCAGTTATTGATTGAAACTCAGATATGATCTAATACATGTGTAGAATTCTGTTAATTGAATTTTGTATACCGGTGTTTGTTTTCGGTTATTTGACATGAAAGTTGAATTTCACGCCTCTGTAGGAAATGGCGTCAAAGAGGTGAATTTCATATTTTACCATCTTAAAATGTGTTACACGTTTACAATTTATTATCTTTCAGTTGTGCAAAAAGCATCACTTTGGCATGCGAAAGACAGACAAGATTAATTCCTCTGATGCACAGCAGAAGGCGCTGCAGAAAACCTGGAACCAAATCAAGTCAGCCGCTGAGAATGTCAAGCCAAAAAAGGTTGGTTATAGCAAGAACTAATGATCATAAAGATTAAGGCTTCACAAATTTTTGCTCGCTTTGAAACCAGATGAGTGAAAAAGTGACTTGTCACTTTAGGTAGATGGCATGGCTTGGTGAAAGGAAATTAAAGATTCATACATGGTTGGCACCCGATGGTTGGCACCCGATGGTTGGCACCCGATGGTTGGCACCCGATGGTTGGCACCCGATGGTTGGCACCCCATGGTTGGCACCCCATGGTTGGCACCCCATGGTTGGCACCCCATGGTTGGCACCCCATGGTTGGCACCCCATGGTTGGCACCCCATGGTTGGCACCGCATGGTTGGCACCCCATGGCTGGCACCCCATGGCTGGCACCCCATGGCTGGCACCCCATGGCTGGCACCCCATGGTTGGCACCCCATGTTTGGTACTCCATGGTTGGCACCTCATGGTTGGTGTAAGACTTGGTCGGATGATATCCTTATTGCAATTGGTCACAGTAAGCTGACATATAAACCCTTCTTCTTGAGCACTAACTTCTGTAAACAGTGGACACGATTTCTCACATATTATGCTTTACGAAAAGTAATGTGAGAAACCTGACTTAATTTTTGTCGTATTTTCCCTCTCCTATTGCAGCAGATTTATTATTCATCAACCAACACGATTTCCACTGATTTCTCTGAAAACATTGCCGACAGACGGTATCTGGGGAATATTTTATTTTATGAACATTGACGCTAATACAGAGGTCACAATATCATTGAGCGGTATTTGACTTACATTAACCCTATCCTGCTGAAAATCAATAAGTTTCTAAATAAGTGCAATGTGAAAACTGCGGTGTTATTGCTGTGATCAAAAATGCAATTGTTGAAGTTGTCAATGATATGAGGATGGTACATGACCTGTGGAGGTACACAAGACTGGAATAGCACTGGGCCCCTAGCCTTGAGAGGATCCACCTTATAGTACTGGTGGTTCCTTTATCCCTCTTCGAAGAGCCCGGAGACCCATGGCAGGGAATGCTGCTGGCCAAACTACTTGAGCAAATGCAAAAAAAGAAAAGATTCTGACATTGATAAAACTCTTTTTTTGCAGAAAGAGATGCGAGAAAAGGAGAAGTTTGAGAAGCGAGTCCTTGAGGAGATCTACAAAATGTTTCACGACCTTGATTCGTATTACTACAGCAGGACAGGGGATCTCACAAATACCACCCAGCGGCAGCATAGTCCTCAGTACGACGCCAGCCTGCCGCTGTGGAAGAGGGCCGACAAACGCTTCTTCTGGAACCAGCACATGCTGCAAGATCTTATCACCAAAGAGGTAACTTGGTGTTCTTCATGGCTTAGAGAATATTTACGAAGTCAATTTGGCGCCTCTGCAAACTTGATCTGCTGAGTGCATGGGTTAGTCATAGTAACATTGGAGCTATTCTTGAATACTGGTTACGGTGTACGGCTACCATTCTAGGGTTTGTTCGGTTCAAAACCTGGCCTGGTTGCCGAGCTCAAGTGTAGTGCTGTGTAGACAGCTCCTTGCTACCCAAAAATGGTGACATGAAGTAGCCTTTGCAATAGCTTTTAACTTATTTTCCACTCGTTTTCATACAATTTCCTTCCATTTAGGACCCCCTTGCTGACCACTGGATAATTCCTGTCATCCAAGGCTATGTTCAGATGGAACAGTCAAAGCTCCATTTCGACTTGAAAGGCTCCTTCCTGAAGCCCAAAGTTGTTTCAAAGGACCCTGTGGAATTCACTCTTGGATTAATTTCCAGGCGATCTTGGCATAGGGCAGGTAAGAGTACGAAGTCAGGCTGGTGAGACGGTGGTTGACTGGTCAGATATGAAAAGAGGCCATGGCTGCTGGATTGTAGTTGAAAATACTTTCAGCCTTTTAGAGCTGTTGAGGTTGTTTAGATGGCAGCAGTCCTTGGTGTCCCAACAACGGACCGGGAGATTTTCATTTGATGGAAAATGCTCTTTTTGAGCCGTTTTAGAATTGAAATTAAAAAATACCTGAAGGCTTCACCTAAGCTAGCTGGTCATGCAGTCATAGCTTGGTGAATGGCTGCACCTGCAATTCCCGCAACAGGTTGGCAATACGAAGCTTAGTAGTACGAACTTTTGCATTTGTATCAAACATGACATCCCCTGCCACATATTCTGTAAATATTGCTTGTTAATAGTGACAGTAGGTTCCTCACTTATATGCTCTCTTTGTTGGCAATGCTCCATGAGCCCAGATCAAATGATGTACTTTGTCAAATGAAATGCCAGCTTTATGGCTTTGTGTTAATATCTTCCACCGGTATTGTGTTTTCAATGCTGTGACATTTACAAATAATGTAGATTTGTTATGAGCTGTTAGTTTGAATAATGCGTGAAAAGTATCTATTGACTTGGCAGAGGAGCATTGAAATTACATCCTCTGCAAAGCATATTTTTTGTAACGGTTTGAGGTGAAGACGTATTGAATTTAATATTTAGCTTCTGTGTATCTGCTGGTGTCCGATTCACCGTCGTTGTGCATATATCCATCTTTCACTGCTGATAGCTCCCCCCTGATCGGCCATTAGAAGGGTTGTTACTTTATCGGAAAGCTCCCTGTATTCCCTTCCTTTCCCACGCATCCATGTCGCAACCCTCACTCGTGGTTGTCGCACGAGACATGCACTGAAAGTCATCATAATTGCAGACCAGGTGTTCAATGAGTAACGGTTCCAGGGACGCTGACCTGATCCAAATGCACAGTTCATGTTGTATAGAAGAATGGTAACCTGATCCTGAGGTTGACACTATCAATTCAGGCCGTTATTTAATTGAAATACTTTGTGGCGAGTAATTTGATTTGCCACCTGTTAATGATTCACGCTTGTACGAGGAAAATATTTAGTGCTGAATCTGACATCACCCAGGGCCCTTACTTTGTATATTAGTCACTTGAAGATGGCCAAATTAGGCCCTCTGCTCCTGCTTATAGTCCCCCTTTACATTTGATTCCAATGCACATCGTCATCATCATCATCACCGACGTCGTAACCCGATTAGATATTGACGGAGGTAGAGAGTCCTCTACAGGCCTTTTTGTCCACCTTTGTAGATTAATACTTGCCCTGGCAAAGACACTCGGGTACAAGGGACCACTGCTTTAAGTCTCGACGTCAATCAAGCATTAATTTTGAGTAAAATTCGTTAATTTCTTGAAATGTTTTATAATTTTTTCCAGGCACGAGGAGCAGGCGTCGCGGTGTAGACAGCGGCGGCCATTGTGCCAATTATGTCGAGACGGAGCAGATTATTGCGACACATGACAATAAACAACCGCACACGGTGGCGTTTGTTCAAGTTCGTGGATCGGTGCCGGTGTTTTGGAGCCAATCGGGTATCAAATATCGCCCTCCTCCTAGGCTTGATAAAGGTTAGTGTCTTCATAGATGAGAGTTTTATCCAGATCTTTTGGATCCAGTTACCGATCAAAAATTTATCCGGAATGACCCCTTAAGGCCTAAAAGGTCATTTTAAACAAATAAAAGATCATTTTAATCAAATAAAAACATATTCTTTAGTTCAGTCTAGAAGTGTGCATCTGCAATATCTATCTCTGTGACTTTTATCAAGTATAGATCACATCCATACTTGATCTTATCTGTGTTTCTTTCTTCGAAAAGTTGTATATTACTAACAATTCTATTTCAGCCGAGGGATAAGGGCAAAAGGAAATCTAAACAATTGAAATAAAAAATTTATGTGTTGATATTGGTATTTATTTATTTGATATTAGTATTTATTATGTACAACTCATGTGTCTGAATACCTTCTTGTAGACCCAAGGTCTTTATCACAATATTTGCTCGTGCCTGGTGTGGTGATATAGTTATGACCATTGTTTTAGAGGCTGTGGTAAACTTGAAATGCACGAGAATATCATGAAAAGTGTCCCCTTCAATTCACAGCCTCGACCTAGAACATTTAAGAAAGTGTAAGTATTAGAATTGATGTAATAGTATTGTGGTCATTTTTTCACACCATACTTAAAATTCCTTTTCCATGCAAAATTGATTCTTTTCAGATTTTAACACTCAATTTTTAAAAATAAAAAAAATCCTGCAAAATAACCAATTGATCTGGCTTGCTAAAGGTATTACTGCAAAGGCGCCATCTGCCCTATACACTGCAGACTAGCTCAGTAGAGGAAAATGAGTCACTAACTGCAGAATGTGCGAGGTCAAGTTTGGCCAGTTGTGAAAGTAAGCCAGCGGCTTGGTTAGAGAAATAACCCCCCCCCCTGGTCTCTATTGCTAGTCGTTATGCCCTCTCATACAAACGAGGATGAAAGGCAATTTTGTTATGCTTGTTACGGTAAGTACTATAGAAACTTTCTGTCAAGGACTGAATAGTGTTGTCCTGATTAGAGAGGTCAAATTGAATTGAAACAACCCATTTGGGACAAAAACTAGTCTCCCTAGTAGAGAGGTGTTCGCTATGAGAGGTTCCACGGTACTTCCTTGTTGTGCCTCAGCTTGATGCCTCAAACTGGGTTGAAAAAACATCTGAGGATTTATCAAAATGTAACTTTGAATACAAAAAAATTGAACATTTGGTTAATAATGATGACAGTTCAAAATCTGAATTTTTCTAAGTTTTGTTGAAATTTGTGACAATTATGATAATAAACCTATCACACGGTCATGTTTCTGCCCCTTTGACATGTAAGAGGTTATATCAAGGAAAATAAAGCAAATGAAATAGTTTTAAAACACAGGTCAGACCACTGAAGTCTATTGCTAGGGGGCCGTGGGCAGGCGTCACTGAATGACCATGGGGAAAAAGGAGCGACGCAGCCACGACAGTATGATGCATTCCTCTAGATAACTGCCACAAAATATGTAAATAAAAAAATGATGTCGGATGTCTATCAACATTGCTGACATGTGAAATGTTATTAATTCCCACTTTATCACTCAACCTAATATTGGAGAATGTGCTAATATAACACACCGCCGGCAAAACCAGAATTACGCACGTTGAATTGATTATGATGTATTGACATCCAATAAACTTTCCCCTTGCTGATGCGAAATCACTTCCACCCTAGTTCTGTGACATAATCCTAGATGGCATGGTAGTAAAATAAAGACGGCTAGGTTTATCACAGATTTTAGTGAGGTCCCTGACTCGTTGAAAAGTGTTTTCCACACCATGTACAGAGTGGTTGTCAAGTTGATAAAGAAACTTCTGGTGTAACCCCGTATTTACAGTAAAGCACATTTTTCTAAGGCTTGATTTAGCCTTTACACTGTTTTCAAGATTTTGACCCGGTCAAAAGTATTGGGGTCTCAAAAATTGAGTGGTTTAACAGTATTCAGTCGCATATCTTTAAAACACACTGTTCAAATTTCTACCAGCCTTAATCAGTCTCGTTTAAAAATATCCTTGACTGTTGTTCGAAATTTCCACTGAACAACACAGAACACTAGAGGGTGGACAGCAGCATTTACAAAGCCAATCCACTGTAGGGCTGAGTAGCCAAAGGTTCCCATGGGACTGTCAGACATTGCGAGTACCATCGATCCCAGAATAAATGGCAGCCAAAGGACGTAGTTAATCACAATAAAGATGGGGAGATGCTTTGTGAGCACGTAAAGTTCAACATAGTCTATCGCTCGGCGGCCAGTCTTGGGTGTTTTCGGTAGCCCGGTTCCTCCCCGTGTGGGGAGATACCTCAACATGGCGGTCTGTGCTCTCATGAAAGATGTCTCACGTTTGACCAGGTCTTCTTGTACATGTATTGTCGGTACGGTACCAGTGACATTTTTGCTTCTGTTTAGTTCATTTAAATTGTCACTTGTTTTCGATGCGTCGCTATTCCTTTTGAATCTCTTGTACGAACTTTGTGATCCGAACTCCGATGAGCGCAAATCGGCATCACGAGTGGATGGTCGATTACCAAAGTCTAAAGCATCCTCACCTATTCCGCTGTCGTTTGCGGTACGGATGTTTCGTTCCGGTCTCCTGCTCTCAGAATCCGAATCCGAACTCTCGCTGCTTTCATTTTCACCAGGGCCAGTTGCGAAGTCATCCAAACTGACTTCATCAAAATTCGAGGTGTCAGGAACCGGGTGGATCTGAACGGGCGTATTTCTTGGGCGCACATCCAGAATGTAACGCCAGTCCAAAGAATTCTTTCCAAACTTAGCTCCTCTAACATAGTTATTCACCTTAATATCCTTATTGTTCTTATTACCATGAATTTCACCTTTCTGGAGTATAATTGTATCAACATTATCTGTATTGTCCACCTCGAATGAAACAGATTTGGCCTTGAAGAAACCGTCGTGTGGCAGTTTCTGTAACGTTTTCCGTTTCCCCTTGACCTCGGGAAGGTGGTCGACGATGAAATTCTGGTGATTCCTCAAAGGGGGCAGCATCGGATTGATGGGAGATACTGGTGGGCGCGGCGCATACCATGCCGCGCTTAACTTACTGTTTTTTACGGCTCCATTGTCTGATGTAACACCTGACACTCTCTCCGACTCAGTGGTACCCATTGTTGCATGTATTTCAGCTTCAGTTTTATCAAGAATGGGCGTAGGGTGGCAGACGCCAAAGTCAGGTTCGTAGAAGTTGTCCATTGGATTGCTGGCGCCATCGCCGACATCTTGACTGATGGAAAGGATTTGTACCGAATGTTTCTGATACCCGACTCCCATGTCGTATAGCTCGTTACTCTGCCGGCTAATCCTGATCAACAAAACGTACATGATGATTGTAATGATCAGCGGCAGCCAATAGAAGGGCAAAACAATGGCGACTACAGTGGTGTTCAGATGTAACAAGTCACATTGCCAACTCATTAATTCCCAATTGAAATAATACAAGTTATTCATTCCGGTCGTTAGCATTACTAGCAACATCAGCACAAACGACGCCAGCCAGATGACGAGAAATAACGCCCAGCGGCGAAAGTAGCGTAGCGCTCGTTTTCTGTTCTGTATCTTTACATAATGATCAATCACTATTACGAGGATCGTAAGAATATAGACCGACCGGACTAATAAATCACACCCCAGCCAGATTCCACAGCCGACTGCATGAAAACTCCAGTTTTTCCAAGCTTCGGCCATCATCGTAAACGGTAATATCACGGCCCCGTAGAGCACGTTACAAATGATGAAATTTGTTGCAAGGACGTTGGTATGATTTTGTACGGGTTTTTGCCGTCGGATTAGGAACCATAGCAGCACATTATGGATAAGGACCCAGCATATTAGCAGGATCTGGAGGACACAATACGCTGTCCAGTTGCCTGAATCTGGCCAGTTATCATATAATATAGCCATTTTGCGCAGATTTTTGAACAAAATTTTCAAGAAGTTATCCTTTATAGGTCGTGTTTTGAACCTGAAGAACTGTAATTTACTTTTATAATAACTTGTCCAAAAAAGAAAGTCGTTACTAATTCAGTTTTGAAATGTCTTCAAGTTTCAACAACAGTCATTCGAAAGTGAGCGTATCCTAACCCTTTTGTCAAAATATTGTTGCTAGTCTGGTTCATACTGCAAAATCTTTAACATGTTACTGTCCTGATGTGTGCATCCACAGACTTCACATAAAGTACTTGTTTTAATCCACAAGTTCAAAGATAATCCAAGATCATGTCCAAAGACTGTCCATCAAGTTATATGAATGTACAGAATGTACAGAGGAAGATGATTTAGTCCAATTGTTTCACTTTGGAATATTTTGATAACATCCGTCCACCCAAGGTCTGAAACTTTTCATGTTACGGAATATGGTATGGACGCCACTAGATGTTACCCCTTACTGTTCGCTCCTCAATAACATGTTTGCAAGGTCGTCAGACGGCATATGCTCCTATGTAAAACATACAAAAAATGCGTGAAAAACTGTGAAAAGCATATTCGTCATGCACGGTTCTTGTGGCCCCTAAAGGTTGTGTTATCTTATTTTTTCTGACTGTTTACAAACTCAGATATTTTCATGGCCAAGTCTCAAAAACAGCTATTCCACGATTCTGTGCTACTGTTTTAATTTGGTTCCATGACAGCTGCCTCTATGACAAAAGCTAGGTCACGAAGTTGATAAGGGAGATGAAATGGCTATACTGAAGAAGCCAGTGACAGACATGAAGTGAACTTTCTTGACTTGACTGGCATCCATCTGGAGCATAGGTCATCCACATTCTTCCTCCAAGTTCCTGGTGTCTTGTGTTCTGATACTGTTCTCATACAAGCATCTTTTAACTGTATTGGACTTCATTGGACAAAAGTGAGCACACCCAAGTGATCCCCGCACCCAGTCTCCTGTGACAAACCAAGACAGATCTCACATGGTCTGAAGCACTCCTATATATTAGATATATTCTATTATATTTTGACAGTGACAAACGGCGTGCCCTTTGTCGTAGATTTTTATTCTGCGGATCCACAATTGCATTATTGTCTTTTGGTTGTGGTGTTCCTTCTCTTGTTTGATGGCGAACAAAGCAGTTTTTCTTGTTGATATCATTTACCGTGGAGACCGCAGTAGTTGTGGTGTTGCATCATTGATGTGACATATTAGTATATCACGCAATCATGTAGACTTTCGATTCTCTGCATCTTTCTCCCACATAAGTATTAGTTTGGCAGGAAATATCGGCCAGTTCAAATCACTCCTTAAGCGTCATCTTTGTAGGGAGTGCTTTGCTTTGTAAAGCGCTCGAGAATATGCCTTGCATAATTGAGCGCTATATAAATCCTCTAATATTATTATCATTATTATCATATAATGACTGCTCAGTTCATGCAAATAATGCTGCAAAGTGCGAAAGATGATCTAGTTGAAATACTGTTACACTTTTAATAAAGAGTTGTCAAAACACAAAAAATGGTATCTGAAGTTGCAATTTCACAAAATAGCAATACAAAAGGGCTGAAAATTCTCCCCAGCCATTATCGTCGACTGTGCTTGATTACAAACTGCTCTTATCTGATAGTAATTACACTCGGTCAGTGTCTCTTTAATGCGGCACCATCTTGGCGGCTAGCTCGTGCCAATCGTGAATGACATCCTCATCAGCCGGAGCTTATCAGAAGAAAATACGACAATGTTTTTCTCACTGTCGTTATCATCATCTTGACCAGTGATGGGCCTTGACTGATGAGGATTATTGGCAGAAAAAAGTGCCTCAATCAATACTGTAAACCAGGAACTGTTCACGGTTATTAAAGTCTGTAAATCACATTTTTTGTGTAGTTTTAACAAAGTGGCTACATTGTTTTTTTACTACTAGTCGTAACTTAGAATTTATGCGATTTTAGGGATTAAACTGAAGATTAGGGAGTTAGGATTAGTGTAAGGGAAGGGTTAGGGTTAGGGTTAGTGCTGGTAGTGAGGGTCAGGGTCAGGGTTAGCGTTAGGGTAAGGCCCTAAGGGGAAAATGATCGTTGTAAGAATAGCCAGTATTTTGTATGTATAATGCATTAAGGATCGTCTTTACCAGTGGCCTTGTTTTAATTCAGCATTTTTAGAACCTCTTGTCCTTTTTTCTATTCAAATATTGGAAGTTGCAAGAAAAAACTGAATCTTTCTACACTGTAAGGGCAATAATCGTACCACTCGACCATATAATGATGTATGTGATCTATGTTTGCTACCCAACTAGAACCTCATGGCCATAGTTTATTACACTTGGCTGCCTGTATTTCCATCGTGAAATGTGGTTCACACTTTCTCAGCGGTTTGCAGGAGGTGCATAAGGGTCAGAATTTCGCAAGAGTTGGCCAATAGTGTTTGTCAGAATTATGAAAAGATCAGTCATTCTGAAAACCTGTGCTAAAAATAGGACAGTTGAATTGTTGTTCCTGTTGGAAGTAGTCCATGGCGACGATGCCGATTCAAACCCATGACCTCCCGCTCTCCATTAACTACACCACCAGACTTTTTCACATCATTTTCACTTAGTGAAGTCCCAAATATACGATTATGCAGTTGCATCACAAATGTATCAGGCCTTCTTTTACATTTGTACAAGTTGTACAATTGGCCTGTTTTATACTTGAAATAGGCCTGTGTGTTACAGACCGGCCTCAACTTGCTTTAAAGCATGTCCAAACGGTATTTCTGGTAGCATGGAGTGGAGCACACAGCATGCAATGTCATTGACGTCCCTCATAAAAATGTCTTCTCTCTTGGCAATGGTATCTATTGCTCAATTTCCAAAGAGCTTATCCTTTTCAACCATTAATTAAGCCGTCTAGACCCATCCTCGGAGAGATCAGTTACTTCTCAAGCAGTTTGAGTTCTAATTAAATTACCTTCCTTAATAAGCTCTTCGTCTGTGTGTTCTGTCTACCGATGCAACATCGATTTTGAACTACTTGTGACAGACAGGATGATCGTCACAGTACTTTATTCTGGTGCTCCCTATCAATGGGGGTGCGTTATTGATGGATTCTGAGAGAGAAATTAAAGGTGCGCCTCATGGTCGGGAAATACTGTAGCCACAAGAGGCAATCAGCTGGATGTATCAAATTAGCCCCAAAGAAAAAATACTGTTCTGACAGTTGCCCAAGTCAGGTTGAAAGTGCAGTGGACCCTCCCCTAGTGGACACCTCAGTTATCAGGACACCCTCTCCACAAGTAAGAGACACTGCTTTTGGTCCCCGATTTTCATTTTTAGCTCGGCTGACAAAAGTCAGCAGAGCTGGTAGAATAACTATCCGTCAACATGGGTGCACGTGTTGTAACCGTAAGACCTGGGCACTTCAAATCTGGCCATGAGGAAGAACAGCCAAGGAACTGCCCCTGACAGAAAATTTAGCACAATTTCTGTAACCTTGTTACTATTAATGCATTATTAGATCATCTTTGCCCAAAAACCTTTGCACTATTAAAGACACGTCAAAGCATTGAAATTCTAATTAAATTGAACGCAGCATTGTGTGTGTGCCTCAATGGTGTCTGAGTCTCGAAGGCTAGAGATAATTTCGTTAGCCTTTTCAATTGACTTGCATCCCCAGAGATACATTACTGCCGGTTTATCTTTAACTATTTATAATTCATGTATGTCAAGAGATGTTGAGATGTCTTCAAAGTCAGTCTGCATAATTTTGTCAGGAGCGTGTTAGAGGTAATTTTTATGAAGGAGAGTTTCTCATTGATAAAAGCAAATTTCTCATTTAGTTAAGCGTGGAGAAGCGGCATGGTGTGTAAGAAATATGATTGAAAGGTTGTGGATGAGAGATCTTTTCAACCCAGAGCAAATTTTTTTACTGCGATTGCTTCATTCTTTGAATGAAACATCAAGCGAAGATTCCTTGCACCTGGTGTTAATGCAATGACAAGCAAAAGACCCCGTCCAAAGTGAACTGCTGCTGTCCAGCCAAAGTCTGAGTCACTTGGCCAATAACCCGGTTGGTGTATAACTGTAGTGGCAGGTGAAAACACTCATCCCACCTTGAAGGAGGAAATCCGACCAGAGAACGACTCCTCCATCATGTCCAAGTGCAAACTGAAGAAGAACTGTTGGCCAATCTTTGTTTATAATGAGAATGGTTGAATTAATTGCCTATTTGGGTAGATGAAGCAACTTTTGCTTCATTCTACCAATAAAAAAAATGTTCAGATGAGAAAAAAAAATTGAAAAATATTCCCCACGTGTCATGTGTGTGGCCTTTCCAGATTTGAACCTGGGACCCTCTGCATGTTACCCACAAACCCTACTACTCGGCCACCAAGGACTTCATGAAGGTTGTGAGTCTTACACTGCATTTGGGCTGGAAGTGACCTTAACTGTTATAATTTGAACTGATTAGCCTCTTCATGGGTGATTGTCACTGACATGGCATTACAGACTCAGTGCTTATATCCTGTGAATATCTTGCACCGAGTATTGGAATCAGGGTGCGTTAGGATATGTTTTAGGAGAGGGAAAAAGAAGATTAGTGACTGCCAATATGAAAAGGCAAATTTGATAAAAAGGCAAATTTCTCATTTACTTTAACCCTTTCGCTGCGCCGCTCAAAATTATTTCAATATTGATTCCTTGCTGCCCCCAAAATACTGTAAAAGCCAATTTTAACATAGGTAACTTTGAGGCCAATATACAGCCTGAAGGAGAAGAGATAGAGCTTTGGACTATTGGAAAATGTTGTTGGGGACAGCATGGACTTTCAAATTATGCATTTGTCAATCACCTGAAATTATGTTAATTAACTAAATAACGCTAATTAGTATTAATCAACGAGGAGAAAAACACCATTTTTCATCTTGACCCAGGCTATCACTATCATTCCCCTCGGACCCTGAATCATGCACACTTTCAATCCCCATGCACGCTGTGTACATCAGCATTATGTTCAGAATCATAATCACTAAACAGACTCGTCTTCTAACGCCTCGAATTCACTATTTCATCAATTATTGATTCTGCAGTTCGTCGAACACGTGACTGAGGCATTTAAATTTGTTTACAAAACTTTGGACTCAAAATATCGCCTAAACTTTGAATAAAAACACCGAAGTTTTCACCTAGAAATCGGAAGTTCTAGCAGTAAACAATATGGCAGGACACCTAACGACAAGTTCCTGTACTAATTTGCTATTGAAAACATCGTCTGATTCAGGTCTCTCCCAAGTCGCAGTTCTGCGTACATCCGCACAGATCGGAAATTTTTTTTGGTCGCAAAAATGCGTACATCCGCAGCGAAAGGGTTAAGCATGGAGAAGCGGTGTGGTCTAGCTATTAAAAGGCTACATGATCTAAGGGTTGTGTGTTTGAGATCATTGCACCACCAGGATAAAGTTGTTTCACTTCAGCTGCTTCATTCTTTGAATGCGACATAATGTGTAAAGCGAAGATTCCGTGCACCTGGTGTCAATGCAGTGACAAGCAAAAGACCCCATCCATGTGGACTGTAGCTAGCAAAGGACTCTTCCTCTTGCTGCTGTCAGGTCAAAGTCTGAGTCACAAGGCCAATAACCCAGTTGGTGTATATCTGTAGTGGCAGGTGAAAACGCTCATCGCAGCTTGGAGGAGGAAATCCCACCAGAGAATGACTCCTCCATCATGTCCAAGTGCAAACTGAAGAAGAAGTGTTGGCCAATCTTTGTTTATAATGAAAATGGTTGGATTGATTGCCTATTTGGGTAGATGAAGCAACTTTTGCTTCATTCTACCAATAAAAAAAATGTTCAGATGAGAAAAAAAAATTTGAAAAATATTCCCCACGCGTCCTGTGTGTGGCTTTGCCAGGTCTGAACCTGGGACCCTCTGCATGTTACCCACAGACCTTACTACTAGGCCACGAAGGACCTCATGGATGTTCTGAGTCCTACACTGCATTTGGGTTAGAAGTGACCTTAACTGTTATTATAAGTACTAATTACCCTTTTCTTGGGCTATTGTCAGACCCAACAGTAATCTCTTTTAAATATGTTACACAGAGTTGGTGGACCCGGGGTTTCAGGAAAGGGAAACGTTGTGGCAATGAAAAAGAATGTTAGTGACTGCCAACATGAACAGATATATTGTGGAATGTTGCAGGGTTAATGTTGGTGAAGATTGTAGTTGCCCGATGTGGATGATAGTTGCCATGACTGCATGACGGTTGTGGTTGGAATTTTTGTTGGAATCTACATGTACTTTCCTAGAAAGAAATAAAAATCGCACAATATTTCTATTGGAAAAACCAAAAGAAATTTCGTAATCTGCCAAAAATTTAAAAAAGGTTAAATTAAAAAAAAAGAATATCTTCTAATTGCAAAAAAAAGGCATGACAATTTGGGGTTTACAGTATCAGATCGGTGAGACCGATTCCTTCTTGGTTGTATTGATCACCTTGAGCTGACCAATACACCCGGGAGACATCCAGACTCGTTCCCCCTGATCTGTTTACTTGTCCCGACTATCAATTCTTGTTATAGAATAAGACTTTGTGGCTTTGGTGTCTTTCATTCTCAAGCCAGACAAGATGAGGTGCTTGTTCAACAGTTCTGCTTCTGCCCTAGGGCATATCCAGGATTCTGGGAAAGAGGGGACTGAGCTCTTCTCACTCTAAATCTTGGTCAATTTCAAAGCCTTTTCTACAAAATTCAAAATTTAATGGTCAATTTTAAATTTAGTTCTGCTAAGGCCTAATGACAGGGTGGGGGTCAGGATCGTGGCCCTGGACCACCTTTGCTACCATGACTGCAGTATTGACCCCTTTGCTAAGGTAATTGATGTCGTGCAGGTGTTAAACTGTAAGAAAATTGTGGGGGTGTAAAATACTAGAGTTGGTCATCATGGATAATAGCTCCGAGAGTCAGAAATTAAACTAACTGGACTTTCCCAATAAAGTAAATAAATGTGAGATGAAACTGTCCGCAGCTGTGGTTGGTTCACACAACTATAACTCCTTCAAACCCGCCTGAACGAAGTTTACACAAAGCCGCCTGTATTATATTGGTTCTTTGAGTTTTTGCCTTCGCCAGTTTTATTATGAGAAAATGATAAATGTGGAAGATGTTGTGATCGTCCTGGGGAAACATTGCCCATTCAGACATGAATTTGATGATGTGGGGTGCTTTGAAGGTGAATGCAACTTCAGGCATCAGTGTGTGCGTGTGTGGTGAGGCTTTAACCCAATAAGGCCGTGAATGATTGCGGGAAGTTGGCGAGGCTTCAATGCAATAAGGCCAAGAAAAATTGTAAAAAGTTTTGATTATTTTTTGATTTAGTCAGATATGAATTTTATGACATGGGGTTGCTTTGAAGATAAGCACAACTTTAGACATCACTCACGTGCTTGTTGAATCTAAACCCTTTAACTGCCGAATATTATTTCAGTCATGTCAATGGTGAATAACGCTTAGGCACTCGTCGGAATTCAGTGACGGTGGCAGTTGAAGGATTAAACCAATAATGCTAATAGAGTTAGTCTAATTGCGTCAAGAGTTTAATCATTTAAAACATTCACCCATTTCTCAACAGTTTCGATATCACCAGTTGCTCTACATGTGGAATGCATCCAAGCACAGAAATTTTTATAAAACGAACTGTAAATCAATGGTAAATATCGTTTTAGTAGATTTAGAGAGAAAATAAAAGCAGAAAAGCCGACTCTCTTTGATAAGGTGTTTCAAGTCATGCTACAAAGCTGTTTGCATTATCAACAATTTGTTTGAAGGAGCGTTATCTGCTGGTTACACAAAGAGCTTGTCGGTCAAGTTTCCCGCATATCACTGGGACATCCCCGCCATATCGTTCAAACATGCTATAAGGAAATGAAGGACATCACAAATGTGACAGGGTCTTTCTTTTCCAGAGATAAGCCCGTAGCTATCTTGAGGTCAGAGTTGGTCGGGAATCAATCCTTACTATAAGGTCTGAGAACTGGATGCATGTTTGCGATAGCAGTGGTGGTTTGAATGACCAACTGTCATATGATTGGCAGGTATTTGGAGATGGAATATGAAGTGATTTTAATCAGCATTTTATTAATTGCAGGGAAATGCCCGAGTTTTTTTATTTCATGGGGTGTGGGGTTACCAGTCAAAATGTCCTCATCACTTAAAGTGAAATGTTCTCTTTAAGAAAGAACATTCTACCATAAAAATACTATTTTGGTGTCAAGCGGAGGTGCCTTGGCAAGGATTGATAATCGTAGTGGCTTACAATCAACATCAAACCTGGTGATTACCAGTTTTTCTGGCAAACAGGATGTCTTTTTGTCTCACATGGCAGTGATTATAATCGCAAGTATAGCAGCAATATATATTGCTTGTATGCATTGGCGCTTAATGACAGTAATGCAATGTAGAGAATTGGACCACTTTGAAGGACATGTCCAGCTTTCCCATGTGAGTTAACCTCAAGCTGGCGTCAACTGGATGTCTTACAAGTAAAGTGACCTTCCTGCTCAATGCCACCAACTGCCTCCCTCGCGTCAAAACCTACTTTATATTAGACATTGTTGCCTGTCAATTATGCCCCATCAAAGTGTCATCGCAATAATGCCAAGATCAGATATTGAACTCGTCAAGCTCATGGGCGCTTCCGGGCATCGACGATTAATATTGCCTTGTACACATATGAGCGCAATACAATATAAGAATATACATTATACGCCGGATCAAACAAGGTGTACAGCGTTTACGGTGTCACCTGGGGGACTTCCGAGCAGCGCATCATTGGATTCCGTCATTTCGACCCGACCGTAGGACGTGTTTGAACACGGATGATTTGGCAGATATTTGAGGGTGTCAGTTTGTTGAGGCTACTCAAACTATGTTATATGTAAAGTAGATAGATATTAAAATGGGAGGAATGAAATGAAGGTAAAATATGAACGTATTCTACCCTTAGAATGCTGAAGTTCAAACTTGTCCCCTATGAATTCTTGCAACAAATCACCAAAAATGTACATGTATAATGTATATCACAATGCGTTGCATTGAAAACAGGATTGAAGTCAGTCTGATATAAAAGAACTTTATACATGTTAAGGAGATGTCACTAATCTTCTCTTTTTATGCCACGGAATTTGTGTAGTCTTCAATTTGAACCGAGATGAAGAAAAGAAGAGCCCATGCCACAAGTAGTCATCCAGAAAGATAGTGTTCCAACTGATAGCATTGATTTTTTGCGATGATTTATCGTGTGTTCTGTCGCATTTGAAACTCCAGACGAAATTGAGATCGAAAATGATCGATCTGTTTCTATCCCAGCAGTTCGATGAAGGATTCCTCAGTTTATAAATCAATTGTTTCAATTTACTGATCAAATATAGAAGTCGGCCTAATGTTCTCAAATGTTGATCATTTGGTGAAATTTCAATTATTTTTTATGGCCTTTTGAACAATTCTCCATCACTCCAGATGGGCTTGTGTCTGGCCTTAGCCCTTTGAATCAAATATATGCCATGTATTAGATTGAACCTGTCAAGTGTCAATTAGAATAGATGGAAATAGTGGATCATTGCAGATGGGATATTTGAGGCAGGCTATCATTGAAATCCAGTGATATGATTGTATATGTTGTTTGATAACCTTCGACTGTTCTTACTGGAAGAAGTACCAGCTCTTTTAACTGTCATTCATTGTTAAATTGCTGTGTTTTCACCATTCCTTTGAAGTACTCAGAAATTCACTTCTCAAAGTAATTATGCAAATAGCGCCATGATGACAATTGAATCTTGAAAATATCAAATAATATTGCTCCCACAGCTATTAAAGTTCTGACAAACCTTCAATAAATTATCTGAAGAAATTATTTATAAATTCGTCCTTGAGGTGTTCTGCCTGACAGTAGAGTAATGACATGTGTGCAGCAATAATCTGATTAGTCCGTGCTTCAATGCATCTTCCCTAAACTTTCTCCTCAATATCGATTCCAGCAAATAAATTCAAGTAAACTGTCCATCAGTTGATACATTTTGTTCGGATGCTTTGTTCGGCCTTCTGAATCTGTTGCTTGACAGGAACTGTTTGATGCATGCAGGAATGATACATGAAGTTGAAATCGTATCATACATATTCAGTGAAACCGATTTGGTTTGGGTGATTTTTAAAAGATAGGGTACCCAGTATGAAACCATTAGTAACAGTGACTTATCTGATGACTTACTCGACAATAAAAGCCTTCAAAGAGGTCAAAAATGACTTGGGTATTTCTAGAATCATTTTTCTGAAGAAAAATTAATTTCAGAAGAAAAAAATCTTGCTCTTTTTTCCTCTTTTCTCCCTTTCTCTATGACAGGCACCTTCTTTTGCCCGAGCAGGTCATATATTTCCTGGTTTACAATAATGATTTATGATGGATGAGACTCTAAACAGATATGGTAAATATGGCACAAGATAGGATCAGACATCTGTGTGATTGGCCGACAATATGGCGACATGAAGGCTTGTGTCGTGGCCCATGCGTTGCTCCTTATCTGGTTTGAACCATTAGTGCGTGTTGTTGGCAGAATACTATTTTAATATGTCCAGAGGCAGGCAATAAATGAGTGAATTTTTCAGGAAGGACAGATGAAGCAGATCTTGTTGTACTTCGAGAAGATTTGTTAGGTACAATGAAACAGAATGCCAAGTACGTGATAGAAGATTTAAACTCATTCCAAGCAGACACTAGGACCCAGTGTGACTTGAACTGTGTTGGTGTAATGTGGTCGTACATCCTCTTCTTCCTTCTCATTATGTGACCTGGCATGGCAAAATGAGTCACATGTCGCACAGAAGATGAGCCTAAAATGACACCAGGACATAATAGAAGAAATTGATGTTCTCAGATTTAACAAAAGGCAGACAATAGCGAAATGGACAACCAGTCCGTCTCAACCTGGCAAGCTCGAAGCGACATGCGACTCATTTTGCCATGCCGGGTCACATATGGTAAAACTTGTTACCTTTTTCAAGATCTTAAAAACCCTACAGGATTCATTCTGTCATTTAGATTAGCTGCCTTTGCCTTCAGTCCTCCTCAAAGTAACTCGAAATCAGATGTATCATTTGATACCTTGTCTTTGTAGTCGAAGAGGCCTAGATGACATTTCTATTTGACTATTGCAGTTAATATTTCTGTCTGAAACTTCACACTTGATTCCCATCCAGTGACGAAGTTGAAGTATAAAATTAGCAGTGTTTTGTCTGGATTACGTCTTTTCTTCCTTGGGCATAGCATTTTTTGATCATTCCAATATACCTCAGCAGAATTCTTTTGGGGCAGACCTCCTCCATATTCTTTTTTACCTAGACGTTTAAAAAATATTCAAGAAAATGCTTTGTTCAGATAGGTACTTGTATAAAATGGAACTTGCCTTAGCATTTCTTGAATGAAATTCAGACTCTCAAACTAAGCTGAATTTTGTTTTTAATTCTTGCAAATTGCAAAAATTAATAAGCATGAGACATTTTCAGGGTCTATTCTATAGCTTTTGAAACCCATAAGTCAAAATGATAGATTACTGTACCAAGGAAGAGCTAGAAAAAGAAGGAAAGTTTACCAAGAATCCCAAATCTGTTGATGGAAAGCAATCAATATAGACCTGGAGAATCTTACTTTGAATGATCCAAATGATTGAGAGATCACCTCTGGTCTCTAGAAAATCTCAATCATATCACCCAAAACCTGAGGCAATACTGCACTACTAGGCAGCCTGAGCCCTAAAGGATGAAGAAACCCTTTTATCAGATCTGCTTATAAAGTGATCGGAATATAAAAACTGTGTGTATATTGGTACGCGGCCAAACGTAACAAGGTATAAACCTCAGATCAGGGGACTTTCTTGGTTGCTGATCCTAGTTCCAATACAAAAAGTATCAAAACCACTGATAAAGTGGGGAATCGGAATATAAAACGTGTATGTATATTGGTACTAGGCCACAATAACGAGGTATAAACCTCAGATTAGGGGACTTTCTTGGCTGCTGATCCTAGTTCCAATACAGAAAGTACGTCGGAGCTTTAATCAGAATTGACAAGACATAAAGCGCCTGCAAAACTTGTCTCATCCGGTACAGATGTGTAGACAAGATTGTGAGTGTTCCTTAATCGTGGTAATACTCGCCATCATGTGTTCAATTAACGCTGGCTGATTGTTCTGCTTAGGGCAGTTCCTTTTATCAGGGTGATGGTAGTTTGGGTTCATTTTATTGCTGGCTACTGTCTGTACGGAAACTGGTTGCGATAAATGTCTTCGATAAGTTAGCGGCATGCCACATGCGGAGCAGGGTGAAAGGTACCGAAAAGAGCTGTAATTGTGTCACTATTTTGACTTGCGTTCCGAGCAGTCATGACCTCATTGGCTAACGATCTCTCCAAAGCGGCAATTGTGCAGGAGCAAGAACTCTGAACACTGTGCAGTTGGGTAATGACTGCTCCATTTGCTTGTGGGTGACGTCGTTCTGCTATAACTTGGGAATCAAAAAATATGCGGGAAATATTTTGAAATGGCAGTCTCATCCATGCAGTTAGTGAGCACATCTTAACCAGGACCACCAAGAATAACTTCATGTACTTGGAAGAAAATAGCAGAACAGACCATTAGCACCGAACTGGAAATTGACAGAGATCACCAGTGTTGGGAATTAAGAGGTAATCAATTGGGATAATGGTGTCTGGTCGTCAGCAGTTGACGTAATAACTTTGAAGTAATCTTGTTATCTGACATGACACTTGCTATCAGATGAGCGTGTGAGCCATCAGGGTTTCATAAAATTACACGTCTGGAAGAATGCCAAGCTGTTTTTTTCTCTGTTGCTTGGTGCTGTGGGATCCTGAATAGTGCATCTTCTTCTTTCTCTTCTTCTCCGGTTTCACACAATTAAGCTTAAAGTGCACAACGAGAACGTCATACAATTTGAAACAGACAATTTGCAGGCTTTCGAGACCGAGACTTTGGAAGTAACTAATGCAGCTAATTTAGCTGTCAGGCAAGGAATTAAATGAACCTAGCCAATTCATTTTCACCATCTCAGCCCACACCGGCATACTTCCCAAGTGAAATGTCAAAAGATTACAATACCACTGGCTCAGGGCAAGTGACCGGTTTAGCGCCATATCACACCGGATCGGGAAAAGCTAATATTTGTATGTGAGAGCTACATGTCATGATTGCAGCCAAAGGCATTCGAGCGAAATGTTCTCATCCACCAGCCATACATGCTAATATGTGCGTTAACTAAATATGAGGAACTGGTGGCTAAGATCATGAGATTATGGGATGTCCTTGCGGTGACGGACACGTTTAGGTAGGATATTGAGTGTGAACAAGTGTTATTGGTGCATGTAGAACAGATTGGGTTACAGATAGATAGCGACACCTATTAAAATTGTTCTTCTTTAGTCAAAGTTGATTGGAAATGTTGATACATAGGGAACACCATGAAAGAGCAGGCTTTGGTGATGTGGAACTCGGCAATGACCAGTAGAACAAAGAATTACATTTTCTTCAGACAAAGCTGTGAAGTTCTATGTGTGGCGAGCCTTGCTGGCATCACTTGTATTGAACAACATTTGTGATGATGACTAAATATGAAATTTTGAAGAAGTGGTTTCTTTGACAAAACATATGTGATTGTATTTGATGTAAACAATGATGAACATTGGAAAAAAACATCCCCTTGTGCATTAGATAGAGTGGCGACCTGACCAATACCCCGACCGACTGGGCCAGCAGAATGCCAAAGCCACAATATCACAATCAGGATTCTGAGACCAAAACCACTGAATTTGATTATATTGCCACTGGACAGACTTTCCCTTGGGGGATGGGATGATAAATGAGTTGGTAATTTTTTTGGACACAGTCCACAAACTAATATTATTTTGGGACTGATCTTATTATAAAGGAGTCTCTCCAGAATGTCAATGAAAAGTTTGTTGGACAAAAAACCTGAGACCAGTTCTGAAAATTCAGTTTAAGCTTGATCTTATGCAAATAGGCATTTGACCATTCAATATGTTCAATTTGGAGACAATGTGTGACAAACTGCTGGTGGTCATGAAGTCATATTCCGGCTTGATATCAGATTTAAATCGCTCGTTTCAGGCCCGTTTTAGATTGCACCACGGCATTTTATGAATAAACAAAACTTTTTTCTCGATTGATGAAACTTTCCCTACATCTAGTCTAAACGTTAAAAAAAGATGACTGTTGAATATTTTGCTTTCTTATCAAAGAAGCTTAATCAGATCAGAAATGTTTCAGTTTGGTTTTTTAAGCTAGACGTTTTAACGAGCGAGTTTGCGTTATCAGTTACCATAACAGTCAATAGCTACAGAAAATGGTTGAATAAGCCCATCAATTTAAACTTTTAGCTTAACTGATGCAGCCAAATCAATCAATTACTCTTTCGATATCGACCAATGAGCAACAGGAAATTCTTTGAAAATATCTAATTTTTTTCTTAGATTAGATGGAAATTACTTTTCTGAGATAGGTTTGTGTTTATTGTCCACGATGTCGAAGATAGGGCAAGTGCATTGTCCGAGTGCAAGAGTGTCTGACTTGTGATCAGAAGGTCTCAGGTTCGATTCTGAGGCTCCGCTCAAAAAAGATAAAATGCACTCGAAATTTTCCTATATTGGTCGATGTATCGCCAGAAAGAATTTAACATTTTACATATACTTGATATTAAAAAGTGCTCGCGGCATGTATGTTGAAATTGAGAAAGTCGGATTTTATTTTTCAAGTTGGTGGATTTGCTGTGGGGAGTTTGGATATTTTTGGTGACCGCCAAAGGTGGGATTAACTTCATAAAACTAATTTTGATTAGAAGGTGGAAGAAATGAGAATGATTTTAAAGCCATGGTTATGATACCCGCAAGTGTATAAAGTGATATAGACTCTGTGTGAGAGAGAGAGCAATTTTCTAGCAGTCACATTCAGCTGACCCCAGCTTGATTTTTAAGTCTGGCCACCTAAGTATGTTGGCCTAGTACGTCGGAAATTCAGTTAAATAATATCAATGTAAAGAACTATAGGATAGATAGATAAATGCAGCATTGAAAGGGTGAATATTTAGTAAGAAATATGCCAATTAGTGGGAAAACCCACCGAGGCTGAATTTGAAAGTTTCTGACCTTTCTCAACCTGTGTGGCAGTGACAGTCCCCAAGTAATATCAGTAATTGACCCGGAGACTCCAGTTTGACATCATCCAAAGTTGTCCTAAATGTGTGGCAATTACCTGTCAAATAAATATTTCATATATTTCGTCGTCTGTCACTATGAATTAAAACGTTCATATTTTCCTGTCAGGGCAGTCATGTTGGATGAATAGATTGTAATAGGGTTGGAAGGGAGGTGTGAATTTTTTATGAGGAGAGAGACCCCTGCAGTTGCAAGTGATATGGGCTGGACTAGCACCCCGCAAATGATCAATTTAGTTTGGTGGGACCTGCATCATGGTCACAGGCAACAAAAATTGCTCGTTTGTTGTGGGCATTGGTGGTGCCTGCGATAAGCATCACTGGTCACAATGACCGGTGATCAATACAAATCACTTGCTTCCACAATCTGATTTTTTTGTTCGGGAAAATAGCACTGACTTCCAGAATAAAACTGATTTTGGAAGCTATTGGCTTTAGGTCTGATGTAATGATAATGCACAACCCAAAGTCAACTGAGGAGATGTGTTCAACTAGCAATATCATACTGAATGAAATGTGGTTTCTTCGATGGGTTCAATGATTTCCTTTGTGGCTGTTTTATATTTTATGTATTGAATCCTTTTCTTTTATTATCTGAAGTACTGGTATAGGCTACATGTATAACGACAGAGAGGGCCAATACAGTTACCAAAGGAATGCCTGGGTATCATCACCAGAAAATACTAATTGCTTTTGTGCATGTTGCCTGAGATAAGAAACGTCCTTTGGTCTTTGGCCAAGGATGTTGTTGCTGGCCTCCGCAGTGCCTCATCAGTCTTGCTTGAAGTATTTTTGCTTTGTTTTTTTGCTCTTGGTGGAACTCTTCTTTAAGTGATGGTCAGAAATGTCATATTTGATAGCCAGCGATGTTCTGAGTATTGGGTGAACACAAAATTACTTAAGTGCTTATCCTCATCTGAAATATGACTCCACCAGGACCTGAAGAGACGAGGCCAAAATCCAAATGCTTCCTGTAAATGCAGACTTGGCAACCAAACACACATGAAGAAACATTTTGCGGGATTGCTGCCTGATGAAAAAAAGACAGGACTTTTTGCTGGAGCCAAATTCGCTGAAGACCAGACTGTGGGGAACTGGCATGCAGTAAACAGCAAATTTTGTTGCTGTGCATGACCTATAAGAATATGATGGTTATCTAATATCTGAATGCAGAAAACGAAGAAGAAGAAAATGAATATATGAATAATTGCTCCTTACCTCTCTACTGCATTTAGTTTTGTGCTCTAACTGTGACAGAGTGTTGGCTTACTTCATCGGAGTCATCGAGGCTGGTGCCATCAGTTCTCAAATAATCGACTGGTTTCACTGGAATCCCATATTAATAACCAACTATGAATGAGCTAGTATGTAAGTACCATTGGCACCACTCTCATGGGAGGTATCAATTCATAGATATGCTTCAGATTGCCTAATGACTTCTATTGCCCATCTACTTTATATATCACAGTGACAAGATTGGAAATGTGGAATTGAAGAGAGAGATAAGCAGGCAGTCACTGTAACTCTTCTATTTATACTACCGGTATCCGAAGTGTCCATCTGCAGGGGCGGATCTAAGGGGAGGCTGACACGGGCCAGGCCCCCCCCCCCCAATGCCATGTTTTCTGCTGATTTGGAAACCATGATTTTTTTAACATGTCTAATGAGAGAAGTTCTTAAAAACGATGCTCTATCATGTTCGTGCTGTGCTAGAAGCTGTACCCTATTAAAGCTCGGCGCCCCCTCCCCCCCTTCTCATTATCCTGAATCCGTGCCTTCTGGTGAAGGATTCCCCTTGCTTTTGCCAAAATCAAATTTCCCCGATCTAAGAACATTGCATGCTAGAAACAGAGGATATTATGTTCCATAATGGCCGTTTGCTTTCACTCGGAATGTTAATTTGGATTGACAGTGGGTTGGTGACACCAACTTGTCGGTTGGTAATGACGTCATGTTCTGGCTCGACCTTGATTTCGATTTCATTGTTGTTAATAATGAGGTCTTTGATCAGTGAAACCTTAGTATCAGGACTCCTACCTACTTCTTTAATCTATCCTTTGTTATTGTTCTAAGGGATATAGAAATGCTTGTCGGAGACATCTTCTAGAATTGTCAGTTTTCTACCTACAGAATTTTCAAAAAGCAATATAATTTTGAGGTTCTGTACTTGCTGGGCTACCCCCCCCCCCCTTGGCCACTATTCAAAAATAATTTACCGTTAGACATTCTTTGAGGGCAATGAAATAAAAAGAATTAAATTTGCCAGCAAAGAAGCAATTTGAAATTCTACCAATATTGTGCTGTCTTATTTATTTATGACATTTTCATTAGAATGCCAAGTCTGTTCAATGAGCTATAAACATTCTTTTACCCATTACCACTTCTGTTGCCTGGCTTAAAATTTCCCAATTTCATCCCTGTGGAGAAAAGTTTAATTAATGCCCCTTCTTATTGCTATAGAGTGGAGGCAAATTAAGGAAACTCTCCCATCGGTAGACCGATTTGGGATTGGAATCCCCTGAACAATAAGTGATTTAGATACCAGTTGAAATTAAATTCGGGTGAGGCAGAGTGTAGGACCTAAAGGTACATTATAGGCATAAATCATTGCAGCACTTTTAATTGTCTTAATCATTTGGTTGAGTAAGCCAGTAGTTCGTTTTGATGAATCTGTCACTCATTAAAATCTAGTGCTGCAATTTTGATTCAAAGAGTAGATGAATTATGAATTAGAACGTGGCCTTAAGGTACGCTATTGTCATTGATCATGTTCTATAATGTAGCTTTTGTTTTATTCATTTTGATGAATTGGTCACGTAATATCTAGTGTTGGAATGATACATGAAAGTGAAGAACTTTTGGTCAAATGTTCTGATTATGATTCGACCAGAACGGCCTAAAGGGATAAAGGTACATTCCAGTTGTTGATTTTTAAATCGACTGGACATAATATGCGACTTGAGGGAGATTTTCGGACCAAATTAGTGGAATTTTATCACACGAAGGACCAACTGGGGCTATTCTGGGTCACTCTGGGTAGATTAGTAGTGGAAATGTTTATGAGGATTTCATGGCATGCTGCACGCTAGGAGTCTCTGCGGCCACAATGAGGTTAATAATACGATGCCTTGTCGGTCTCATGCATCGTAGGATTGCAGATTAAGAAACTGAATGGGGGTAATTGCAACTTGGTTGTGGACAGCAGGAATTTTTACCATTGATTTTTGATGCTAAGGCTTGCAGCATGCTTTGTAGAGTTGGTTCTAAAACCTGTTTTGTCATGTCAATTTCAGCATGCAATTCACACACGGTGAAATGAGGCAACGGAATTAGCATCACAACATAATCTTTCAGCATTGAAAAAGTGAAGAAAATAATTTTGTGGATGACAAATAAGTCAACTGGGAATTGTTATCTGTTAAGATTTCATGCGATTGCATGTAGCTGCATTTTGTAACCAACCAGATTCTCTTTTGGTCATGTACCATTACAAATTGCAACAAATGAAATTGGGTTGCATCCAAATATAGTGTTGGATGATAAAATTTTGAGAGACCAGTTTTATAAGCGGGAACCCTATCGAATCTTGATGAGCAGACTATTGAAAACAGCAATGAAAAAAAGTTTTAAATCGATCATTTCCAGGTTCCCGAACCAGGACGGTTTGGAAAACACATGAATTAAAGTGTCTTCATGATATTTTGTACAGTACTCATTTTGCTTGTACAAAGGATCCGTCTGTCACGTTTGAGGAAAAAGTAAAATTTCTTCCCAAAATGTGCTCATGCGCTGATGGCTTGACATGTTTGATGAGAAAAAGTTGAAAAGTTGCTCCTTCCCGATTTTGTAGCTTCAGGAATTTGGTAACTCAATTGCAACTCTAATGGGTTCATGTCTTTCATATGTCATCATTTGAATTAGTCAGCTGACAAGTATGTAGGTTGATTACTTTTATTGATATTGATTAGCGTAGAAATTAACTCACTTAGCTGCTCATCTTTTCCAAAATGAGGTCATACATCAATGGGTTGATGAGAAAAAAGTTGCTTCTTCCTGACTCAGTAGCGAGGGATTTGTTGATTCAATTGCAGCTTTAATTTCAAATGTTTGTCAAAAATATTTATCATTTGAATTAGGTGGCTGACAAAAGTCGATAGGCTGACATTGATAAGCGTGGAAATTATCTCCCTTTGCTGCTCATCTTTTCCTAAATGAGGTTATACATCAATGGGTTGATGAGAAAAAAGTTGAAGAGTTACTCCTTTGCGGTGAAAGTAGGCTAGAGGTGCTCATCAACTGCCAATATATATGCTAATCAAATGTGTAGTTTGGATACAATGGGATTGCAGTAAGTAGAAGTGGTACTTATACGGCTTGCCAAGGCTTTTTTTTCTTCTTCATAACATACTCTTCAGAAAATATCTTCCTAGTCATAAATGTCAGTAGAATGTTGAAAGTGCATAATGATGCTTTTATCTCATAGCCAACAGTTTTGCTTTGCCAACTAGATGTATGTCCTCCAGCCAGGTTCTACACCACTGACTCCCTGGACAATGCAACCACTGCGTCTTGTCCTGGAAGCTTTCCCCCTCATTACCTGCAGCAAATGAATATTCAACTCACAGCCTGTGGTCGCAGCAAAAAAAGATGGTGCGTAAACTGGTGTTTATGGCTGATTACTGGTTACAAGGTTCAATTAATGGAGGGAAAACACCAATATCCCCTCGGCTCTTTGGTGAGAGATGTTTTTGCTTGGATTCAATAAGCTTATATGGTGAAAGGTAGCCTAGAGGTGTCTTTGGGTTATATAGGCAGGATTAACAGATGTCCAACTCCAAGTGAGTCCTAGTGGTAAGCGCACTCGAATATTTGTTTTGACTGGTTTGGCTCTCAGCTGGAAGGTGATGTACATGAATGTATGCACACAAGCTTTCAAAAAAAGTCCACAAAATGATGATTTTACTGAGTGTTCTTGACATCAAAAATACATAGATGGCCATAAGTGTTTTGCAGAGATCCTATAGAATCGGAATCAATGAGGAAATGCCCTGAATCTAGGATGAATCTGGGCTTTTCCACCAGATGTCACTCCGAATATGAAACATGGAAATGTTGAAAATTTGAGAACAGAACAAGCACCTGGCTCAGAAAATTGAACACTTCCAAATTTGAAAAAACTGGATTCGATCCCAAAGTATTCCAGTCTGATAGACTGAAGGTACATAACAAATGAGGTCACTGAATGTTTTTATCTAGTTTGGGGTCAGTGCTGTCTTCGTCTTTTAGTTCTCATGCAACCTAAATTAAATCTCCAACAATAAAGATGTATCTGTAATAATCACAAGTACTTTTCACAAGTGAAATTGGACCAATTGATCTGCGATTTATCCCCATTTCAATCCTGATCCTATTCTATTAATCTAAATCCAGCTATTTCCGTCTTGAGTTCAGTTAAGTCCTCAATCAGTTAGATTCATGCAATTATATGTTGTATTATCATTGAAATGAATCCGGGAGATATAAGTAGGATTCCGGTTTTGATAGTAAGCGATCTTTGGGTAAGTGGTTTGAACACGCAGCGGAATCAATTAGACTGATCAGAATAGAGATGCTTTTTTTAGTGAAATCTGTTTAAGGTCTAATTCATAACCAAAAGTAATTGCCCCCCCCCCCTGAAGTCACCAAAAAACGTGCTTTTGACCATTATTTTGGCCGTAAATGTTTTCCTTAAGTGTCATTTTTGCCCACCAACTCCTCCCCCTCAACACCAAAAAGCTAGCTACACCCCCGATATCTCTCATCACTTTGATCATGAACCGTTTTCCCCCCAGCTCTCGTCCATCATGGTCAGTCATCAGTTCTAAGAATTTGTATCATTGACTAAGTCAAAGTGAAGCTGATCTTACAGGAGTTTCATCAACGTGGCGATGCTTGCTATGATAGCCCATCAGGGTATTGTCATCACCAGATTATCAACTTCATTACTCTTTAGCTTTTGTGAGGCACATCACTGTCATGACACAAGACAACCATGTAGTTATTTATGACCGAGTACCCAGTAATATCTTTGTCTTTGCTACCACTGAAGTTGTCATGTTGCTTCTTCTAACCAATCTCCCGTGTTCAGAACTTCAGAGATGCACACTGGGCAGTCACTTTGTTTTCGTAGAGAGGCCTGCCACAGAGACCCAATTTTTTTTATCAGGCTCTTGCCCTTTGGCCAGTATTCCTCTCTATTCTTCATAGGAAGCACGTTGGCTGGTATCAGATCTCCGGTCAGATCTCTGGCCAGCTCCATATTTACATTGAGCAGATTCTCGTAAGCCCATTCCGTAAAGGTGTTTCTTCAAGGGGCAGTGCGCTCATCGTAGTCAGTAGATGGTCACGCGTTGCTTTCTGTCTGACTGGGTGATGTTATCAGTCATGTCAGTCCGGGGTTTGTAACCATTATCAAGTACGTTTAATCCACACTTGGCATTATCTTTATACATATACATCAATATCGGACTCTTCAGAATTCACCTTAAGGAGATTTAAGTTGTATATTTTAAAGTCACAGCCAATCGTCAATTGAAACTTTGAAATTCTAAATATCTGACTACAGGGGACTTTGAAATTGAAGTACAAGTTCAGGTTAAAGGAAACTGCCCGGGAAAAAAAGGGGAGTTTTGCACGGCCCGGTCAAAACCTTAGGCGGGAATAAGGTTTCATTGATAAATATAAGGAGTTTCAAGGCCCCCAAATCACTTGTAAGGTTCAATAGATACTGGCCTTTCATTGGTTTACCGTTTGCGTATCATTTACATACTCTCATCTTGAAAAATATGACAATATTTACGATCGCGTTATTGATTTTTGCAACATTTTCGGTAACGCGCCCCTTGCGGATCTGTAAGGTACCATTCGGATGCTTGAAAAATGCCTCGTCTCGTCGATTCGCTCGCGGATAAACGCATCAGGTTGACTGCAGCAACTTTTAATTGTTGGAGACAGAGAAGGAAGGAATATGATTATCAGTTTGATGAAAACTTTGCAAAGTTTCTTCTTGGGACTCGAAATCCATACTACTATTCTCTCCATTTTCCATTTTCTCCTCTCTCCAACTCACTAATATCGCTATTGACTGCGTAACATACACTAACATTCTCTCGCTATCATTAATAACTTCATTTACAAGAACACTGGCCTCTTTGTAGCCGATTATGTAACCCATAGTGGAAACACCTGACAGCGCCGCCCGGCATGATCCACGTGCTACTGGCATATTTATAACTCGTAGTAAATAAGGTTGTAAAAATACGCAAATGAGATGCCGTATATGGAAACCATGACGTCACTAAGCAGTTCTTATTTCTGCTACGGGTGGCGCTGTTGCTTGCTTCTGGAGGCGCTATTCAACCTCTTTAATGACATTTGCGAGCAGTATGCTGACAGGCCTGCTTGTTTGGCTGTCGACGTCGTCCTTGTACGACAGTCTCAAGAAAGGTGCTTGGCAAGGCATTGCAAGATTCTTGAAAAGGTGAGCCAGGTTTCTCCTGAATTATTAAGAAAGAAACAGAACGCTCAAATTGCTTTCAAGGCTTGCTGGCAGCTGACTTGAATAGCAATTCCGTATCTTTGGTGGGGACTTGAATTGGAAATTGTTGACGGTATATCATGTTGCTGAAACTGACACCAGACTCAAGTGGAGTTTAAGGAACAGAACTGTTTCCATCAGGTGCAACTATAATGTCTGTATACATGTACCTCGAACACTTTAGTTAGTTCACTCACTTTTCTTTCTTGTAGATAGGTTTAGACTTTGATACGAGAACAAGGTGGCACATTGGGAACTGATATAGCGTTGCGCTTTGTCAGAAATGCAATGACATACATGTAGTTTGTCTTGTATGTCTAGAAACAATAATACAAGACACTCAACTTGATTTGATAATATCTGCCGGGGAAAACATCTCCATTCTCGTTCTCGGATAAAAATATGAACATCTCAATTAATAGAATCATCCATGTATACTAATAATAAATTCATAATTGCCACTTAGGTTTAAAACCCCAGAATGAACTCAAAGCATTTTGAACAGTGACACAACAGCGTCTCTTCATTGGTAGCGAAAAATGAGGAAGATATGAACGTTTCCTCTTGATAGTCGACCCAGACACTGCTGGATCCAAGGAATGTTGAAGCTGATTTCAGATCTTGGGGGCAGCAAAGATTAATACCAATTGGCCAGACAACCCTCTCTGAGCTTAATGCACGATATCTGCCTCATAGCCTAAAGGTTTGTTTCCAATCTCCAAGTACAAGCACTTCGCATTCTTTTGGGACACCCAGTAGGAGCAAACCTGATTGGATTGTTCCCAGCCCATTTGATAAATGGCCAAACAGTCAATGAGAGTGTCTGTCCGCTGTTTATCAGGCGCCATTGGAGAGAAGCTCATCAGATCACTGCCATCATCTTGCCACTACACTCTGGATGAGAAATATGAATCATTCAAACAGATAGTGGTCACTTCTTGTCAGCTGGATTCACGTTTTTGTCCCCGGGTGGCAGCCTTCGCTTTTCAGTTCAGCCAGCAGAGTAGGGTAATGACATGAGTTTGATCTCACTAGAGTACAGAGACTTGACAGGCCGAGGACAGCACTGGCTTCAGTAGAAGTTGGTGGCTGTTTCTGTGAAGACTCTATTCTTTCTTACCATTTGTGTGCGTGGTTGTGGACAACATTGACTTAAGTAGCTTTGTTGATGTTTCTTTCATCACTCGATCCTTCCGTCTATATGTTAACAAATGATTTTGGGTTTATAGAGCACTCTCTGCTGAACAGGGTCTGTATTAAAGTGCTTCACAACAGCTGTCACACAGAGGCACCCTTTGGTATCAGTTGCAACTGTCATTTCACCGCTCACACCTGAGCTCGACCAGTGAATGACAGAAAGGTGACCAGAACAGGGTTCAAACCTAAAACCCTTGGATTGAGGGACTGACACCTTAAGTACGCCGCTACACTCCACATTTAATTTTCAGGATTCATGTCAATTGAGTTGTGGTGCTATGGTAGTGACAAAATGCTGCAATTTTGAAAGATTTACATCAGGCCTAGCTTTAATGCTACCAGTACAGCATTTCACCATCATAGTTGTCATATTGTCGTCGGTTTTCCCCTCATCAATCTGCTTGTTTTGAGAGAGTTCAATGACTCATATCCTGACAAAGTTACAACAATTTTTTTTGTGTTAATGCATTAATCTCTCATTTCAGGCATCTGTCGTCATCTAATTAACTAGGTGTTCCATCATAACGATATCAATGACACATTGTCATCATTGCCGTAATAATCTATTGGTAACCCATAATGCCTTGCTCGTCTGATCAGGAAGCGTTCGTTCTACGATGCTGACAGGGGGAAATTGCCTATGCGGTCAAGATACGGCTCTGTTTTAGGGATTTGGTCCTATAATCATAACCATTCATTCAGAGGTTGTCATGTGCCTGGTTTGCTGTATCCTCTATCGGAGTTAGAGTGAAAAGGGGAGGGGCTGCACTGCCTCTCCTTTGATGGGAACTGTTTTAAAGGAGTATGCCATTCGAAATTACTTGTGGTCCAGGAAAGTAGAAAATAAATGCAGTTATACACTATCCTGTAGTGCAGTTATGATGCATACGAATTTGCTGATACTTAGTATCAATAGTATTTGTATATCTGTCTGCAAAATTCCATCAGTGAAGTTATGCAACATTCTTGCCATCATACTTGCCTTGTCACTGGGAATGCATCAAAGTGTTGCCTCTTTGACCAGCGCTTTGAACCCATGCACTCTCTCACAAACTTGCTGGGGTGCTGCCTTTCCTTTCATTTTCCAGCTTGTGTCTGTGATCTTAACTTCGGTGGAAGTCTGCTGACAGACCATTAAATATGCACTTTAAGAAAGTGACCGCAAGCCTGGATCAGCCATGCCGACTTATCAGCGGTGAATATCAGTCCTTAAGTCTCCTCCTTTCCCGGTATACGCACAATGACGGTGGATCGGCATGGGATCAGCTTTTCTGAAAAAGATCGAAAACTCTTGACTGTCTTGCTTCACTTATCATAATGAAGGTGAAGTCGTTACGTTACCGAAGTTCCCTCTCATTCATTTTGCTATATTTCTTTTGTGGGTATTTGGTGACTCTGCAAATGCACTTCAGGGAGTTAGTTTTTAAAAATCCGTTAGCAACCCTGGATCATCTCTTTTAAAAAGAACAAAAGAATCGGCATTATTTTTCAAAAAACATTTCGCAACGCCTTTCATAATAAAAATGAAGTCGTACAATTTACAGACAGTCACTAGCACAAACTCAATGCTTTATCTTCAGTCTCCGTGCTGTGTGACATTTTGATGTACCAATGGCGTTTAGGTTGCAACTTTTCGCCGGGGCGTCGTAATCAAATCTCGTGTTTGATGTAAGCAAGAAACAAAATATGTCTAAAAGGTTATCCCAGGGATGGCTATTAGATGTGGCGACATTAGTAACGAGGTCTTCTTACAACTTTTTGATCTCCTCTGTTGTACCAAGGGCAAAACTTTTCATGAAATGTATCATTGTATTTCGTACAACTTTTGGTTCATCAATTTGATAATGATCTTCAATTAAGTGAGATTGAAGATGTCACTCTGCGGTTTTAAAGATGAGTAGGAGTTACACTCACTATATTGACCATCTTTGACTTGTGCATCACTTTCACTGTCAAAAAAGAGTCCCTGTTTTATATGTCAACCATAAATGTATCTGCCTTCTACTTCCATCAGCAATGAAATGAATATGACACAGGACACAAAAAATATTCCATATTTAGGGATGGGTTGCTTTGACGACAGCAACTAGACGTCAGCTCGACCTTGATAAATTCTTGTGATGTGATCAATATGGTTTTAAGCAACTGTCTCCTTTTGTCTTTTATTTCATAACAGTTTGTGCTTTTCCGCGACATTTGATCAAGCAAACTGATTAATTTTACATCTTCTAATTGTAAACAGTGAAAGATATAGTGATATGGTTGCGTATTAAAATGAAGCCTGGGGGGGGGGGGTTTCAGTTTCTTCTAAGAGTTAGTTTTCTTCCAGAGAGTGCACATTGAGAATGTTGATTATGATGCAGTGGAGTGGATATGCTCAGTATTTATTGCATTCTGTCGTGCTCAAAAAAGTTTTTACAAATCCTCTCGCAGTAACGTTACACATTTTTTAAACCCATATTTCTCAATGATACATGTATAATAGGCGAGGAATAAACATGAAATAATTTGTGGGTACTATTTTAGGTCAGAAGATATAATGGCGATAGTAAAAAATAACCGAAAAGATATCATTTTCACAAAGAGCACATCTATTGGTAAATGACTATTGGGTATCGTAGGGAATATGTCTTAAAAACTGAAAAGTCCATTCTTTGTATCAACAACATGCAACATGATCTGAAAAGAAGTCGAGCAGATGATCGAGTTATATCGATTTCCCTGTTCAAAATCTGATATCGTTTCTATAAAACCCTTATTGGTTTACCTAGCAGTGTGTGAAGTGGTTTCACTAAGTCCAATAGAGGTATTCATTTCAATGACAATTCTTGCACTGTAATAGTAGAAATGATACCTTTTACTCTACTTGTCCATTCTCCTCTTTGGTCACAATAGCCGTTGACGGAATCAGAAAAAGGAGCGCGCTGTTTGCCAGAAACTTGTCATTCGAATTAGCAGGAAGAGTTCAGGTAATGTTATTGTAAAGTTAAAGCATGTTGTTCCTTGTAAAATCTTGCAGCTTTGCACTCATAAAAGTTGCATTTGACAAATTTTCAGCTCTTTTTACTGACAGTCTGCACTCACAAAGCAAATAGAGAGACTGTTTTGTTTGTTCAGTGGACACCTGCCACTCACTTTAGATAACAGACAGTTCTCTGGTCAAAAGAATCCTTTGTAACATGAATGCAGCATAGCATTCATAAAAATCACATCTGAAGTGTTTGCAGACCCTTACTGACAGTCAAAACAGGAAGAAAAGGCCTGACAGAAAGGTCTTTGTGACCATTGTGGAAGAAACCACAAACACAAAAGTGACCTGTCTTGGCAAAACAAGTTGATGTCGCAAAGAAGAGGAGCCGAAATGACACCAGGTGATGGAAGGAACTAATGTGCTTAGATTTCACAAAAGGCAAACAACAGGGAAATAAACAACCAATCCTTCTCCACCTGGCAAGCTCAGAGCGCCTGGTTTTGCTGTGCCAGGTAACAAAATGCGATTAACTAGGTGTGAATACCAGATGTGACAATTGTGTATCCCAGATGAACAGGAGTAAATCTGTCCATCATTCATCCATCAAATGACCAATTAGTCCATCAGCTAATTATTTCATATATGATTCCTATCACTATCCATGTTCATGTTTTCAGGTGTGTGGCGTTGGTCCATCATAATCACTTTATCATTGTCCATTGCCAGCTCTCCCACCTGCCTTCTCAATGGACAGATGAACACTAGCCCATGATGTCTTGTCACTTACTGCATGCAATTAAGTTCACCATGCCAATTTCCAGTCCCATTTAGATGTTCAGCAATCGTTAGTCAATATCACTTACTATTCAGTGCAAACATTTCACCTGCTTTCCTCAAAGATGCAGCTGCCCTTGACGTCATGTCAGTTACTGCAATAGAATGCACCAATTCTAAGTTACTCTGAGTGTGTGGTATTCTTCAGCATAAACCCCTTTTATATACCCTAGTTTCTCACTCCTAACGTCCAGCCTGATCTTTACATGGTCCACATTTCTAGGCCCGTAAGAAACTTACTCCGGTCGTGGGCCTACCAAAATGTGCACATACACTGGCTTACTACAGTGGACGTTAGGCATGTGAAACTAGAGTAGTCTGGTTTCACAAATTTAAGACAGTTTTGAAATATTCTACAGACAGCTTCGAAATATTCTACAGACAGCAAAATTATGCTCTTTCGATCCCATTCAAATATTATATTTTGGGTAGAAAATGGGTTGGTCATGTTGGTGGTTGCATGATGGTCATGATGGTTATGATGTCATCTTCCAGTTTGGCCTTTTTGTCAGTTTCTTAGTTATTGTTGAAGTGGTCTTAGATTGGTGAAACTAGGGTGTATACCGTTGCTCATTGCCAGCATTCCCACCTACCTTTTCAAAGGGGTATGGAAGAAGTACCTGTTTCACATTGTCAACTTCTTTCTATTACGCTTGGGTGACCTGGTCCTAGTCTCATAATGATCTTTTCCCTGATCTAATGGTTATGTCACATAAGGTTGGTTAAGAATTCGATTGTCAATACGCCTTTACTAATGTCCACAGCCAACCTTCCATCTGCCTCTCCAAGGAACAGAGGGAGCACCTGCCATGCAGCGAGAAATGAAATATTTACTTCCATCTGATGAGTTCTTTAGACAATGTGTTACTCTAAGACACTCGCAGCAAATGCCACATATTTTGCAAATTACAAAAAAAAAGTCTGATAGAGTTTTGGAAATACGGCCATGTACATTCCATTCAGTCTGTCATGGTATCAACCTCAACAAGATGGACCATCAACAATCCTAATGCATCCCAAATGAGAACATGTCCCATATCATCTTATTCTTGAAAACCAGTGGGCATTATTACTTTGGCCATATTGGCAAAGGTTTGATCAATAGGTCACTAAGCTAAGGGATTGATTCCTTCTCAATAGATTTTCACCGTTTATGGTGGTGAATGTCGGCTGATATTATTAGAAAATTGCTTCAGTAGATTTATTGCTATTATGTAATTTTTTTGCTGTGATTTATTTCTATGGTTATATTGTGTGGTGGTAATCTACGCGCTTGGAATAATAATCTACATGTATGACAATAATTTCATCAACAGATAATGACCCATTCTAAATGTATATTCTGTGACATTGATAGTTCGAAAAATGTGACCCATTCCAGCAAAACCAGTCGCATGTCGCTCTGAGCTTGGCTGGTTGAGATGGACTGTTTGTTCATTTCACTATTGTCTGCCTTTTGTGAAATCTGACGACATCAATTTCTTCTATTATCTCCTGGTGTCATCTAGGCTCATCTTATGTGCGACATGCGACTGGTTTTGCTAGAACAGGTCACAAATAAATACCTGGGCAGGTGCGTCAGTGCCATATTTTTCCTGCTCTGTTAAGTTTAAAGGAGACCAAGCAAGTAACTCAAGAGTTTTGAATGGCCCGGTGCATTCAAATCCTCAGCCAGGATAAGCTCTCATTGATAAAAGGTTATGCTAATTGTGGGGTACTTGAAACTGAACATTATGTGAGCTTATACAACAAGGCCAGTTTTCAAAACTTTTTCTTGTAAATCTGTTTCCTAATGAGAATGAGGTCGTCACTATCGAAACGTAATTATATTAATAACTTTCAGCTCATCCAGATAGGGACTTGTACTCATGATTCACGTCTTTTAATCTTACAGGATATTTTGACCAAAACCGGTGTAACCTACATTACTTAATCCCGTTCTAAAAACCTGCGAAATGAATTAAAAAGCCCTATAATGAACTTGGTTTGTGTTTAGTAGTTAATCTGTCTGGTGCCAGCATGGTGCTATATCACTCGGTAAGCTCACTTCCCAATCCCTGTTGATCTCATGGATGCTTAAGCTGTCGTTATGATGAACTACTCCAAATGAATTAAGGCAAATTAGAAAAGAACTATCAAGGCAAGTTTTTCCCGAGATTGAATTTTTTATGCTCCATAAAGTGATGTAATTATCAGAGTGTTGACCATCTTACGAACTATGGCCGTTTCAGCCTTGATTTTCATGAAGTTAAGAGAACAAATATTTGTAAGGTGCTTCCAAGGTTAACTTTTTAAAAATGTAGAATATGTAGAATTTTAATTGAATTATCCTCCCCAGGGTTATATCAAAGTACATGTACTGTGCAAAGGTGGCAATGTGCAGTTTTCATTGCATGCCAAAATATTTGCCTTAGAGGGTCATCGGAAGTGCATGTGACCAGGTTTCTCATTGCCACATCCTGCACCACTGCAATTGTAATTGCCTGTCTGTAGAACACTTTTGATTGGAATGTTCATGGGACGAATAAAATGCATGATTTCCTCCCTAAAAGCCATGCCTTGACTGCAGAGAGCATAAATGAATGCCAAAAAGTCTGAGCATTAATCCGTAAGATGATTACGTATAATGGCCTTGTCAGTTCGCTAATCCATCTTGGACCATAAAGTGATTTTGTGGGGATTAACCTGTCCACAACAGGTTATATCATGGCCGTATAAGATGTGAAAAAAGCGACAATAAATTCATTTTTGCTGCAAAAGAGATTAAAAAACGAATTTTGTAGTCATGGCCAGCTACGTTAGCCCAATGAACCAATTATCAGAGTGTCTATTGGTAATCCCTCCGTTTGCTTTAAGGTAGTTTTCACATTATTTCTTTCTGATAGACCAAATCAGAGCAAGTGCACAAGATTTAGGAAGGTTCCGGCAATATTCTTTTGCGCTGATGGCGATTTTCGGATTTTTGAATTGCCAGTGTTTAATTCATGTGGTGCCAGTGTCCCCTCAGTATTTATACACTCTTACATGTAGTGTCCTACCGGAGTATTGGAAGAAGTGTGGTTTAAGGAATTGACACGAAACTGGAGGCGTTAGTTGCCTCACCTCCCCAAGCCTGGCAAAATGTTCTACTTTTTTACATAGACAGCTGCAAACCTAAGCGTATCAAATAACAATATTAGTTTAGAGATAATGACCGTCATATACGTTGTCCTACCCACACCTGAGGTGGGGCAACTGCCATGAACATGGCGCCAGCCAACCTAATGACCTCAAAGCAGTTTCCTTGAACAGGGCTCGAACTAGACTTTTTTACTCGGGAGTCAAACTAAAGTCTTGATAAAATCTCAGGAGTCCTGTAACAGGTTTTCAAGTATACAGTTTTAAATGTGTGGGTCCTGGGCCGAGTTTCATGCTTCAAAAGACACTTTTCGGGGGGGGGGGGGGGGGGTGTATCTTGAGCCCTGGTCCTTGCCTTTAGTCTATTCCACTTCAAATTCCTCCAAAGTCCTCCTCCTAATCCAATAGGTACTATATACACAGTAACACACCAACAAACACAGTTTTTACAAGATATGCAACCGAGATATGAAACGTAATGGTAACAAATCGTTGTCTTTGACATCAAAGAAGAATTGGTGCACTTCTTCACTTTGTTATCCTGTGTAGCCAGAAATAGTGTTTCCCAGGGTGGTTTATGATAGAGACCTGCATGTCCCTATGCTATCAAATTTCGAGTTATTTATGACTCAGGTTAGTTTTGTATTTGTCAGGTAAGAATCCCTTGAGAGTTTTTTGCCGGTACTCTTTTTTTAGAAAGTCTGACCTTGGCATGGTAAGTGTTTTTGTCTGCAGCATATTTGTCTTGGATGGTGCAACCTTGGTTTGTGTCATCTTCTGTGTTACCAACTGCCAAACTTTTGCCAGTGTTTTATTTTGTTGATTTTGCAAATAATCATGTTACAGCCCCATCGAGCATCAAGCATCTATCCATGTGTTAACTCTTGGAAACTTTAAACAAAAGGTTCAAGGGTATCTATCTAGAATGTACATCTCCACGTAATCAGATTTTTAACTATCGGCTGTGTTAACCAATATTCAGACCTTTAGCCCTGCTATCTCTTAATCAATCTACAGGTCAACATGTCAGTCACTTGGGAGACCTGCCATATATCGTTTCGCCCTCTGTGATGTCAACACAATAGTCGAAATAGCCTCAAGTGACACTTCCGATACACTTTGACAGCTCTTATCCCTAACCTCATGTACCCAAACGCAGCTATTGATACCCATCAAATTCAGTTATTGGAGATTTCCGAAGATTACAACAAGTAGCATGGATCTATATATTGAATTCACTAAAAATTGCTCTGCTGTGGTGGTTGACATTCAAAGAACTGATGAATTTTTCCCAATCGAATCAGCTTTCGTTACTGCATGTTTTTTTGGCAGACTCTTGTATTTTTTGTGGCTGATTTATGATGGCAGCGTAATGCTCAATCTGATGCGAGGATACCCAAACTCATACAATGTCATATAATGCAGCATAAATGTTTGCTGTTGAATGTTTTAAATAAATAGCAACTGAGTACAATTTTACCTTTTTTGCTGTCCTGTCAACTTCGAAGTGCTTCTTTAGAAAATGCTTGCCAGAATGACAGATTCTCGTAAATGGGGTACCAGAATGACTTTCAGCATAGAGTGTGTTTTACTTTATTGGCTTGCCATCATCTACATGTAATGTACAGCTAGGCTGGCTGGTTATGCGGGAAGCATTAATTGCAAATTTTACAGTATCCACTCGCAAACAGATACTGTGGCACCATTGGACAGAGGTGTGCTTGGAGATTGCAAGTAACTAAAGTGACCAGTTAAAGCACATTTCGATGCATAAAACCCCACAGATATGTTGCTTTTGTGTGTTTCAGGATGATTGAGATTCCATAATTGTCATCAAAATAGTCATTTTATTAATACGTTCTCGTAGAATTTATGTAATATATTGCTGTATTCAATACATCATCATTGTGATCAGGTGATCAATGGTACACACATGTGTACAGAGGTTGTTTGGGGAAAATATCACAATCCTGCGGAGCACCCAACCTCTACAATAAATCTCATCGCAGACTGTTGATTGCAATGTGTCTGTAGTGGTTAATTGATAGACAGACCTTATCCTGTATGACCTGAGCACAATAGTCTAAGTAGGCAATTGACAGTTTTGATTCGGAGTTGACAGCCGGATTTAGCGCCCATTGTCCCAAAATCGAAGTATTGATAACATTTATTGAAATCGCTTATCAAATATTGTAAGACGGAAGAAGATTACCAGGACTAGGAAACTGAGATCAATTTTCTGACTTTAGCATCACAGGGGTTGTCCTCACCATCAGATGATGACATGGGATGACATTATTAGGTTGACGGATGAATAGTTGGTCAATATCAACCATGAAGCACTCTTGAATTGGTAGAGTGCACTGCAGGCAAGAACTTTGTCTAGCAAGCGACGTCGCATGTGATAGAATAGGTTACAGTTGTCTGCTGTGGTCATCCGAGTTGCTTGCAACAAGAATTACCGCGTGTGTATCCCTGTCATTGTCATTTCCCTTGTTGCCAGTAACACAGGCATCAGCTCCTACAGTGGGTAGGTGGCTTTTGATAAATCACTGTAGACGGTGCAGCAAGGCATGTAGATTTTCAAGGCACGTGTGAACATCTCAAAGGGAACTGGAACCGCCGAGTGATTTATTCAACTTTTCGACTTTCACCGCCCGAGAAAGTCAAACTTCCAACTTCCTGTTCGAGTTCAGATTTGTAGCTCCACCTCCGGTGTCCGAGCATGCGCAGTTCAATTTGTTATTATTGAGAATCATGTGAGAATCACGTGAGTCATGCGATCTTTCATTCATGAGTTTTCGTAGTAAATTCCATAGTAGTGATGTCACTCAATGATTGACAGCTAGGCGCCATGTTTCATTCATGCCTCGTTCTGATCACCCGATACGCGGGAAATGAAAACGAGGTCATACGAACTGGCTGGGTGGTTTCAGTTCCCTTTAACCCCTACACCTACTCCTGATGACGTAAATGATGTCACCAGCACAATCTAGCAGAGCAATCAGATAACATCACAAAAACGCATTGGATAACTCAAGATGTGATTGGTTTCGCATGGTTATTAGGCCTCATTTATTTTTCTGGTATCAAAATCAAGTTCTTAATGAGCCCCAAGAAGGGACAGAGTGACTGCGCGCCCTAGCAAATTGGATCAGCAACTAACCTATTCATTTCTTTATCAACTAAAGAAAGGAAGGTGGTAAAAAGTGGAACAGACTTGCTCATTTTCTGTTGTTGTTAATGGTGTATGTAGCCAATAGTATTTCGTATTCTTGTTGATAGAATGTCAGTGTGAATGTCATTCCTTTCCATATCTTCGACAATATTATTGTCTGATTACAAGGAATAAACAAAAATAGCAAAATATTACTGCTGGCGTTCCTTTTTCACAAAGGGCAATAAGATGGATTAAAAGCTTGAGGAACCAGAAGGGATACTGGCTGTCATACAGTCATCCTGTGGAAGGTGTTCACACATAATAGTCCTTTTCACCTAATTTTTTATACAAAATAGGTACCTTGGGTATAAACCAGCCAGAAATAAATACGATTTACTGCCTGGGCTTTGCCTTTAAGACCGATAAAACTCTATGATTATATCTAATAAGAAATGTACTTTATCATGAGTTGTGCAGACTTGGTGTTGCTCTTTAAATACTACTCGTACCCAGACGAAAGTATGTCATATCTATTTAAACCTCATTCTCAATATTGCTCCTCAGATGACCAGAAATATCCCAAGTCCCTGCTTAGGTTTAGTGTTTCACAAAGGGAATGAGACATATAAAACCCTTTACTACATGTAGGCTTATATCAAACATGTCAAATAAAAGAGGTATTAAACCATTCATTCTACAAAGGTTTTGGGTTGCCCTAAATACCCACAAAGTAATATATTATACCTTTCACCTCGTTGTCAAAATCGTACCTCAGGTAACCAGAAATAGCCTAAGACCAATGCTAAGGTTTAGCCTTTCACAATAGGGAAGGCAACAGATCTTAGTATGTAAAAAAATATTTAGATATAAATGGTCGTACATGTATGTTGTGCAGGTTTTTGGGATGCCCTAAATATCCACATCAAATGTCATACCTTTCACTTCACTGTCTCTGATAGCCAGAAATAAATAACGAAAATCAGTAAGTGAAGTTTAGCCTTTCACAAAGCGAAAATAAGACAGATAAAAGATCTGACTAATATCATAAGATCCGAAAAAATACATACAGAGTAGGTTGCTTAGGCCAAGGAACTATATTTAATGGTTCTCATCAACCTCTTTCAAGTAAATGTGTCCAGATTTTCCATTCACCTTCATCAAGGGGTAAACCTCACGCCTGGTAATTTAATTGTGTTTTTCTGTCACCCTTGGCCGATCCCCAGCTCTGGCAATTGATATTAGCCATAGTGAAAGTCTCTGCCATTAAGGTTTTTTTTAAATTTCAGGAAGATTCAAAATTAGGCTAGGGTGGTGATCTTATGTAGTCCTGTAGCAGTGGCCCCTATTTTATCTAGCTCTCCCTTTAAATGTTGGTGTGAGCATTGCTTGGCTCTAAAAAGTGGGAGAATAAGAAAGAAACCCGGGATATTTTGTGTGACCACGACTTTGTAATTTGTTGCTCGTACTTATAGTGTCTTAACACATATGTCTTAAAACATAGCTGAGTGTAAGTATATGGCGTATCTATTTCATGCGTGGATATGTTGTATGTAAAAGGCATCATTTTCCTATCCATCACTTTCTGCATTCTTCTTGCTGCAATTTGATGCATGCCTTTCGGCAATAGATCAAGTGGGACCCATCTTCTTTGGGCGTCCTAAGCACCTTAGCCGTGGAGATTTTTTAAATAGTACAACCACCAATGACATTGACTGTCTCACAACTCAGAGCTGCTTGCAGACTCTTTAGCCATATCAGCATCCCCAGGTTTTCGCTAATGATTTGGGAGAAACCAAACAATGAAATGAAATTGGGTCCAGGAATGTCTCTCTTTTTCTTAGAGCTGCTTGGTTCCTGCCGAGACTGTTAGCCATTCAGCGTCACCAATCCACAGAGAGACACCAAACAATGAAAAGAAATTGGATCGAATTATCTATTAGGGGGCAGGAATGTCTGTTTCAGGGACTTATACTGTCTTTAGGCAGTCTCATGGTACAACCACCCAAAGTCCTACTCCCAAGACGCTGTCTCACATCGCCTCAGAGCTGCTTGGTTCTTGTACAGTCTGTTAGCCAGATTAACGTGTTTGTCCTAGAATCACGAAGTTGACACAGCTGTTTGAGAGCAGGCTTCAGCAAGCTAATTTGGATGGCATTATCCATTAGGCATGTTGTTAGGGGACAAGCACTCATGTTAGGTGCTAAGTTGGTCCTTTCCTCATAGCAAAAAATTGTGGTGATGACCCTCGGTGTAAACAGCTATTGACCTATGGACTTTAGAAGGCAGACATATCGAATGCTTTGTACCATTCCAAAGTGGCCAAGGACTTCTTTTAAAATTTGCTCTTGCAGTGTATGTTGTATGTGCATCGCACCGTTAGGCTAAACTCTGTGACTGCCAGAGCCGAAGATGGTGGTTCCCCGAGTTCCAGGATCATGCTTCTTTCGATTTTTCAGATATTAGAAATAAAAAGTGCTTACCACCATTACTCTTATTTCATTTTCCCAAACCTTCCTTTTGAAATAAAATTCTCTTAACCTCTGGTTTTCAATAACCAGATGTCTTGAAACCAGCTGATGATAGCGTCATCCCCATCTTATTTTTCCTTGGCGAATCTAGTCAGAAAATCATGCGGCGCATTCGCAGCAATTTCCTGAAAGCGTGGATATTCAGAAGAGATTTTTGCCAACATTCGTGCCAGATGACATAATTTGCTCCATAATCACCACAAATTAATCGGAGTGATTATATACAGTGAACACGGTGGCGATTTTTCCCAACTTGTTAGGCATGCACGTATAGACTTTTCCCAATTAAAAATTAAACAGGATCCATTATCGCTAAAGTGCACAGGCATGACATGAGAGGCTGGTACGGTACGTGATCAGGATTGGAAAAAAGCAACACTGATTCGTGACTTCTTGTCAGCGAACTTGGTCAGACATTGCCTCAAACAAAACAATCTTCGTCGCAATGTGAACGTTCCCTTAGAATTCTACCTCCCCCGCCACATGTTGAGCCTGGGGACATGCATGATAATTCCTCCGTCAACTCAATGTTCCTGATGACATTTTCTTAGATCAGTCACGAGGCTTACCATCAAAGCATGGTAAATCATATTACTCAACTCAGTGTGATGCTTATTACCTTAGATAGAAAAAATGCCCAGTTCTGGGACTTGGCCACGACTCTGTGCGGTGTATGAGAGGTCTGGCCCGAGATGGTTCCATCATGCGTTTAAGTAGTTTCCAGGAGCTCTTGCTTCAAGGATGTGTCAGATAAAGTGATGGATCCTTAACTGTTTTATTATTCTTTAAGGCATGATTTTCGACAGGTCGTCACCAGCTTTGTTGACCTCGCCAAAAGGTATCCTTGCCTCACTGCAGACCCTCTAGGTTATGCTGGTTCTCTAGGAAACCAGAGCAGCCTTGATAAATGACTCTTCCCCTGACATGGCCACTTCCCATTTTGATCTATCATAGTTCCCAATCTTAACTCACTGATTCATGTTATGTGTGATCCATCATCATATTCAAAACAAGGACTGCAGAAAAGGAAACATCCGTTATATCGTGTCAACCCACTGATCTGTACAATAGATATTGCAAGTTAGATATTACAAGTTTCTAATTGACAAGTGCTTCAAAGCTGTCAGTAGGTTCCGGTGGCTTCAGGAAAATGTCTTAGTGTTGTCAGAAAGGACGTTCCAATTGATGTATGGAGGACTCTTGTCCATGGCTATGGGTTTGGTAGTGAGCTCCAATAATTCTTCATCACAAATGGAATAGAGAACCATTAAGAGTAATCAAAAGACTAGATCATCGGACCCTTCAAATCTGTTGCTTAGTTTCCATGCAATAGCTAATTTGTCATCATATGCAATTAGTAGTTCAACTAGACATTTGCAGATGGCAATGTCCATAAAGCAGGTTGCTTGTACCAGGGCGGTTTAATAAGTTTTGACCATATGGCATTCATTGCAAAAGGGGTTGAGCACAGACTTTCGACAAAACGTTTACTCCAAAGGTGCACCAGGTCCACCTCAATGCTGAACGACGAATGTTCAGAAGGCTGACTTTTCGTCCTCCGTCACCTCTTATTTTCGTATTATTTGTCCGTGATTGGCAATTTTTTCCTTCATTTACTCGGAATTACCCGATCGGCTGTCTTAGCCCCTTCAGCCTCGATGTGACAGTGTCCTGAGTAACCACTTATCTGTTCTTGAGCAAGGGTAGGTCCATATATCTTCTATGTGGCATTGAGTGTTGACATGGTGACAAGCAAGGGGTGGGCCGGAGTTGCACTCATCTTTCATTTTCGTTTGACTGTTTTATGGGATTGGGGGAGGGGGACTATAGGTAAACATTTTGCTTTGGATGAGAGTAGCATTTGCAATAGGCCACTTTAAATGAGCAAAATCGGAAACATGACGCGAACATTTCACCAGTAGTAGATTCATTTCGGCATTTTGGGTTATGATGAGAACAACCCAAGATCAAGCATGAATTACTGATTGCCTGTACCTACTCGACCTCCCAGCTTTGATCGCTACAACTCATGACAAACCAAAATAACTACGTGTCATTTCCCTTTCTTCTTTTGATCTCAGGTACTCGGCTCAAGCAAACAAATATCAAAAGTTCATGCATCTCGAACTCATGGAGTTTAGTGCGTTTCATGGTCAAATTGACAAATTGTTTTTACAATGAGAGCACAGGTTCATGATGCATGGCCAAATGATTCCCATTGTATGTTGGTCTTCTTTATTACATTCGATATAAATAATCTCTCTTTGGAGCTGTCTACCACTAAGAAATTTAAAACCATTTTGAAATATTTATGTAACAATAACCTGAGCTAGATCATATCATATCAGTTCATATCAGTTCATATCAATATCTTATTATATCACATATATGTACTGTTCTGAGAGGCTCAGAAGCCGATCGGAAGAGTCATATCAACTGACATGATTCCACTTGTCTAGTGCAGTGGGATGACGGTCCGTTTCTTGTATTGTTTGAGGTCAGATTGGTTATATTCCTTATCTATATTGCATCGTGATATCGGATCTCATTTGGCTGAAAGTGAAGGACCAAATGTCATCTTTTCAAAACAGTAATAGGATGAGCATGTCGCTCACATTCAGCGACTGGTATTTCTTGAGGTAACAATTGATATTGGTTGTACAGTAGAACTTCCCTATTAAAGACACCCTGGGGACTGACAAGTGCTGTCCTTAGTAGAGAGGTGTCCTGATTATAGAGGTCAAATTGAATGGAAACACCCAATTTCGGACCAAAACTAGTGTCCTTTATAGAGAGGTTGTCCTTAATAGAGGTGTCTGCTAAGGGAGGTTCTACTGTACTTTAGTTGTTGGATGGTTTTGATATACTGAAATGATATTGAGATTGATATGTAATCTATATCTATATCTTATTACTGTAAGATTGACAAACTTGTATCTGCAACTGCCCGGTCTACTAGCCAGAACCCTTTGTTTTGGTATAACATTGCATAGTATGAAATGTCTAAGTACTGGTACCAGAATTGTCTGTGCCACTGCTCAGAACTGTACTTCTCTTGAAAAATGCAGATTCAAGGCCAATCTGGTGAATATAAGAAATTAAGACTTCAGTGTAGTTTCAAACTTCAACTCATCAACTTTATGCTAGCTAAATGTCTGATTGTATAAACCTTTGTAGCATAGATGAATTTTCATTCAAGTTATCAGATGTCCCAAGTTGCCTTTCTCTGTTTCTGGCCAATGGCCACATCACAAGCATACTAATCTTTTTCCACAAGCCCTTGAACAATCTCTTGTGATTATTTCTGGCACTCGGACATGATCAATCTTTGGTGGCCTTGGCTGTAATTAAGAAATATTGGAATTCCTCATTTTGGTGCTCAGAAATGTCAGAGACTGGTTTACTAAAACCTTTTGGAGCCAATGTTATGGATGGTTTAGTTTATCATGCGTGAATGATTGAAATAGCTTCATCAGGGTACCAGCAAAACTACCGCCACTGACTGTCAATGAATTGCGTTGTTGTGACTAAAGCATGATGTCAATATTGTCTGAGGTTTGATGCATACGCTAATTAAAACCAGGGTCGCCAAATGGGATGAAGATAACCTGTTTAACTTGATATCAAATTGAATTGATTTACTAAATTTATATTATCTGACAAAGCAAACAAATTTTATCAACAATTCAAGAGAGGACTTTTCCAAAATGAGATTTATCCTAATGTGATGTAACAGCTTTCCATTATTTGTCACTGCTAACTTTTAGCAAAAACTGTGGAAGTCCACGAGTGATCGTTTGTGATCAAATTTACCCTGCGTGTTTCATATCATTTTTGGCTGAATGATACGATCAAAACACCCCATCTGGTGTATTGGTCTGCGGCAAGAAAATGAAATCGGCAGACCATTGCTCCTTGGCCATACAGAATCGAATTCATCATTCCTTCAATCATTGTACTTTGATTTTCTATTGTGACTTGATAGTCTGGGTCATCAATCTTGGCTGGATGATATTCTTCTGGGCAGACACCCGACGGGGAAATTGTATTGTCTGTTCTTCAGCAAGAAAACATGAGCCAGTTGGACATGGGTATTGATTTGAAGGAGGCGGGAGCTGTCATAGTCATGATAGTCCAAAGTGATTGAAAACATCATTGGGGGCATGCTTAATAAAGTTCATATTCTGATTGTATCTTGTGCTTCTTGCACTTAAAAGGTCAAGATTCTAGTTGTGGTGAGCAGTTCTGTTGCTGTGGGGGAAATTGGGAAGTAACTAACTACATTTGCAGCAGTTCCATACTTATGCTGACCAATAAATTATTTGATGGCGCCCTGTTCAAGGTCACATAGCGACCACCTATGTCATGTCACTTCTATCACGACTGTGATGCTGGAAATCAATGCTACCCTCAACCAGATTAGATTTCAAGCCATCTGTTTCTTGTGTATGTTCATGCGAGTACTACTGTCATAAGCATTAGAGAACAAAATCAAAGTTTTTTTAGCTGAGAACTTTCGATTTGGAATTTAAGGTTTCTGAAAATCAAGTAGATTTTATACAATTTCTCCAAAAGCAGAAAGACATGTTCCCATTTTGTAAATGAAAAGTGCTCAAAAACATGTTGGTTTAAGTTTCATCATTCCTAATGGCAGTGGCGTGATGCGAATATTGTTTTCAATTGCGTTTCTTGTTTTAACAATTTAAAAGGCATTTTGCACGAGTTTGTTTCATTTTATTATATGCTGATGGAAAATGATGCTGGTGAGAAATGGAATTTAAAACATATGAGGAAATGACTGTGGTAAATACAGAGGTTGTTTATACCCTCATGGGCTATTTGCAGTAGCTCTTAGGATTCCTGAGGGGGCTTTATTCTATCATTAGAGGGGCTACTGCAGGGACGAGATTATTTGGGATGTAGTCCCTATAATATCATTCAGTGTCACCGTATTCATGATATTTTGAAAAATCAAACCCACCACATGATGATTTTGACACAGTCGCACAGATGGCAGAGTGAATTGGCCAAAATAGTTCTCCTTAAAATAATCTTACATTTATTTATTCATGTAGTGTTTTCTCTATACATGTATATCACTTGGTTAAACATATGTTGCCCTATTATAGACTGTGTATCCATATAGACTGTTCCCTGTGTGAACTTGAAGACTTGTGGCTTTGTTGCCACTGTCTCCATTCATTTTTCTTGGAACAACCAGTGGGAATGTCCTATTTGTCAAACATAAGTTCTGTGTGTGGGTTGTCACAAAGGTTGTACCTGAACATGAAACAGGGGCGAATGTACAAGGGAACAGTCACAGCCTTAACAAGTTCCTGGTAACTCAAATCACTATAATAGTATGAACATTTTGACCCTCAACAACAACATCATCGATGCCACTCATGATCACAGTGTCGTAATTCTCTGACAAGTTATGATGCGTTATTCACATCTCATCTGGCCGCAAGATATCTTTACAACAATATTAGTGCCTCGATCCCCAAGGTTATAGGTTTTATTACGAGGCTTTGTGAAAAACACACACTCTGCTGATGGCATGGCAATAATGTTGTCAGTATGTCAGTGACTGATAGTTTTTCGAGCAGGGGTATTGACTTTATGTGTACATCTTTTTCTTCAGCATGTGGTGACATGTCATTGGCGTCTGGAGAGCTACAGCTGCTTTTCGAGTAGACTTAGCAAGTCCACCATGAAACAGATGTTGTGCAAATGGATGTTTCTTTTATTGACAAGAAAATCATAACCGGACAAACATGATTTTACAGAGCTCTTGAATAACTGAATCTACATTAGATACATGTACAGGGTCACCGAAGAAACAAAAAGTCATAAAAAGTCAAAAGGTTAACGAGATTCCCCAGCACCATTTCGAAGTTATAAAACACCTTTGGCACCATGATGTTATTTCTGAACCTCTTTTGAACAGTTCATTCAATTTCTGAATCAAAGTTATGGTCATGATTCCGTTTTCAAAGCCATTCAAGGTCTCACTGCATGGAAGCGACTATTTGAGGGATAATTTGCTTCCATCTTTTCTACAGTGTGATTTGGGATGAGACACCACGAGAATGCTGCTAGTTATCGAAATGATGACATTCAGTTTCAAAAGGGCTCAGTAAATTTTGCTTTTCAATGCCAGTCTTATGACAAAGGTCACACTTAAAGTGGTAATCAGTGTAGAAAATAGCCGAGGAGATTCTTATAACACTACGGCAATATCCCACCAAGGCAAGTTACTCCGTAGGAGCAGTGCCAGCTTACATCAAGTGATGTCCAATTTGATCTCTCATAATGCCAATTTTGAGAGATAATTAGCTTGTATCCTCTTTTTTATGGCCCAGCCTTGCTCGATATATACTAATTTGGTACAGAAATTTTGCCTTAAAACTTCCATCAGTAATTTTAACTTCAATAATAGCCATATCATGTTTTTAAGTCTTAAAAAGTGTTATGAAAAGTCACCTTAAGCTTTGGAAAGCGTAAAAATACAATATGTAAAAAAACATAGGACACTTTTTCTTCTGTGTGTGTGCCTATAATTGATACAGAAATACTTCTTTCCTCAGTTCAAAAACAATGTAATTTGCAGGATCATATGCTTAATTTAGGATTGTTAGAGTAATTCCTGTTTAAGTAGACTGATTATATGTCCGTCTTTGAAAAGTTCCAGTGATGGATCTTATTTGCCCATGACTTTTTTTCGGACAGGAACATATCTTGGTACTGTTATATATCAACATAATCCCTCTAACTTAGAACTACTGTTTTAGGTACTGTTTGTGTACTTGTGGTTTTGCCGTGTTCACAGGCTTTTGGTCAGTTACAATTGCAAAGCCAATATAAACTATCATCAAAATTTATTCAGCGTCTGTGAAAACTGTTTTGGAAACTTCATGGGTGCCCCAAAGTATAATTGACTGAAATCTAAATCAAATCATTTATTAGATGGTCTCCGACTAAATTTTGTTGAACTATACATTTTCCAGTTGAGATCACGCAGGGATAGTTTGTTTCAACTTTCATGGATTCATGCAGCCATATGTGTGCGGAGCATACTTCTCGAACTTGTTATAATCACATTTATGCCATCTTTCTACGCAGCCAACCCTCTGTGATTCAAATACAAATTAGCTGGTTTTGAAGTTGGGCTTCCTTTAGAGAGGATAGTCCCCCTTTGAATGTTTGAATTAGTTTTTAGCATGTTGGCCCGTGGTTTTTGCTGTTTTAAACGTTTTGGTCCAACACGTTCAGACCTGTCGAAAATGCACTAACTCTTTGAACATATTTTGATATCACCTTTCATCCATCCAGCCATGATGTCAACATTGTCATAGGCACATCGTAAATGAGAGATTTGCAATATATCATATAGTGCTTGAGACTATCAATATCAATGACCAACATATCAGATTCTTCAATCTATTGGAATTATGGAATTCAATGCCAGTGATCCTGATAGCAGCTCCAGGGTGAGGAAATCTCCCGAAACCAGCCGCAGGGAAATTGAAACTGAGCCCGCATACCACTTTTCATTATTTGATCTGGTTACTCCTATTAGTGAGCACACACAAGTTATCTCTGGTATCTATTAGAAGCGTGACTATCGGAATGGGATGCTGAAGTCATGACACTCAAGAGCTTTTAGAATTACACGCAATTCCCAATAGTATGGTGGTGAATTAAGATAGTCTAACTTTTGACACTAGGATCAAGGCAATATGCAGCAGAACCTCCCTTGGTGGACACCTCTTCATTTAGGACACCCTGTCTATTACGGACACCAGCTAGTTTTGGTCCCAAATTAGTTGTTTCCATTACATTTGACCTCTCTAATCAGGACACCTTTCTATTAGAGACAGCACTTGTCAGTCCTGAGGTTATTGGTGAAATCTGTTTTTCAAACGGGCCCGCGAAAATTTACTTGTTCACAGTATGTGTTGATTATCACAGATCTGTCACGTGGGAATGATAATTTAAATGTTGAAACCTTGTGTTGTAAGCAATGTTCATTGTCACAAGAAGTAGAGTGATTGGGGATTTGAAATTAGTTTGCTGTTCTCGTTGTACATGTTGTGCTATGATGATGACCGATCTGCCACTAGGGAATGCCGATTTAGAAGTTGTATCGACCTTGAATAGTTACAAGAAAATAAAAAAGAATGTAGACCTAATATTGTTCTATTGACCATTTGTGTTCTGGAAGAGCCCTAGATACAAATGCTCAAGTCATCAGAACCGAATTGGGTATTGAAAATAAGCAGGTTTTCGCCAAGACACAGAGTCCGGGGACCCGGAACTCACAAACATGAGATGCTTACAACCACGTAATGCTTGGAGATTGGTATTTTTGATAGTTCTCTGGGGAGATTATTATCAATCTTCTTCACAACATCAACCGACCAACTTGAGAGTTATGTTTTAAAAAGCTGTTAGAATTTATGCATATAATTTCTCGAAATAAACAGCATTGATTTATGTGAACATTTCTCACGATAATTCTCGTATTTTTGGATCAGAAACCGCAACTCGCCTGCATTTGCATTCAAACTTTTCGGTAGAACCTTCACGATTAATTGATGGGTACCATTACCATTGTTGTCACATCAATCAAACGTGGTGGATAGTAAAATGCTGCTTGTCATCTGCGCAGTGCGCACTCAGCCATTGGTACATTTTATGGAAAACTGCATGATTTAATAAGATTTTCAGAAGAGATTGAGGAATCTGAATTAGTTAGTGTAATTTTATCTTTAGATTTTTTTACAATTTGCATTATCGGGTGGTTGGAAGGCACAGTTCCCTTGGAAAAGGTAAACTATACTGGTACATAGAGAGCACTCATCCAATAAACATGATAAACTTAAAGGGTAACTCGTGTCAAATTTCACCATAAAATGTTTTAGCTGTTTTTGACAAATGACTACGTCACTTTCTCATAAATTGGTAAGGTTTTCGAATCAAAATGCACATTTTCTATAAATTGATGGTTTAATCCCGCCCGGACGGCTCGCTTCGATGCCGTTTTCGTTGATGACGTCACAACATGAACATTTTCGCGGTCGCGGTGGTTTACATTCAGCGATTTTATAATAAATCAAAAATCAAAAATGGGAAATTTGAGCTTTACATTTGTGATCAACAATTAAAAACGAACGTGTTTCCGCAAAGTTGTAAATCACATCAGAGTATCACTTTAATAGAAAAAAAATTCAGGTTGTGAAGCCAAGGCCCTGGGCTGTTTGATTATCATAAGGAAGCTGCATTTAATGCTTTCTGTCCAACCCTGTGATAGTAACTCTCTGATGACAAAAATGATTTGATGATAATGGGATTCTGGGAATCACCTTGCCCGCAGCCATCACGGGGTTAAATTGATCATAAACTGTCATTTATCAACCTCTTGAGTCGCGGTAATCACATCCAATAAAATCACGAGTCGACTCCAATATTTCATCTAATTTCCGATATCAATCGAATAATAATTCTTTTACTGGAAAAAAACAATATGCCCAATCACAGGTCTGATTGCCCTCGCAATATCAAATTGAATTTTATCGATATTTTTCCGCCGTAATGTCTTTATATGGCCTGTGGCGGGAAATTAAGGTTTCTGTTGAATAAGAAGTCTTGTTGTGTGCTACTACTGTGCCAACTTTGGAAGTACAGCATATTTTATGTGCCATCTCCAAAATATTTGTACCAACTTCAGGATGTGCCAACTTTGCAATAGGGTTTCAAGCAAGAATTAACTGGCTCTTTTATATAACTAACATTCATGCTACCTGCATGGGGGAATATTTGTTAATTTAAATTGCTTCTCTTAAATACCATACACATAGCACTTTCATTAATCATGTTAATTTGATATTTCGATCTGTTATGAAAATTTGATGTCATCGTTATGTTTATTGTCACTAATTTTGATCTTGGAAAAAAGTGCTGTGTTAGTGTAAATCGTCAATTTCTTTACATTTTGATGCATGAAGTTAATGGCAGATTATCTGTCATGAAACAAGAAAATAATGGGTGAATATATGGCTATAGAATTTTATCATCACTATTTCTTGCAAATACTGAACATAAAGAAAATAACATATGCCATGCTTTTATGAAAAATGGCCTTGAATGTGTTTTAAAGATGCAATTACAGAAAGAGTTTGATAAATTTCATGAGTTAGAGCTAGGGATTTTACACCACAAATCATGACCAATGCGTTATAGAAAATACACATTACGAGTCCTGCATACTTTGATAAAATATGAATTCCATGAAGATGCCATAAACTTTTGGTCTTGATAAGACCTATCGCCCTCGACCCATCAATCCAGAATCGTTCTATGTGTAAGCTAGAAGGGGGGGGGGGCAGGGGGATTCGAAATACCTTGAAAAAAACTTGTTTACCTATAGGGTAAGTGAAAGAGGTATTAAGCTGGTGTCAGGTGAGCAAAATGGCCTCTGGCTTTTCAGTTAAGGAACTTTCTGGAACAAAACTATTTTTTTTATGTGAATTTTATCTGACTGTGACACTTCTTGTGGGAGTTTTTCTCCCATGTCAACTTTCTAAGCAAAACACTTCTGGTTTTTGTAGTGCAAGAATACCTTTGTCACTGTCTCATGTATCAAGAAATTGACTAATTACTTATTGTCCCTAGTTTTTGATTTGAACTTACTTCAGGACAGCAGAAGAGAAAAGTATAAGAGAGAAAAAAGGCCAAATGCTGATCTTGCCGAGAGGGCATTTTCATCTCATGCATGAGTCTATATAAAAATATATAAATATGACACCTTCGTAAAGCATCTTTTAGGAAGAAACCTGTATTTCATCTGCATTGGAAACCATGCCGCAAGAAATAAACATTGACGACGAAAAAATTGTTCTCAAAACAAGATAAACAGTTGACAGATGAAGAAGAAGCCCTCAAAACCAGTCAAAGATAAAAAAGTAAAACATTTGGAGCAGACAGTCTGGATGGCTAAAAGAAGATTTCCTGTTGTTCACATCATGTTGAGTTACTAAAAGGGTGGAAGTTCAATTAGTTAAGAGAATTTATCCTGCCATCTCTTACTGATGGAAAGAAAAGCTTCAAAGGACAGCGAGGATTAGTACTGAGATGAGGTGGAGGAGAAAGGTTTCTCTAAAATATACGGCTTGCCAAGTCAATGATCTGAACCCTTCGAGTTAACTATTGCAGACTTGTCATTATGCTTGAGAAGAAGGCGTATTGGTTTTGACAATTAAATTGTTGCTGAAGCAGAAATGATTCCAACCTGCGTCATGTATTCGATGTTGGTAGAAACGTACCTCCGGACATTGTCAAGGAGGGAATTTCGTGGTTTAGTGGTTTTGACATATTTTTGTGACATTTGGGGAACGGTTTGTCCCAGACCAAGAGTATTGATGATGATTAATGGGATAAACCTATTCTGGAGATCTATTTTGGTAGAAAGGGCCCGTGATCTGAATGGAGAAAAGGTTGTTGGCTGATAAAAATATAATATCTCAATAGCATTGGTTTGGGTTAATGCCACCAGAATGTTGAAAAAGTTGACATTAGTCCAACTTACCCTTGGCCTCTTACATTTCAAGGCATTTACAGTTATGCATGAAATGTAAATGAAAACTTTGTTTCACCCTCGACCCTGGATTGAAGGCATTTCTCAAACTGACATGACCTCAGAACGAACAAGAAGAATTTGCCAATGATGACAGAAAACCATCATTTAATGTTAATTATGACCTCCTAAATTTTCTGATCCACCAGCCTCATCAATGATGCATAATTTTAATAGGTGAAGTCTCATTTAGAATTCAGAAAGTTTTGTTGAAAACATAAAACGTCTTGAACATTTTCTCCCCATGGAATGTTCATCCCGTTCTGGCACATTTAATAGCTTAAACACTGGGAACATGTTGGAGTAGAGTTAAAAATTTGGTAATGCCCATCCAAACTGGAGGTGCAGCAATTATGAAATGGGGCACAATTGGTATTATGCAAGTCTTGGCACACTCTGTTAGGTTTCGTGTAACGCCCTTCACATCAACTATGGTACAGTTACTATTATGAGCAAGCGTCACTATCACGAGGACCCATCAGTATCAGTGTGACATTCTTGGAAGCTGCCATCTCTAACTTTCAGTCTGTGGGATAATGTGGGCCTGTTTGGGCGAGCAAGACCGATGGATTCGTGAGGAACAACCATTTCTGTCGAAACTACCCAGGCTTTTGCAAGTGATATAACTTTAGACTGTATTCATCGAGGTCTCTTCTGCATTGGCCTTGAGGAGCCTCATGGCCTTGTGCTTGCTGACTACCATACAATAGGGCCCCCCCTCGGGAGCAGCCTTGTTTGTGCTACTGTCGTATTTGTCTGGTGCCAAAATATATGGTCAACAGCCCTACAAAGCAACCTGAGATCCTATCAATATAAAAATTGCATCATTGTCATCAGTCTGGCCCAGGACTCTCAAGACATATCTTGATCTTCCATTATTTATGGCTGCCAAACATTACCACCATATTTATTTCGACAGTGTCAGTTTAATTCTCCCAAGGGCCTCATAACATTGTAATTTATATGTTAGTATGGCCAGGCAGGTGCTTCAGGCTCAGTTGAACTGAAATGTGAGACACAGAAATCATCTGCTTTGGGTGATTTACTTACTGAAATTTATAGTTAAATTCTCATTAACTTATTTTAAAAAGGTTTAGGCCACCAGTGTTCTGTGAAAAAGTGCTCTGCTTCTGCATGAAAATTGTTTAATGATCTATATGGATAATCTATGACAATGGGAGTTGGAAACAAGTCAATTTTCGAAGATAAATCTGGTACATCCGGTATGGTTGGAAACTAAAGTGGGATGGCGGTGAAAAATCAAGGGAAGATTTGTTGGGCATTGTGAAAATAAACCATTTGAATCAATGTTATTGCTTCTGCATATCTTACTTCCACTCAGTATTATCACAATAGTTTAGCCAAACACGGTTAGCTTTGCCTGTTCTGATTAAAGTAAATTATTCTACTTGTTATTGGTATCCGTTATACATGTCATAGCACGGCCAAACAATAGAATGCAAGGACATTTTTTGGTTTTGTTGATTTCTCTACCAAATTGATGCATTATCACTGCGCCATGTCTTGAAGACAAAAACCTTCATCCTTCCCGCTTAAAATGTGAATGCTGATCAGAATTTTGCTAATCCCAGTGGTACGCTCAGCATCGAATCATCAGCTGACAAAACGCTGAGCATAAAAATTGAGGAACGTTAATGCTGTCATTTGTCAAAGTAGAGCTTCTATAATTTTCCTTCATCAGTACCAGTCAGTTGTTGATGCACTTAGAAACTACTGCGACGTCAGCGATATCCATAATGCTGTCATTCCTGACAACTTTTCCAGGGGAAGATAAAAATTCTTTTTTTATGATGAATTAGGTGATAACTTTATGTAATTATAAACTTCCCACAAAAAAAATTGCACGATTGCCCGATATACTGACTTTTACATGTTTTATCAGGAGGAATGCTAAGAGCAATTATTTTAGTCATCATTTCTCTCCCGGTCCCAGGTGTCTGTAACTGTTTCCTTCAGTCGTGCTACCTTGTAGGCAACTGATGAACTAAAACTATTTCTTCAGTTAAGACCAATTGAAAGAACAGCTATCCCAACTTAAAGAGAAAAGGCATTCTCGTTGGCTATGGCTGCTGTGAGGCTTTAGAACAAACAACCAGTTCTGAGATCATTTTCTGCCGTCTTTTGAGTCTCTGCTGAAGATACACCATTTTGATGTCGCATTTGTGATAAAGACTGGTCTTTAGATAGCACTTTCAGGAGACCGAGCCTGGATAAAGCGCTGTTTAAATTCCATTCTGTATATAGCGTGTGTCTCAGTGATGAAGTGTTTCGCCTTCTGTTCCAACAGACTGTTAAATATACTGACACTGCATGCGAACCTTGATATTTTGGTTCAATGTATTTTTTCCCTTGCTACATTATCAATTGTAAAAACCACCACTCAATCTCAGTAAATCCTGGTGGATTTCTCAACCAACTTGAAGTATTATTGCTGGAACACATCGCAAACAAAAAAATCTTGCTGGCTTAAAGTAAAGGTGTTGATCAGATTTGCAGTCATCCCCGATGGAACGATCATCAGTAGATTGACAAGTGCCGGAAGATTCTGTTAGAGAGGAAAAGGAAAAAAGGTTGCTATTTACAACCCATGAGATGTTCTGTTTTGAGTCATTTATTCAGCATAACATCTTAGGGGATGACATTTGTGTCGCAACAGCTTCCTCCCAGCTTAAAGGACCAATGGGATTATCAAGGGCAATATAAGAGAGCTGTTGGCAGCCCAGTCACCTCCTCTTCTATGTATTAAGCATCCTTTACAAAAACAAGAGCTTATGAAAAACTTTTATCCCGTTAGAGGGTGAATATCTTGCTAAATGAGTCTGCCACCGACGAAAGTAACATTTGAATAGGAATTGGGAGCTATTCATACTGTGTTTGGCTTAAGCTAAGGTTGGTCTAAAGACATGTTGATTCCGGCTGCAAATGACTCCAATGGTGTGATTACCGCTAAGGCTTACGATGGCTCACAAGTAACACCGTGTGAGATTCCTGGTAAAAGGGTCGGGGTATTTATTGATTACATGGGGCGTCAGGTCTTGATTCCCTGTCTTGATCGTCTGTCAGGTTCGATCGTTGAGATAACCTTAATGTTGGTTTTCTATAGTCCAGGTCTGTGGCATCCATGCTCCATAATAATCTACCCCTCAATGGTGATGGGTTAACAGGCTAAACCTGCTCAATTTGACATTGCTGGATATTGATAAACCATGGAAGAGTCCTGTTAAAGTGGTCTTGGTTATTATTGACGCTATGGGCATCATTTGTCAACCTGATTCAAAATATTCTTCCAAATTAGTTTTAAACTGAACTTTGTTTGTTTGGTCTCCTTTACTATAATGTCTTAAACATCATTTCATGTGTTTCATCGTTAAAAACCCACTCAAAGGCAAAACGCTCTAGTGTGCATTTTGATTAATCTCGTGTTGATGTTGGCCTCGAGATTAATCAAAATGTGGATTAAATGTTGATTGATGGCTATCATTCAATATATAGCTGTGATGAATCTGTAATTAAGGTTCTGTCACAGTTAGGGCTGTGGTGTGGGTTTCAGTCTGTTGAGGAGAAATTTATCTCTACAACTGCTCTTGCCGTTAGTTTTTGGTGGGAGAGAATATGAACACACTGATGACGACATTCTAAAAAACTCGTCATTCTCACATTTCATGCACCCCCTGGATGCACTTCTCACCAGCAACATATTATCATGAATGGCATTACACTCTGCATATTTCACCGGGTGAAGTAGGACCGAATCAGAATTTGATCCAGTTTAAATTTGCTGTCAGAAGTTGATCTGCTGGAGGCGAGTGCCATTTGTTACATCCGGCCCACCAACTGCCCTGTAAAGCCAGGAATAAAACAGATATGGCTGCATTTGTATGATCCATCACACCCCTCTTGACCTTGATTTATTTCACTCCCCAAGATTATATTGATAAAGCCAAGTCACATCCAACACACACCTCTTGCCAACTATTTGAAATTCTAATATCATTTTCTTGTGAGATCTTTTGGAACCACATTCTGTTTGATACATCTGACCTTTCATCTGACGTGCAGAGCCAGGAAGACATGGTTGCGTTTGTATGATCCAATCACACCCCTCTTGACCATTACTACGTCTGATTTATTCCACTCCCCCAAGATTATTGAAAAAGCTAGATCACATCCATCACACCTCTTGCCAACTATTTAATATTCTTATCCAGTTTTGTTGTCTTATTTTTTAGGTGAGGCAATATATCATAGTTAATGGTCCATTCCAAGAGGTGAACGGTAAAGTGAATTCTTTATTTGTTTATCACTCTCATTTCGGCTAGCAGCAAATTTATCAATGGAACTTATGAGGTGTTGTTGCAAGTGCTGCATAATATGGTCATCAGCTCGGCTAAAGATGATGTCCGTGTGTCTATAGCTAGGAATTCTAAAGGTATAGAGGTAATTGCCTTCGTTCCCGCCCGATTAACCTTTGTGCCCTTGAGATGGCTTCTTTTAGGCCCTATACACTATTCCTTTCTTCTTCTACCGACAATAAAGTGCCGTGCAAATATGTCACTGTGATTTGCGAGTGAGCCATGAAAAACTAGACAATTGTGGTTGAAATTAATTGATTGAATTGCAAACACCAGTCATGCTGTTAGTCACACATTGCAATGACTAAATCGCTCATTTGCACAGTACTTAAATATCCCCAAATTCTGATACTTAATCTTACTCTTACTCGAATTGACTCATATTAGATTGACTACTTTAACACCTTATCTACATGCAGTGCCCACAGTTCGTGCAAGAAGAGCAGTCTTTTGGTGCAAACTGCATTTTTCGGCTCACCATTGGGGAGTCTATTCAATACAGCAGTGTCCGGCGTCTGTCGTCGTTGTCGTCCAGCGCCGTCATTGTCATCCAGCGTCGTCTGTATCCTGTTTCAAAAACAGTGGCAGTTTCTTAAACCGCAAGGGCTATGAACTTGAAACTTTGCACACAGGACCCCCGAGGTCAGGTGACCTCCAACATTGAATAAGGGTCCGGTCTGATTAAGATTCTTGACTTGGCGACCAGGGGGCCAAAAGTGAAAACCTAAAAATGTGACATCTCGCTTATAAGTGACTCATTTTCGATAAAAACATTATATAGGTCCTCCTAGCAAGGATACATCACATATCATAAGGGTTTTTGATTTGACCTACTTTTCAAGGTCACAGAGGTCAAATGGCTGCCCTCCCGTCTGATACTTTTCGGGACAAAGAAAATCAGCTTGTGTGATCTGGTGACACAGATCAGGCATTTGGGCAGTATCATCTTTAGGTCCTACCTTGGTCAAGGTAACGCAAGGATATCACAAGATCTGAATATGGTGCCCACGACCTGTTGAGAAATCTTCACTGAATATCTTGAGCCAACATGGGGAAAAAACAGCACTAACACTCCTCCACCAGTCTTCAAATCCAGTTTACTCTAAATCAATCAATATTTAGTGAAAAAATGCCTCCAGATGCCGTGTTTCCACCATAAACTGCCGTGATAACTGTCACCGGTGGAATGGTTGGGGGAATAACCATTCTGATATGTCGTGATTGGGTACCTAATGTGGCAAAAGGCTAGCGATGAGATGGCAAAAGAGATAATAGTCACATTGGATGTCGTCGCTAGAACATTTAGATCAGTCTTTGGAGTTAGTGATAAGATAAAAACGTGAATACTCTGGGGTTGGACAAGTTTCTAGTTTAGCACCATCCCGTTTTTTTTTCCTTTGGGCAAATTTTTATAGCAAAGAAACTAGTTTTCGTCTCAACATCTACGTTTTCATTCAAATTTATTTCAAGTTCTTCTGTACTATACCTTACACAGTGACTTGTCTGGAAGTCGGTAGTAAAACTTCCAATGCAGGCTTCTGGGTTAGTATGAACCTTGGCACTATTGTACGGCTAAAGTTTGGTGAGGCGAATATCTTGCACATGACATATCGTCGGGTTATTGAGGGGACATGACATTGTCCATTTGCTCTGCCATTGTCACTTACAGGTGATCATGTCAATAACATGACCATCCACGTTATTGCTCTCCTCACCTTCGAGTGGGTGGTAGTGAAGCTGGGCAGAATTGTCTCACTCGCCCTGTGTAGCCAATGTGTTTGATTTAGAACTTCTGGGAGGGAGGAAGGAAATTGTAAATGTCTGGTGATTGTGCTTGGCCAGCCATTAAACATCTTGACTCACCAATGCTTTGGTTGTCGCACCAAACACCACACACATGACACAAGGGTGGATCTAAAGTGTAGGCCAAACCATAAGGCGTATCACCAAGGGTTTGGCTGAAATGCCAGTGACATTTCAGTTGCTATTCCAAGATATCTCAAACTGCATTGAATTGCGATGTACTTGTAGTTTGCATTTAACAACATCTGATGCTGATCAGCACTTTGCACCAACCTAGCAGTTAGAGTTGTGACGCTAAAACCTCTACAACCTAAACGATGTCAGGTGCATTTTACATTGAAAACGTGCTACAATTTAGAATATTTCATCACAAAATGACGATATCGAACTATGATTCATCTCATATTATGCCATTTTACTTTCTGCATTATTTTATCCAGGTTGGAAGTAGAGGAATTTCTGTCTGAAAAAAAAAACTGTGGGAATTGTGAGGAGCTCAATTGACATATGAAAAAGTGTTTTGTTAATTGCTTGTTAGTTAAATGATAACAAGATGTCAATTTGATGGATGCGCATGTGCCAGCACAGGATGATATTAATGGATTGTCAGGAAATGAATGACAATCAATTCAGACATGACCCTCCATAAATTCTCGTGAAGAAAATGGAGGAAAAAACAAAATGATTTGATCTAAATAATAGATATGTAGATGATAATGAGGATTGAGATATATAAATCCTCCCCCACGGAATGAATAAGTCATAATATGTTTTGTTTTCTCTCAATTTTAGTTGAATCTCTCTCAAATGATAATATGTTACTAAAATTAGAAATCAAATTTCCCAAAGAAGGTCATAAATGGAGTTGGTTTTGGTTTTGAAAAGTCCCCAAAAAGAAATGAGATTGACGTTTAAATCTCAAGAGTTACACACAGTGTTTACAGCATGAAACCCTACGGTCCCTGCTACATGCATGACGCCTCCAATTAGGAAAATGTTAAGCTGCCAGATACGTACATCATTGATAGAAAATGAAAAATGATATTGATCTTTAGTAAGTGTATCTGAGGTAAAGTTTTATGCTGCAGCTAGTCCTCCTACAAAAGATTACTCCCATATTTTCTAAACGATTAAGCACCTAGCCGTAATATGTACAGGTGAATGACACTGAAAAGCTAAGCACTGCATTATTGACCTATCCCACCCTTTAGGTTAGTCTGATCCATTCCGATTCGAATTCTTGAACTTCCTCGACCGGACATCGACAGGACATTGACGTTGGTTCTGTATATTAACAAGAAGATGACAGGTCAAATCGTTCTCATCACCTGTGATGAAAATTCTACAGATAACGGCCATAGTCAAAGACTCAGAGCGTAAAATCAATGTCCGAAAATGTGTCAGGCGATTATCGCGTGTGATTTCATCGGGATCCGGCTGTGCACCGGCATCACCCGGACCCCGGATAAAATTAATACGACTGACGATCATTGCAGTCATCGTGATGCGCTGACCAATGATGTATGCAGCCATTCCCCATGATCTGTGGAATCGTAATAGGAGATTGAAAGATTTCGTGTTGGCACATGTGATGAGCTTTCAATTATTTATGTGAGAGTACTAGAAAGCCTTGGGTAGTGATGCCTGCCGGCAAGGTAATGGTTACGATTGTTAGTTTTAATTGGCGTTATCCACTGGAATATGGTGTGGTAATTCTTTCAATATTTTCACACTTTTTTCTTTAAAACATCCATTTAAGTAAGATTTTCAACTGCAGACACTTCATTTCAATTCTGAAGCAATTCTCGTGGACACTCTCCATGATTTTTGCCGTAAGTTTTGATTGCTTTCATACCAAGTCTGATGTATCAGATGCATGAATGGTCTATCATGTTACTCTGAGAAAATAACATTGATATCAAGTTTGATACATGTAACAGTCCAAAACACTTACACCATCAATTAGTAAACACAAAATTGTATCCAAAGATCGTAAACTGCCAAACTTCCCTGCCTCTTATTTTGCAATTTGCCAAAATTTCTGAAAAAATTCAACGTTCAGGATTTTAGTTTTGCTGGTTACATTTCATTTCAGTTATTAGCTCATCAGATGAAAGTCAGCAGAGCTGGTAATATGACCATTCAGAAAGGTGTCTGTCCTTGCATCTGTCAACATGGGTGCACATTTTGTAACCGTAAGACCTAAACACTTCCCAATCCGACCATGGGGAAGAACACCCAAGGAAATGCCCCTGACAGAAAACTTAGCATGGTTCAACTTAAATTCTTCTCAGCAGGGGCTAAAGGCGTAAATTACAAAGACATTTTTGTCACTTTATTCCAATAGATAGCGGCTTGAAATAAAGTTGAGGGAGTCCGCATGTAGTTAGGGTTTGATATAAAATTGGAATAGAGGTAAAATAACTATTCAGAATGGTGTCCGTCCCTCTATCCGTCAACATGGGTGCACGTTTAGTAACCGTAAGGCCTAGGCACTTCAAACCCTATAGCTTAGTGAAAATTCAAATAATTTTGATTGATACCACCAGTTGGCGAAATGCCAAAAAAATTTGGCACTTTGCAGGATAAACATGATAGCATGATAAGCCAATTAATGCCCTCCACCACATCCATGAGGAATTTCATTAACTCTCTCTGTACAATTATTGGCAATAATGTCAATGATAATTGAATATCATAAATGACAATATACAGACTCTATCATGTCTATACACACATTTAATCAGATCGTGATCCGATATTAAATTCCATCGACTGGTATTTGACCTTACAATTTGGAAGAATAGTCTGGGTCCAGTCATTGCACTTCGATTGGAAGCTGTTCTGACTATAGTACTGAACAAGGTGGAAGGTTTAAGCACACCACAAATGAGAATTTTTGTGGTTGCGATCTGCAATTATTGTCGCATGCAAGGTGCCTGCGATAAGAAGCAATGATCGCTGTAGTCTACGATTATTATCAAAGCAAGTGATTAATTGTTTTTCAAACATATAAGTCGATTATTGCACTGATTGTTGCAGGTTGCAGCAACAAGAATCACTCTTTTGCGGGGCTATTTAAATGTGTGGTGCACTTGGCCGCTGATCGTCTACGAGTCACCCTTGGGCCAAATAAAAAAAGAACTGAACTTTTTGAATTCGTGACATTTTGGGGGCAGAATAAAAATGCTTGTGGTAAGTATTTGGTGCTTTCTACTTGATATACATGTAGAACAAGAACCTTCCCACGAAAATAGGTTGACCTGAACCAGACTTTATTGACATAGATCGTGTAACCAGAAAATTATTTCAAGTGTCTTTTCTAACTGAAGAAAACATTTCAAGCAGCCTTAATACGTTCGTTTGGAGGTCGTCTACCCAAATTCATATAACACACTTCGCCTCTGGGTGTCTTGATATGACATGTATGAATTGAATCATCATCGAGGCAAGTTATCTCTCATCTTTGTGCGACTTGACAAATTGAAGTTTGCTCAGACATATAACCCTTGAGTATGATTTGTTCGTCCAACTTTAGAATTTGATTATGATTTTTCTTATAAATTTGATGAATTTACTGCTCTGAGTGGAGCCCTAAGGAGTCTGTAGAAAAACTACCTCATGTGTTGGCGTATTTTTTTTATCGAGTTTTAGTCAAGGCATAATTCTCCTGAGTAAAATATCATCTTGCCAAATCTTCTTACTCCTAAAACTACTCCTGAATATGTTGTCAAAAAGAAGTCTACCTTCAAATATTGTTTATCATGAATTTCTTTTTACAGTTTTAGATGCCCCTCTTGTTGAGAATGTTCTACCCTATCGTAAGATTAAAGAAATTCATGACCTTACCTCAGGGATTAAAACCGCACTATAAAATTCCCGCACACATTATCCCAGGATATGGACCAGTGTCATTGTAGAATTTGTCCTAGGATGGAGTGTCCCATCGTCAGGGAATTCTGGTATGCAGTTTTACTCTCTTAAAGTCTTGGGTCTAATAGGAATCACACAAAAAGCCAAGTACTACGCTTCTTTCCAGCAGGTGGTGGAGAGATGTTGATTTAAAGGACAGTTCTCGTTAAAACGCTTAAGAAATTGGTGTGCTATGAATGGCCCGGTAAAAACCTAAGGCGGGAATAAGCTTTCATTGATAAATCTAAGGAGTTTCAAGAACCCCAAATCACTAGTAAGGTTCATAGGATACTGGTCTGTCATTGGTTTAGGTCTCCTTATCATTTACATACTCCAATATCCAGAAATATAACAATATTTACAATAACTTTTTATGTTTTTGACATTATTTGCGACCATTATCGATAACGCGCTCCATGCGGATTCGTAAGGTACTATTATAGTGTAACACCATGCCTCGTCAAGTTACCTCGCTTGCGGAGCCACCTGGGTGACCCACGTGCTTAGACTCATAGTAAACATTGTAGTAGAAATATGCTAATGACTATCCCTTATATGGAAACCGAAGTAGTTGAATATTTTCACTGCAGGTGTCTCTGATAGTCACGTGGATTGACGAGCAATCTCCTTTAACTGATGTCCCTTGTTTGCATTTGAGTTCACTTTTGATTAAGGTAGCATGGTACAATTATATAGCCCCTACAGTGTAGACAGCTCATACACATTTAATGCAGACAGGACTATCATTCTACTTGGGCTATATAGTATAATTGTACCACTACCTTACTAACGTTTGTTTGTTGGGTTTGTTCGTTGTATGTTGCATTCACTGATTACAGAAGTCTAATTGTAGTCCAGATTCTATTCTAATCATTTTCGATTTGTTTAAAAGAGGTGGTGGTTGTCATGGTTTCTAACTTGTTAGTTCAAACAAGTATAAACCTTTGTTTAATTTCTTCATAAGGTAAAGTGGTACAATTATTGCCCAAGCACAATTATAGCTGCTACAGTGTAGAAAAAGCTGGAAGTACACTTTCAGTGCACACGATGCACACAACAGTTGTACTGGGGCTGTAAATGTACCAATACCTTACTAACAGTTGTTGGTTGTATTTGCTCTTTTGTTGATCCAAGTTCAGGTGGTCTGACGCCTCCTGATGAGTCCATGTCATTGACTGCAAGGATCCCTAACCTCAATGGACGAAACTCAAATGACCCGTACCTGTATCTACCTGTAACCGTTATTGTAGGAGAAACAGAGCTCCCAACTTCTCCATTCTTGAAATCCTGTTATCCTGTCCTCATCTTGGGGACTGCATGGACAATATTATCTTATGGTTGTGTCATTTGAGTCGAGGTCAACTCAAACTGCCGAGTTTGAAGACTCCTTATCCAGCAGGTGGGTTTTGTGATGTATCAGAAAATCAACCCAGATGGTTGAGCAATTGTCTCTACATGTTTTTAGATGTACCTGCAGTGCCATTTGCTCTGTATCCTTTGTCTTGCCAGCAGGGCACTTTATATCGGGAGTCTCTCATTTGTTGCAGCAAACATTTATATATTTCGTGGAAACATGGCCTCACAAATTTGATTTGACTTTACTAACTTTCAATGTCATTGTCATGCTCATGAAAGACTATCTTGTGCTCTCAGCTATGGATTTCGGACCAGTGTTCGGAAACCATTCCAGCTGCAGCTTCTAGTGTAGAGAGGAGCCTTTGTATTTGTATATAATTGTATCTTCAACCTTACTAACAGTAGATTGTTCTGTTCGTGCTCGCAAAGGGTATAATTCTACCAGGGTTTTACTTGTATCATCAACCTAACTAGTAGTTGTTTGTTGTGTTCGTTCGTTTGTTGATCCAAGTTCAGGTGGTCTGACGCCTCCTGACGAGTCCATGTCATTGACTGCAAGGATCCCTAACCTCAATGGACGAAACTCAAATGACCCGTAGATGTATCTATGAGTAACCGTTATTGTAGGAGGAACATGACTCCAGTTTTTGTCCTGATCTTTGGGACGAGACAATATTATCATACAGACGTGTCATTTGAGTCGAGGTCGAACACTAGCCACAAAGAAAAACTGAGACAAGAAATTTTAAGGAAATGAGCTCTTCTGATTGTTCGAGTCAGAGGAGCTTCAAAGCCTGGTGGTTAACACTACTGCATGGCTACCATGCAATTAGGCCTCACGTTGGATCCCGAGAGTACCAGGATTGTATTTCTGGATGAACTGGAGTGGCTTTCATGGATATAAAATTCCTGACTCTTCACAGTCCTGCGAATGAGATTTAAAATCGAGGTTCCTTGTATCTGGCGTACATGTCTATGCCAGGACAAGTAAAGGACTCGATCAAATGAGAAACATGAGTTGCTTGCGTGGACTCTACCTCAGGCCAAATTCATCGATTGCTGAATTGAAGAAGATGAGGAATTGTTCAAGCTGATGAAGAATGCCAAGCAAGCAAAACGAAACAAACTTAGAAAACCTTCAGGCTTCATTGCTGTTACCTTAAGTCTTTAATTTTCATTTAAATTCTTTCAATTACCGATATAGCAAGATGAGTGTGATTAGTTTCTTTTACTGAGAAATATGTAGTTAGGAATGTCAATTTTCTTGCTAACAACCTGTTGAATATGCATGGCTCAGTTTGTATATTGACTCTTTTTCTATACCCTTAGGTCATTCAATAAACATTTGATTCTGCACATCCTAGACTCGCAAATATACAGCGTAGATGTAAGAAAAGGCCAAACATCCATCTTCGGGATGTAAACACAGACATCCAAATGTCAATTGACACGTAAAAAGATTCCTCCTCCAGCAGCGTTTTAACAAACAGAATAAAGTCTACTAAATGTTTGTCATGTTTGTCAGGCTTTAGCCGCACTTACACCACCTGAAAATGGACCACCAATCTTGGTTCGGGAACCAATGCCGCACCATCGAAAATCCACCTATCGCGTACACCAGCACTGCAGCTAGTTATAAAATCCGGCAACAGATGGCGCGCAAACAATAAATTGCATGCGCAGAAAGCGCCATTTCGAAAGCGCCGCCTGGAGCCGAACCATCTAACTAGCTATTTGCCGATCCATTTGCGCGTACACCAAGACAAAGCCGAGCTTTTAACAAGCCGGGCGAATTTGGACCATCAAGCTTGATGGGACAAATTCGCTCGGCAATTTGTATCGGCAATGGATTGCCGAACCAATTTGTCGCGGCAATGTGGTGGTGTAAGTGCAATTGGTCCACCAATATTTCGTGGTGTAAGCGCAGCTTTTGTAACTGCAATACATGTTAATCTCTGGTGTAAGTGGTTTCTAGCTCTTTGCTCAATCAAGAAGATTGGGTTGATTAGACTCCTGCAGAATGCATTTGACCTGTACTGCCACTTGCTTAGATGTTGTTTTCAGCAGTCCAATAACAGGCATTGGCTAGCCGACAATGCTACTATACATCGGCAACAGGCTTACAAATCGCAAAAGTAAAGAGGTGTCAAAATTTTGCAGTTTGCTGTAAGTGGCTTAAAAATGTTAGTTTGAATAGGCTTAAAGATTGTCGTCGTCATCCTGAGAAAAATCTCGAGACCCCAGGAGAAAAGAGGATATTCATTCATGCTCAAATGCTTTTGATGCACTGGGGTCTCTGAAGCGAGTCTTCCTTCACTCGAGTAGTCGCATTGAATAACAAATTCTTGCTGTCAGTGCTGATGCAATCGGCATTGATCAGAGACTGACTTCGGTCGCTGCTGGCAGGGAGAACTATCTTGGACTGTCACTTGGTTGAAGGCAGCCGCAGCCGCACTACTGAGGGTGAAGGATTTTACCGAGATGAAAAGATTAAGACATAGGCCGAGTCTGAACCAGTTGAAGAGATTAATATTCTGAAAAAATTGTGTACCTTTTTTACCTATTTATGCCATTTTGTGTACCTTTTTTTCCGGTACCTTTTTTTCCGGTACCTTTATTTCCAGTACTTTTATTTCCTGTACCTTTATTTCCGTACCTTTTTTCCTGTACCTTTTTTTCCTGTACCTTTTTTACCGTATACCCATAGTCAGGTATCATCACAGAATCTCTAAACAATGTTTTAAAATGTAGTGCAGGGTTTTCACTCTGCCATGGCAACGACCTGTTATCTTTCTTTTTTTCGTCTTTAAATGGTGGAAGGAAGTACTTTGCTCACAAGCACTTGACCTTTCCACTTTAAAAACTAATCCGAAGAGGTCAGTTAGCAAATTGCTATTCTGTCATTTTGCCAGATGATGCTCATACTTGGTGTTGCAACCTTTGACTCATGCCATTAGGATAGATGGCAAGATAGTTGGGGCAAGTATTGATAAATGTGTGCTCTCTCTACATTAGTATAAATGATGTAGATATAGCCTGAGTGATTTAAGGTGAATGAGGAGAACTGGTTGGCTCAGCAGCATCAATCAGTCGCTACCAGGATGCATTCTTAGGAAGTGATGACATGTTTTATGGGTTTCGTTCTCTTCTGATGGATGCATGAGTGTTGTCCGCAAATGATATTTATGCCCTGGGCCCCGTTGCTCAATTGTTGTTTGAGACCAATTGAGCAACAGGTGTCTCTCACCTGGACTGGACCCTTGGCTGGAGACGGAGTCACAAGGCTAATAAACCAATTTGGTGCCTTACCATAGTAGCATGCAAAAACACTCATCCCTCCTTGGAAGAGGAATGCTCTCTGGAAAATAACACTACCTAGTGTAGAGCGAACGCTGAAGAAAAAAAAGAGGATGAATATTGCTATCAGCCATCAAAGGCATCACATTTTGTTGACATGAAAACTTCTTTGTTAAAGTACAGTCACCCTACTACACTTTGTGGTAAAGTGCTCCTCATAAACTATTAGGCTGATAGATATTCATCGCTAATTCTGGATTAGCAGGATATTCTACATCGTCAGTTGTCGTCAAGAAGATTCTTTGAAAACTGAAATGTGTTGAAGAAGAGATGAAAATGTCATCCTTATGACCTAGGAGAATCTGCATAACATCACTGAATTTCGATCTGATCTGATTCTTAACTCATCAACCAGGAGGCCAAAGCTAAAAAAGGTAAAAAGTGCAATATGTTGCTTATCTGTGAGTTGTTTTTTCGATGATATTTTTATGGTAGGTACTCCCAGCAACGATACATCACATGTCATACCGACTTTGGTTTGACCTATGTACTATACATGTAGAACATTTCTTAATCAGGATGAATTCCTAACGACCAAATATCTAGACAGTGAGCACAATGGCCCCTGGCCGTTTCATATTCTGTAGTACAACAGAACTTTGTCTTAAGATATATCACTAATACTAAATCAGGAATAAAACTAATTGGCTACATACACATTTGTTAGCTGATGAAAGCAATATACATGATTGTATAGTGTCAATTCCAAATGAGGAGGATATTCTATGTCATCAGTCGTTATCATCAGGATGTCTCCTGGAAACTGCTCATGAAATAGAGATGTATCATCGAGAATGTTACAAATGTCTTTTCGGGTACCTATACTAGAGTACATTGTTTTCTTGAAATCTTTGTGTCGATTTCAGCATCTATATTGGTAGCAGTTGAAATTGTTACAGGACTTAAAGAAGACGATGTATCTTCAGTATAGTTAACGGGAATGACATGTGTTTCATACCCGATGATGCATCTTTATTTCATTACGAGTTTCCAGGTCATTGTGATGATGATCATGCTGAACACGCAAGCCCAGAATGCCCTCAAAAAGCAGAAAGATGAAAACTTAATGATTTTGGCCTAAAGGTAATTGACCTGAAATTACGTATGTCCCAGGGCGATCCCTGAGATCGGATAACCAAGAGTTGTTGGTGACTCCCAGGTATCGCCTTGAGACTTTTGGTAGCAGAAGCTTTACAGTTTATGCCAACAAATTATGGAACTCGCTGGACACTAACACCCGCAACAGCTCCACCGTCAGCGAGTTCAAAAGATGATTAAAAACCAAACTATTTGAACAGTGTTTTTGTTAAGCGCAGCTGAGCAATTTTTCTAATTGGATTTTGCGCTATATAAATGCTATTTGTATTTGTATGTATTTATGTACCCATTTCACCGCTTTGTACCCCAGGGAAACATTGACAGGTGGTTGCACACTGTAGACATTGCTAGTTTATTCTCTGATAAAAATTTCTCCATGACTGATGGCATTTTGTTCGGATTATCTCAAAAAGTGACCACTTTCATCCTTTTCGATGCATCTTCGTTGCTATCAATGATGTGGCATGTCCCAATCCTAATTCCTGCATCCACAAATCTCTTTATCTCCCGTAATAACCTTCGCTTGATCTTCTTGTTATGTCGACCGTCAACGGTCAATTAGATAGCCAGCCCCGCGGGAATAGACCCTTGGTACGAATTAGGATCGTTAGGCCTGCAATACTCATGTCATGTTCCTTTATCGGCTCGCCATCGGTTGGTATTATGGTTTCCAAGATATGAGTTTGTCGGGTGCTTTCCTTTTGGGGGACTCCGAGGGGTTGCGGTTTGGCTGTAACAACCTCCATTTTCTTCTGTTGTATATTCGCGTATGGTAGAAATTGATTTTTAAGTGAGGATGATAGAGCTTTTCTGCATCATGACCTTGTAGCCAGAGACAACTATTGTCAGGGAGATAGGGTCCACCTTGGCTAAATACATGTATTACTTAACCTCTTGTACATTTTTGCAGATTTCTTCATCAGATTTATAGTATATATTTGTCAACATGGGATGAAATAGTGTCGATCTAGTTACAGATGCCCATCTGATACATTATGCAGATTATAGTCTTGGGAAATAATTATTTGTATTGTTATTAATTGACAAGCTACGGATTGTGCGTGTCTCATGCATATCATGTATACCTCAATCATCTTGGCAATTTTCTATTAGCTTCATTGGTAAGGGAGTTGGCGTAATAAGAGTTTGAATCACAGCCCTAGGAAAGAATGAAAAACACTATGACATATATGAGACAGTATAACTTACATTTCGATTCATCTCAAAATGTGGACAAGTCGTGTAGTCAGCCATTGCATCATTCGGGTGAACTAGAATACAAAGATTTGCATCATTCAGGTTTTTCAGGTCTGAAATGGTTAAACTGACAGATGATTATTTTACTCTTTTAACAACTGAAATGGTTCAACACATAAAAGCTTCAGCCCTTCAAGACATTGGCTGATATGAATAAAGTCTAGCAAATGCTTTTACTTCAATTTTGTTCAGAAAGGTCTGGTGTGAATGTACATGGAGTTTTAGATAAAAGCATTTGCTAGTCTTTATTCATATCACCCATTATCTTTATCATGGTTCCATTATCTGTTAAAGAATACCACCATCTTGTTGTCTGGCTTTCAAATAAAAATTCACAGTATTGAAAAATCAGGTGATTTAGAAAAATGTATAGATTTATTTTTTAATGTCAGACATGAGGCTGTCTGCCAGGGATTCCCTTGCATTCTCGTATTCTAATTCTCAGTAATCCTTATGATACCCTTGAAAATATCATATTTACGAAAGAGTAATCCATCAGGTTAGAGTTGTGCAAAGAGCATTGCTGACATTTTATCGTGTTTATGTAATAATTCAACGATTTTCTATTCTTTATCACTCTTTGCAATTAGTAAAAAAAAATAGTGCGAGGGAAAACCTTGTAGTAATCTACTCTTTAGATAAGTGATGCTTAGCGAAAGTACAGCTTTGCAATCGTCACAATCATGCCATTAACTCATGATCAACTTTGAATATGTTGAAAGGTTTTGTATTCTTGTTAAAAAAGGACATTTTGGATTTCTCTTGTTTGAGATTGTGCATTAAAAACCCATTAAAATGATGAAAATTGCCACTTTTGCTCAGTGAGATAATCTGTTTCTGTTGTATTATGTTTGTAAGCGGCAGTTGTTGTAGCAGACTAATTATCCAAACAGGCATAGAAGTTGTATCGGTTTTTCTTGAGATCGTCAGCTGAGCTGGTAAAGTAACTATTCAGAATGGCATCTTTCCCTCCATCTGTCAACATGGGTGCGCGTTTGTAACTGTAAGACCTTGAGGTTTCAACTTGATGTCAACTGGAGGGATAGTTTGTTTTGTTTTTTTTGTCTTATTGTTCTGCAGGCATTGAAACAAATGAAAACATTCGGTAAACCTTGACATTTTCGCTGTACCTACTTAAATGCATCACCATTAAAATCCAGTAGTGATATTTTGTCTACCTCCATTTAAAAATTGGCTAAGTCAAATTTTAGCTGAGCATACATTTCAAGGTTTAAGCCTTTAGTTAACAATTTTTAAAGTTGTTTTGAAGTCCAGTTCATATTAGTAGCACAGGGGCCATGGAAAAATGGATCCACCATATGTTGGTTTCCATACCGTATACATATACTGCACACTTATTATGACAGAATTAAGTCAATTTGGATGAGGTGCACTGTAGAGGCGCACAATATATAGATCAATGGCATGGATTACTTTAGAGGTATGATGGGAGGCGATCTGATTGTTCAGAATGCAAGCCCTGCGGCCATCCGAAAACCAGCCATCTTCTCATTCTTCTCATCTGATGCTTGTTTTCAAGATAGTCAACTGAGTCTTGTTACCATTGAAAGGACACCCCAGCATACAATATATCATTAGACAAGTTAGATATAGTTGGTACTATTCCTACTGTGCTTGCTTAAGGCTGAAGACATATATCAGATGTCATTTTTTTAACACTCTGGCAAGCCACATCAAGTCCCACAGTGTCAAGGCATTCATGCCTTTCTCGAATGACTGAATTAATGTATTGAAAATTCAGCCTTTGGCCCTGTGAAACCAGCCTTCTTTTCTTGCTTCTGATATCTGGTCGAGACTGATATGGAGTCTTCTTACCATTGAAAGATCATCCTTGGGTATAAAGTATCATCTGAAGGTTGCTGAAGGCCTGGACAAGTTTCATATATCCCTTTGCATCGGATTGTGAACCTTCATGGCTGGAGGCAGCACTGTCGTGTCACTGTCAACAGTTTGGCCAATGTCCACATTGCCTTTGTTAGGTCTAAGATTGGGTACTCATTTTCAAGCAAAGATATTGCAAGATCTTTTCAGTTCAGTCAGAATAGGCAGGTTGCATCTTGCTTATACTAATTCTAATGACAAATCTCTTCATTAGCTAAAGTTACTGTAGTGTTATTTCTGTAAGGAATGCGACATTGGTATGTCAAACCTTTTACATTTGTCGTTGCCCAAGTGAAACCGGTTTGACTCTTTAAACATGCTTAATTATTTAGTTTCTTCAAAACAATACCCCAAGGTACAGACAGTTCCAGCTTCAAATGTTTATTGTTCCACCTTTTGGTTGGGAAAAGGAGATATATGTGGCCATGCTGTGTACTGTAAGTATAGATATGTGATTGCAGTCATTTGCTTGCATGTTAAACATGTGTTTAAGACATGTCTTCTTGTTTCTTTCCTTCATTGCCTTCAGAAAAAACCCTGCTCCGTTCCATCTCTTGAAGCCTCATTGGCACTTCAGTATCTTTAGCTGTGATGTCAGTTTTTTATCATTCTTCATGTTCTTGGCAACTCAGGCATTAACAGCTGCTTGTGCTCGAATTGGTAATGTTTCTTAGGGAGTGTTGCTTTGACAAGTTCAACTTCTTGACCATATGTAGTGAACTTTACCTAGAATTAGAAAAGACTATTGGCATCAACCCAAGGGTACAAGGACAAACGTCTTGAAAGTCTTTTAGCGTACCATTAAACGATTTCTGTCTGTAATGTTTTTGTCTTCGGCTTGCTCACTTGTCGCAGGTGCATTCAGAAATGTTTCCATTAATAGTCCAGACAAGAATGTTGGTACATGTACATAATGAGAATATCTCATGATGAACTTCACAGCCAGTCATCTAGTACTACAAAAAACTGCAGACTTTAAAATTTTTCTGCTGATTGATTTGATTTTAATGTCAAGAAAATAGATTTGAGCATGAATTTTTTTAAAGGGTGTTGATGAGGATGATCTTCTAATCATTTCCTCAAACCCAGGCTAATTTCCGGCAGCTGACTTGAGATTTTTACCAGCCGACATGATTGGGGTACTTCTGGCGTATCGTGAATAAGACGGCAAACTGATGTGCGAGAAATATGAAGGATCGATTTTAAATTAGTTGGCATTGCTCTAAAAGCCATAAAAATATCTTTGGTATTCTTATCCTTTTTTGGGGCTTAAAATTCAAGTGCTGTTCACTGACACTGGTCATTACACCTCCTAAGGAAATCGGGGGAATGAGGGGAAGTGTCTCAAGGTTTTGTGTGAGAGCCCCCAATTTCTTCAGGATGACAATTATCCGGAAATTAAATCAAAGCATCTTTTCTTTGTGCAGTTCATGTCGAGTCCTAATTTGAACCATGGGTGTGGTGAGAGGTCTTTGGTTCAACTCGTAATGAGGAATTTTATTCCCAAAAGGTGGCAGTAAAAGTTGGCAGTCCGATATTGTACAGAATATTTTGTGGATGAAATTGGATTGGGATGGAAATCTATTGTGTACTGGACTGCTAACTGCATATACTTCCACCGACTGGTACTGAAAAGTGGTTAAAAAGGCTTTATTGTTCCATTTTCTTGCTTATCAAAGTCTCTGTTGGGACATTAGTCACATCAACGTAAATAAAGACTACTCTTGATTACTTGTTGGTGTTCTTTTTTCTGCGACTGTAACATCTGTTTAAACATATACTCTGAAACCGGAGATTTGGCTGCAGAACGTTTTTGTAAATTACTTAATTAAGATTTGTCATCGAAAAGTGCATTGCAGATGTTGTTAAAAGAACCCTTATGATGCCTTTTTCCAACTTCTGGAAAAAATCTGACCTAATTAGATTTCCATTGTGTTCTTGAGAGAGATTCTACAGCTTTCTCTAGTTCTACATCTGCGACTGTATGCTAAGCTGGCATGACATTTAGATTTGAGTTAACTTTCTTCCTGTTACTGATTTCATTCTGAATTGACGTGATTGTGTTCAGGTGATCATGGGATAGGAAATTGAATTTCTGTAAAGGAAAGAGCACTTGAATATTAAATCAGTTGCAAACAAATTGGTATTTGCTCAATTTTATATTTCATAAAGTGAGATTCAGGTGTTTGGCATTCGGTTTAAAGGCCAAAGGACAGACAGTGTGTTCTACTCGGATAGATTAAAGGATGGATTATCATCCTATAGAAATGTCAGGCAGTCTCGTGCCATATCACAATGTATTCTCAGCTGACCTGGTATTCAAACAATTCACAGTCTATGCCGTATTTCTTTCCGGTCGTCTTGATACGTTACCCAGTCCACTACTCTCTCTCCCTGGTAAAACCCCAACCAGATTCGGTCAGTGATGTAGATTGAAGCGGGCATGATTCGATCAATGGGTATCATCTTGTTCATCACCCCGGTTACACAATTGACTTGTTCCACTGACCCCCACCATTTTGTCTGGACATGCTCATCCAATTGTAATGCAGTCTTTAACCCTAAAGTAGTTGGGCTTCAGTCCAGGGAATAGCTGCAGGATTACTGAAAATTAGCTACATGTATTGGTCATTCATGTCATTGCTTGATCTAGTCGGGGAGGAGATGCTATCATTTTGTTAAGTTTTAACTATTGTGACTCCATTTTGTCAATCTAAGGAACACCCAATCTCTATCAAACCCAAAAATCTTGTAAGATATTTTTGGAGGCCATGCAGACCAGAGCTGACAATGTCCTCCAAGTACATTTACCATTCTATGGGTTTTAGATGTTCTGGTGTTTCTTAGATTGGCAAACGGAGTCACTATAATTTCAAATTAAGGATGGACTTTACAACTAACAACCTAAAAAGATGGTGAAGCTGTATGATGTCGCCAGCCTTGTAGATTTCCATCCATCCTTCTCATTTTGGGTCTCAATGGTGCTTGAGTAACATTTGAATAAGCGTTGTTGAAGTTTAATTCAAAATCCTGTTAGTCTTTGTTCCATCGATTTAATGTCAAATTCAATCATCGTTTCTCGTTGTGGATTTCCTGAATGTGATCAACTTATAAATCCAATGATGATGAGAGATTGTGTCATTCTGATGTTCTCCTTCAGGAAGAGAAAGGGGAGCAACGGGCCCATTCCTTCCTACTCTCAGGGGTACAGAACAAATTTGGTTCCTGCTCATTCAGGGGCATGGAGCAAGTTGGGTTCTTGCCATTCAGGGGTATGGAGCAATTATTCCTGCCCATTCAGGGGCGTGGAGCAATTTGGGTGCTTGACATTCGGGGGCACAGAGCAAGTAAGGTTCCTGCCCATTTAGGGGTGGGGAGCAAGTTGGGATCCTTACCATTTATCGGCACAAAACAAGTTGGATTCCTGCCCATTCAGGGGCACTGAGAAGGGGAGTCCAACTATGGCTTCAAGATTTCTTGGAAAGTTGCAAATCACAATAGGAAAGCTCTGATCTCCTGGGATTACCATAATGTAGGCGATCGACACACATATGTGCACACACGAACATTTCAGGAATATGCGATGCAGAAAGGCTCTACATCGATTTCAGGTCATGAATGCGAAGGAAAACCTTTCGATCATCAGCATAACAAATACGCTCCAACTGACATTCAGCCTTACCATGTGGCTGAAAAAATGACTGATTTCTACAGAAATTGCATATTCAATCCTTGATAAATTGCTCTTTTGACGTGGTTAGGTTTCCTGGTGATGTACCCGGACTCGTCATTTCATGCTTGAGTGAAAATTTTCATCGTTTTATTCTGTGGGCATTTACCCTTGAACATGTTGAAAATGATGTTGGCAGTCAATGAAATATTTTTACCATCAATTTTCCACCGAACATGACAAAGATTGATCAAATTTGTCAGGGATACTTCACAAAAAAACACAGTTGCACGAGAGGAAACTTCACGTCTGCGCTCAGTACGTTTGTCCGTTTGGCCATGGAAGGGTTAATCCTGCGACTGAATACAAAATCCTTGCGCATGTGTTTTTTATTCTTGGTTAGTCAACCCAGTTTGTAGACGATGGAGGCCATCATCTTCTCCTTCAGCTTCCCAAAGTTGACTCTTGCAGCAGACTGATTAACTGAATTGAATAAATCTCCTGAGCTGATACTTTGAAGGTATTTGATGAGGAAGAGGTTGAGCTGGGATTTGCGCTGGCTCCAAACAGTTAGACAAGACACTGTAGACGCAGAATTATTTACAGCCATTTTTTTTCACGGTTCTGTGAAATTTTAAATTTTGCGTGCCTTTTAGCTCACCTCTGGGGAGCTTATATATTACCGTGGCATCCTTCGTCTGTCGGCGTCCATCGTCGTCTGTTAATAGCGGAGCACGTTTCGTCACTGCTAGGGCTAGATGGCTAAAACTTGGTGTGATGGTAGCTTTGGGCAATATGCCCAGATGAATATTTCTTTTTTTTCGCGATATGACGTACTTTCTGGTCTCCGAACTTTCCATGGTGGCTGCCTCTGTTAAAGAGTGCACCATTGGTCAGACGTGCCTCGTAGGCAATTGGTCAATCCAGAGGGAAAAGCAATTTGATTGGTCTGAGTTTTTGATAATTATTTTTGACCAATTTGCAGTGCTGATTTTCTGTAGCTGTTGATTTTGTCACCTGCGAGTGTCCTACTTTAACTCTTTGACTGCCAAAGGACGTCGTTCGACGTTTTTGCTATAAATCACTTGACTGCCAAAGGACGTCGATCAACGTTTTTTTAGTTCAAGGTCTTATAGCAGATGGCGTGGCGATTTGAGCTCATAGAATCAATGTATGACTCATGTGGCATCAAGCAGACGATCGAAAGTGTGCGTAAGCATTACGAGGCGACGTCATTGGCCAAAAATGGCGGGCAGGAGAGGGAAAACTTTCACTGTGGAAGAAGTCGCTGAGATTTGCGCTGATTCTGGTTCGGAAAGCGATCCTTTTGGCGATGATTCAGACACTGAATATGATTGTGATGTTGAGGAAGGCCTTGATACAGGTGAGAGAGCTGTTGAGTCTGTTGATGGCGATTTTGGTGGCCCAGATGTTGACTCTGATAACGATAATGGTAGAGACAATGACTATGTGCCTGTGTATCAAAGTGACAGTGAAAGTGGCGATGCTCTCGGCAGTAATAGGCCTGATTTAGATATAGATATACATAGTGACGATGGTAGCACTGTTGATAATGAACCTTTACCAGGGCCTAGTACTACTACTAATGCAGCTAGGGGTCGTGGGGCTGTACGCCGTGGTGCTAGAATAAGGGCACGCCATGGCCATAGTCCAGCCCGCATGGACACTTCCGGGAGTGATGCAGGGAATGCCTCAGGTGATTCAGATAGTGATGGTGGGCCTCTAGCACCAGTTGCTACTCCTAGGGGACAGGGCAGGGGACGTAGACGAGGTAGAGGTCGACGAGGGAACCAAGGAAGGGGGAGAGGGGCCCAAGGTCAACAAAATCGAGGTAGAGGTCAACCAAATCATGCCCGGGGCCAACAGAATCGTGGAGGACCTGCAAGAGCCAGGAGAGGCAGAGGGAGACCACAAGTTCTTCCCCCTAATCCATTTGGGCCTGCTGGACGTCAGCCAGTGGTGCAGCCCTGTGACGGGAACCCTGGGCCTAGAGGGCCTGCACGCAACCTAGGGAATAACCCACTCGATCATTTCCGCCTGTTTTTTGATGACGATGTCTTGGAAGGTATCGTAAATGAAACAAACAGGTATGCAGATCAATACTTCACTGGTCTGAATGCTATTCCCTCCCCTCATTCACGAGTTCGAAAGTGGGATGCTATGACTATGGATGAGTTGAAAAAACTACTCGGGTTGCTCATGCTGACTGGTATCACGAAAAAGCCTGAGTTATCTATGTTCTGGTCTACTGATGAAGTGCTCGCCACCCCATTCTTCAATAACACTATGTCTAGAAACAGGTTTCAGCTGTTGATGAAGTTCCTGCATTTCAACGATAATGCAGCGATGCCTGCTGACAACGCAGACAAGCTTTATAAAATAAGGCCTGTCCTGGACGCATTACTTCCTAAGTTTCGTGCTTATTACACTCCGAATGAGCACATATCCATAGACGAAGGTATGCTCCGTTGGAAAGGGAGGCTAGCATTCAGGGTTTATAACCCTATGAAACCAATCAAGTACGGTATAAAGAGTTACATCCTTGCAGACTCTCATACAGCGTACTGCTGGAACTTGCAGATCTATGATGGAACTCGAAACACACTTCGGGAGATAGTAATGGCTCTTTGTGGCAGACTACTGGGACACTTCTTCTCACTCTATATGGATAACTTTTATAATTCAGTTGCTCTGAGTGAAACATTACTTGATAGGAACACCTATGTTGTTGGTACACTGAGGAAAAACCGTGGAGAGCCACTGGAGATTCGTGAAGCTGGGACTCGTGGACACGCTCTTCAGAAAGGAGATACTATTGCCAGAGACAATGGACGTTGCCTTATAATGGCTTGGCAGGACAATCGAACTGTGAGAGTTATAAGTACAAAGCATGACAATGCAATGAGAGAAATTCAGATCAGGGGAAGGGGTGGCGCTCGTACCAATGTGAACAAACCTGTGTGTGTCATAGATTATAATGAGAATATGAATGGGGTTGACCGCATTGACCAGATGCTTTCGTACTACCCCTCTGTGAGAAAAACAATCAAGTGGACCAAGAAACTTGTATTATATTTGTTAGAACTGTCCTTACACAATGCCCATGTCATTTACAATGACAATAACCCAAATGACAAGTTGTCATTACTGGACTTTCAGCTATCAATAATCAAAGAATTATGCAAAACTGATGAGGAAATGCCGTCCAGCTCAGATGATGAGAACCCCCCTCCAGCACCCCAACCACCCCGTAGAGCACCCATTCATGACCCCCAAGGTAGGCTCATTGGTGGGTTTAAAGTCCACAAGAAGGCTATGTTCCCTGCTGGGGAGGGAAAGAAGCATAAGCAGAAGAAATGTAGAGTATGTCAAAAAAAGGGAAAAAGGCGCGATTCTCGCTACTTTTGTGTAAAGTGCAAAGTTACCCTTTGTCCAGATGAATGTTTCAATGTATACCACTCAGAAAGAAAGTATTATTGAATTGTTTCATGAAGAGGAAGCATAGACAAAGAAAATAAGACATGTTTCATTGGTATATCTTCTTTATTTCTATTTCATTTTTATTTCACAAAAATGGTCAAAATACAGCAATTCCTGGCAAACTAGGGGTATTTATCGAAAAAATATCTGGCAGTGAAAGAGTTAATTGCAAAGAAAGTCAATGGCAGTCTGCAGCAATTCATTGCCAGAGCAGCCTTGTCTCATTAGTCCACCGCAATAAATCATTCACCAGTGAAATCAAAGAATGAGTTTGAAATTCAAACAAAGACCCGGCCAATTATTCACGTCTAAGGCAAGGTCACTGCAACCGGGAGGTTTATTTGTCTGAAGGTTTTATTAGTGTTGTCTCCACTGTGACAGAATGCTGATATTAGTGAGTTGAGTTATTGATGATGTAGAGTCATTTTTATTCAAGCCTCGTTTTCGTTGTTATATGTTAGATTGTTGATTTTTTGATAATTTGATGTTAGCTTGGTCATTGGATGCTTTTATATGTACATACTTACTGAATAGGTCCAGGTCCATGAGGTTGGAAAACGAGGGCTTAAAAAGCCAAAGTAGCCCAACTTTTCTGAAAGTTTGATGTTACATGTACCATTGAGCATGAAATGTCTAAAATGGGATTGGGGCATATATCCTGCACTGGATGCTCACTTGGTGCTTTGTCATATTGTTCCTTGAGGTTACTCTCTTAGGTGGATATCAAGCTCACGTGTATGATAAATATCTTGGGAAGTTTCGAGACCATAATTTTTTGTAAATGCGCAGTTGAACACGTACAACATAAAAGCATATAGATTTAAAATAAAGTTAAAAACATTAACTTTTGAATGCATGAAAACATGGAATTTAGTGTAACTTCGTGAATTATATATAGGTATTTCACAGTTTTTACTTTTACCTTTCAATGAACAATATATCTTGATTCTTTTCATTATTTTGTAAAAGCTTTTGTGGCCCGGCTATTTCCGGGAGAAAGAACTCACACAGCGAGGCACATGTGGTGTAAGTTATGGCACCAATTAACTTGTGGCGTCATGCGACATTGAGGCGCTGCCTCCGCAAGGTCTTTTATCGGCGTACCATGAGCCTTTTGAGACAATATAGATTTCCGTGTGATAAATGGCGGAGCAAGGGGATGCAAGTTAAGACACCAATTAACTCCAACTTCTGATCAATAGCTGCGCGTACACCGCGAAATATTGGTGGACCAATTGCACGTACACCACCACATTGCCACGACAAATTGGTTCGGCAATCCATTGCCGATACAAATTGCCGGGCGAATTTGTCCCATCAAGCTTGATGGTCCAAATTCGCCCGGCTTGTTAAAAGCTCGGCTTTGTCGTGGTGTACGCGCTAATGGTTCGGCAATTAGCTAGTTAGATGGTTCGGTGACAGGCGGCGCTTTCGAAATGGCGCTTTCTGCTTATTGTTTGCGCACCATCTGTTGCCGGATTTTATAACTAGCTGCAGCGCTGGTGTATGCGCTAGGTGGATTTTCGATTGTGCGGCATTGTTTCGCGAACCAAGATTGGTGGTCCATTTTCAGGTGGTGTACGTGCGGCTATTGAAGGGCCACCAATGATGTAATTTTTGTTGAAGCGAGCTGCAATCATTATTTTCACCAGAACGAGTTAACAATCCCTCATCAAGGCCCCAAAAAAGGTCATCAATTGATGAAAAATGTACCATGGATTTATCGTTGAATGCAATCAAACTACGTCACTTCTGATCAGGGATTGTCAATTCCAACATTTTCACCATCATGATGAAAAATGGAGAAGGGCAACCATGTGCTTTTCTAGTTCAAATAGATGTGTGGCAACAACAACAAGAGGGTCAAATACGTGAAATACAGACAATACTGTAAAACCTCCAGTCATTGCTGCAACCTATAGTGAATAGCCATTATCAATGTTTCCTGGAAGAACGATCTTTTTTTGTTCATCGCAAAGATAATTGTTGAAAGTCGCGGCGATAAAAGCACCTCTAAGAAACCTTGATCTGATTGATCAGCTCTGGTTAGTATGCAACGCTGTTGGTTAAACTATTACCTATTTCACACCTCAAGATGCTGCATTCAATTATTTGGCTGGTGGGACACAGGTGCTGCAAGCTTTGCTACCAATTTACATTCACTTTGATCGATGGAGCAACACGAAGATAAAAAGTAAAGATCCACTTGTGGTGAATTCTAAAAAGTTCTGTCACTGAATTAAGATATAGATGAGTATTTTGAGGTGAGTGTGTGGGTAAATTTAATTACAAAAATCGTGGAGCCAAGTGTCATTTCGTCAAGTTGAGGAGCAAAGCAGGAAACTCCCTGAAGTGGAATCGAGACTTCAATGGCATTAAAGAGAAGAATGGGAAAAGGTTTTCTCCCTTTTGCCGCTTGTTGCTTGTCTTTCATTATTCTAAGATTCGTGATCATTTGTATATTGACACGCTAAAAGCAGAAAGATGCCTCCAGCTGGGCTTTGTGACCGTTTATCTTCTTCTCTTCTTCCTAGCGTTCGATTTACTATCTATGGCTATACTACACAACCAGACCTACATGTATCTCTCTTATAAACCTGGCTGTTGTCTCTCCCCAGGCTTGGTGGCCAATCTCTCAGTATCCCAGGAAGGGCAATTCTGGAGTACATGCTCTGGTATCTGATCAGATCTGTCGCACTGGCACCTTCCGGACCCAACTGTGACCGTTTATGAAACCATGCTCGGGTTTCAGATCTGACTTCGAGGCAAGACATATAGGTTTGACATCATGTGGGAGCGCTATGCGTCGTCATCCCTTGGAAACGGGCCTGGTGTCATGCTCCGAGGGGCGACCCGGAATGGTGGGAAAAGGTGCCATGGGTTATTTCAAAATCATTGGTAGCCTAGATTGGTAGCCTAGATAGCCTGGATGTCTACCAATTGATACTGCTGCTGGTATCCTAGCATTGCTGAGACACGATGAGCTGATATGAAATATCATCTGCGATATTGACATGTCGAGACAGAGAAATCATCGTCAGCTTGTATTGATAGTCGACTGCTCGTCTGGTGAGTCAAGCCGAGAAATGTCAAACCAAAACAGTACCCTTGCAATTCAAACTGCCATTTTACTCAAACTTGCTCTCTATTATATTTGAGGAATAAATTGTCCCGATTATCGCCATAACGGCTATCCATATAGCGAGATGAGACTTAGAAGTCATCGTCAGCTGGTATTGACAGGCGCTTGGTCCTATTGCAAACTCGTGGCGGGAAATGTCAAACTGAAATGGCTCTTATTGACAATGAGTGGTTGTTGCCAGCATTTGTGGTAAGTCGCTCACAATGAATGCTGCAACAGATTTAGGTGACATTTTGCGTTTAGTTCGAGTGACATTTTGCATCTTTGAAAAGCGCTACATTGGTAATTGTTTGTCATACCTGGTTAATGGTTATAGTGCATTATTGTAGCTGTGTAGGTTGTCGGCAGTGGTAGTGAGGGTATATAGGTGTAGATTGAAGAAAATTTGTAGTTTGCAAAACTGTAGACATTTACATCTTCAGTTACACTGTCTGTTAGTTAGAAAGTTAACCAACTAACAATCTTCTGTTCTGATATAAAACCATTTGAATATAGCGTCTAATGCACCAAATTGGCTCATCAGGTGCATACAGAGTTCAACGTCCTCATCGAGGGACTGTCGCTGTGTTACTTTCAAAATTTCAAATGAGTGCATTCTCTCCTTTTTATCAGAGAATGCGTAATACAAGTTACTGACGCATCTGGATTATTCCAATTTCAAAGATATTCCAATTTTAACAGCAGTTTATTTGACCTTCTGTGACACACCAAATGTATAATATTGAAGTCTGTGTGGTTTTTTTTCGTTCCAAGTTTTCCAACTTTACTCCTGCATTGTCCTTTACTAATCTACCTGAAATGCATGCAGGATCCTATGCAAACTCATGTTGGAATGGAAACCTTTTTCACCTCAAGGTAAGTTTGTCCATCGGCTTGTACAATGGTGCATTGGTTTCTCTAGAAATGCATGGGGTATTCTGCAGTCTCATTGTTAAGTGAAAAGCTCAAAGCAACCACGCCTTTGCTATTTTCATAGAGTCTGTTTACCAATGAGATCTTTTGTGGGAACGCAAACAGAGCAGGCATCTGTAAAAAAATCTAAATGTTCTAGACTGGGAAAAATGTTTTTGATAGGGCCATCTGATATCAATACGTTTGTCTTTGAAGATGGCGATGAAAAATTGCATAGACCAAAGATGTAATATCTTGTAAAGGCGATCTCTGTTTTCATTCTGCGGTTAGTGCTCTCCTTTGAGCCACATTTGTTTTTTGGGGTTTTGACAATGTTTTGAGGACATAAGATGATAATGAAAAATTGCAGACCAAAGATGTTATTACTTGTGAAGGTTTTTCAGCAACAAGGTTAGTATGGGGCATGATAGAAATATGAAAATCAAAACCTTTGCCAACACGGCAATGACACGAGCGTGTAATTGTGCCGGCAGTGGAAAGATTTTAAGTGACAGGATTGAAATACTTGGGTGCCTCTTCTGTTGTATAGCAGAACCTCTCTATTAAAGACACCCTTGAGACTGACAATGCTTTCCCTAATTCAGAGGTGACCAAATGCAGTGTCCCTAAATAGAGAGGTGTCCGCAAAGGGAGTTTCCTCTGTAATTCCTCTTGATATCCTGTAAAGTGGTGTGTGCATTTCGATTTTGCCTATTTTGTGAGTTGCAAAACAAGGCCTTGGTCCATAAGTCCACAATCATTTTCGTGATGAATAATATCAAGAAGATATGATTGTTCTTGATAACATCCCTTGGCGTAATGAAGTTGCATTTCAATTTCAATTAATGCTTTCTTAATGATTGTTTATGTTCCATGTGTGATAGTTTGCTTGGTCATTATTAAAGCAGCAGTATATTGTCCAATAGGATATTACGTGCCAATAAAACGTTATTATGCGGACTCAGCCGATGGCGTCTTTAATGAAATTCTCTGGAAATCCTGATGAAATTCAATAGTCTCCTGACCTGCTACTATTGATTATGGGACTGCACATGTCATAGGAAATAATCAAGCGGTTTCGTGTGGCGTAAATTTTTGAAATAGAACGCCTTAATTGTCTTATTCATCATTGTTTACTTTCGTTGAATAGATCTGTTCCTTTGTTGTGAGTTCAGCAGAAGTTCAATTGACAGTTGACATTCTGAGAATTTAATTTCAAAGCTATTCCTGATGCCTTGAAGGCCTACCCAATTCAGTTCCATATTTTCTCGTGCCACAGGTAGAAATAAACTAGTGCAGTTATTATGCCCGTGAATTTGCAGGGTCCATTTCAATAATGTAAAAAAACTGATCTTGTTGATGCCATTCCATTACTGTGGAATGTAAGTTCATCTGGTGTCATTTAGGCTCATCCTCTGTGCTGGGTGCGCCTGGTTTTGCTGTGACACTGGCAGGTCACATTTGGTGTCTACCACTGGATTCATGATGAGTTCCCTTGTTGGTGACTCTGGCAACATGGTGAGGATAACGAACGTTTTTAGTGGGTCTGGTCATGTTGTCAGCACCCTAATGGGAGAATTGAAGATTATTCCAGTTGTATAGGTTCTTTAAGTACCAGCAATCTACCCGTGTTGAGGGTATGATGAGGTTTGCCATAGCTTGTTATAGATAAGTCTTCAAAAGCCACGTATGGTACCCTTGATGGGAAAAAATGGATTGGTACTGAAATAATTAAGACGAGACAAACTGTTTTTATTATTTAAATGTCCACTGACTTTATTACTACATGTACATGTTCATAAGCACTGAAAAAGATATGTTAACAATTCTGGAATTTCCAGCACATTGCACATTTTATCATGTCTTTTTACATCCTGAAAAAAAACTAAGCATAACTTTACAGAGAAAGGTGCTGTGAAGAGTTGAAGTGCAAAAACACAATTGCATGCCTAAGTATTATGCTGTCATCACTATGGGGTGGAGACTCGCCTCCTTAGCTTTGGTAGGGAACCAGTCTAGTGCCGTGGTCACACTGGGGTTTTAACACGAATTGAATTCGAATTAAAACGTTGATACGTATTGGGGCGTCACACTCAATTCGGTTCATACCGATCTCAATCCGCTTTAACCAACACGGTTCTTAAACCGAATTGAATGCGAATCAGCTAATCCGAATCAACGAAACCGTATTGAGATTTCAAGTGTGACGCGCTTGATACGAATTAAGGTTTTCGATCGCACTGCGCATGCGCCCGGCGCATGGAAAGTGACCTTTGACCGCGGGAACTAGTGCTCCGAACTAGTCAACTGGTGTATTTAAATGATCTCATTAACTCAAATCGTTTTTCGTTATGCCATAGAATAGGGAAAAATCAACTCCCTTGCACGTGACTTGCATTTCCATTTCCTGGCAAGGTATGTTGCCGCCGGTTCGTTGGTCAAAGGTACGCTGGTCAGCAACATCGTCGCGGCAGGGTTTTCCCCGGTTTTGGCCTCGTTTTCGAGGGCGAGGCCGGGATTCTCCGCATTTAGCGACGGTGGTGTCGACTCGCTGAGGACACTCCTCTTTGACCCGAACTTTGGCAATAGGCATGGCCGGGAGATGGAAATGGTCAAGCACCTTACGCGATTTTAACTTGTTAATAATGACTGTGTGAAACTGTGATATTATATACTTATATGTTTTGTACTTGAAATTTTATTCCCCCATATGGGAGGTTAATAAATAATAATAATAATAATAATAATAATAGATGGCGCGTCGTTAGTATGCATTGAGTGTGGCGCGTTTTAAACCGATTTGAATGCGTATTCGGGCCAGTGTGACGCGACCGTTCTGAAACTGGATTAACCGATTCGTATTCCGGAGAGCGCTCTACGGAATTCGGTTTCAATTCGCATCCAGTGTGAACACACCATAAGAGAGAATACCTGGGTAATCTGATGTTCTCTTCAGCTGGGTATATAAGGCACCCAGGTGACGGAAACTCTGAAGTATACCTGACGAAAGTCAGAACAATCTGGCCGCATACCGGCCAGTGACCAGGTCTGCATGCAACAACAGCTAATATGCTATCATCATGTTACTTGATGCAAATAAAATCGGGTTAAGTCCATCTTCTATGTCCCAGCAGAAACAGATAGCAAGCTTGTGCAAATATCAAGCCAATAATGAGGACAGCGTTTTTAACTGCGACAAGTGATATTTTTATTGCTCAACTCGGGGATTATTATCAGAGGGTGCACTCAAAACACTTGGAAACCTGAAATAAAAACACCAGGACATATGTTGCTAAGCCAACTGTACTTCACCAATGCCTCCGGGGGGGGGGGGGAACCACAGCAAACCTCGCAGAAAACAATACCACTCAATACAATACAGACAATACAATTCAATACAATTTGTTATTTGTATGCTACTTTCCATCCTGCTCAAATTGTGGGAAAACACACCTCATACTTGATGCTATGATGTTTAAAAGGACAAGATTTTATAGCTGTTGATGTTTCTTATACATAGATCTTATTTCTTGGCAGAGATAATTCCAGAGTTGAGAAACAGCCACCGAGAAGGTTCGGTCTTACGATATACATAATTCTAAGAGAGCTCCCGGCCTGCAGGAACATTTACATGTACCTACATGTATACGCGCATTTACATGTACAATTACATTTACATGTACATTTACATGTACATGCACATGTACATTTACATGCATTATTTGATGTTGATACCAAATACAGAAGGCCTGTCTCACAATGTTGTTGGTCTTTGCATAAAGGCTGACCTTTTAAATAATCCGATCTTGCAGCACATATTTCCAAGAATACTCAGTAATTAAAAACTCGTAGCATATGCCATTTATATATGTACTCCTAAACCTATTTTTCTTATGAAGTTGTTGTGTAACTATCTGCCCAGGCACCTCACTGATGGTCTTTGGAAAATACGTCTTGATACTTTTTATAGGCAAGGAAATGGAATGAAAAATATCTCGTTGGTCTTCAGTGCCGCTGTGCAACAAGCACTTTTAGTCAGGACTGTAATTTGAGACACAGCCATGACGATTGTGTAGTTGGATTTGGATGCCAATTGGTCAAATCGCAGTCACTTGTCATGCTGGCATGTCGCAAGTCACCGTGTCTGAAATCGTTTGTTTGCATGGCGCTTTAGATGGAGTCGTTTGAAAAATCAAGACGGAGATACTGAAAAATTCAACCTAAAGAAAGCGAAGAATGGCCCCTTTGGAGAACTATTTGTCTGATTGTTGGAATCAATAAAATAACATGCAAGCCATCATCATCATGATATGACCAGCATCATATATCATAACAAAGTGGATGCACCCAAGGAAGCAAACATGATTTTGTACTGAAGTGCACCTTGTCATAATCCGTGTAGCCGGTAGCAATACAGGTTTGTGACCAATCAGTGATTCACTGATGGTTTTATAATAGATTTTATACCAGTCGTACGTTGAGCCCTCAGCAAGATATTGTAAAATAAATCCTTGACATTTTAGTTAAATGTATTTTAGTTTTATTTCAGCAACACTGAAGGTCAAAGAGGGAACAAAGCATGAAGTCATCATCCAGTTTATAGGGCAATATTAGTGCTATAAAGGTTTGAGTTGAGGTCAATAATCTCTTCTCGCCACCAACCTAATCCATGTCAAGTTGACAATAATGGTAAAACAATAAAGATTTTTCAGAATCATTTATTTCTCATGGAGAGGAGCTGTTGGAATCAATACAATAGATTTAGTGTTGCATGCCTTGCGGCACATTCAAAATAACCTTTTGTGGTTTTTGTATCTCTGAACGTATTTCTGGGTTAAAAAGTAGAAAGATCTAAAACGGACAGATCATTTATAATGAACTCTTTTGAGAATATCTGCAAGTCTGCTGCTTCCCGCTACTGGTAGATATTTGATATATGTTGTAGGTTGCAGAAACAATTTTGAATAATGTTTTTGAGCCTTGATAGTAATATTGCTGCTAGGGTGAAAAACTGATGATAGAAAATAAACCAACCTGAAAAAGAAGTTCCCACTAGCACAAAAATTCAAAAGAGTCATATCGTCTTAAAGTTTAAAATTTAGGACAGAAATATACTGATCCAAATTGCTTTTAGTGGCTAAGGCGTCTGCCTCGTGATCTCTAGCCCTGCTGGTGTATTTTCACAATGTGGTCTGTTGGTTAGTGCAGCTTGTTGAATATAGGGTACGAATGACCTTCTTGCCAGGCTCCTGACATAAGAGATAGGGGTTTAGGGGTAAGAGTATCGTAAGCCAAATGTGGCTGGCCCTTTCAATAAAGGGTGACACTGTAATGAACATCATAAATACGAACATCATAAATAAGTTTAGACCGATTCCTGCTCGAAAACATGAAACACCTTGGTTTCGAAATTTCATCCTCGCTGCCGATCTATTTTTAGCTCAGCTGACAAAGTCAGCGGAGCTAGTAGTATAGCTGTTCAAATGGTGTCCGTCCTGCAATCCATCCATCTAGGGACCCATCTGTGGACAAAATTGGACATTTCTGACCGGGAAGGCCTAGCCACTTCGTTGACGGTGCTAAATTAGGAGTTGCCCAAGGTGAACTCAAAAAACGAAAAATCGGCGCGATCCGACCTGTATTAAGAGAATGAGGTCATTTCGCGTTTAGATTTCTTTCCCTTTTTACCTCGGTCCACAGAGCAAATATTGTTTTCAAATGTGGCTGAATATTTTTAAATATTTTTTCATTTTTTACTTTTAATGGAATTAATATAGTTTTCACCGCCAGTTGGCGCTGCAGGCACGTTGCCTGAATTTTGGCGATTTCAAATTTGGCGGTGGCTTAACTTTTTTGCAAGCAGTGTCGCTGATTGGCCGATCGATAGAAGAGATGCCACCATTTAAAAATGGCGGTAGTCGCTGCTTCAATGAAGGTGAGTGAACTTTCTCATGTTCAATCGGTTGATACTCTTTTAATCAACATGGCCATGTACCTGAAATTTGTTTAGGTACTGAAAAGAGTCTATATAATTCAGATTTATCAATAGTTTTTTATAATATTCCGGAAATTTTGTGCACAAATCAGCGGAAGTTGGTGCTCGTCTCATGTCATTTTAGAGCGAAAAATTTGTTTCCGTCGATCTCTACCACTGAAAAATCGCTTGCATAGCTTCGAATTTTTGTGAAAATAAGTATCTGAACTTGGTTTCAAATAGTCTAGAGAGTTACCTTTGTGGTGATACATATGGTATGTGATAAATATTTGTGGAATTTGTGAAATTCGGTTTTCAAACGTGCCGATGATGCAAGCGATCTCGCGTGAATTTTGCAAGTCCTGATATGTCGACCGGGTGTCAAAAATCACTCGCCTAAATTCAATTCAAAGATCGAAAATGACATCTGAACTTAGTTTCAAATAGCCTACGCAATTATCATTTCGGTGATATATAATGCATGCATGTAATAATTGATTAATCTACCTAAAACGCGCAATTAAAACGGCGAAAGATCATGATAAACACTCTGGTGGCGGTCGCACTAAATAACGACCGGTAGGGCCCGGCGTGTGGCGGAGAAAAAAAGGTAGCGCCCGGAGGTTGAAACGGGATTTTTATGCACTTTTAACTGTATATATATGTTGTTTAGATGTATTTCTAACAGTTCTGTAACTTTTATGACCAAGCTTGCACCCAAAGTTGGTAAAATTGATGCTTGTTTATGGACTGCGCTAGCGACCGGAGAATTCGCCGTCGGCCATTTTGGGACGGTCAACAAATCTCGCCATTTACGTTTGTTTACAATTATTTTGAAAGTCACATTAGGCCTATGACATCGTAGTATGAATTCCACTGCAGTTTCCTTACGCAGCAATGCTCATGTTTTTGGTTGGCAATCCTGTACTGTCTGTACACTGCGCTGTGCAGGCTTAGAGTATAACTCAACAGGCCCTCATGATTCATTTGATGGACACCTTATTTGATAGTACCTCATCATTAAGTCCACTAGATCCTGTTCTGTTACATGATAGACAATTTTCAAAATGTAGTACACCACTCGCTCACGGCTCACATCATGTGGGCACGGTTGGCTGTTGAGTGTTATGGTTCAGTCTGTGAGACTAATTCAAAGAGGTTACACTTTTATTTTGAATTGGAAAACAACCCCCAGGACTGACTTTTCACTGAGTGATAAGTGTGCCCTTCGAAGGTTAAGTCTCTTTCTGGATTTGCTTCCATAGATGCCTTGTTCAGGATATCATCTGACCGATGCCTGATCAAGCACAGACTGTATCCGGTGGTGTACATTTCCCCGTCTATGTCACCCTTTTTTATTCAGTCAGTGTTAATTTCTCTTCTCTTTTTTTACAGATTAACTGTTGTTGGTTATTGCAAGAGGAGTCGTTGGCACATTTCAAGTCCAGGAAAGCACTTGCTGTTCCCACATTCAGAGTAAGGTGTGCTTACTCGTTTTACTGCTTTCCATTCCTGGAGAGCGTTATCAAATATCTGCCGCAAGGCAACAAATATCTGCCGCAAGGCGCTTCAATATCTGCCGAAAGGCATCAAATATCTGCCGCACCAATAAAGTTCATTTTGTTAACCAACTCTTTATCTTCTTCGTTGCCTCATAATAACGGTACCGACACACACTTGACCCTTGCCTTCACCTATCCATTTCAGCTGAGCGCCAGGCCCTTGGGCCTCTTGTTGAAAAGTTAGATGTACTCGCTGTTGCTTTCAAAACTTTCAAGGAAAAGTAATCAATCTAATGGATCAATAATGATATAAAAGAGTCTAGTCTGTCAACTCAAATAGTTTCCCACCCACAATTAGAAGGCTACGTGATATATCAATAACGATTCCTTGGCAGCCTTGATAAAAATCGATACATTTTCATGTCATGCGTGCATTGAGATAAACAGTCAAAAAAGCTCAATGTTCTTAGACAATTTCTTATTCCGCTTTGATATTTGCATCTAAATGGTTTGAAAACCTGCCGTATTTTGATGGGAATGATTCTAAAAGGGAAAAGCCTACTCTTAAATTGGTGATGCAGTATTTGAGATTGCTTGTGCGCATCTATAAATTGGTCAGTCAAATGTCAATGGGAATGCTTTCAATGGGGAACTTGGTAGGGATTACTTGTGCCTTAATTTGGCCCCTTTATACATCTTTAGACAAAGGATTCAGGCAGATGTATTGTTGTTTGTAACCGGTATACTAATTTGAGTCATGAGTGTGGTAATCCACTTAGCTGCCTCCATGCCACATGTTAAAAGTGGTCAGTAAAACGTCAATACATATCTCAATTTTGTCAGCAAATGGATCACGTTTGAGATTTCCATACCAAGTTTGTAACATTGCCTGATGTCCCTCTCCCTGTGATGTAGCTAGCTTTTACTTGTATTGCGGCTATATATAGTGGGCGATGTTTTGCCCTGATGGAGCATAAAAAGGGGTGCTTTGTATTGTTGATGATCACTTTGATACCCAATACCTCGGTCTGTTCCAATTTGCTGTCTCTGTCAGTCTTTATATCAGTTATATCAGTTTATATCAGTGGTCAGTTAAGGGTGGACCATTCGTCAGTTATGGGTGAACCGCAGGTATCACCATTTTGGGTAGAACTTTAATCTATAAATTGGTCAGTCAAATGTCAATGGGAATGCTTTCAATGGGGAACTTGGTAGGGATTACTTTGGCCCCTTTAAACATCTTTAAACGAAAGATTCGGGAAAATGTACCTCAGTCTATTCAAATTTTCTGTCTCTGTCAGTCTTTACATCTTAAAGTGATCAGTTAAGGGTTGACCGCAGGAATCACCATTTTGGTTAGAACTTTAAATCCTAAAGAAGTAAGAAATCCTTCAAAATAATGTAAAACACACATTTAAAACATGGGAGGCTGTGGAAAACTTAGAACCAAATCCCACCCTTTAAATTGGAATTCACTTTGTTTTGAATGAGTTCCTAATACTTTTTGATTTCAAGTTCTAGCCAAAATGGTGATGCCTCGGGTCAACCCTTAAAAGTTGCTACACATATCCACAATTGTCGGCAAATTGACCACTTTGGGAGTTTCATGCCTTACTAGAAGATAATTTTAAAACACGCAATATTTCCTGATGTTCCCCAAGTCATGTCGTACCAGCCTTGAGTTAATTACCACTTCCTTGTATTATCAACTTCACTCGCATTGTCTCCAGACCAATCGTGACTTCCTCTCTTTGATGTTTTGCGTAGTTGTTTTCAAGACTGATGTTCAGATTGGGGAATTGGGAGTCGTAGATTGGTTCTCTGAGAGACCAATAATGAAGGTTGTCACGATTTGTTTATTTGGACAAGATGACATTGTCATGAGATTGGTTCTTGGGCGGCTTGTCTGTTTGGCCTTGTAAAGTATGACAATCTATAAAGGAGTGGCTGTGGACTAGTGGCTCAGTCTCTCAGCTGGCAGCCAAGAGGCCCTTGGTTCAAACCCCACTGTCAGCGTGTGACTCTTGGCAGGATTCTTTGTCTAACTTGCCTCACTCTCCCAGGTGTATAAATGGGTTAAGGCCAGAAATGCTCAGGTTGTAGCACTAATTGCAGGTAGCAGCTGATCTGAGTTCTGCTGAAAAGTTTTAGGAAAGATTAGGGTTATAGTAAAAAGTCAGATGATAACCTTTACGGTGTAGTCGATAACATGCTATCCATACACCCCAGCTTAAAGTTTACATGCCTTGGCTCATCTGATAACTTTAGAAAATCTGGGATCTAGAAAGAACCACACTTTTATGTAGATTAGATTAGATTTCCTGTACTGAACAGTCGTCTGCAAGGGATACAAAAGAACTATACATGACGTCATGTTCAATGGAATCGGAGCAAATCGACGATAACCTACAACTGCATTATCTTGTGCTCCATTTAGCAAAAAATGATGAAGCCATGCAAAAGAGTGGTTACAATCTCTCATTGCCATGAAATGCAAGTGAACTGGGAAATGATGAAACACCCACTCCAGCTAGTTGTTCATCCATGCCCTCCTAAGGTTTTTATCGCTGATATCCATAACATTTTGTGATGTAAAAAACTTTGGGGGGGTCGAGATTTATGCTGTTTTGGGCATCTTGTTTTTTACACCATGGTATCTTTTAAATGATATAGAGGACATAGTGGACTTCTTACAATGTCAAAAACTTTGGGGGTGGTGGGGGGGGTCGAAACGCATTCTGTTTTGCCAGGGCTGTTCTTCAGGCATCTTGTTTTTATGTGTTATCTTTCACAGGACCCTGGTAATATCCGCATCCTTTGATATTAAAACACTGGTCCGTTTGTAAAAAAACGTGTTTCCTATAGTAGTGATAAAAACATGAGTATTGATGCTAGTCTGCTGATGATAACAATGTAAAGGAACCTATAGCCTTTGGCTATATCTTCCTTTACAATTATCCGTATTATGATGTTAGCGTCGTCTTGCTGACAAAGATGAGCTTTTTTTCCGATGCAGAAAGGACAATAGCTATATGTAGGTACCAGACAAGAAAAATTTATGGGTTGATAGCCATGATAACTGCCCCAGAAGAAGACAACTGTGACTGTGACAAGAAGTTTGTAATGGTGATAGTTATATCAGTAGTTATAGTTTAAGAAGTCTTATGGTCTGCAAAAGGACCTTCCTTTGGTAACGACAATCATCTTCATCATCATTATCATCATCATCATCATCATCATCATCATCATCATCATCATCATCATCATCATCATCATCATCATCATCATCATCATCATCATCATCATCGTGTCGACTATGGCACCCCTTAAGGGTTTTTAACTGCTGCTCTTTCTGATTATTTATGACATGCAGGGGTTAATACTCATAAAAGATTTCCCAAACTTTGGTGCAGAGTGAGGTATGAACAGCATTACAGAGTTTTTGTGACCGGTTTATCATGATCAAGGGGACTTTATTGCATTTGCGCTGGCCATCTATGTCTTTGAAGTCCTACAATTTCCTCTGTCTTTATGCTTCATGTGACAATTTCTTAAACCCAGAAAAGATCTTTTCAGCGATCAGTATAGTATTTATTAAGTGTAAAATTGGGTCTGATCATATTAATAGTACTAAAATAGAATGGAAATATTCCAAATATACATGATATATTAGATTTGGTGAATGTTTACGCCTCCAATGTTGACGCAGGGGAAATCTCTCCGGAGACACTGGTGGCTCCATCATATCAGAAACACTGAGACTCTCAACATTCCAGTCTCAATGTTGGTAAAAACTACAACAGACTTCATTGGTTTGTACATGTTTATCGAATGGAAGAGCATTGTGTACTGATGTAGTAGCTGCAGAAAAAGAAAACGATTCTGTAGTGGTTTTCTGCTGATGAAAAATGTCACTGCTTTGCTAATCTGGAATAAGACAGTAAGGAGAATATTGTGGCTGTTTGTTCAAAACAAGTTGGCCACTCACTAACTTAAACTTGGTGTTAAGTTTGGTGGCCTTGAGTTTAGCATTAACTTGAACATGACATTATCTCCTTCAGTCAATAACTTACAGGAGGAGACATGTAGACAAGTTAACAAAAAGTCACAACCTGTTTTAGAACAACCGGGCCCATGTCTGCGACTCGCTGTTGACATACTGAAGACATATGAAATCTCAGAGACAACTTCCTGTCTCTTTATGCTTGACATAGCTCAGCAAGGAAGCCTTTCATGCCTTCAGATGTATTTCAGTCTGAGAGGATAAGTTACAGGGATGAAATACGATCAGCCGTGGGGATAACGGGCCACAAATAGTAACGCTGTCTGGTCAGGGGCAGAGAATGTGGCTAGAGACCAATTGTGACCAACCATGTGCCTGATATCTCTTGTATCTTGATTATTCAGAAAGCTAGGGACTTATATTGTTGAAACTAGAGTATCAAAATGAGACACCGTCTCTGGATAACAGGCTTATCAGGTTTAAAGGTGTTCTTTTCTAATATGGAAACGTGATCGCAAGCATCTGCTTTATATCATGTTGACCTATGTATTGCATGATATAATGCTTAGCTATTATGGAGATACATCAGTTGAGACATCGGATCAGCCAATTTCTTTCGAGAAAGGAGTTTGCTTTGATGCACCCACGCACATATGTTGGTGCATTGGTACTGATCCAATGACCAAAAGATAGGTACCCGATTTGTTCTGTGCTGTCCCGATTGGCATTTTCATGTTAACTTCTGCATTCTTTAGTGCTACTTTATACTTTATTCGTGTAACTCGTCGACCTGGTCTAGACCAGCGAGGTTTTACACTTTAGATATTCAATAAAAATCATCTGTTTTGGCTTCTCCTTTCGCCATCAGAATTGCCTTTAAAAAAAGGTACTGCACTCATAATTACCGGTGGCTCAAGAAAATAGAGACATACAGTGAATATGAATTGAAATTCTCAATCTTCATTTCATCTGCAGTAGATGGCCTCAAGGCAGCTCTGGGAGTTGTCTAAAACACATGATTAAAATGCCTTCCAAAATTAAATCCATTTGAGATCATACGTCAACATAACTTTATCGCTTTAAGCTTGAGTACATGCCGTATAGGCATCAATTTCTTGGAAGAGCCGCTGGGACGCGATTTACATAATACTTCACTGATGGCTGTCAGACAAGGAGGCGGTAGCGAGATGATGTCGACAGGCCATATGATGTCTACCACAGGGCTTCATATATCGCATAATTCTGGATATCTGAATGTTGGTGGCAGTAAAAGATTTATGGATATTTTTTTCATACGCCAATTCCCTGTTCTTAGGTTCTTGGTGAATTATCGAGATTGGCACTGTTTATGCAAAACCGTTCCGAGCAGAGGAGGTATGCCTGGGAGTCTGATCGAGAGTGAAGTGCAGCAAATCTTTGCAATGCCCCAGTATTCTAAAGAAATATTTGGCACTTTACGTTTAGTTCAGCAGTGGCATGTTTCACAATACATTTTCCGAGCATTCTTACAGGGATTAATCATCAGCTTTTGAGCTGAACCAAATTCTGGCTGAAAGACCAGTCTTTTTACCCTCGAATGTCTGATGTAGCTGCATATTAGAGATGCTATCAGAGAGTGCAATAAGTAACCCAAGAATAAGCCCAGTGATATTTTACTTGCTGATGCTGAGCTAACAAATTAGCACACCATAGCCTTTTGTAATATCAGCGTCCTACACTTTGCAAACAGACTGCCCCACAATCCGTCCTTAAAGTACACAAACAAAAAACACAAGAGATGTTTGATTAGATGTCAGTGAACCATTTGGCCTTTGGGAATAGGGAATCAATGAGAGATCAACTAAAACTGATGGAAGCTGCTTGAATCAAATGATGCAGCAAGACTTTTTTTTCAGTTTTGCTAAGCTCTTCACTCTAAAGTGCACTGCAAACGAGAGATTTTTATCAGTGCGACCTGTGACGATTGTCATTACGAAATACGGTATTGAAAGATCCCTTATCTGTGCGTAAAACTGGAAGTCACTGGGTTTCATCTTTTAGGAATTTCTGTTATGTACAGCTACCTGTGATGCCCTCGCAAACAGGAATTTTTTGTTGCTTGTAATAGTTAGCGCATGTTGCTGCTAGAGAATCTCTCATTTTAGGGGACCTTGATAGCATTTGAGAAAAATTGTAACTGAATCCAGGGTTGGCCTGCCCGATCATCCAGAGAATTACCCTGCTGCATTGACAACAGCAGATTGAACTGGAAATGGATTTAGAAATATTCAAAGGATTTTCTTCTTTCTCAATCTGATTGTGAAAAAGGATTAGTTTGAAGAGATGGCAATTAGATCAGGCAATGAGATATGGGAACAGAAAATGAATACATTTCTCTTCCTCCATGTTAACCTTGTATTTGGGATTGTCCAAGCTGTTAACTTGTTTTTGTTAACTCTTTTGCTCCTGTGTACTGCATGCTATTGGCCCAGAGTAATTCATACTACAAAATTTTCCCCAAGTTCTATCATTTATCACAGCCCATCTATCAATTTTGGTACTGTCAGGTTTATACTTACAATTACTAGGTTTGAAATTGCCAAATATTTTCACGAAATCTTTCATTCAATATGATGTCCAATACCAAGCATGCCCCCTCAAATCATGAAAATTTGTCAAAGATTGAGTGGCACTCCTTGTGATTGATCAGCTCGATGACATAAATCAACCATCTGTATTATACAGCCTGAAGATATTTTTGACAATCCCTACAATTCAAACAAACCAATAAATCAAGATTTGTTCTTGATGTGCCTGTTTTTTGTTGACTAGATGATGCTTGGCCGTACAATCTGCCGCCCTGCCTCAAGTCCTGTAGGACCATAAAAGTCATCTTTGGCTGTACTGGTCAAGTTCTACTTGATTGATACTCTTGCCATGTCTCCAACGGCAAAAATCTTGTTCCTTCCTTGGGGCTGTCATGGCTTGGAGATAGAGATGTGTATTGCCTTCCCTGGCATGGATCTGGCCGAAGATCAGGATGTCATGACTTTTTTGAGTGTATTGCTTTTATCCCTGCATCAATCAGGTCAAACACTGCTGATCAGATCAATAGCTAAGGAAATAGCTGAGTTTTATTTCCAAGCTTTTCATCAGGCAAGACTTAGGGTACAGTCCCCAGTGTATGAAATATGCAGTGTATGCGTAACTTCACTGTGATATACTATATTCAAGTGACCAGTGTGTAACTTGCATGCAGCTTACACTGAGGAAATGCATAGGCTGTGTGCTGCTTACGCAAAAAGAAAGTATGTCAGTTGTGACTGGTACTGCACTATGGCATTGAAATAGTCACCTTGGCAGACTGTAAGGTGCCTGGCTTTTAAGGGTAACACTGATACTGGTGATAGCAACGCTGTCTAAATATCGTGACATCTAATGTTTTAGGAATGGCCTATAGTGATCTAAATCTGCCAGGTAAATGGCATGGTGCATGTCAATTAGATCAATTTTAACATCACAGCAAAAAGTATAATTATTTCAAACCGCACTCAGTCACATCTCTACAAAACTATTGTGCGGTTAAACTCAACCCTTACCGCGGGAATCTGCACTCTTGCAATCAGGATTTAAGAATGAAATGAAAACGTGAGGATGAAGCGTGACTCGGTGCTTTATCTCTTCTTCAACTGATCAAGCTAACATTTCAATGCGATTTACTCCAGTTGTGAAATAAGACTACGAATGCATTGACGTAATTCCAATAATGGTAAAGAATGTAAGGAAACCTCTATAGAGAGGATGAAAGTCGGTTTTTGGTAATGCGTTTTCAATTGGGAATAGATATGCGGTTTAAATACCTGTATTGTATGATCAAACATTTCTCCAAAAAGGGTATTTGGAGGATGAAGAGTTCAGATTGTCAACATTAATTACGTAAAATGTTGATGGCTATTGTGAACACCCCAAACGAGGCAGGAGGCTTGGTTTGAATGCAACACAAAATAAACTCATTCCGTGCAGTATTCAATATCAGCAGGAAATCCAAGGGCACTTTTAATTAACATGATTAATTGTAACTTATTCAAAAGGACTGGCAATGTCTCCATTTCTATAGAATGGGAGTTAATAATGAGTTTAATCAACATGTTAATGGCATTGGATTGCAAATCATTCTATATAATCTTCGATATCTGATGCATGGTGTACCTGGCTACATTTAAATAGAAAAAAGTCACAAAAAGAACCTTGAAATTATTTGCAGAACATCAAGAAAATGAAATTAAAAAAACAGATTTTTGTCAGAACTTTGGTGAACCTGGTGTACTGTAATCCGTACAAATATTATATTTGCAGCAATTGTAGTTCGCGATTTTGTGCAGTTGGACTTTAGTGCAGGTTTAATTCAGTTTTGACGACACTGTAACACCAATTTCCATTTGAAGTTCTTCTTTGCTGTGATTTGATTTCATGAATGAAGCCTTTTGCTACCCTTGCCTTGTACAGCGGTACATAAAACAACAGCCCTATAGCACCTTTGACCCAAAGAGTGGAACAAGTCACAGTGCTGCCATCTTCAACATGTTCAAAGGATGTCTGTCAGAAAAGGTGACACCCTTGCCTTTAGAATTTATGCTGTGGCTTGTGATGGGGGAGTCTGATGGGGAGTATGGATGGTAAGCCAAAGTTTGACAGTCAAAGGTCTTCAGGTATCTCAGTTACCAAAATGTTGTGCAGCAAAAGAGTTAACCTTACGATTGATTGTCAGAAAGAAAACGTGCTAAAAAGCATCTCATTAACGGCTGAGTTGTTGGGCCAGGCAATGTTAGCGCGGGGTCACTATGAATGCAGTCAATTCAATCACGGAGCTTATCGCGGGATCATGTTGAAAAAAGTCACTTCATCACTCCCGATGGTCTTGTGTAATCATGGCAAAACTCCCTATTCATGATCTGCATAAATTGGCTAGTTTTCCTGCTGATGAGATTTCTTTCTTTGGGTAAGTTTGCAGCTGATGGTCCTTTTCGGTTTGAACATGTTGAAAGGTTTCACCCTTTCCATGTCAGCATTATAAAATGAAGTAACCTGCATTTTTTGTGGAATGGTGGCCAACTAAGGCTCGTCAAAAGGTTGGTTAAGTTGATAGTGGTGAATTTGACTGATATTGCTAAGGGAACAAAGGAGAGGTTCAATAGTTTTCTATGAAACAGCTTCCTTTTGCCAATTCCAACATAGTGCCATCCTATCGTAACCAAGATCCAAAGACGGTAAATGAGCAAGTCATGTTTTTGCAGAGATGCAGGCAATATGTTATTTCATCCATCTTGCAGTATTTTAAAAAGCAATCGCATATTTTGGTGATTTTAACTACCTGTTTGGGCCATGGTAACTTTTAATGTGCAGTCGTGGTTTAATTGAACTTTCTTCTTTACAAATGGTTGGAAAATTAAAAAAATTGTAAGAAAGAGAGATATTGTCGGGGCACAACAATGACAGTAACTTTCCAAAGTGGTACTGCCCCTTTTAGTAATAAACGTTCTACAAATCCCTCAATTTGGCTAAAGCAGTTAAAATTGTATTGGTAAGCTGGAAAAACGTGGCTTCATTGCTTTCGGCAGTCAGGCTCCTAGTAGGTGAGTGTAAAAAAAGACAATCACTGATTGCTTAGGTGTGCTCATGACAGGAATATTCGCCTTAGAAAACCTTCAACCTTGCCTGCACCTGTGGCTTGGTCGTTCGTCTCAGAATGCAATAGTATGGTAATGTGTTTGAATCAGAACAAAGAGATATGTTGTTGGAAAAACCTGACATTCATTGCTATCGTCTATCGGCTGTGTAGTATGTTTCTGTAAAAAAGACAATCGCTGATTGCTGAGGTTGTGGGCATGACCGGAATATTCGAATAAGAAACCTTCAATCTTGCCTGCATCTGTGCAAAAAACATGACTTGCTCATTTACCGCCTTTGGATGTTGGATTGCGATAGGATGGCATTATGTTCGAATTGGCAAAAGGAAGCTGTTTGATGTTTGATTACTGCATGACTGAAATGTACAATACATGTAGCTATGAGAAACCGAGAGGTCTTGGAGTCTGAGATGGAGTGGGCACCCAAATATGTTTTCAGAGCATAATTGCTGACCTCTGGTAAGCTGGTTTCTGCAAACAAATCCCTGGACATGCTGCTTTTGGTAAGGAACATCACAAATACTTTAGAACTCTGAAATTATCAAATGGGACTAAAAAACCCGAGAGTCATCCTCTGCCAAGGATGAAGTCACAAGTCATCTGTGAAACCGAGCAGTGATCGTGGTGATGATCTATACAATGTAAACAAATTTTTCATTGCGTGATCTGATGTAAAAGCTGATTTTTTTTACTGCTCAGAAAAACTTAGTCAGGGAAGGATTTGGAATACTAAGTGAACCGTCATCCTTCATTCTCACTACATAACACAGTGGAATGACAGCACAACTTACTCTTGCCGCAATATATTTCCTGTCGGAGAATCGTTCTGAATTTAAATGAAAAAAATCACCATACGTTAAATAAAATGAAAAGAATGATGTGTACGTCATTCATGGAAATGTCAAGAAAGTATGGCACTTTCTGAGTTTGCATGATCTATAGTCGCAATATGCAAGTCATGTGTGGACCATTTCTTTGCAAGAGTCGTATCGGTTGATGGTGGAAACCGTTCAGGGGGAATCACGCGCATATTGATCATTTCAGCAGAAAAAATCTTAAACGAACATTGTGGTAGTATCTAGTCGTATGATGATGGATGGTGTCTGCCAGTTAATCAAGTATGCGCAGGACGGATCAGACATTTCTGACGATCGTGGAACCAGTGTAGGTGTAACAATTCAAATTAAGGCTAGATACTATGACTTTGCCCAAATACTGTAGACCTGGTAATTTTGAAGATTGCACCGTTTTCAACTGTAATGCATTAGCCATTACATTTTGGCAGGAAACAAAAAACTTTGTCTACTATCCAAATGACTCCAGCTTAACTGTTTCATGGGTTACAGTACTGTCAAACGTGCAGTCCCTGCCGAATTTGACATACCCTCTGCTGCGTGTAAGCTGTGCACAACCTACACTCTGGTTGCGCAAGTTGCATGCAGCTTACCCTTTTGCAGTCTTTACCCTACAGTAGCCGATATGGGCATGCTGGAAGTCTTCTCCGACCCCCCCAAAAATTTATCTTACGCTCATATCCTCCTTTAAATATCTTCCATATAATGGTTTTGTCATATGAATTGGGGTATCGATCTATCCTCTGATTCAGAAATTGATAGAATCGTAATAAAAAGATGATGTTTTGAAATTGAGGAACCTGTCACGTTCCAATTTAAAAACACTTTAATTGGCTCCCGAATATATTGTCGGGAGCTATTAGTCCATTATCATAGCATGCTCCTCGGTAAAGTCTCGATATCAAATCGATAGCCCTAGGGTAGTTGGTAGGTTTTCTCGGGATATGTGTGCACTATGGGAAGTGAGTACTGAATAGCTAGATGGCAGACAGACCCCAAGGACATCATCCAAGAGAGGCGACGTTTCAAAGGTCAAGAAGAAAAGGTTTTGTTCGTTATGGTGGATGGAAATTTTCAGTTAGGCATGATGAAGAGTAAAATTGGGCCAGGGGGAGTGGGAGGTGCAATGGTGCATCCACCACTCTCTGCCTTAGACTTTCCAACCATGATCATTTCCAAACAAATACTGGTATAGTTTCAGCATTTGAAAAACGATACTTTCTAAATATTCAACCAAATTCCTTTGTAAATCGAGACCTTACTTCCTACCCCAAATATGTACCAAGTCAGTCATCCATCAGTAATACCAATTACTTTTTGTTTCTTTGCAGTATTTTTCTGTTCTCAAATCTGACGTTTGTTTTTGCACATCAGGTTCAGCAAAAATACACACAGCATCAGGTTTCTATCCGTCTTTGCTCTGTTATTCAATATCATATGCGTTTAAAGGCGTACAGAAGGAAACTTCTTCCCCCTGACTTCCATTTGATCAAAGGTCAAGGTTTGACATAACCGTGGATAATGAAAATACATCAATTTCTTCTCAAAGAGCACTGTCTGTTGAAGAGAAGTGGGGACCCTGGATATGGCTTTATGTGGTTGCGTTCGTCTCTGTGTGGGTCTGTGAATACTAATCTCTCTTATGACGGTGCTGACGATATCATTTTCATTTCTTAGTGTTGAAGTGATTAGTTTGTTGTTTGTGTAGGCCCTGTTTTGCTTAGCATGTTTTTTTTTAGTCTCCCAACAAGACTCGACTGTGCATTTTCTTCCTCCAATATGTTTTCTGACTATCAGACAAAAATAACACACATCAATATTGATCTTCACCCCATAGCTAACAAGTTGGCAGGTGCATCTAGTGGCTTGACCACTTTGTTCAAATATCAGAATGATCACCATCCCTTGCTTGTTATTATTGCCAGCTTCCCAATTTGTATGCTCGACATGTAAACTACAGCTGATTTAGAAATGAGCTTCCGTCTCACTTGATAATGTTTGTCTGACATATTTTCCAATATAAGACATTTAATGTCAAATGCCATAAGCGGTTGCATACAGCGTGTGGCGATAAAAAATAAAATATTACTGACTTAAAGGGGTACACTGTTCGTAACTACTGGTGGCGTTCGTAATTACTGGTGACCCAGGAATTAGAAATGCAGTAATCCACAGTGCAGTAGTGCAGTGGTGCAGTAGTGCAGTGGTGTAGTTCTAAAGCATTCAGGTTTGCTAGAACTTGGTATTTATATAGTATTTGATATCTGCCTTCACAACAGCAATGTGGAAATTTGTATCTGATATGTATTTATCTAATTGGAAATCTTCAAATTCAATTACAGATTTCAAATTTTTAGTGATCAGTGTAGGCCTTTAAGCATTTTAAATGTAGTCTGTCTCAGTGATCACTTTGTATAGCAGAGGTTATAATTTTATTCATGGACCAGATTCCAGCTCATGTGCCTAGGGACACCGCTCTGGCGCTCTGTGATGGAACTCTCTAGGACAGCCAACTTTGTTGCCGAGAAACAGAATGACTGTCTGGCGTGCATCTCAAAAATTCTGAATGCAGAAGAAGAAGAAGAGCACCATTTCCTTTAGCTCCTTCAACAATAGCAAAGATGGTGTGTTACTAATCCTTTTGTACGATGTCACGTGTCACAACAGATGAGACACGAAGGAGTTAATGTCATCCCTGGACCCTGGGGGGCTTATCTCCTTAGCGACAAAGCTGGGATATCAAGTATGCGCTGTTATTGTTATGTGTTCAGGACAAAACGTGCTGAAAGTGAAACTGAACTTTCGTCAAGTACCGAAAGAAATATCTTGTGTAGGATTTTTGAAAATCTGGCAACAGAAATTTTGCTCTTAATACATGTCTTAACGGTAATTTCATATCACTTCAATGTAGTCATTTCTTTCATACATCATTCATGCTATGACAGTAGGTACTGCACTCAGATACAGAGAATTGAGTAAAGGGTATGTGAAGGTGCCTGTAAAACTACATACAAGGGATTTCTGTCACATCAGCCTGTGATGTAATCACAACAATGTGATGTATGTGATTGGAACGCGGCCACCGATTGGTTAGAATGCAATCAGACGTCATGTTATCGTGGCTGCGAGTGCAGGTTGCCGTGATGAAAATTGCTTGTTTGCAGAATGCTCCTTTGAAGATGATATGACTTCTCGCACTTTGAAAAAAGACTTTCGAATGTAGACAAAATAAGCTCTTTACAACTTATTGGGCAATTTATGATGTAATAATTAGTCTTGTCGTCTAGGAGATTAACAGACGTGTTGTCAAAAACTTAGAAATAACCTTCTTAAATTTCCTTTCATCCTAAAAATTGCACCAAAATTCACTACAAAATAATATCCTTTTGGAATTGATTTTTAATTTCATGTAAAATTTGATCGCATTTCCCGACCTAAAATCTTCTTTAACATTTCCTTTTATTTATCCTGCATCGCAGATGCTTAATAAGCCTATTAGTTAAGAACCTGCTGCCGTTATGAAACAGTCCCTCCATTAGCCATATTCTGTTAAATTTTTAGCAGATTTGTCCAAAGGTTTTATAGAGAAAATGAGTGTTATGTCTTTAGCAGTTTCTTTTTCATTGGTTTGTTATGTAATGTAATGTAATGTAAATATGCATTTATATAGTGCACGTTCCAGGTCGTAATGATCAGCTCACATGCGCTTTACATCATTGACCCATATGCCCGGGTGAAAAGCACAGTCTTCAGTTGTCTCCTAAAAATGGGAAGAGATTTCACCTCCCTTACCTCGAGGGACAGAGCATTCCACAAACTGGATGCTCTGACGGTGAAAGTCCTTTCACCATAGGTGTCCAGCTGGAAACTGGGAGTTTGCAGGAGATGTGGTTTCAGATGCGAGCATACATTATGTACAGAGAATGTGCTGGAACTTAGTGGTTGTTCACATCAACTAGCTATTCTCTTTGTTTTATGTTGAACTCGCTTATAAATATTTGGTTGAACCCATGGCAATGCTCTACAGTGATGATTCAAAATAATGAATATTGAAATTGAACTGAAGAGTGCCTTTGACCCCTTTTCATAGAAGATTCCAGCAAATCTTATTGTGGTGGCAACCCGTTATATTGATTTAAATCACCACTGTGACATTTACCTGTTAATATTGCATGAGGAAATCAGTTCTATTTAACTTGAAATAGTCTTTACTTTCTCTGTCACATCAGTCATGTTTAAACATTAAACCTACTCTACATAATCTCAAGATTTTGCCTTGAACATGTCGAAAAAGTTGTCCAACTTGCGCTGGATTTGGCAAGGAGGCTTATAGTCAATTAGCTCTTTGCTACTGCTTCAGGAAGATGCAAAAGCTTTGCTAATGATGGAAAAGAAGCTGTCACCGATGCATACTGGATGCTGCAGCTGTTGATAGCAGCAAACGATATCATGGATGACACACGTCATCAGTGATGAGGATGAGCTGGTGTCAACGATGCTGATTTAAAAGTACATTACACTCGATTCGTAGAATCTGAAGTTGTTTGTATCAAAGCATTTGCCAGTGGCATGACATGCCCAAAAAGAGTTGATGAGCAAACATTCTGCAAAATTGATAAGGGCCTACATTTACTCAGTCCAAAAAATATAAAGTCATGTCTCAGGTTCCAGATAAATCTGTTCAAAGAGGTCAATGATCAGACCTGCGTTGTGAATGCAAATCAAAGGTCTGGTCACTGACCTTTTAGAGAGGCTTTTAAAGTATCTGATGTACCATACTGCCATCACCGCAATCATGCCTTTCCAGTTGTCTCTCTTCTGACCACCTAAAGTCCAAATCACAATTGACATCCCTCAATTCGCGTCATTGGCGTTATATACCTGAAACATAGAGAGATAACCACGTCACTGGTGCGGAACTCGTCCGTACGTTGCCCGTAACTGACACGAAGCAGGTAGGATGTCAATTGTGACTTCGACTGTATATTGTATCACACCTCTCACTTCCGCCAACACACAAACAACTCAGATATCACCATCCATTCAACAACAGCTTACCAACAACAAAAGGATAAGACAATGCCACACGACAGTGCTTTCTGTTGAAAATCTGTCCACGGAAATACTTTTTATGCACTCGAGATCTTTAGAGCATCTCCTATAGATTAGGATGAGTTCTTATTGTCGTCATCTTGGTATCTGTAGACTTGGCCCCTTTTGTTCCTTTCTATCCCAAGACATTTTCGCCTCTGGGAGATTCTCCTTAGATTTCCTATTGAAAATGTTCCCGCTGAATTCAGTTGATTCGATCAGTCTTTGTTGGCCAGGTTTGAGTTGCCAACAAAATGTCAGGTGTTTGACCCTGACATGCCTGCTGAGGCTTGAGGGACTGATGTGTTCATTTCAATTCAGGGGTGGTCTTGTGAGTCCTGGCTTAACTAATTTTCCACAATTTTTATTTTGGCAAATAAAGAAGTAACTTCTGGTTTTGAAACATTTTTTGCTATTTTTCATGAATATTTGCAAAACATTGATTTCAACATATGTCTGGGACATGTAAAAGAAAAGTGATATTTCCTCTGCTTTGGAATTGTTGATCAACACATCAACATAGATGAAAGATACTATCGTAGCTTTGATATTCGGATTCAAATTTTCCTGTGTCACTGTTCCAGTTAGGGGCACCTGTGAATAAAAGTAATATCAAAAAGTCATTTTCTCAAGGAAAAGCACAACATTGCCTTTTGCAATGGCTAATCAAAGAAGTTAGAGGTGCAAGGCTCTCATATTGAAATATTGAAATTGCCGATTAGAAGTTTTGTCATTGTGTAAAAAACTTTGATCTATGCTTTTGATCAAGAGCCTTCTGTAACTTGAGGATACCTCATGATAAAGGATTTAAGATATGGATTGAAATTTCTCATTGTAAAGCTCCAAGGCTGATGTTTATTGGCTTAAATTGTTTGTCATGAAATCTTATTCTCTCAAGGTCGACTTCATGATGACTATCGTGACCGGAATAAAATTTAATCCACTTGGGATGGTGCATGGTCACCGTGTAGCTTTTCAACAGTAGTTGTCTTCAAATGTCTTTTGGAATTTATTTATAACTGCCATTCGACTACACAGGCAGACATGTTGGTTTAACTACTCCTCTTATTTGGTTGCTAAAATCCCCGAAAATAAACAACCCGGAAATTCCTAAAAAATACATTTGCTAGTTTTATTTGAAAGTTACAGTTCATATGAAATATTTATGTCTGTTATTGGTTTCCAATTTATTCGGTAGAAAATCATACACTGTGCCTATTGAAATCCACATTGGCACGTGTGGTGTAAATTCTAACCAAATGGTATTACATGATTGATTTAGGGAGAAATTTTACCAATATCAGTATTTAACATTGTTAAAGTAGCACTTTCATCTTTTTTTCTATACATTAGAATTGATAGTACTACTACTGTTGTTCTTTTAATTGCTATCATTATTCGATATTTCATTGAGATTTTTTATCTGAAATTTATTTTGGATTGTAAACACTCCAATATAACAATGTGAATGTAAATGGTGATATGATTATTATTGACATTTTGAGTGTGATCTTTTTTTAGAGCATGTAGAAAAGCCATTTGGCATGTTAAGAGGAATCACGTGGGGTTATCAGTGTTTTGTATTGTTATTTGATCAACTTAAAACTGTTAAAATTGTCAGTTCAGCTTTAGATTGGTCTCCTCACGGCATTTATTGTCAAGATTGGCTCACCTCCCACATAAGGTGCCAATTCCACTGCACACTGAACATCATCCATCCTGAGGGTATTCTCATGCCTTCTTGATATCAAGGAGAAGACTGCCTCTAGGCACCTGTTTCACTCTATCCCCTGGTGACAAAATATCGAGCAGGCTAATAAGAATGTAACAGATCACTTTCAAAGCATTTCCAGTCTTTCTCACACCTGTCATGAAATCATGCAACACGACGCTCTCACAATCACACTTCCAGAATGACACCCAATCCTTCCCCCTCCGCCATTCATAGGATGCAACCACGCTCCTCTTTTCATTCTTGCGTGACAATCACAATGTCACAGAGTTAGCCTGTCTCACTTAATCCATCACTTCCACAACCTGAGACGCACCCTCCGATAACTTTTTCCATCACGAAAAAACAACAGCAGACACCAGCCAATTGATACAGTCATGGCTTACTGGACTTCAAGCAACAAAATGAAACTAAAGGAATAGGGAGTAAACATTATTTCCAAAGCCTTAATTTCCTGGAAAATATACTTGGGACTTCAGTGCGACAGAAAAAGTCCTCGATATAATTTTCATGTATGAACTTCGATTGACTTGATTTATTGTTCAGCAACCAACAAAGGCTTTTACACTTTCCATGTGATTATAGCAAGAGTCTGTGTCATGACTATATATCATCTACATGTACATCTTTAATGCCCCATACAAAAAAGAAGTTTATCTTCCCTGCTTTGCATGATTACTTTCCATTTAACCATGGCCCTAGGATGGAGAGGCTATGTCTTATGAATAGAAAAAGAAACCAAGCCTCCATTTGGTTAGTTTTGTTTTGCTGCTTAGTCAAGTAAGTCTACAGGCACATCACACTTCCGCAGTCATATACTGATTCAATCCTTCACCTGAGATTTAGAACCTAAAACAAAAGATCTGGACAAAGGCCAACAGTGCCATGTTTGGGGAACAATTTCCTTTAATTAGTTTCTTGGTCGAAGATCGGGTTGAATTTTGTGGGAAGTGTTATCTAATTATCATCTTTTAACATATACAGTGGAAACAGACAACGTGCCATTTTTGGCAAACTTGCGGTGATTGAAACAATACCTTGTAGTATTGGCATATGACAAATTAGGACATACATACATGTATGCTAAACTAACATGCAGTGATTGGGAAAACTGATACTTACACCATTTGCATACAGATTTCGTGCAAACATTATGACTGATTGTTTGCATTGCCTGGCATCAGAAATAGGAAAAAGATTTAGTTGTACCAACAGTACAGAATTGTGAACGAACGGTGTACCCTTAAAGTTCAAACTGCCATGTTGCCCAGTGTATAGCCAAGCCATGACATTCTTCTCCAACCTTAATCGAATGACTTGCTTGAGGATTGATTCAAACCAATTTCCTTTCAACAGAATGCCAATGAAAGTGTCCGTGGTGAAAGGTGGATGGCTGATAATCAGTTTTAGAGCTCAAAGGGAATTGTAATATAAGGCACATTAGAAGTCTGACATGCTTCTGGTTCAGTTGCCATTCATCATCTGTGTACATTATATACATCTTCAGTGTACATTGTTCCTTCTCCAAGCAGTGTGGTCTGGGTCGCCTTGTTATTGATATCCTTTACATGGTTCTCCATGCTGCTTGGCAATTCTTATGCAACCTGCAAGACAACACTATTGATCCGGCCTTAAAGGGAAGTGCTCGGGGAAAAAAAGGGGAGTTTTGCACGGCCCGGTCAAAACCTTAGGCGGGAATAAGGTTTCATTGATAAATATAAGAGTTTCAAGGCCCCCAAATCACTTGTAAGGTTCAATAGATACTGGCCTTTCATTGGTTTACCGTTTGTGTATCATTTACATACTCTCATCTTGAAAAATATGACAATATTTACGATCACGTTATTGATTTTTGCAACATTTTCGGTAACGCGCCCCTTGCGGATCTGTAAGGTACCATTCGGATGCTTGAAAAATGCCTCATCTCGTCGATTCGCTCGCGGATAAACGCATCAGGTTGACTGCAGCAACTTTTAATTGTTGGAGACAGAGAAGGAAGGAATTTGATTATCAGTTTGATGAAGACTTTGCAAAGTTTCTTCTTGGGACTCGAAATCCATACTACTATTCTCTCCATTTTCCATTTTCTCCTCTCTCCAACTCACTACTATCGCTATTGACTGCGTAACATACACTAACATTCTTTCGCTATCATTGCTAACTTCATTAACTAGAACACTGGCCTCTTTGTAGCCGATTATGTAACCCATAGTGGGTCTAAAAAACAATTGAATCTTATTGTAAAAGTATTGGAAGAAATTGGTATCAAACAGCAATGCTGAGTTATCAGTTGATGATTTTCAATTGTTGAGGTTGCTTGCTGGCACCTTCGGCATAATTTTCTTTAAACTGTCACAGTTTCTGTTGTTACTCTGTAGCCAGGAAGATGCTGAACGAAGGCTTTGGGAATGAGTTTGAGACCGAAAGAAGTCAAATCAGAGCCTCCAGAAATTAAACGCTTGGCGACTATACTGACCTATAAAATATTTTGAGATAGTTTTGTGAACTGCAAAAATAAATGGGGACAAAAATCTTGGGGTTAACTGCACCTGAGGCAAACTGCCTGAGGTACCTCCCTAATGTCACTATAGACCACGCCAGACTGATTGCCTATGGCCACTTTGATAACTTAATCAACTCAGAGCACCATATTATCGAGGCAATGATCACCTAAAGATAAAGTGGAGGTCCCATTAGGTACCCCTGGGGAACCCGGTGTAGATGATTGTCGAGCAAGGTGGCAATCTGGCTTTCTGAGGTGTATTTTGTGGATTATTGATGGATGGGTCGTGGTGATTGCAAGTCTGTAGCCGACAAGGTCAAGAGTGGGCGGGTCTTAGTTGTAAATGGCCCCAACTAAATTGTGGCAAATCCAGTATTGAGTCATGATTGATGTTGTGGAAGATGATTACGGTAGTTCGGTGTTTGCATCGAATACCTCTCTTGCCGAGGTTCATTAGTCAACTTACTCTTACAGTACTTCAGAAAATCAGGGCATGTCTGGAAAAAGAATCTGATTCGGTCACCATGGTTAACGCTGTGCGATATGTATTGTTGCTTGTATTGCCATGAAACAACTCCCTTTGAATCTGTGCGCATCATTTCTACATATGCTTGGGGCCATGAAATCATCTTCTAGAATTTACCAAGGACTTTTATCAATGATAAAAAAATTCATGACTACCAAATCCCCGAAGTCATTCACTCAGCAGATCTCAGTATAGGACAGATTCTCCAGCACGAAAGTGTTATGAACTTGCTAATAATATGGCTCACAATGTCTTTCTACCATTTGATGTCTACATGTATACTAATCCTAGAATAGAGTCTAATTGCATGCCTTCTGGATAACTAGCTTTGGTACCCGCTACCCAAATGCTACCTCGTGTAAGAGATACCGTCGCCTTGAGTGACACGACAACTAAAGAGGAATACCTATCATCCCTCAAGGCAATTCTCAGCTTCACTTAGCAAAATTTAGATCCAGCAGATTTCATCAAAGTGAAACTGTAGCATTATTATTGTTAATACATAGAGCAGCCTTCTCTATCGGTAGAGATCGAGACAGACATTCGTTCGGTAATTTCGTTGTCACATAGACTAATATCAAGGGTCCAATTTGCTGGAAAATTGTTGGTAATTCCTTTTGATATGAATGTAAAGGGAACAGTGATAACTAGTTTATTTCCCCAGTCCTGATCTTGTAAGGACAAACTAGATGGAGATCTCTTTCTTTCTTTGAACATGTTCTTGTCAACATGCCTGTTTTAAATTAAATTTTTATGAATCCATCCTGATATGCCTATGTCCTCATGAATAGTTTAGCAACAGTCAGAAATGGTTGTACATTGCTTACTGTTGGGAATTGATTCTTCAAACTACATGTATAGCCCATTTCATGAGAAAATGCCACTGCATGCAAAAAAGCCTGAAATACTGCTTCAAGTACCAGTGTCGTTGTCCATCCATTCACTACCCCTAACATAGCAAGAAACCCGGCCACGTGAACCAATGATATTAATATAGAGATAGTAAAAACAATAGACACCAGCGCCTAATGGCACAAAATGGTCGTAATATACGCTATTGATTAATGTATCAGTTGCCGTCCCCTCATGATTGATTCGGCGTCATCGCTATCATACTTGGACAAGGTTAAGTCTGGCTACTCTTTCGAGAGAGACGAGCAAGGTATTGACAGCTTTTGTCTGTAATGGCTCCATGCTCGTTATAGAGTTAGTCGTGATCCATTACGGCTGAAAAGTCAATGGAATAGCCCCAGTTCGCTTGCGTGCGGACCGTGAGGATTCTCAATCTCAGTCTGAGTCCGACTGAACAAAATAGGATTAATAGTCTGTGGATTTTGTGTTCTGTTGTATACAGCTTTTCATGATTGAGTCTGGAATAGATTTTCTGGATTGCCCAGGGAGTCTAGTTACATGCCTGGTTCGCCATCAAGTTTACCGAGTACCAGATGATCATCTCAGATGCACATTTTGTATACAATGACTGTACATAGATTTTCGTAAAATAGTTTTTCACTGAGAACTCAGCTTTTGTAGGCTAGCAGTCATACCTTTAGCACTAACATACTAACGTGTCATGAATATCCAGTAATTCTAACTCCTTTTATAGTCAGACTTTCCAACTATGGTCAAATATGACTCCAGGACTATCGGTTTACTTAATTAGAACTTACATTCATACCAAGTACAGGAAATGGGCAATAAATCAAATCATGTTCTAAAACATGTTGGACACATCTAGCCTAAATCAAGAGTGCCAGATGTCGTACCGCCAGCTGAAATAATTCTCTAACAGGCCATGTGGCCCTAAACTAAAGTTGGATTAGGAGTCTGGCAATTTTTGCACAAGTCAATTGACCCAGCCTGTTTGCTTGCGGACAGTTCTTCTGGATTAGGATTCTGACTGCACCGCAGATGGGTTTGGGGTCTGCGAGATAGAAATAGTCAATAAGATATCCATTAGCCATATAAAAACCCAGCCGTCTGGTTAAAGTAGGTTGGCACTCTACTTGATCCTGTTTGGTAGGTTGCACAATGTTGAAGTGGCGTTGCAGCTTGTTGGTGTGCAGAGAGTGCATCTGACTTTGGATTACATGCCTCAACACGAATTAGGGATTAGGAAGAGTCTCGAGTCTTTGGCTGTCGGAGTGGCACAGTGGAAACATCAGCACCTGTCACCTCTGAGGTCCTGGGTTCGAGTCTAAGTCGGTTCAAGAACACTTCTTCATGTGATAGAGACGGCGATTCTCTTCCAACCGCGTAGGTTTCCACTGGGGTCTTCAGTTCTATCGCCCAATACTGATTATAGAGCTAATAATGTCATAGTTGAAGCTCAGGTCTCAACTAAATATATACATCAGATAGATATTGACAAATATACATGTAAAATGGTTCCTTGCTAATTGACAAATAGCAGTTATCAGTTAACACTAAATCAATGAAACAGTTGCCCCTTGTATTTCAATCGATATGCTACTTCTTTCAAGAGATTGATGGGATATTGAACACTTGTCGTTTCCGTAATTGCCTGCTCCTTAGGTACTCCAGGCTCAGTCAACAGGAAAGTCGATGCAGTGACAGACTCAAAGCCATGTGGAGTTCAAACAACCGAATGTAAGCTAATGAAATTTTGAATTGCCTGCAAGTTGTGTGAACCGCGTCTTGATTTTGAAGTGCCTGGAAGTTTTGTCAACCTCCATGTCTTGATATTGAATTCCCTACAGACCATGTGAACCACGACTTGGTTTTGAATTCGCTGTTAGTTGTGTAAATCATATCTTGATTTTGACTTCCCTGTCAGTTGTGTGAATATGGTGAACCACATCATGATTTTGAATTCCCTATCTCTATTCTCCTAGTATACATATAATTGATAGCCTCAAATGATCCAGATGCTATTCAGTAGTTTGGTACATTGGAGTCATTTTCTGAGTCTTGCAATGGGCAAGGCCAGGCATTCAGTCATTGAATTGCTTTAGGTCTGTTGAGAACTGGTCCAACTTGATCTCCAAGGGATGAAGAGGACTGGTTACTGTGAACTGCGAAAAATTTTGCAACTGTTTATTTTTGCAAAATTTTAATTGGGTAAAAACAAAAACTGCACTCACAGATTTGTCAAAAAACTTGTTTTTCGCAAGGAGATGGTTGCCTGATCTGATCGGCATAGCTCACCAAAGATGATATGTTGTGGGCACGTAATGAGCAAATAAACACAACACTTAAGAATCTTTTAACAACTCAAGATAGCGTGCTTAATTGGAATTCCCTCAGGCTTTAATTATAGAACCGTTTGATGAGTCAAACCAATGCTATGGTAAGAAGATTTTTGCTAACAGTGCCGTTTGTCTTTGAACCTGTATTTGGAGTCAGATACACAGGTGGAATAATTGGTACAGAACAAGCTACTGCTACTTCTTTCATAATTCTAAGATTTTATCATCTTTAAAGAAATCTGACGTCAGTCTATGCCAAACCTTCTAATTGGTTGCTCGAATTCCTATGTTGATCTACGTCACTTTATGACTTCACAAACGACTGATGCCTTAGCACGTTCTGGTGTGCATGTGTTGGAAATGGGACTATTCTTGCGCATTCTTGCAGATCAAGTTGGCTTTCTTTTGTGTCCCTTAGAAGCGGATGGTCAGCTTGATATGACCAGTAGAAATGCAGTGATAGCAATTCTATTTAACACTAAATGAAAGAGTTAATGAAGATGAAGCCACACTGAAAATCATCAGGGCAATTGTTTATACTATAGAAGTGCTTTGCTGATAGTCTTAAAAGTGGTAAAAGGGGTGTGATGTGCTTTTGCAGGTGTAGTCAGCTGAAAGACCATGCTCCACAAGGTGTTAACAGCCTTACGTGAATCACGCTCGAAATATCACAGAGAAAAAAGCTACAAATCAACTAAGCAGTCCAATAATATCACAGTAAACGTTACGTCTGATCGATTCCTCATTATTTATAATCAATTATTTAAACTCTTAATTGTCTATACATGTATAGGAAAGAAAGGGTAACATGCAAATACTGACTAAACTCATCTGTTGCCTTTACAAGGATTTTATGTAAGGTGACCTTTTAAACTCGTCTAAGTTTGGCATTTGTGTAGCACTTCAGCATTGGCGAATGCACCGGAGGATATTGAGAAATAGCTTAGCGCATGACTTAACCCTCGCTCTCTAACTTGGAAGAAGAAAGTGCTTTAGATTTAAACACTCGATCTCTCAGTCATAAGCCATGCACTCTAACCACCATGCCAAAAAATCTTACAATATCGCCTGTCACAAGTCAACACATTAAACTGGTAGCTGACCAGGACAGTGCCTTCATCTTATAACTCTGACGAGCAGTCGGTATAAACCCCTTACGTCATCTCCAGTCGGATGTATATTTGTTTCTTTGGTAATTGAATCAGAAAACTCAGCACACACATGATACCTTTGATGTCGATACCTTTATGCAGTGGTAGTTAGCCAGTATAGAAAATGATACGATCAGCGCTCCTACATTACAGAAGAAATATCTAACGATATATGTGACATGCCTAAGATCTAGCTGACAAGGACAGTGCATGATATATCCATTACGTCACATTGGACAGTGCACGATATATCCATAACATCACATGGGACAGTGCTGATTTATTCCTTACCCCACCTGGAACATCGAATGAGTATGCTTGGTAGGTATAAACGATCGTTACATCACCTACAGCGCGAGGTAAGATGTACGAAAATGCTTCAGTTACTCAAATCGTATCGCAGAATCGTTACGATACCTTCTTCATAAGTATAGTAAAACAATAGGAACTGATCTGTCAAAGAGTTAGCTGACAAGGACAGTGCACTTATAACATGTAAAATCATTTGATCACAGCACAACCAAAACCAAAACATTACCTCATCTAATGTAATGATTGTGGGTGTACACGTACATCTGCAGTACATTTTAATGAATATATCAAGTGCATCCATCTCTAATGGAGTATCCTTGATTCAATTTGGTTTGATATGTGATATGTTTGTTGGTTGTATACTTTTATGCTGTACATTTCAATTCAGCCTGCAAGGAGCGCATTGGAACGGTTGTGTGGGTGTATAACATTTTTAATCAGTCATGAAGTTAAAGTGAACTGGAACCGCCAAGCCAGTTCGTATGACCTCGTTTTCATTTCCCGCGTATCGGGTGATCAGAACGAGGCATGAATGAAACATGGCGCCTTGCTGTCAATCATTCAGTGACGTCACTTCTATGGAATTTACTACGAAAATTCATGAATGAAAGATCGCATGACTCACGTGATTCTCACATGATCTCAATAATAACAAATTGAACTGCGCATGCTCGGGCACTGGGGGCGGAGCTACAAATCTGAACTCGAATAGGAAGTTGGAAGTTTGACTTTCTCGGGCGGTGAAAGTCGAAAAGTTGAATAAATCGCTCGGCGGTTCCAGTTCCCTATAAACGATGATTGAAAAATCATATCCAGACATTGCATATAGTTCGGCATAATGAGTCAATGAATCCAATGGTGCCAGGTATATATTCTTGGATGATTCGATCATTATGGTTTAGGGAGTGTAATATCTGACCAGCTCATGAGCCAGGCATGACACATGCTCATAAAATTATATGCTTACGGCGAAATGTGCGATGTACTCCCACACAAAATAGATATAGAATCTTGGATTATCTCAGCCAATGATGTAGGAAGTGTAATGTGATTTTCTCATCCTCTTCCCGGAGCCTGGGGCAGTAACCTCTTTCCTTATCATTAATTTGATTAAACAAAAGGAGAATGTCAATGTTTAACCTTTGTCTGACGTTGGACTTGACGACATGTGGAGGTGTGGGTATGACGTGTTGGGGTTTGGGTCAGGCTTGTGGAGGTTTGGGGTCTGGCTAGTATGCTGTGTGGTATGACGTGTCAAGGTAAGGCTATCTGTCAGACCAGCAGTGTATGGACTGTTGTGAAATGAGGAAGATATTGAACATGTTCAAAGGAACTACAAGTATTATTGACTATTTTATAGATATTGCAGCAATATAAAATCCTAAGTTGATCATCTCATTGATATTGGTGCACCCTGTATCAGATACATCGTCAACTTTCTGATGCAAAAACATCTCTTCTTCAAACTACCTTTGTTGTTCATTGTTGTTAGTTCTTTGTCTACTTGAAATATAGATTCTGAAGTAAAAGCAGACAATTTTCCATCATGAAATGCCGTCTTCAGATGTACATGGATACTACTTATAGATGCTTGAAAAATGCTTGATGAAATTTTTATTCAATACAGCTACAGAGGTTGCTTTTGTTTCCATTTTGTCATGGAGTAAATTAATTGACTGTGTTTGAATGTCTGTCAATCGTTCAAGAAGCAAAATTAAGAAACAGACTACATTTGTCTTGTCAAACTGAATGAATCTGGTGTGCTTCTGGGCTGTTTTTTTCTGTTCCTTTGATCTTTATTTTAGCGGAAAATGTCCATATTAATCTTGAACATGTTGAATGGACTTTCCAGATTCCATTTGCGGTATTGAATCTACTTGTCACTGGATTACAATCGTTTTATTCAACATAATCGATTTTAAATGGCACTGCAGTGGAACCTCCATGAGCAGATGCCTATGTTTTGATAACAATAAGTCACCCTCTTTATAAGAATCAGTGATATTGACCCCTTATGAATGATATTTACTGTAAACTGCCAAATATTGTAGGGCATTATGATTTCGCGGATTCACAAAAATAAAAAATGCAAACATTTATTTTTGGATTGAAGAAATTTTTTAGCAGTTTTAAGCGAATTGCAAATATAAAAAGGCATGAAAATGTGCTGTTTACAGTGTTGGGGAAGGTCCGGTTATCAAGTAACAAAGAACAGTTACATCATATCTGCATCACTGACTCGTAAAGATTGATTGATGCGTAAATTATCCGTCATCAACGAGAACCAGACTTAGAAATCCGTGTTTATATTTAGTTCTTGACTAGTCGCTTGTATCAACCTTCAATTAAATACCTCTGAAGAGCTGTTTTTGAAATGGCAACCTGATGTTATTGATTCACATCTATGTAATCTTCATTTCGTTGTTGTAGGTGTTCATTTGATATCTAAATATATTGGGATGAATAATTGTCTTATTAACGTATAGTTCAATTATTCAGAAAGGGTACACAATGGTACATACGCACTCTGAGAAATAATTTTCTTCTAAATCTTAAGCATTGTTTAGGAAAACCTTTGGGTTCGGCCAACACAAATATGGGCCTTGGCTTTTTGATGAAATCAAAAATCCCTAATAAATTTGGAGATCTGAAAAACCGCTATTTTGTTAACATTTTCTACTTGGTGCATATATAAGCTGGCCGAAAGGCCCTTTTCTTATCGAATTTGGTGAAGTTGATATAATTTGATCAGCAATGTCGACTGCCATCTCCCAAAGAACTCTGGACATGCCATATGTTGGATCAAAGAAGAACAAGGTGAAAAGTACCTATACGATGTTGGCCATGAAGTTCTTGGATCTGTAACTTGTTTGTGTACGTTAGTTATAGTGTCATTTGCCACCTGCCTGCAGAATCAGAATATGATCCTTCTTCACCAAAAACATCATCAAGTTGATCTTTGATATCTACAAAATGTATTATAATGAAAAAAATTAAAAAATTCCTCTCTGACAAAGTCTAAGGGCTCTCTTAGAAATACAGATTAAATCATTGCTGGTTTGTTTTCGTTTGATGTATTGTGTTGAACATACATGTACACATGATATGTACCATTAGCAGTTTATCGTTAAGGGCGCCTAGAGCAGATGTTGAGAATGATAGTTTGAATTGACTTCTAATGGATGCTTTATAGATGTAAGGTAATCAAGCTGTGAGGTAAAATGAGAAGAGTCTGTATGTATGTGTCTGTAAAGGTTGACTGTATGGAGCCAATATTGTTGTCCGTGCATTGCAGCTTCGAGCTCTGTCTCCCTGAGTAGGCCTATCTATCAAAAGCAGGCCACGTCTGTATCGAAAGCAAGTCTTCATAGATCATGTTTTTGTTCGAATCCAATTTTTCATCATTTTGTAAAGATTCTGCGGTGCATATCATATGGTATACATGTACGTCCGGATTTCTTGATAGAAATGTAGACTGCAACGACGAGCATTAATTTCAGAATGACATGTCATTATCAATAAAATGTGCTCAGAATGACAAAAAATCCATTTTCAATTATTGGGATCAATATCACTGGCGGGAAGTCGTATCAAGATAAAATGGTCAATTTATATATGTATATGCAGATTTAGGTAGGGATATAATGGCAGTATGAACAATTTAAAAATATACCATTATCGTCAAAATGTGTTCAGAATGCGAAATATCCGTTTTCAATTTGGGGGTCAAAATCTCTGCTAGTAAATCATATCGAATCCTCATATAAATCAGATTGAAATGATCAGTATACACAGCACATATTAATGGGATCTCTACGAATCCCGTGAGCTGCATTTCGATTGGAAACGTTTTTTTTGCCAAAGATCGATATGGTGTTGTGATTTATTTTGCTTGTGCTCAGCTAAGAATGATGGAATCGGGGATGATCCAATCGATGATAAAAAATATGCGCCGTGCTGGTCGTTTTTGTCAAGCTGATTTAAAAATATCGTTCTGTAAGAAGTAATGTTGGTGTTGGCCAGTTTGAGACCAGAGGTGTGCTGTCACATGGAGTAATGTTGGTGTTAGCCAGTTTGAGACCAGAGGTGTGCTGTCACATGGAGTAATGTTGGTGTTGGCCAGTTTGAGACCAGAGGTGTGCTGTCACATAGAGTAATGTTGGTGTTTGCCAGTTTGAGACCAGAGGTGTGCTGTCACATGGAGTGATGTTGGTGTTGGCCAGTTTGAGACCAGAGGTGTGCTGTCGCATGGAGTAATGTTGGTGTTAGCCAGATTGAGATCAGAGGTGTGCTGTCACATGGAGTGATGTTGGTGTTAGCCAGATTGAGACCAGAGGTGTGCTGTCACATGGAGTAATGTTGGTGTTAGCCAGATTGAGATCAGAGGTGTGCTGTCACATGGAGTAATGTTGGTGTTAGCCAGATTGAGACCAGAGGTGTGCTGTCACCTGTAGTAATGTTGGTGTTGGCCAGATTGAGATCAGAGGTGTGCTGTCACATGGAGTGATGTTGGTGTTAGCCAGATTGAGACCAGAGGTGTGCTGTCACATGGAGTAATGTTGGTGTTGGCCAGTTTGAGACCAGAGGTGTGCTGTCACCTGTAGTAATGTTGGTGTTGGCCAGTTTGAGACCAGAGGTGTGCTGTCACCTGTAGTAATGTTGGTGTTAGCCAGATTGAGACCAGAGGTGTGCTGTCACCTGTAGTAATGTTGGTGTTAGCCAGATTGAGACCAGAGGTGTGCTGTCACCTGTAGTAATGTTGGTGTTGGCCAGATTGAGACCAGAGGTGTGCTGTCACCTGTAGTAATGTTGGTGTTGGCCAGTTTGAGACCAGAGGTGTGCTGTCACATGGAGTAATGTTGGTGTCAGCCAGATTGAGACCAGAGGTGTGCTGTCACCTGTAGTAATGTTGGTGTTAGCCAGTTTGAGACCAGAGGTGTGCTGTCACATGGAGTAATGTTGGTGTTAGCCAGATTGAGACCAGAGGTGTGCTGTCACATGGAGTAATGTTGGTGTTAGCCAGATTGAGATCAGAGGTGTGCTGTCACATGGAGTGATGTTGGTGTTGGCCAGTTTGAGACCAGAGGTGTGCTGTCACCTGTAGTAATGTTGGTGTTAGCCAGATTGAGACCAGAGGTGTGCTGTCACCTGTAGTAATGTTGGTGTTAGCCAGATTGAGACCAGAGGTGTGCTGTCACATGGAGTAATGTTGGTGTTAGCCAGTTTGAGACCAGAGGTGTGCTGTCACCTGTAGTAATGTTGGTGTTAGCCAGATTGAGACCAGAGGTGTGCTGTCACATGGAGTAATGTCGGTGTTGGCCAGTTTGAGACCAGAGGTGTGCAGTCACATGGAGTAATGTTGGTGCTAGCCAGATTGAGACCAGAGGTGTGCAGTCACATGGAGTAATGTTGGTGCTAGCCAGATTGAGACCAGAGGTGTGCTGTCACATGGAGTGATGTTGGTGTTAGCCAGATTGAGACCAGAGGTGTGCTGTCACATGGAGTAATGTTGGTGTTTGCCAGTTTGAGACCAGAGGTGTGCTGTCACATGGAGTAATGTTGGTGTTAGCCAGATTGAGACCAGAGGTGTGCTGTCACATGGAGTAATGTTGGTGTTGGCCAGTTTGAGACCAGAGGTGTGCTGTCACATGGAGTAATGTTGGTGTTAGCCAGTTTGAGACCAGAGGTGTGCTGTCACATGGAGTGATGTTGGTGTCCGCCAGATTGAGACCAGAGGTGTGCTGTCACCTGAAGTAATGTTGGTGTCCGCCAGATTAAGACCAGAGCTGTGCTGTCAGTTGACGTAATGTTGGTGTTAGCCACATTGAGACCAGAGCTGTTCTGTGACTTGAAGCAACATTGGTATCGGCAGTTAGATATCTTTGATTGTTAGCCACAACGTTAAGCCTGCAGCCTTGAGATTTCTGCCATGTACTTCTTTTAACCAGCATGATACTTTTGTCTCTCTCTATAGGAATCTTAGTGGCGCAGGAAAAATGTCTGCCTTGCCGCAGGCACTTTTGTTGTTCAGTAAGGCACCCGGTATGGTATCTTTTAATTAACAGACAAAGCTCAAGGCAAGATTATTGTAAGTGTGCTGGCTTCCTTTGTTAATAAGCTCAACCCCTTGCTAGCATCAAGCGACAAATACATAGGAGAATTGACATTTCATTTCCTTATTCCTTTCATCATGGCTCTTATCGTTCATCAAAATCAAAATCTAATTTTTAAGTCAGAGTTTTCAAGAACATCACTTGTGGGTGCATTGAGAAATCGTTTTGTGTGATAGGTCTGGAAACTTTGATTTTAACATCTTGTGCATCGTCTGAAAATATTGAGTGTAAAGAAAAACCTTAGTATTCACTATGTTTTCAGAGGTTTTGAAAAGCCTGTTGTCCCTGCGCTTGAAAACGGAGTATAATCAGCTTCTAACATGCTGTAACAGCTTTAGATTCACTGAACATGTTGTTATGCTTGCTGAACCAGATCTGTGTGTGATAAAGGTTGAAATTTCAAAAATCCAATCACGGATGTCAAAGTCGCTCTTGACATCGATGGTGAATGTGTGGATGGTGAATTTCTTTTGTACATGATAGAAATGCATTATGGTGCCGGTGACATTCACTATTGTAGTGTTCTCAATCGTAGTAAAAAACAAAACTACCAAGCATTGCCTTTCAGGTAGAATGAAACATTATGCCATCACAATATCCTTTGGATGTAGGAAAGAATGTTTCATGCGAACTGGAGGATTGGCAATATCAATTAAAGATCCTGATGCGAACAATTTTATCAGTGACGATTTCATCCAGAAATGGGAACAGAGGGAACGTCATCATTGGCACAAAAGAAGATGCAGTACAGTGGCTGTACATCATTAGCCGTAATGTGTATCGTAGCCAGATTTCACATCAAACGGCTCCTTTCAAAGACGGACTTTTATATAACTGCAAAGCATTGTCATTCGCAGAACAGTATAGCTAACAGTAACATCGTGTAGAGCTTGCATGTACTCAGAAAATTGTCTCTGGGGTGCGTTTTATAACATCATCACCGAAAAAAACAAAAAACCTTTCAGTTTGCACTTTAAACCAATGACCATAGCTTAGAAATTGCAGAAAGCCTCGCCGAAAAGATATTTTTGCAACACCGGTGTGTAAGCCAATCAAATCTGTATTTTGCTTTAGAACCACTTTCATACTCATGACACCATTTCTTTTTACCTTTTTATCAGCTTTAACATCAAGCACTGCCTGTCAAAGGATAAAAGCAGTAGAGTGGAACCTCTCATAGATGACACCTCTCTATTATAGGCACCCTTTCCAGTAAACACACTGATTTTGATCACAAGGAGCTCAGTGTCATATTGGTTGGAGCACCAGGGTCATAATCAGGAGGTTGTGGGTTCAGCTCTCTCTCTTTCATCTCTGTGGCCTTGGGAAGACACCTTACCCTTCATTGCTTCTCTTGACTCACGAGTGAATGGGGACCAGTTCTGACTGAGATAGACCAGCATCCTATCTCGGGTGATCGATACTCCAAGTCGCTTTATGCTACAGAATCCAGGATTAACTCCAGCCTGATGAGCCATTCATGGCTGATACTGTGTAGTCAAGGTTTTCATCTTTTCAACTAACTTTTCAACTAACTTTTGATCCCAAACCTGACATTTCCATTCAAATTGTCCTCTCTAACCAAGAGATATCTCTATTAAGGACAGCATTGGTAAATCCCAAGGCTTTATCCAAAAAGCACTTTAAAACACTTATCGAAAAGGGAAAAAACAGAGAGCTTAAGCTAATAAAAAATGATGATGAAAAACCCCTCAAAAGTTTGTATGAAAACATATTTTTACTACAAATGTTTGTAAGCCGTAAAGTCGGATCCTTGGTATAATAGCACTACTTGTTTATTCATATCACTACTCTTACTATGTGCCTTAACCATGCTCTTTGTGTCAAACATCAAACGTATCCTGACAATTCATAGAAGCATTGCTTTGATGTGATTTTCAACATAGGAAGAGAACGACAGCACCAACCACTAAAGACAACAGCAGCTCAAGGGACAATGGGAAAGCCGTGGCATGTAGGGAGATGAAAAAGATGGCCCTAGGTTTGAGATGTTAATCTCTTACAGGCGTTTGACAGCAGTAAAGAAAAATTATGGGATGGTTGGGAGGCGGATAGCCACTTTGCGTGATTAAAGCGCCTAGTGTTTGTGTGGGTTACCATTTGTGTGTACGCTACTTGATTGATTAAAAGGGTCTGATGTCTTTGGTTTGAATGTTGTATTGATACTTTGCGGCTACTCTTTGATTTGGACTTGACAGTTTGTGACTGGTGAATTGACATCCTTTTACCATGTTAACTGTAAACAACCAAATTTGTATCAGCATTTTGTCTTGGCAGATTTTGCGAATAGTCAGAAGTTTGCAAAAATCTAAATCGCAAAAACATAGCAGTTCACCTCAATGGAGTCATGTTGTTGGAAAGAAAGGCTGGTTGGCGTTGCTTTTATGAACGTTTTGTTGGAACAGTATATTCCTACAACCCTGTCATATTAATGTAACCCGAAGAATGCAATTAGATAGTTCGGAGGAGAACAGATTTCTTGTAACTTGAGTCACATCAAGTTATCCTCAGTACACCACCTTTTGGAAAAAGGGCTGTATGCACGCCTGAGGATTTGTAAACAGATAGCACTTGTTATCATCCAGATTATCATAAATGTAGTTAACCTGAAATATATCCTGTCAGCATCAGAACAGCGTGTGCACAATACAATTAGTCCTTGACATTCATGACATTAGAGTCAGAAATAACTTCAGATCAGTCAGAAATAGTTTTAACTCCGCTGAAAATGTTTTACATATTAGTTTGGTATTTTTTGGCAAATTCTCATATCCTAGGATATGTTGTAAAAAAGGTGCAAAATTGGCAATAGTCCCCTTTGCCATAACAGCTGTACTAACCTTACCTACACCCAATTATCCCTAATCGAACCTGGGAACAAAGAAGGTCCCTGGATGGAACAAAGTAATTACCATTTTCTTCGATAACTCATATAATCATCTGTAGAGGGGTCATCTCAATGCGTCCAAACTTCTATGTGTCCCGAAAATCAAAAGGGTTCTATTCCAGCAGAATTAGCAAGATTGGTCATGATCAAAACTACAGAACTGACCTTGTGCTATTTTGAGATTTTCTCGTATCCAAGTAAACTGTCAAGATGACAAGATTTATGGTGCCTAAACATGCTAAAACAAGCGTAGATCCCACTGCAAAACCCACTTGAGATCTCTCTTTTATTGATGGCCTTGTCCACCATAATGGTAAAACTGTCATGGCTGATTACCAATATATTTTTTGGGGGAAAGATGATGGCGTATTTGCTGTGGATTGCTTTCCACTGTCTCATGCTGAATCCGTTTCTAAAGGTCATGTTTGTCCTGATTATTCTCTTGTCTCATCGGATTGGCCTCAATTCATTTGTCCATGGTTCTTGTGTTGGCATTGCTGGACAATAGGGCGCATCGGTGCTGGTATTGCTGACCCTGAGATTTCGTGAAGGTTTAAATTTCATGTCCTATAGTCGACTTCAGCCACCATTTTGCTCTTAGTTCTACCACCAGCGCATGGAGAGCAGGATAATGCCATGGTAAAGTGCCACAATATTTCTTGCAGAGTTCGGCAACCTGGATAGATTTACGCAGTTTAACTAGGAAACCTTGGACCAAAGTCTACCTGCGTAACCAAACGAACTCAGCCAGAGGATATGAAAAGTGAGAAGCAAAAATTTAAAAAGCTTGCTTTGAAAAGTGGGATAAAAACTCTTGGAGTTGTCCTTTGTGACTTTGTTCACATCTTAGCAGTTGCCTACAGCCATATCTCTGCTACAAGTTCTCTTTCAGCGTCTTTGCCATTGCCGGGATACCGTTACCAATTAACGCCGCAAAGGATGAGACAACAATGTCTTCCAGGCTAGCGTCATTAATCACCACGTCCATTAGGCTTTTGGGACAAACTGGTATCATTAATTTTCGCGATTAGCTCCTGGCTGTTTTTTTTGTTAGCAAAAAGAAACGGTTGTCTCACATTGCCCATGAACATGATGCAGAAGGTAACTGTTTTTTTAAACGAGGCTAATCAGTTTACAAGTTTTGCACATTTGACTCCCAAGAACCTTATCCTTCGTGTGCTATTTCCTTCCTTAAAAATGGGAACTAATTTTAACCCCTTCATGTGACATTTTCAACCAATAGTTTTTTGGCGTATGTTTGTTGAAAAGGTTTCGCTGTTCTATGCTGCCTATGGAATGGTAAAGTTGGACTTTTTGCAGTTCTTGTAAACAAGGCTAACTTTTTTTTTTATGCCTATTTTTCCTCAATTGAGTCAAATATCTTTGACAGAATATAACAGGGTGGCACTGCCTTTATTAGGTTTTTTCTTGAATTTTTGTAAAATGGGTAAAATTGTTTTCTGACAAATACATCATACCAGATAAATTGCTCTGACAGTAACAGAGTAATAATTTCGAGACCACTGTGGCCAGCTTTTACTTGAATGTGTCTTAAAAATGTCATCAAATTCTCATTACCTTCTGAATCATCTCGTTGATGCCATGGAGATAAAAAAGATGTTTTCTGTTTGGCGGCAATTAATCACTTGTGAATTTCCCAAAAGATCTCATCCAACTTGTATATAATATCTTGTATCTTAGGTAAATATCAGGGGAATAATAAGTCTTGTCAGAAACTGATGGAAAGTAGGTAGTATTCAAAATGAGCTCAAAATTAAATTCATACATATTGGAGATGATGAATTTGTGTCGCGGCAAATTGCTTCAATTTTTTTTCTTCAGCTGTTTAGTAGAAAATAAATAACAAATTGAAGAAAAAAATGCTGCCAGTCTGGGACATGTGGGATTTAAATCCAAATATTAATCTTTCAACCCAAAGTCTCAGATGATGACTAGCTGGTGTTTTTTCTTCGCTGCACAAGTCACAAATTAATAAATTTTGACATTTAACAATTTTGAGGTTCACCAAGATTGACATGAGCACGTCATGCTAGACCAGAACTGCTTTAATTACACCAAAACATTTATCGAGAGAGTTCAGAAATATGCGCTATGAATAATCTGTGAGGGTAAAAAAAATCATTATTCCCTTTTTTTTCTTTATTTCATGCCAGCTGGTTCACATAAGGTTTCAATTGAAGATCTTTCCAATATATGCCATATAGGAAAAGTTTTTAAAAACTTGCTGTTGCTAATTCAAGTTCAACATTTTTTGATGCCGAGGTACCTTTATCTGACTTCTTGGAGAGCCCTTTGTAACTCTCCTTTACCATCAACAATCTAATTTGTTAATACCAAGTGACAGAGTATGCTTGATCTTATGAAATGAAGCCAAGGACCAATGCAGCATTCAGTTGCAAAGTTCAGATGTGAAAACTTTAACAATGGTGACATAACGAGACCAATTACAAAACAAAGCTTTCCAATAAGAGAAACCTGAGGTCAGATTGTCAGAGGAGTAAACCTATCATATCGGATTGACTCACTCGTTAATTGCCACAAGTTGGGTTTTGACATTTTTAAGTATATCTAATTATTGTGGAAATCAGTGTGTCTCTGTCATACACATATGTTTCAAAAAGTAAGGTATGGCATCCTATTCTGCTAAGTTACAATTGAGATGTCAAAGTCACCAAAAATAAAAAAATAGAATAAATAAACTAGATATTAATACAAAACTAGCCTTTATTTTTGAAGTGTGGAAGTTTTTTCTTATCTTTTGAAAATGTTCGATATAGATCTTTGTTATATTTCCGCAAACCCAAATTCCAATAATCGAAATTTGTATCAATCATTTTGTCAATAGTTTGTCATCACTGCATTGTCACAGACCCCTGTAAACGTTTTGTTTGTTCACTGCGTCATGAACTACATTTACATTGTATGTATGCGATGTTTAAATATTTGCCTATTTTGATTTTTTAAGGGGTGCTGTGTCGATAATGTTCCAAAATACCTTAAAATGTGTGTCAAGCCATTGAAGTAGAATAAGTAAGCAATAAAATAACACCTGGGAAAAGTTCACACCCTTGTGTAAAAGACTCATACCTAGAAAAATACAGGCTGATTAAACAAGGAGTTATTATGTTTTATTTTGTCTTCCTGTTTGTATTGAAAGTGTCAATTTCTATTTGTCATCCCTTAAACATGTCAAGAAAGAGGTTTTGATGATTCAGAGGCAATATTATTGCCTCCAGCATTAGACCAACATGTACCTACCGTCTGACTCATACTGACATGACTGATTGAAGATTTTTTTTCCCATTCTATACTTTGGTAATCAAAACATTGTAAATATTGCTGCTGTTGTATTTGACATCCAGTTTTTCACAGTTTCATATTGTTTGTTTTTTGTTGTTTTGTTACAAAAGGCCGTCTCATGGCTTTTGAACTTCCTCATTGGGTTCACTGAGTTGTACCAAAATATCCTGAGGTTCATCAAGACATTTTCATTAAGTTTAAAGTTCAGGGATTTCTGTTCAAAAATGAGACATTTTTGATATTTTGAAAAGATCATAGTGTCATTACGCCAGCATTTTCAAGAAAATATTTTTTGTTTGGCAAACTTGCCTTATTTTGCATTGTTTATTCAATTATTTGTGAGGCAAGTTATTTTTTTGTTGATTTAGTTGTTCCTATGGGCCTATCTGGCAGATGTAACAATGATAGATTGCTCTTTGCCATATGGAACTGATGATCATATATTTTCTAAATACACCGATACATCAAAGATTGAGTCAGGATGATGTCATATAGACATCAACAAGCCAAAATAAGCTTACTTGGTTCTGTAGCTTGCCTTGATAGAAATAGGTTAACTTAATCATTGTATAGACACTTCATGTCTATTGGTATCTTCCCATGAACAGATTAAAAATCCAATGTCTCTCATTAAATGAAGCGGGATGTTTTAGGTTAAATGTCTAAATGTGTCCCATTAGTGCATTAATTAGTACGTCAGAATTGCACTAAATGCACCTATTCATTTAGAACACGATTGACACACTCAAGTATTGAATGGAATAAAACATTTAGATGACATTGATTTTAGCACCTATTCAAGGTAGATGCTGTCCCAGTAGGGTCACTTATAGATTATCTAAGGCAATATCTGATGCCATTCATGATAAAGCATCCGAAACAATGGTATGAAACCTGTCGCAGGTGTGAACAAGAATAGTTTTCATCACCTTAGTATTTTTTTATAGAAATGTGTTTTCTGTGTCGTGTGGCATTTGTCGTAGACATAAAAAATGACAGTGGTGAAAAAACTGCTTCAGTAGTCATACACCCTTGCAAATATCCTTGATTCAGGAAGATCAAAATCAATTTTTTTGATTGAAGAACCAAAAGAAGTTTCATAGTTTGCCGGAATAAAAATTGTAATTTTTCTGGACATGGAAATGTTTGTGAATCGCAAGAATTGAAATGGTCTGCTTCACGGTATTGTATGAATGCCTTTGAGTTCTTGAATTTGATCACAGGCCTTGACCTTTTGCGCTTCCTAATTGCCTTTCCTCTCAAACCCATCCACAGTTATGACAATGAACTCTATACCATCAAACATTATCATGAGAAGCTGACATTTAAGATAAAAGAGACATTTGAAAGTGTAGTGCCGTTAGCATCCTTGGAGTAGATAGTTGCTAAAGTGACGTTAACGCTCTTGGAAATCATATTTGTGTGGAGGCTACCGCTTTGATGAGTAGCGATAATATGAGTTTATCTTGTCTGTGAATCTAATCAGCTGATGATGTACGTGCCTGTCATGGTTGACTCGTCGTGTCTGGCTGTTTCTGCGATTGGGTCATTTCATGGGTATTGTGAGGATTTGTGAAATGCTATATGAAGGATTGGCAATGCCATAGTGATGCATTTATTTTGTCTTCTTGTCTTCACTTTAGGTTGTGACATTTCATGCCACTGCATGATTTATGCTTGATCAGTTTTTGGCTCATTTTGAGGCATTTTACTGTTGAGAGAGTGATTGGTCATTTGTGGAAAGTGCATTCATATTGTATGAAGGAGTACTGAAAGAAAACTAAGCATTTGCCAGCCATGCAATTCTGGTCATAAATGTTATAGTGCACACATTTACTACTAATACTACGTTTGCATTTCACAATCTCATCATGTCTTGAGTATGTTTTGGACTTGTCCAGACGGCATCATGAACAAGCTCGAACCCTTGATATCGATTATGTAGTGCTTGTGCAAATGGCCTCTGGGACGGGCATGAAATGCACTTCAGATAATTTTCCAGTAAAGTGTAGTGTTGTCATGAAAAAAACCTGGCACAATTTTTGTCATCAATTTCAACATGCAAAACTTGATTAACAATTAAAGATAGCACAGCCTATTTGAACAATCTTCCCAATATGATTAGCTGCATGCTCCCAAGAGCTGCAGTACTGGCGATAGTGCAGAAGTGTTGATGAAGCTGTACATCAGTGCACCGCCCCCTTTTAATCAGTCATCCATCTTGACATAAACCTAATTGGCCTGTTGACAATTTATAATCAGTCGGTCTGAAATTGCTCTGATCACTAGGGGAAATGGCCTCGCATTTCCGTAGTACATCATGCTCGGGCAGAACGATGGCGGCTTACCGTTTCTCATCAGAAGATTTTTTTGGGCGAGTGGAAAAATTAGATTAATCAATTGTCATGCTCTAGACTTGGATGAGCATTGGTGCATGATGCATAAGTTTGATACACTTTCATATGGTGACAATTTGTCAGGCCCTAAATGTATATGCCACGCCTTTCGATCATTTCTAAATGCGTAAACAAGTCCTGAAAAAAATCTTATCATTGCCGTAGTGTAGACAGATATGCGAAAGGTATATATACAGAAAGTATATATACTAAGTTTCGGGAGAGTTACATGCATGATAGCTGCACAATGGGATTGCGTATAACTACTGCATTACTATTTTTCTGGACCACCAGTAATTACGAACAGTGTACTCCTTTGAATATTGATACCAGTTGATGGTCACTGCTACCGTTGGTGATCAATGTGCTATAATAACATACCAGCTAGCTTCCTACTGACCAAGTTCAATCAATAAACACACAAATAAATTCTGTTGATCTCTATTTGATACCTTAAGTTGGGTGGGTGGTGGGGGAGTAGATTTCTTGTTGGGTGGGGGGTGTGGATCTTTTAATGTATTTTAAGTGGATTTCTTCATTCATGATCCTTCAAAGCCAATGTAGTTTCAATACTTAAGTGTGGTTTGTTCAAATTTCATCAGCAGCTTCGACCTCTGCCAGTGGTGCTGCAGTCGCTATATGTTTTTATAGGCAGCAATACAATCCTGTTGATGATGAGTGCAAAACACTGGCTGATTTGCCGCGATGTTATACAGAGTCGCATTTTTCATGTTTTTGAGACATTTTTCAGTATCATTGTCGGCAGAGTTTCTGAGGATGGGTTGACCACCTCAAACATTGTCAAACAACGACAATGTCAGACCCCTGTGATTGCAGCTATTGTGAAATTATTCAATACTATTGTTTGGCCTGAGTTACTATGACGAACAATGCTGCATTCAGTCGAATAGTGTTTGTATCAATGAAGTACCATGATTACTGGATTAATTAGCCTGATTTGCTATGGCAATTCATGTTTCTGTTTTCACAATCCCCGGTGAAAAGTTCAGGCACGCTGTGTTTTGTAATTTTGCCTTTATATGTTCTGATGTACATTTACTGACAGATATTTATTTGTTTGTGTACATGTAGTTCATAGCACTGGTGGCACTTTTTGAGCAAACTTTGCATTTTTTTGTTGGTTTTTCACACTTGATATTACAAAATAATGAAAATAAGACCTCTGGTAGTGAGACTCTTTTTCCCACGACGCGACACAGCTGTGGGCGGCTCATGATGATTTTTTGTGTCACTCACTCACTCGATCACTCATTCAATCAGTCATACAACATTTTGCGACATCCGATTGGAAACTCAAGAATGGTTAAATACTTACTATTCATATTTAAGTTATTTGTTCTACATGTATGTCAGTAGATTTTCTTTCCTTCTAAATAGGACCCAATCTGATTCCCAATTTAATGACCAGGGGGAGTTTTGTGAAAACACAAAATCCACTGTAAGTCAATAAAGGCCAACTTGTCACTAAATTCTGATGGCAGGCTTTTATACTGTCGTAAATCACTTTGTTTAGTGATTCGTGAGCATTTCTTAGATCTGTGCCTGTTTGCCCTTTAGTGAACAATCCATCATTGCACAGGCATTCATGTGGTAGTTCATCTCAAGTCTCATGTCTTATAGTACCTAACAACCAAGAGACAACAATAAGTTGCCATGCCGACAGAAGTAGATCCATGGTGCTATTTACAGACACAATAAGTATATCTCTCTGGCAAGTTTTAGACATAACAAAGTCCATTAGTAATCTGAAATGAACAAGGTGTCTTTCCCAATGTCTTGATTGTAAAGTAGGACAATATTGCATTTCACCACAACCAATACCAAAGCTAAGATATCTTATCTGTGTTAGCACCAGCAGTTCTAAACCCTCTTCTCTTTCTAAAACTCATTCAATATCGGCTGTTAAACCAGTCTTTTCTTAGTGTTTGTGCCAAGATACATCTTCTTCTTAGCACTGTGAAGAGGAGATTGACTTGGTAATTCACATGTGTCAACACCCAAATCCTTCTCCAACACTAATCTATATCTGATCTTCTTCATAACAGTACTTCGTTCGGCAGAAAATTATTAGCTTGCAGGGGATCCAGGAGCCGGAAAAAGAGGGGGCGTGCACTGTATTTCTAATCACAATTCCTGCTGTGTACCAAAATTTCATGGTGAATTTGAAAGATTTTCATGAAATGGGCAGGAGGTGTGTGTCTAGTGCCCCCCCCCCCCCCCGGAACCGGGCCTGGCTTAGCAATGTCAGTGGGTTCTAGGTTTGTTCTGTCCTCAAGAGTGGAGTCAGCCACCAGCTTGGAGAGAATAAGAGTCACTGCTTCAAATTTTAAACAAAATGTTCTTCAATCCTTAGCTTCAGCCAGTATCACTTTAATACCTCATTGAGGGTCTATACCTATTCACAGCATACTCTGTTGCTCTTCATCATAGCACCCACTATTCAAAGGACCACAAAGTTATCAATCAAAAGGCACTGCTGATTCAAGTTTGCATATAGACACAAGAAAGTTTCTTCAGGTCTTGCGCTTTGTCTAAGATCTTCAAAGTCTCCTTTGGAAAGATCACAAGAATCTTGTTCTCTCTAAGCCATCGCTTCTCTTCAAGTTTACAACTCTTCTTGTCTTATGTAGTTAATATCCACAATGACTCCTTCAGAAACCCATCTTCCTTTCCAGCTGGCTCACATTATTATTGTCCATTCAACCCATGTTGCTTTGTGATATTTATAGAGAATTAATCTTCTGCTTTGACGCCTGGACGCGGTCCCTTCCGGTCTGGAAGGTGCCAGACTACTTCCATTTCAACACCTAGTCTGGACCCCTGATCACTACAGCTCTGCCTCTGACATCTCAAATCACGTCCCTTCCGTTCACCGTGTCTGACAATTGCTGATGCTGGCGTACCATTTAATTACCCCATTCATCTCCGATTCAATGATGATAAATCTGGCATGAGAGTCTTCATTATATTTATTACATTTATTACTTTGCTTCGTGCGCGCATTCTACGTTATAGTACCGGTGAATTACCTGCTGTTTCCGGAGTGTTGGTCATGCAATCAACGAGAGATCAAAGCCCCTTGGAGGAAAATACGCACGAGTATCTCGCACGGCATGAAAGGAGCAGTAAATGGTATCATGCTAGGCTGGTAATCACCATCTGAAGAAATGTCATGGTCATCTTCAAGGCTTAATCGCAAACTGTCCATGTCTTACCCCTGTAGTTATACAAATGTTATATGAAACAAAAATTCCCAGAGGTGTACATTAATTGTGACAATAGAACAGAAAAATCATGTTGCTTTGACTGAGATTCAAACCACAGATCTTTCAATTGCTGGTCTACTGCTCTACCAATTGAGCTATCTCTGTTTCACTGTTCAGAAAAACTGTTTAAAAGACCTTTTATTGAAAGATAAAGCATAGGATTTCAATGCTGGTCAAGTTAACATCATCGAAGAGATGTCCTATGAATTGTTCTCATTTGAGGTCTCTGAAACCAACCTGGTTTAAAGACTCACACTTCCCTCTGAAGAGTGGAGATGAACTGATCTTCTTGCCATTTCATATTCGTGCACCACATGGATAGGTACTCATAATACATTATGCAATGCATTACTGTGCTATGTACAAGAAAGCTCCCAGGATGAGTCATCGCAAATTGACCGGTTCAGATCCTTCCTCTACTGGCTTTATCTACAGAATCCTAACTGTTGTCACCACTGCTGCATGCCATGACATGTATTTTGGCATCGATGAGGGATTTGCCTTGATCCACTGTGGCAACTTACCCAAAAGATGCCAACAACTCGTCACAGGTTTTCATTATTTATTACACGGAAAACTCTAAGTCAGATTGTGTTGTGTCATTAAATTCTTCACAAATTCAATTTATTTATTTCTGCACAGATATGATGCATTCGATGTTGAAAAAAAACAGAATCCAAAATGAATGAAAATTTACCGGATATTCCATAATTACAGCTGACAGCAATTGCACATTCAGCTTGAAAAATTGGCTGTAATAAATCATGTAAACACAGCGTCCAAAATTGTGTTATGCACAAAAATTGTGTCGCCTTTTAATTCAATTAAGTTCAATGATAACAGCAAAGCAGAATTTAACTCCGACAGAGTGATTATTCATGTAAAGTAATTATTTCCCAGCTGGCGGTGGCAGGAGATATTTTGGAGGGCGTTGAGTTGTCTCGAGGCAAACGCTTTGGCTCTTCTGAAATGACAACTGTCATTGGCAGCGGAACCATTTTCTTGCTTTACTTAAGACTTGACTTGTTGCTTTAGTAAGTCTTGAGTGGGCTTCTGCCATTCTGTAGCAATTCAAATGTGTTCTGTGAAATGAATCATCACAAAAATCTTAACTCACGTACAATGTCGATGATGTTCTTGTTCCATACTCTTTAGTGTTTTTAGTGACAGCAGTCAAAATAAGATCATTCTTTACAAAATGATAGCTTCAAAGATTGATGTGGCGAAAACAGGGCATATTGCATTGCATCTCGCTCTCAAACACCACTACGATGTGACCATTGCATTGAGGAATTCGAAACAAAATCTGACCTGCTATAGTATTCAGTATACGTATACGAAAGCCCTTGCCACTGTTATTTTCAGGCCCCATTACATCCGCATTCCGCTAGACCTGCTCGAACTCATACAAATCTAACATCCGTTCATGGATATTTTCAATCGGCTGATACGTACAAAATTTATCGGGCAATTTCTGGGTCTGATTAAATCAGGCTACCAGACTCTCTTTGCAAGACCTCCGATGAACCGTTAAAGATCTTTGCAACAATCCGATCGATATTTATAGATCCTGAATAAGAATAATGGCAATGCAACAATTGGTGTCAAAATGGTCTGTGTGTGTGTGTGGATACAAAGGATTAGACAGACACAATAACGATTGTGACCAGACCCATTTGTAAGAATATGATAATCCCAATCCGGTCTTACTGAGGCAAATAACACTCCAACAAATTGCTTTTAGTGAAAGCAACGGGTGTTTAGTACTTCTGTTGGTGTTGGCTCTTTGATCATGAAAGCATTCTGTATTTAGCTAATGTTCATTCATTATCCAAGATCAATCGCCTTCCTGATTGGAATACATCTTATAATCATGTGATTCTGTTGATTCTAAGACATTCTGTGTTGCAATTGAGGCAGAACTATTTGAGCCATGCTGCAGAAAGCACCTTGCCTCAAAAGAGAACTGACTTGTCAGTGGGTGTCCTGCTGGAATGTGCTGATGTCAAATGTTCCATGTTGCAACTGAGTCGGATCTTTTTAAGCCATGATGCAGAAAGGACCTGGCGACAGAAATGTGCCATCTCTATAGATCCATGCATTTGATTGGGACGAAGGTTTACAAAGACGTCGCGTCTCGTCACGTTACACTAATGTAAAATGCATGGTGACGTGACGACGGCCAACACTACGTCATGTAAACGTTGTTCCCAATCAAGTGCATGGATCTATAGTGACACTGCGCCTTGTACTTTCCGCAATAAATTAGATCTGGCTGATTGGTCATGTTCCCTGATATCAACAACTGTAAGCACACTGGCCATTTTATTGTCATCTGCTTCTAATCGTATTGTTATTGATAACAACAACATCTGTTGAACAGGTAGAGCGTCATGCTGAAAGTGGGAGTAGTTATCAATAGATTCGTGTACCATATTTACATCTCTTGGTCAGGAATCTGTAATTATTTCCGTATAGTAATGAATTATACCAACTTTATTAAAAAAGACCTCATCATTATTGGAAAATGACTGGTGGATGTGGCTTCATGTGGTCCTTTAGTCCCCATTGTTGGTACAGTGGCAAACTGTGCAGGGACAATTTGCAGTTGGACAAATGTTATCTGCACCGCCCCTCCCCTGGCCCTGGGCAACCGGATGGTGTGGGGTCCATTGATTCATTACCTCCAAGAGCGAGAGCTCTTCCTCTCTTATCGATTTAGTGCTCTGTGGCCATTTATCTCTGGGTTGGGAATGTGAGGGGAATATCCGGTTGGTAAAGGTATTGGTTTACCTTTGTAAAACAATAGAAACAAGGCTCTCCCATTGTGTTGGAGGGGTACAATCGGATAAAAATCATAAATGCGGGCCTTACGTCCCTCAAAATGAACTGATCTTTTGTATTGTTATTTTGTGTCGTTATTTGCTCTCCAGGTAAACATATTTTTCTTAGGCAAACCGATACCTTTAGCCACTGTGAATATGGTAGTGTTCGAAACCATGTTAGCTTTAATGGGGTCGTTAAGTCTTAAGGTGGAAATTTTAATGGAAATAACTGATATAGCTGTCGGGGATAAGGTGACGTTTGAGCTTTTGAAAAACTGGGCCCTGGTTACTGTGTGAAATGTCTCATGCCGGAGGCAGAACTGAAATTCTTTCCTGGAGAGTTTGGTATGAACATCTTTATTTGTTTAACATTATGCCTTGATGGCACATCTACTGAGAGGACACTTCTTTCTTATAGGAGTGAAGACACTTCAATTTTTTTCAGCTTGGCGAATTTACATAGAAGCTGCCAATTCTGATAACATCCCTTCTAAAGAAAGCAATGTTGAATACTGTAAGGCAGGCATTCACTGTTTTTGATTTTGCCTCAAAATAAAACATAGAACATCTTCATATGCTGAGTGGTATTACTTCAACAATAGACGTCATACCTAGGAGCAAAATGACGAGCTATGATACCTTCTAGCATATTGTGTAGAAGAACCATTGTCTGATTCTAGCGTTGATGGTAGCTAGAGGTCATAGATAGTGTCGTGTTCCAAGCTTAGTCAAAATAAACATCATTTCCCTGGAGGTCTTGGTTGGTCTTCCTGTTTGTGACTTTATACCCTGAAATAATGGCAATATCAGACAGGGATTAGGGGAAACTTTGTCGGGTCTGAGAGGTGTGCCTTGGAGAAAGGTGATCTTTTTCTCATTGCTGGTACCATTGTCCTTAACTTACTGGTTATTGGTCGTTTAAACAGGAAGAATAATGAAATACAATGCCATTCCCAGCCAGGAGTTGGCATCCGGTTTTGCCTGGGGCTATAATTGCCATCATATGTTCACAGAGAAAAGTATCTGATCTCAGGCAACGAGTATAAGTAGGGACCGAATTATCAAGATGATGGCACCTCGAATTGATAATGATAGCTGGATAGACTTCTGCCTGCAAAGAAGATTATATAAATGGCGTTTTGGAAGGAGAGCCTTGCCAAAGCATCTAACTGACCTCATATGCATGTATGGCATTGCAAGGTTGAATTCAGTCTTTCAGAGTCGCATGGAGGATATAAAGGACCGGAACCAGAATAGGCTTCTGATTGGTTCATTACAGCTGGGTGCGCCAATCGTGCAGCATGCTGCGCTTTTGATCGGGCAGTTCACCGGAACAAACCTCACTATATTTTATGCCAGAAATTCAAATTTTGAAACTGGTTTTGGGGTCCTTGTCACATGCGATCGCGTTCAGCATGAAACTCTTTTAGCAGTGTTTAGAAATGTCAATTGTAATTTCCTTGCCTAATTGAATATGGAACATTCACTGACATACATGTCATATGCATATGTGTAACAAACATATGAGTTGGCCTCACGCAGACTTTACGGATCTCGAATATCGTGGTCCAAACATATTACCATTTTTACGTAATGTCACAATAGTCATGAGAATAGGGTGATTATATCTGCATCTTGTTCTCACGCTAGTAGATAATGGGTCATTAGACCAAAGTACTTGGATCAGTATTACCTGCGTCAGTTAAACGGAGGTGCTCTTTTATCAGTTGCTGTAATGGACCGATCAGTGATGTTACTTTTCCTGGTACATGAGAAAAGGAATGAGAACAACAGCGATTCCTGGATCAGGTCGACTGATAAAGGAGGTTGTAGCTTCTTTTGCCCTACGCAAGTAGGCTACTGCTCATCCTGGTTTGTTTTATACCTAAAAGTTGCAATACATGTGTGCGTCACTTGCGGCTGATCACGTTGATCAATGAGCTTTCTGATGTCGTTGTTCAGCACTTTAGTTGGTGGGAAAATTCTTAACCAAATCCTCGTGGCCAACATCAATTCAGACATGAGCGCAATGTACGTGTTTGTGAGTCTCATTGTGTGGAATGGAATGACAGTGATATTGATATTGCAATCTGACCCCCTCTATCTTGGGCATTGAAAAATATATTAGAATAATTTTGGTCTCATGAAGAACAGTGACTGTCCCCTCATGTTGTTCAGGTGTCCTGGGTGACACCAGAGGTTGAGTGTGAGTACACTGCCCATTAAAGGGACAATTTCTTGTTGTCCAGAAAAATAGAAATGCAGTTATACAAATGCGAATTTGCTGAAACTTGATATTGATAGGGTCTGTATTACACAACAGCAATGCTGAAATTTATATTCGGTATGAAAACGCAATTACAAATTTCAAATAACAATCGACATATTTTCAACGAATGGCGAAGGCCTGTTAAAATGGTTCAATGGGGATTATCATGGAGAAAATTATCTCTTCAGTAAATGTCATTGGTTATGATGTATGACTAAATAATACCAATGATAAGCATGATAAGTGAAGACTTTATTTATACCTGATAATACCTTATTCCGATGAATAAACACTGGCGTCCCTTCCAGCATCTGTTCAGTCAGAACCATTTTCAAGGCATTATCATTGTGACCACATCAACCGCACTCGATTAAACTCTCTGGCATCAATTATTTGGGAGACATAAAATCGTTCAGTGGATTAGAGTTGACTTGGCCACACTATCTTGAAATTGACAGTGGGGCCATGGAGCCGCCAGCTATGGTCACCGTCGTTTGGCGTGACACGAAAAATGCAATAGTTTGGTTCAGGAAAAACTGATTCGTTTCCATTTATAGCTAAAGGTAGAAATGAGCGTAATATTACGAGACGCATGAATCAGTTCACAGCATCTGTCTTCTTTGTCTTGTTATGTGTACCCTAACATTATTACCTCATTTCTCCTGCGTCTGTACGAATATTGATCAGGGATCGGAGAATTCCGAAGATTATCACACATTACAATATTTTAAGAACTTGTTGACACAGAAGTATAGATGTTTTGCTTTTAGTTCAAACACTGGTCACTGTGGGATGGCCTTCTAGGATAATTAGCCTCTTCTTAATTGTAAGGCAACATTGTAGCATGAATCTTTTATTGGGTAAAAGGGTCCTATCAAGATGTATTTAATTGCCAAGAGAATACGAGTTATAACCTTATTCATGTGGGATGGATGATAGTTTTATGCAGCAGCAGCTGTGACAGAATCCTAGAAAATTTATTAGCCTTTTACAGCCGGTGAGGAGAAAATGACATGACAAGAAATAGAGGTCTGAACAAAATATTGGCTGATATGAATAAAGTCTAGCAAATGCTTTTACTTCAATTTTGTACAGAAAGACCTAGTGTAAATGTACATGTAGTTTTGGATAAAAGCATTTATAGTCTTTATTCATATCACCCATTTTTTACTCAGTGGCTTTATATGCTTATGTCTTTGGGCTTTGTGACTGATTGTAAAATATCATCAAGCATTGCAACATTTGGGGTCACTGCTGTGATGGAATGACTGACAAGAATGTCTAATTTATAACTAAATTCAATGAACACCGTGGGTAGTCATATAAACATAAATTGATGCAAGAACAACTGTGACAGAATGTTGAAGAAATGGTCAGTCTTTGACAGTTGGAGTCGGCAAAAGGGAAGCGAATTATTGGGTAAATCATCATCGTTTTTTTTTGGAAATGAATAATTAGTTAATCACCCGCTAATTGCTGGCTTAATCCATTACACAGTTCACAACAGTGGAAGGCAAGGTAGAGGCCATTTGCAATTTACTTATTATCACCAGTCTGGCAGAAAATAATTTGCCGATTAATTCATTAGTCTTTGTGTGTAGGAGGGGAAGCATTTTAAGTTTCTGCAGAACGCTTAATGCTATGTTCCACTGAATCAGCCACTAATCTGCTGATTACTCATCCCGCAGCAATCTTATCAGAAGCTCGATAAAGAATACACTCTGCCTTTGGATTTTCATTTTGAGTTTCATCACAGAATGAGATGTATCTATTTTTGCCATTTTGAAAGATGGCTTGAAATATGTTAAAGTTTTCTAAGACCCACTAATGCAAAGTTTGTTGCAACGTGCAATGTTCATCGTCAATGAATTAGCGGCTAATCATCTGTTCATAGCCACTGCTATGCTGTCCTAGCTGCTGCTATGCTGTTATCGAGAGAAACAAGCTAATGATGTCTTCCGGTCACTGATTCGAGATATTAGCACCTAATGCGGGAGCATGTAATAAGTACACATTGTGTAAAACGTCAAATGAGAAAATATCGTGCAAATGTTAGGGTGCCTGTGTCTACAGTCAATGGAAAAATTAGTAATCGTCTGGTAATATGCTGAACGAATGTCATGGCAATTAAGGCTTACTTTCGGTCACTGATTCTTTAAAATAGCGCAGAATGAAGGAGCATGCGTTAATTTTCATCGGGCGGAAAGTCACGTTGACATAGTCAATGGGATGTTGACTGGATCGATAACCGTTAATATTCCCGTTGCTTTATATCACTCGGTGCTCACGTAATCAAGTGTGTGAGCGTATGTCCTCTCGTTTAGCTTTCTGTGGTGTGAATGGTCGCTGACTATGATATCTTGGCTATGGTAGTAATTAGTCATCTGGTGAATAAATACTGTCTGCATGTGATTGACTTTTCATGCATACATAGCCATTACTTTGGTCAGTTGATGATGGTGTACGTTACCAGTTGCTTGCCTTGGTCGTTGTTACTTCAGAGGGTGAGATGGCTTTTTAATTTTAAAGCCGGGATTTCGTCTGTTGTCACAAATTCATCAGACCTAAACTCCAAGCTTTGGTTCACCAATTCACAATCAGGTAAGCACACTACTGATACCCTTGTGTTACCCTTCTAAAAGTGTGAATACACCACTTGGCCATCAAGTGGAAACACCCTAGTGTGACACCCTCTAACAGTTTGAATCCACCACTTGGCCATTAAATGGAAACATGTTAGTGTTTCAATGGTTTCAATACACCACTTGGTCATCAAATGGAAACACCCTAGCATTTCAATAGTTTCAATGTACCACTTGGCCAGGAAATGGAAACACCTTAGTGTTTCAATGGTTTCAATCCACCACTTGGCATGCTTGGCCATTAAATGGAAACACATTAGTGTTTCAATGGTTTCAATACACCACTTTGTCATCAAATGGAAACACCCTAGCATTTCAATAGTTTCAATGTACCACTTGGCCATGAAATGGAAACACCTTAGTGTTTCAATGGTTTCAATCCACCACTTGGCATGCTTGGCCATCAAATGGAAACACCCAAGTGTCAACCCTCCAACAGTGTGAATGCACCACCTATCAAATGGAAACTCCCAAGTGTTTCAATGGCTTCAATTCACCACGTGGCATACTTGGCCATCAAATGGAACCAGTGAATCCCTGTAAAGCCTCCTACCTGATGTCTCAGTGATTGATTTGCGAGTTACTTGAAATGACAATGTGAAATCTAAATTGACAAGACATGTAATTTAAATGGCGCTTCCTTTGGCAAAGCAGATTTCGCTTTGACCATGTCGTCAAATTTGATCAGTGAAATCCACCTGCCTTGTCGATTTCCGAGATCAATGCAAATTTGTACAGTGACCATACATGTCCGTGTGTTCTTCCAATCATCTCGATATTTCAGAAGATTGGTTTTAGCCTGAGGATTGATGCTTTCCATTGTGAATTGGATGAAAAGGATACAGTTGTTATTTAATTGGTGTGTGGCTTTGATACAATTGTAGGGATGCCTTCTATTCAGATTGGAGAATTTCGAGTCACCGTGATCATATTTCATAGATAGTGGTAAATACATCTCTTTTGTATGAGGATGTATTCTACTCATAAATGTATCAGCAAGATTGAATAAACTCTAATTTCACCATTCTAAGACCAGTTTTGAATATTCAGCTACATGTATCAAATGCTGCAAGCATATCTTCTTCATGTTTACCCCGTTGTACAAGCTCTGGCAACAAAGATGTTTTGAAACTTCTTCACCAATATCCACTTATTAATCTAATAGAATTATCATTTGCCTGAAATCATCCTCTCAGCTTGGCCCATTTTGGAAACATATGCAAAAGAGTAGATAGAAGACTGCAAAATCAAACTTCAGTCTTTGTTGATTTGGTAGAATTCCACTTGGCATAAAATACTGAAGCATGTTAAATCACCCATTCGGCTTGGCACCTGCATATACAGAAGAGTTAACAATAACCCTGTAAAAGTTTGCTTCAGCTCCTGGGCAGCCTCTAAACTGGCAGTTGACAAATTGATTTTACATCCTGCCTTTGACCAAATCCGAATCTACCTGCTGCTCTGTCAAATTCGATCGATATGAATTTGTTCGTTTTTACTCATACGGAGTCGAGTCAAGATGATTGCTTTTGGTTTTAGACTGGCGGCATTCAGTTTAGCGAATATCAGCTGAAAAGGCTGCTGGGTTGTTTGCTTTATTAATATGATTGATAAGTCTGCTCGGCTTAGTCGAGTTGACCCTCTGATCAATCGAGCGTTCATTTTGGAATTTTGAAATTAGTGTCTGAGCTCCTTGATTTGTCGAAGAGGGTTCAAAGCTGGCGGGATTAACCTGCTAATCTATCGACTTCTTTGATGTACAAATAATGAGAAAGTGAAAAGGGAATTGAAATTTGACATAGCCTTCTTTGCATCCTTTGAGTCTATGTTGAAATGGGTCAAAACTGACAACAAATTCTCAGGGATTGCATACGATGGAAGTAGGTTTCTTTTTCAAACAGAATAGAAACAGTATCATAAGCTCCATAGGGTGCTGACTTCTTTTCAAAAAGGGATTCAAGCTGTTGAGAGGTCCTTCCATCCAATAAAAGAGCCATGAGATGGGTGGGGACTCCTTTATAAAAGAGGTTGTTCACACGGTCAAACCTCTTGCAGCTGAGTTGTTTCGTCCCCTAGCCTCGAACGTTCCACACATAAAGAGGTGGGGATATGTATGAAACATACAAAGGACAGTGTAAGGTGATCCATTAGGTGTATTTCCGAATCAGAAATGTTGGCTAAGATTTCGAAAATGTAGCTCTGAAGTGGTCGCCATGGTTTTGTCCTTAAACATCACAAGCTTGATGATTTCCTGTCCATCCATGAACTGAAAGGGGCACCTGTGTAATGGGAGCTTACACTGGCATATCAAGGGAAAACAGAGAGAAGCAGTTAACTCATGCTGTCCTCATTAACGGAGACTAGGGAACATTGATTCAACCAATTGAGGGACCATCCATGAACAGCAATGTGTATCACAATCTGAATAATGTTGGGAAGGCAGAAGAGGTAATACCCTGATTTTTTTAGAAGTTTGGAGACGTCCATAATTTTGATTTTATAATAGCAGATGAAAATTTTTTGATGTTGTAAATTTTGGTTTGAACATGTTGAAGGGAGGGTGTCAACAGACTTATAGCACTGTTTAGATTGTGAGATGAATTGTTGTTCATGGCTTTGTAGACAAAGAGACTGGCCCATAGACTCGAGATGTCTGGGGTTTGAACCAGGGGCCTCTTTAATGCTAGATTTAAGAACTAAGCCACTTGATTAAAAACGACTCCTATATTGCATCCTGAAACAGCCTTCTATATTGGAACTCTCTATCTTATAGTGGCAGTAACTCCTGACTTCTCCACCTAAAGGTTTATTGTCTATAAGGGTATTCCACTCAATGACTAGTTGGCCGGGAGTCGGCTCGGTATCTCAAATCTACCGATACGTTGGCTTGGCGACGCAAATTCGGCGTCGGGGAATTTGATTGGTCGTTCCGTGGGAGGTATTGTGTGAAGTACAGATTGACATCATAACAACGGACGTGTTCAATAATCTTCAGGTTGACCCAGTGTTCTTGGATATGATTTGTTTAGCATGGAAGTATAACGTAATTCAGTTTAGGGCATTAGTCAGAAGCATGAGTATGACTGGTCATCAAGCAATTGCCTTATGTCATGTATACGTGGATGTTTTGCAATCTCTGCTGACTCATACATTTGGATGCTTTTCAATTGTTTGAAAATTGTTTGATTTTGCCGTTTTTTGTTCCGCCATGCTAAACTTCATGCTGAGAACATTGCTGACCCATTTTCCTTTCATTTCCATTTTAAAAACAGGGATAGGGTCGCAAGCCTGCTTGAATTAATGCATTGACTTGAGGCAGGTCATCAGGCCATATCTACTATAATTTTGACCCTCAAAACATTTTGAAATGAGTGTAAAATCCCCATTACTTTTTTGCCGTAAGGACTCCTAAAGTCCTAAATCTATATCAAATTTTTCTATAAAGGTTGCAAAGTGCCTGCACCAAGTCAAGTAAACTATAGGCTTGGGTCACTCTGATGAAGATTACCAAATACACCCCTGGTGTAAAAGACCTTACCTTAAACTCTCTTCAACAATATGCAAAAACACTCCACATCAGTTTGTAGTTTTTATCAAGAAGTATATTTCCAAGCAGAATCTAATTATCACACAATTTATTCATCGTTGATTAATTAGATTAATCAATTAAGACCTCGTTAAATCCTTGTTGAGTAATCCAGCTGTCAGTCATACTATCCGCTTGTGATATTTTTTTCTAGAATTTTTCCACTACTAGTACAAAATAAAAAGTTACCTGAAAAAAAGTAATCCATGCGCACTGTTTTATAGAAAATAAACATATCTATATCCATTATTGTTGATTCATCAGTTATGTACATTTCATGTTGACCGATTTGTCTCTCTTTTGCTTTCTAATCCATATTCTGTCCAAGTGATCCTCCAAATTGAATTGCTTGTCACTTTTGGCACTAATTGAGTTGTAACTGTCAATTGTATCATTTAAACGAAGGGAAACAAAATTCTAGTGCATCCATGTCCATATTTAAGGTATCAACAAGATTGAAACTGAGCAACTTCATGGTCATAGCTGTCCTCGTTCTTTTATAAAGTACAACTCTCAAATCTGTGCTAGTACCATTATGCAAAACGAAGAATATGAGACTATCAAATTCACAAGTTGGTAGAGCAACATGCAAGTCTTTTGATGGATTGTTATCGTCAAACAAAACCTTTGATAATCATTATAAAGATGATCAGACAAACGCATTTGATAATTCCATGATTATCATGATTATAGATTATAAACGTTATTTACACCACATCACACTTGACCAATAGTTTCGATTTCCACTGACTAACATAAATATATTGTCTTTTTACATTGTAATCCTTTTGCATTGCTCGATTTTATGACAGATTCATTCTCATCCATCGAGCGACTATTTTTACACTCCACCTTCGATTTTGTACTGAAAATATATCACTTCTGACAATCCCATTGACGTATTATTCCCTATCGGTGTAGTTATTAGAAGTTAAGTAATCAGCAGAGGCCTTATCAAAAAACCTTACACACTTACACAGACTCATGCGTATCACTAAGCCATGGACTTGAATCTGGAAAATCTTGGAAGCGTTGAAAATTAATTTTCTGTCCATTACCTCTTTTTACCATATTTCATAGCCCATGGCCAACAACAGCAGACTAGCTTGATAAATGCCTTGCGGAAATCCTCGTTAAATATGGTGTAGAGGATAGGATTCAAACCAGAGTTTGCGTAGCCTAGCCAGATGATAAATGCCTGTAGATTTGGGTTAAGCTCAGCGCAATACGTGCACAGGGCGCGTATCAAGTACATTAAGGTGAACGGCATCCAGCACACAAAGAAACAGGAGATGATCATACCCATACGTTTTGTCGCACGTTGTTCCCGTTTGTCAAATTTTCGGAAGCTTGATCTGAGTCTGTCCCGTTTGAATGGATTTTGGGCTTTGAGTCCATGGTGTTTCTTATTCCCATCATCAGTTTCCTCATTTTCCTTTATGGTCAGAGAATCTGAATTTTTTGGATCATGTTGCGCCTGCACAAGTTTTACTTTCTCTTGATCACTTTGTGATTCTTTGTCTGTCTCGGTGAAGCGCGACGGATTTGAAATGACCATCGTATCACTGTCCGTTGCACTGAAAACGCTGTTTGTGCTAAAAACGCTGTTCGTGCTCGTTAAGCCATTGCGGAACTTTTGCGGTTGTATCAAACTCACTTGTGTGCTGTCCTTATCCGTAAGATAGGCCGGCGAATTCAACCGACTACAGTCTGCAGATGTCAAAATGTCGTCCTCGTCTGACTTCATATCAGGATCAGGTGAACTGTCTGTGCTGTACGTGAATAAAAACTTTGAATCCTCACCTTTAGATATCGTACTCAACTCAATGTCTTGCGGTGGGACCCTTTTTTTCCGCTCTTTTTCCTTTTTAGACGGCGCCCGTCGATTTTGTTGATTTCGTTGGTGAGCCCTGGCTAATTGTTGTGAACGTTTCCGTAAAACCATGAATATTTTAAGGTATAGCACCAGCATGAGGAATAGGGGTATTATAAACGAACCTAAAGCACTATATATCACATATTCGATATTCTGAAACAGTATACAGTGATAAGTCAGGGTTATATTGCTGTACTGATAGTTCAGACTTCGATCTTGCCAACCAAACAACGGTGGCACAGTCACGATTATGGAGAAAATCCAGACAATAGCGACATACATCATGGCACGATTTAGCGACCGTTTATCCCGGTACCAAACTGGAAAAGTTGTTGCAGTGAACCTGTCCAGCGCTATCACACATAAGCTCCATATAGACGCGGTGCAGTACAAAACGTCTATACTCAACCAAATGTTACATAGGACCTCCCCGAATAGCCAGTGTCCGAGAACATCGTTGATCAAGGACATCGGAATCACCGTGATTGAGAGCAGGAAATCACAAAGGGCCAAATTACCAATGAGGTAATTTGACATCGTCTTTAAGTTTTTGAATTTGAATAGTGAAATTAGGACGAGGAGGTTTCCGATGATTGTCCATAGGGTGAGAATCCCCAGAAGTATCGTTACAACGATCATCTCTCCCAGGTAGTACTGAAGAGAATAAACATAGTGTGGCTGGTCAACGTTTGTGTCCGACTGGTTCAGATCTAACCAGTCGTATGTTGCAAATGAGCGATCATCTTCTATCAGGCTTGCATTTATGAGATCAGTTTCAGTGATGTTGCTTAGAAGTGTCGATGCGGTCGCCGTGACATTTTCTAAAAGTTCCCACGATGATGAGACTAGCGATTCAGTACTTACATTCCAGTTCCCCGCTTCGTAATCCGATTGATCAGTGAAAGAGTTTGAAACATTGGAGTATAAATCTGTTGCATTATCAAGCACATCTGATAATCCTGAATCATAAAACGTGTCATTTCCCAAAATTGATGTGTCATTAGCTAAATCTAGTGTGTCATTACCGAAAAGTGATGTATCCTCAAAAGTTAAAGTGCCATTCACTTGCGACCATGTGTCATTTGGTGATAATGTCGTACCATTCCCAAAATCTGATGCATAATCCTCTACGACTGATGTATTGTTACCAACAAGTGATGTATCGTTTCCTAAAACTGATGTATCATTTAGTGCATCCAAATAATCCGAGGTGGTCTCTTTGTATGACTCAGTGACAGTTTCAAAAGTTTGCTCTAGAGTATCCTGAGCAGTTACATCCTCAGCTACTGATGAAACGCTGTCCAAGAAGTCATTCCGATCTGTCACATCCTGCGTAGCATCCCATGTGCTATTCTCAGTTGCACCCCTACGTACCTCCTCTGTTACGTTCTCTAATGTCCCATTAATGGCCTGACTGGTGTCATCAAATGTTGTCCTGTTGTCTGTTCCAGCATCGAACGTTGTCACCGCTGTACCGTTATTGGAAAAACTATTGTAACTTTCCGTCGAACTATTGATACTACTGGGAGTTGTAGCATCGATGTCTGTGATCGGCAATGTATTGACTGTTGTGTCATGCAGAGAAGGCCATTCACTTGTAGTGTCATTTAGAGACTGTGGTGTCTCTACCGTCAAGTTCTCTTTTATGACAGCTTTTGTGGTATCTACAGAAGCGGGCAAACTCTCTGTCGTATTGAAGCTATCAAGGAGCGACTCTGTCAAGTTCTTGGCACCAGTGATGGCGTCAGGGGTTGAATCATTGTCTGTGACTGCACCAGGGGCCTGGTTTGTTGGCCCCGTGGCTCGAGTACCATTATGAGCCATGGCTATTTAGGTTTGGCCTTATAAAGATACTTAAACATGCCTCGGCTTTAAGGCATCTTGTAGCGCATCGATGAGATCAAAACTTTTAACCGGAGGGGCCGTCAGACGGATTCGGACATGTCAGGACATGAGAAGCGCAAGCCAATATTTGTTCCAGATCACAAAGATTACGCCCTATGGTGTTCATTATCCTAGACTCCGCTTTAGGGTATTTGAGTGACGGTCTTCGAGAGAGCAAGTTTAATCAACTTGATCGTATCTTCTTGATTTCCTCGAGTGGTTCTCTAAATCATTTCCTTCTGTTCGCCGATCTGAAAAATATGAAGTGGAAGGATGTGTTATTGGAGATGCTAAATTTGGTGACTTTTTCATCAAATGTCGTTTAACCCTTGGGGAATAACGAAAATTGGGGGCAGAGGAGGTTGTGTAAATTTGCCAGTGGAATCATTCAAGAAATAACAGTTTAAATCAACGAATGTTTGGCTTTATTGCCACCTTTTCTATAGTCATTTGAAAAATAAGAGATATTTCATCAGATAAATTTCGGAGAAGAACCTGAAAAAATGAAAAGGTATAAATTGTTAGCTTCGCAGCTCATAACAAACTTTGCCGGTTAACTTATTTCAACTTGTTTACCCTATGAATAAGGGATGAATAGGAAAGATGAGTTCTTTATTTTGAAATCCTCTAAGCTACATGTCACAGAGACGTCATTCCTCCCTACCGTCAGTTGCCACAAAATTAAATAATACGAGAAATGTGGACATTTCGAGAGAAAATTTTCTGAAACCTTCCATCTTGCTTGCTCCTTTGGTGATGAGCCATTTGGCATTTGGCCACCAATCAGCTGAATTGCGATAATGCATGTTATAATGTCTATTCTTTCAATAGAACCTCCCAACGCCTCGACAGACTCCTAAATGTTTGTATAATTGTGCAATTATGTAGTCGGCCCATCGTTGTGTGCTGTGTAAAAACTCATTGTTGGTGGACACCTTTGACATGCAATTATCAGATACACTATCCATTTATGACCACTTTCACACATTCTTTGTTTACAATGCACAGTGACTTACATCATTAGGATCCATATAATGGACTCAAGTTAGTTTGATGGGGGGAGTTCGACAAGTATGTTTTGTCTCCAGACTTTGACCATATTATTAGAATCAGCATCAAGTGGAGATCCATTTTCCAATTAGAAGCATTTAGTTGGTGAAGTTGAAATACCAACTGATATTACTTCCCAACCAAGAATAGTGGTGCAGGTTACATGTACATAACAGGAATTATGATTGTCTTCTTCCCTACTCTTCCTCTCGTGCCCCTGGCAATGCCCCTTATCTATCAGGGTGATTAGAATTGACAATAACAGAGCAGTGCCCATTGCTTGGTGACTTCTATTATGGTTTGATCACATTTCAACTACTATTCTCTGAAGATGCTGAAGAGAATAATGAACAAATATTGCGGTTTCCAGTATGAAAGTACCTGAAAGGTTCAGTACCATTTTGAGCAACATCATGTGCCCCTTCTAGAAACTCAACACATTACGGTAAAATATCAAGGCTGAAAATACGAAGTTGCAAGATAAGATCAACTCTGACACAATTTTCTTTTAATTTTAATCTTTTTTTATTGCAAAATCATCCCTCAAGAAATTATTTTCTCCTGGTTCACATAGTTGAGCATTTGTAATTTGATGCATGAACACCCAGAGAAGTCAGTATTTGTTCCAAGAAAAAGTGCAGTTTGATGGTATATTTGTTTCAGGTTCAATCTAATTTAAGTTTTCCGCCCACGTTGGTAGCACCAAGGGCCGTTTGTCTGAAAGGTCAATCACGGCTGCTGTGAGACATTTGGCATCGTTTTTAGGCTATCTTTGCCCTTGTGATTATGATATTTTGAGCTGTGATTTGGTTTTATAAGCTATTAATAAAGCTGTTTATCATATTAGAAGTTATTTGTTGGTTTAGGAAACCTTGATGATTAGTCATGTTTGTGATACTGGCGTAGTTCAAGTCTCAAGGTGGTATTGGTAACGCTATACAAATCAGCCAGGAGATTGAGTTAGCTGCCCTACAAATGAGAGATTGTCTTCTGGTGCACTCAGACATGTCAGAAGGAGTCGTTGCTGCCCCAAACATGTCAATCAAAAGTTGGTTCCCTCTCTCTAGAAACATTTCAAGATTACCTCCAGATCATTGCTCAATTCCTTATGTGGATATGGTACCGAGGGAGTTTGTCAACCATAGAGACATCTCTTATCAGTTCTGAGAACTGACTGGATGTCTGTTTCACTCTCGACTACCGTAGCCAAATGGTATAATTTATTTTGTTTTCAACTGAATATCAAAATAATACCTTTTGTTTCAGATATCTCTTGAACATGATTATAACAACTGATGAACAAATATCATCTGAAATGATTATCTTTTCTAACTTTTTGATTTTATCCATATTTTCAGGTGAGTTACTGATTTCAATCAGTCTGAGAGTACATGTAAGTAATTTTATCCAAAAGGTAAGTTTTTCGAGTCAACCTGTAGTATACTATGCATCATAATTCAATACATCAGCCCATACAATTCAAGGTAGAGCCCAATTCAACCTCCCCACATCACTGGTAATTTGCTAGTCATCAGTCTGATGGACGAAGCCTTTGAAGGAATCTTTTAGGTCTTGAGGATGTGTGATGACGCAAAATCTTATTGTCTGTTAAGGTTGATAGCATAGTTAGAAAGAGTTAATGATATTTCTATATGGAATAACTGTATTAGTTAGACATTTGTTCTGAGATGTCTTAGTCTTGATTAAGTATTTACATGTATGTATTGAACACATATGTATTGCCTGGGTATAGTGAGAATGAGTAGTGACATTCAGTTCGAGAAGATGTCTCCACTCTCGATCAACTTGTTCGACTATACAATATAGCATGCTGTAATGACTTTCAGACTCATTTGATCAGCGTCTTCCAAGGTGATGACATGAGAAAGTATATTTAACGTTGTGGTGTCTGTTATAGTGTGTGGAAGAAATAGCACTTTTTAAACAGCACTTTTTAGTCAAATCAGGAGTCAGATCTAGCAGCAGTGAATCATCGGTGCTTGGGGGGCATTGGGCTGTGTAATCAATGCTGCTATGGGTTTGAAGACCACCAACATCTACATGATCTAGAGAGGAGAGGGTGGAAAAACTTCAACAAATGTAACCAAGTACATTGTAGTTGGTTGATAAAAAACCCCAGTTTTTTACCTGGACATAACAAATTTACAAGATATTTCATGGTATTCTTCAATTTTCAAACCACAGGAATTTTACGTTTGGTGGAGAAATAATTATCACTGTTTGGGGCTAATGGAGTTTGAAGTGCAAGCTGGGCAAATCTTGCTAAAATAATGTTGAGAAGTGGAGAAAACCACTTGACCTTTCTTACTCAGCCCTCATCCCCTGATCATGCCGTGATTTTCTTCTCTCTCTTGTAAACTGTTAAAATGGCATTTCAATTTTTAAAGCTAATTGAACATAAATGAAAAAAAGACTCTGAGATCCCATAGGCCATAATGGTTTCAGAAACATGATTTGTTTGCCTAATGCAAAACAGTTCTTTGAATAAAACGTTCCAAATCAAAGGAACCTTGGTCATTATGGGATCTATTAGTGTGTATAATCTTGTCTTCCGTTGATTGCACAATTCTGTGTCATGTTTTGAACACTAAATTTTTGTATGCCATACATGCTATTATCATAAGGGCTAAAGATCCCAGATGAGTTTTCTGAGTGCTGGGTTGCATGAGGCATTAGCTCAGCTGACGAAAGTCAGCAGAACTTGTAAAATAACTAACTATTCAGAAAGGCATCTGTTCCTCCATTCATTGGACAGATTTGAGTTGTTGAACTTAAAAGGATACAAGGTTTTTAGCTTAGCTGATGAAAGTCAGCAGAGCTGGTAAAATAACTAACTATTCAGAAAGGCATCTGTCCCTCCATCCGTCAACATTGGACAGATTTGAGTTGTTGAACTTGAAAGAATACAAGATTTTTAGCTCAGCTGATGAAACTCAGCAGAGTTGGTGAAATAACTATTCAGATTGGCATCTGTCCTTCCATCCGTCAACATTGGACAGATTTGAGTTGTTGAACTTGAACGAATACAAGGTTTTTAGCTCAGCTGATGAAACTCAGCAGAGCTGGTAAAATAGCTATTCAGAAGTGGCATCTGTCCCTCCATCCGTCAACATTGGACAGATCTGAGTTGTTGAACTTGAAAGAATACAAGATTTTTAGCTCAGCTGATGAAGGTCAGCAGAGCTGGTAAAATAACTATTCAGATTGGCATCTGTCCTTCCATCCGTCAACATTGGACAGATCTGAGTTGTTGAACTTGAAAGAATACAAGATTTTTAGCTCAGCTGATGAAGGTCAGCAGAGCTGGTAAAATAACTACATATTCAGAAAGGCATCTGTCCCTCCATTCGTCAACACTGGACAATTATTTGTCTAAGAGTGGAAAGACCAGGTACTTTCCATGTTTTGTACAATTAAAATAACTAACTATTCAGAATGGCATCTGTCCCTCCATTCATTGGACAGATTTGAGTTGTTGAACTTGAAAGAATACAAGGTTTTTAGCTCAGCTGATGAAAGTCAGCAGAACTGGTAAAATAACTATTCAGAAGTGGCATCTGTCCCTCCATCCATCAACATGGGTGCACGTCAAATCTAGCCATTGGGAAGAACAGCCAAGAAAATGCCCCTGACAGAAAATTTAGCACGGTTCAACCTATAAATATTTCTCCACAGGGGGCTAAAGGCGTAAATTGCAAAGGAATTTTCTGTTGATTTACTCCAATCGATAGAGGCTTGAAATAAAGTTGAGGAGGTTGATTTTTAGAAATCAAGACTGAAGTAAAACCATTTAAAAAGCAGATTGGTTAGGAAAACATATCTTTTTCGAAAAATATTGTGGTTTGTTATTGCACTCATGGAGATAATAACTTGGCAACCCCGCAGCTATTTCCTTGGGTGGAAGACAAGTAAAACCGAACGTCTCAAGCTGCTTTTAAGTAATTATTGGGAGGATGTTGTTAACAGCGGGGACAGGTTTAAAACAGTTGGGTGTGTTGTTCAGCCTCGGGCTAAAAATATCAACGGAATTTGTGGAGGAAAAAGTGAAACGATGGTATGTGATTAGTTATAGCGTTAGTGTTAATGTGTTGCTAATATATTTTGATGATACTCAAAAATTTGCTGTTTTGTGTCTTAATTCTCCACAATTTGCAAGCTCATTATAGACCCTTTTAGTGCGGAAGTGTAAATTTGGTATCATTGATGATAGTGGTGACTTCATTGACCAAGGTCCGTCTCAAAGCACTTTACTGTGTCCGTTATTGTTGTAAGTCTACACAAATGCATTCTTGGGTATCGAAGTACTAGTACTGTGCTATAATTTGAGATCAACCAGTGAAGTTTAAGTGATGACAAGGCTATATGGTTGAAAGTTAATGACGCTCTAACACATTAAACCAGCAGACCAATAAGCTGATCTTTTAAAGTAATTTGATACTCATTTAAAAACTGCTTCAGGGGATTTTTATTGGTCTGCTATGAGTGGTTTGACTGAAAACACCTCATTGCAAAGAAATGTAGCAGGATTGTATCTCAAATTTTCAAGATCTTTATGGCGTTTTGGTCCTGATTTTCGAATGCGCAATATTTCAAAACCTTTTTTTCATTTCTCTCTTGAAATCCACTAAAGAAATATTTTATGAATGGTTCATTTAATTCTGATGGGCTTTAATAATCCTCTCATGTAGTTTATCAAATTATGTCGTAAGACGATCACTTTGATTCAATTAAAAGAAAATTCTAAACGAGATCGAATTAAATTCTTGTAGGGAACATAATTAGCTATAATTAGATTTCTTTGATATGCTTTCCCTGATTAGTTTGATAACTCATGTACAGTCCAAATCATATTTGACATCCCGTGAATCGTCTCATCGACGCGTCATAGATGCGCTTCCCAAAACTAACGAACTTTCGATCATATGGCTGGATCCCACAGATAGATAGATGTGACCTGTTCTCGATACAGTAGTACTAATCGAAAATAAAACTATAAAATGTGATATCAGATACCTGTTTTTGTTTGCAGGGCAAGAAAAGACCGAAAGACAGTTATTTCACAGTATTGTATTGATAATTTAGATGGTTAGGGCCCAAACCAAAGCTGTTTGCTTAAAATGCAATATAATAATAATAATAATACGAGTCTTATATAGCGCAGTATCCAACCATTAACTGGCCGCTCAAAGCGCTTGAGCTTGATTTTTTTCATCCATGTTGTAATTTTTGTTTGAACATGTTGAGAATAGAAGCCGTGTGTTGTATTGAATAGAATATTTTACAGTGATGAATATGAAAAAGTACAGGCTCATCCTTCACTGAAAGTTGTTGAACCAATGGTAGGCCTGCATTTTATGTTTGTAAAAAGAGGTTATTGGGTTCATATTTTTTTATAAGTTTGATAAAATTGATTATGTTCTGCATGTTATACTCATTTAAGTGAGTGTGATGATTTCCCGTGGGTTATTGGGTTTGGAGCGTGTGTCACAGCAACATGCTAACATTGGGGTGGGAATTTAATTACATTAATGAGTTGGTTATTTCGTGCAATGATTATTGATTTAAGAATTACACTTATCCAAAAATAGTTTACACTCTATATATCACTTTTTAAAGAAGGTTCGCTCAAATGTGATTTTGTGCTGATAAATGTCTATTTTTGTTTAACCTTTTAAGACTAACTGCTAGTCAACATTTTGTGTACTTCAATGGCTAAAAATATAGCAGCACGAAAACTTGGCTTTATGCAATCTATGTGTTCTGTTGGGATGTGAAATTCAATAGAGGCTCCACAGCTGTGACATGGTATCACTTTCCTTTGATTCCCAACCTAATCAAAAAATGGCGTCAATGTGAAAATCCGCCTCTGAGGTTTATTCACCTCGCACGGGGTGCCAGACGAGTAGGAAATTAGCTAGGATCAGATCAGAGAAGCATTAGGTGACAGATACTGATGAGTCGATGTGACTTTCATAGATGTGCTTTGATGAATGTTGATGGTGATTCTACATCATCTGCGGACATCTTTTAGTGACAGCTTCAATTTAAACTTACTCTTTCTTTTCATTTGATCAGTTTGTGTTTGTGATAAGTGAAATACTGAGTGAAGATGGGGTCCATTTAGAGGGTCCTGGTACAATGACACCGCTCTTATGCCTGTCGCTGCTGGTTTCCAGTTTAATTTCCACTTAAATTTCCAGGACAAAGATTTTCAGAAAAGGGATTCTGGCTGAGTTGATTGACATCTTGTGTCATTGCTCCAGGTAGTAAGTTATGGAGTTGTGACGTAAAGCGGGAGAAAGTCTAGGAAGCGCCGGAATTCAGGAATATTATGGGAAAATATCTGATGAAGTCAGATAATCAGTTGATATTGGCAACAGAATTTGAAATTTACTCTCACTGAGTTAAGTTTTCTGTCTTCACTTCATGAATGTGATTTCAAAGTTTCAAATTGTAAAAATTTCATATTTGACAAATCATCGCTTTGTCAAAACAACGCCATATTGTCGTCTCTTCATAATGTCAATACATTTTGCCGACACATCTGGTTGACATTTTTTTCAGATTCAGACCGTTTAGCATCTTTTCCCGAAAAACATGATGAAAAACAGTTCTAATGGAACTATTGTTATCATTGGATTGACACATGCTTACCAACAGTTTCTGTCAAAAAAATATGTTTTTCCGATATCATCTGTTTGGTTGTCTGAAAAGCTTTGGTATTTTCATAACAAAAGATGTGGCAAACACCTTTGTAGCTATAGAAACGATAACAATCTAAACATATCCAACAAGGCCTATCTGTGTGATAAATGTTCTTACACTGTCTTGTGGATTCTAAAGCAAAAAGAATCACATGGTATCGGGTAATGTCATCTGTTTTCCTCGCTTGTTGGAACATGATTTATTTTACCAACATTGAAAGCTTTCACATCTGTTGAAATCTAGGATGGCCAATCGGTGTGAAATATCTGACCAGTTCTGGTGATATTTATAAGGTATCTGATTTACTACGGCACCAGATGGTGTGACAAGATGAGTAGATTGGTGACGCCTGCCTTTTTTAACACGCCTCAACCAATGTGACCATGCATGTCTTTTGGCCCGTCAGAGTGTCCAGAAAAAGATCCCCCTCTAAGTCGCTAGACAACCTTAGTTAAAGCATTGTCACTTGTAAAACTGAGGGTTATACCAAAATCTTCTTCAAAACGAATTGTGTATTCTTGTCAATGTCACAAAGGACTGAAATTATTCTTAACAACAAAGACATTCCTAAACTTGTTTCTTATGGCAAAGTCTTCTATTCTTTCTCTCTTTGCAACTTAGTTTTGAATCATCTTTGTCTTCTTGCATGTGTTATCAATCTTCTGAGATTTCAATCATTCTTATCAACGACGACATTCCTAAATTCGTTGGCTTTCGCCAAGTCTTCTGTTTTTTCTCTTTGCCGCTTAGGAAATTTGAATCATTTTCATCTTCTTATCAGTCTCCTGAGATTGCAATAATGCTCTCAGAAAATAACTGCTTGCTATTCAAGAACTGTGTCCTATTTTCTGACCAAATAAAAATTTCATACTCACAAATTGTCATTGTGTTTCATGCTGTGCTTCAAATTGTATCCATAGTGGGGAGTAGAATTATGGTAATTTGAAGAAAATATTGGAAAAATAACTACCGGTAGTGTTGCTGGGAATTCCACAAAGTTTGAATCTAAAAACTTTGTTCAGATCGTGTCATTTGACTTCAGTTGATACTCTGATTCAACATATTCAACATTTGTTCAATGATTGCAGACTAAGAGAATGCATAGTCAATTTGACAAAATTAATGAGCTATATTCCATTGATTTTTATGGTGTCCGCTCTTGCATGGTTTCAAGTCTGTATTTGATTGTAAGAGCATAAGCCATAACCTCTGCAGTGGGGGTTGTAATTTCATGCCATTTGAACTCTTCATTCAAGCAAATAAGACAGCTTTATTGCATTGGATTTGATCAATTGGTTTGTGTCAAACATGAAACAAAGTTGACTTGTGATTATTGATTGGTTATTGAGCTGTGATCATGTCTAGACAAATCCTCTTCCGGGAATGGCCGTCACTGGCCAAGGGCATTACCAGCGATTGTGACGGATTGGTTCTTCTATCATTTTTGCAACACCCAAGTCCGGCATGCACTATAATGCATTGTGATGACAAGCAGAGTGCATTGTTGACAATTGTTAAGAATATGCTTATTGAAAAAAAAGATGTATGTTCATTTCAAACCAAACATTGACAAAAGAAAAATTATCAAAATTCTACATTTGTTTTGATAAACATGTTTTATCCAAAGACTAAACTGACTGGCTGTCGACAACAGTTCACTTTGCCTATGCATTACAGTGCATTCGTAATGCATACACGTGCAACATTGTGCATTTGAGGGCAGGTTGAAAATAGATCACATATCGAATGTTGAAGTTGGGCAGCTGCAAGCACTTGTGAATAAATCATCTTCTATTGTTAGAAGTAAACTATGTGACACTCGGTCATCGTTTTCACTCCGATTGGTGAATCTGTTGGGTGACTCAAGCTGACACAATCAGGATCTGAGGTTGCAGGTCTCTAATGCTCAGGTCCCCTGGGAAATTGATGAAAAATAACTGGACAGTGTCCGTATGGTGATTTATGCTAATGAGGTTATTTCATTACTGTGTCCGGAGGGCAAAGGGGGTGCAGTGATACTGTGGATGAGATTAGCCTTCTACATTCTTTTCGCTTTCAGGCGATCAGGACAAATTTTATTCGGACAGAGCGAGATTGTGGCAGAGAGTGCAGTTTTCATGATGTGAAAGGAAGTAGTTATTTTTAAGATGCACATGAATGCCAATGAAAGCAGGTTGATTTTTCAATTCTTCACATAAAACATGTAAAAGAAGTACTTGTCCACTTAACAATAGATAAAATTTGAATGGAATATTCTTATATTTCTATGAATGATTTAAGTCCAATTTTGCTATTGTCGAGCCAGATTACTCCTTGCATGTGAGGAAGGTCAGTGTAAAATGAAACAAGCTTATTCCCTCGAAGATAGTTACAGCTACCATGAAGATTGCCAATCAGAGAAGCGATCGGCCAACGTCTTGGACATCTACACTTTACCCGACGTCACGACTGTCAATACCGCCTTACTCAACGTAAACGGATGATGTGTGGTATCCTCTGGTGTGATCACGGTGTTTAGGCAATCATCCAGGCTTGATAGTCACATGATTAGGCGATAATACAACTGTGGACATCAGATTGAATAGCGAGTTGTTATCAGACAAGTTAAGTCTTGAAGAGCTTGAGATGAGCTGGTTAGATATAAAAATTTATCTATGCTGCTGTGGAGATTTTAAAATCACAGCGACATATGATTGGCAGTTGCCTTCTCATCATTTCCTCCAGTTGATTTCAAAAGAGATGATAGGCAGTATCAGGATGTATTTCTGTTACCACATGTGATAATCATAAGACGTTATGATGTCCCCTCCTACTTTCTGAGGAACGAGCACCTTCGATCCTAGATCTGTGGTTTTGAAGGCTACGGAGACACTGCCAAGCCATTACTACCTCTTTGGAATGGGAGTAAACTTCCTAATCCTAACCCAAAATTTCACTGCTTTATAACCAAGATTCCTAGTACCTGTGCTCTTGTCTATGCTAGTGCAAGCAAGACCCTATCCAAGGTGACTGTAACTTTTAATATGGACTTTTCCTCTGGCCATTGACCCCATTTGGCACATAACTGTAGTGGCATGCAAAGACTCTCATCCCATCTCAGGAGAAATCCTCTCCCGAGAATAACCATCAACGTGCTAATTGATTACTAAAGAAGAAGAACTGCTCTGAAACTGGCCCCAAACTTTCTGCTTTTGTCAAACGCATGTTTTCTCTGGTCATGGTGGCAGTAATCGTCATAGTACCCTAGTTTTCGACAATAATGGTATTTCCATGTCAAGGATTTACTCGAGGACTCCTGTGACAATTAGATTATAGAATCGCCTCCCTTGCGGTTGGCTGTCGACATTGATTTCCTTGTAAATGACTGAACCAATATTGTCCTGATCTTTCTGCACATGCATACCTCTGTCTAGACGCAACGGGACTTGTCCGTTTGCCTGCCAATTGTCTATTTCTAAGGTGATTTCTGAGTGACTTCAGAATCGATTTTGTATGGTTGACAGGGCTTGGTGTCAGTCTCTATTCTGTATTGGAAAATACGAGACAAGGGACAGGGGTTTACCGCAGAAAAATGAGTATCTGACATGTTCTTTTGGTTTTACGGGAAAAAATATGATTCCTCTCGATTGCGTGTTGGCATCGATTTCATTTTGTAATTCACTGGGCTTCTGATTTGCCCAGGGTAGTTGGTGTAGGGGAATATAGGAGATCTGTTAACCCATACTGCCTTTTGTCCTAGTTTAAGATTCTTCTGGTTTCAACGGACAAAACGTAATTGTTCCAAACTAACTGCAAAGCACTGAGGAAATGAGCGAATCATCGTCTGTAGCTGTGAAAATCCTTCTTTTATTCCAATTCCAGAGGCCTTCTATGCATCATTTCTTTGGAGTAAAAAAACATTGCTTCATCACATATATCCTCCAACATAGTCCAATAGAAACCTACCGGTATAAGCAATGTATCACGAGTTAGTTAATTGGTAATAACTGCTTTGACAGCTCCCTTGCTTTTATAATGTTTAAAAAAATGATGTACGCTTCTGTATAAAACGTATCACATAGTCACTCTTTTCTTCGCAAAAAAACCCCTTCGTGTCTTATCGCGTATTTCACCACAAAGAAATGGCAATGGGTAAATGTGAGATCTTAACCGCGTGTATATTTTCATAATAAGTTATATCTTGTGATATTGTGGGGCTTCTATACATATGGATGATCTAGTTATGAGAAGCCTTATGCATTCTGTCAGGTATCGGCTAAGATAACCTTGGTCTGGTTGGGTGCTTTATAGTATGTGATAGCGAGTGATAGGCTACTAGCGTGGGCTGATGGTCTGGTCATTACGAAGTTTTGCTTCAACAAAACTGCCAGAACAAAAGTACATACAGGATTTGTTAGTGACTAGATTCAAGAGTTTTCACGTGTGAAACACTTTTACAGCAAATCTTTCAATTTGATAACTTCTCATGGTTTAGACAATGGTTCACATTGCTGACTGGAAATACACCCAGTATGTTCTTAGTTGAATTCCCATGCCGATTTCAGTCAGAAATCATTGTAAATCAACCTCCATACTCCAAAGGGGAAAGAAAGTGCTGTCAGCCTTAGCTGAACGAAAGGCCTATTGATGTCTTGTCTATTACAGTACCAGTATTTCTGCTACTGTCTGTCACGAATATTATAATATGCATTTTTATCGATTCACACATATAGCCTATTGATTTCACCATTGCAAGATGTAAACACCCCTCCAGCTCTTGTATTTTTGATTTGAAAAAAATGATAGCTTTGGTGTCTGCAAATCCTTTGAGTCGAGTCAGACATTTCCTAAAAGGACTATTAGCAACAACAACTTTTCCAGCGCTGATGTAGCGCAATACTTAGCTTCTGTGAAGTCATATTTTGTACCAGTTCTGATTGCCTGTGAACATGAACAAAAAGTCATTTGATTCTAGAAGTGCGTTTGTAATGTACATGTACCATTACTGGTAAGAATTTCATCGTTGCTATTCTAGACACGTATGGCTTTCATTGAGAATGTATCTTACTTTGCACTGTTAGTGCCATTATGAGTTGTCACCAATTACCTTTTTGGTTATTCGTAGGAGACAGACTCCTATTGGTTATTGTGATATGTTTAAGTCAGAGAAAATATTGTAATGTTCATTTTGTCATTTTTTCTTGTTCGCTATTCAAGATGACGTTCATGTCTGTAATCTGTTTTTTGCCTGCCGTGTTAGTTTGATGAGAAACCGGTTTTAAATCTAAAAAATGGAAGCAGTACAAAACGTCACAGAAGCTTTCAATTTTTGAAACTGGCAATCTGGAAAAGTGCAAGACTGTTTGACATTTGTGACTGATTGCCTTTCGACATGTTCAAACAAGTTGTTACTTTGTATTTCAAAGTTATTCCAATCTAAGTTCAACCCAGAAGATGTATTCATTGGCATGTACTCTAGCTTGATTTAGTTTTGTATGATCTCTACCAGTCATGTTTACCTTAAAGTTCAAAATTAATGGACTTTAATCTCGTTAATTGATCCCGTGTTGACAAACTCACATCAGGAAATTGTGCAAATCTCTATTTTGAAGGTCTCGAGCAGTTGTGTCTGGTGGATTGATAAGTCATTGATGAATTTGTCAACGCCGTGGCAAATACATATGGGTGGTGTAGTTCAGTGGTGTTGTGATGAACCAGAAATGTACAAATGACTAATTGTTACTTTGGGCTGGTCACTTGACGTCAATTACACGTCGTTAGTTGATAATTTGTAGGTTCTATGAGATAGGATCCGAGATACCCCCATTGGCCACTTTCTGTAACTGAAAGACGACATTCCAAGATATAAATGTCTGATCTCTCCTTTTTCACTCAACTGGATGGAGGCAGGACCTCTTGGTCACCCGAGGGCATACAATAAAATGATCGAAAAATCGTTACATTCATGACCAATATATTGAATGGCCTTGGCGTGTTTTATACAGTCTATATTACACTGATCTTTGAGGATTACTATACTTTGATTTCCCTAACTGTTGGGATTTTCCTGTGCGTGACTGATAAATCATTCTTTGAATGCAACTCGCAATGCTTGTTTAGTGAATAAGCTGTCAGTTGCAGTATTTGCTTTTGAGGGATTTGTGACTTCAAACAATCAGTGAGTTCAATCTAAGCTCGGACTTCTGAATTTCCTCAAACAATATTTGACCTATTCCTGACTGACAGAAGAGATGTCATCAATATGTGGCCAAAGCAATTCTTGGTCAGATTCTTACTAGAATCCCAGGGAGCATTTTAGTCCGAATCTTGAATGAGTCTGTTTTGTCTTCAGGTTAAGTTAGTCGATGTACAGTCACATGTTATCGAACATGTCAAAAGCTCTTCAAAATCCCTATTTTCTCTTGCGAAGTCATTAGTGGACAAAACTGATGGGATTCTTAAGTTTAGACCATCTGATTTTGTCTTTGGATCAGCCTTAGAGTAAACTTAAATCAGTTGTATTTGCTTGGTCCTCGTAATAGTTGAACTATTGTATAATGTTCCCTGAACTCTCTGAACAACCAGCAGGTTCAGTCATTACAAAAAGCTGACCTTGGACTTGACTACATTGCATCTGACGAGTGGCGCCTGATGATAAATATGCATCGATGGATATCCAGCCCAGATGGTCCAGAGAAGTTATCTTGCATTGCGGAGTATGTCAAGACACTCATCCAATGACTGATAAAAGGATCCAACCAAGTCTATGATAGGCCAGATTGATGAGGTTTTAAACTTACGAATTGACATTTATAATAGGTCTCAGAGGGCTCAGCATGTGGAATTACTAAGTGTCTGTGTGGATTCCTTTTGTGTTCTGATAAATGCAAAGAATACAGCAGAACAGAAAATCAGTGTGGATTAAAATTGGTGGCACTGGCAGATTCTCGATAGCCTTTTGAGTGTTTCTTCATAGTGCCTGAGCCAGCTGATTTATATTCTAAAAGCATTTATTATCTGTAATCCCTAGATCCTGACTCCCGATGGGACTCTGGATTTCACCTGGTATCAATGGTCTAGCATTGCCAGTGTAAGGCGCGATGTTGAGATACCATAGAGCACGTTGTTTTCAACCTTATACTCTCCCATATCAATGGCAAATTTCTGCCATGTCATAAAACAGGATTTAAGACATTTCGCCCTTCAGATCTGAAGACCCGTGAGGTGCTCATTTGTGACCTTATCCATTCTTATTTCCTCTGCTGATATAGCAGTGTGAAGATGATGCCCTTGAATTGTCATATTCAGATGCATTTGGCTTCCCTGATTTAAAGAAAAGTTATTGCCATTTGCAACTTTGACATGTTTTATTTCCTCCAAGGGCAGGCAGAGCTGTGTGTGACCAACAGCACTTCTTTTTAGGTATAAAAAGAAACATTTGGCTGCATTTTGATAGATCTCATTTTTCATAAACCATCCATTACCGTTAGTGAATGCCTTCTTGTGGCAATGGGACACTGTTTCTCTTATTGTAGCTTAAGAAATGATTGCGGTTTTTACCCGTAATCTTGCAGTGCAACCCCTAAGGATAGGCAATGAAGTGGTGTGTTACTGTCACAGTCTATCTCACACCACCTCCATCTTTGATCTAAAGAAATGATTGAGGACCTTTGGCTTGTCTGTCGACAGCTGAAGGCATAGTCTCAGAACTGAATACTGCCGCGGTTTTGCTATCTGACACCTCAGTTAGCTATTATTGTGGGATCCGTTCGACAATAATATGTTCTGCTCACTGAAAATTTGAATTGAACATGTTTACTGTTGTTTAAAGTTGGACTTTAGTATAAATTTCAATGACAGTTCAGAATGTTAAGCTCCTGCTCCCTTGAAATGGTTGAAGGAAAGTCAGTCAGGTCATCAATGGACCCATGGTGATATCTGACCTTGAACTCACACCATCTCTGAAGACGCTGTCTTTAAGTTGGGACCAACTCGAATCAATGAACCACAATCTGACACGTCATATATCAAAACTCATCTTGCAGATTCTTGATTTTCTGGTGGGAGCTTAGCAATCACTGGTCAAACCTTCAGGCACTCCAATTATCTAATATTTTCCAATATTTACTGACGTATGGAGTTATGCGGGCTCGCCGTTTAAACCGGCGATTGATGACACCTCCATATACAAGGCAGAAGCACTTTATGTCAGCAAGCAGATTTATGTTTAAGGGGAAGTTTGGCCGGGGCAGCCTTAGCACGGTGGAAGTGGAAGTGGAAGTGTGGAAGAGAGTCGTTTCCCGGAAGAGTTACTGCTTAGTCATGTTATTTCCCCAACTGGTTAAGTTCAAGTGAGCACCTTCTGGTTGCTCCTTGAAAACCCCTGACTATTAAATTTCTGTGGAGACCGGGGTAATTATATGGTATACCAAAAAGTGCTTTGAACAGGGAAACATTGAAAAGCGCTATTGATATAAGAACCCAATATAGGTCAAATCATTGGCTCAGTAAACTAAACCACAACACACACTTGGTTGCTTTACTGGCTCCTTCGCTTGCTTACATTGAAAACAAGAAATTAAGATACTAAACAGTTTGGACATTGCACTTGCGTGGGTGCTTTGGTGCTTTGAGGACTGTCTTTCTTTTACAGTGGGTACTGGTGTGGGTGTTCTATCATCATTATTGGCATCATCAATACATCTGGTCAGTGTTTTCAAATTGGACATGTCTCACGTCTCATAAGATACTGTTGATACTGCAGATGGCTGTCGGGGATTTTTATGACGTGTTATCTACCCACGTCATTCGTCACAAGTCTGCCTTTTTCAAGTTCTTATCTTGCTGGCATTTTTAGCCTTGGACTTGTCACACCTCAAGTGCATGTTCAGGGTAAAAAATGTCAATCTTCTCTGCACTCACATTCAATTGGCTTCGTTCTCGACACATAAAAAGAGTCCTCTTGGATGGAATCTTTTTCCCTCATTGCGGTAGATGTTATAAACTGACTTTAAAGACTCTTTAACCACAGTCTTTCCTGAAACCTTTTCATAGACCATAGATAAGCTGCTCAATCAGCGTTGCAGCCTGAGCAGTTCTGACCAGCAATCATTTGGGTGGAGAAAGGCAAGTCAGACAACCAGACATGCGTCGAGTCTCTCACGCGGACGGTGGGATTCGAACCAGCAACCTCTTGACTGCTTGTCGAGGGTCCAAACCAATAATCCACAGCAGCTCTTAAAGTAACCCTTTTTTACAATTCATTTGGAAGATGAAGCAGTATTAGTGACAGACATGTTAGAAGTCTTTCCGAAGTCAATTAATACTAAACAGCAATGATCATAAATTCTTTTAAAAATTTGTCTGATTATGAAAATTGTAGAAATCGGCATGTGGGAATTTTCGTGTCGACAGTTTCAAATGGTGTCACAGAAGTTCTGTGGTTGACCAATATGTGGTTCTTTCTAATGTCAAATCCTCGAGTCTTGACTATGATCTAAGGTCACTGAGGAATATCCCACCCGTCTCCCTGAGGTGTGAATGACCTCAGCCCATTTTCTCAACTCTGCAATCTGTCTTCTCATTCATCGAATGTTATGCATCAGATTCTTATAGAAATTGATCTCTATTGCTAATGGGCACGTCCGGCATTTCTTAGATAAATGCGATAACTTGTTTAATCAAATTTCATTACCCCACCCACTCCAGGTTATCTTCAGTGGTAGCTGCTTGATCATGAGTCAGTGATATAGTCTAATAATCTTCTATATTGAACTTCACGTGTACATGTCATTGACAATCTTTCTGATGTGTGAATGCAAGTTTGTTTTAATAGTACTTTAGATGGTGCAAAATTCTCAATCACTTGAGGTTTATTCCCTGGCCTTATCTAGAAACCTGAAGAAACCAAGGAAACTGTACATGTAGGTGCTACACTTGGCCATTTCAGGCAAGTTGAGAGTATGATGAGAGACTCTGGCCAGACCCTAAGCCCAAGAGCTTCTGAGTGCCACTGCCCTCCCCTTATTCACTAGCACATTCTGAGTCCCAAATTCTTGCTGTCTTCACTTCTTCCTTCCTCAGGATAATTACCTTTTGCTTCACCTGCTTGCATTTTAATATTCTCAGCTATATATAAAACTTCATTATAATCACGACCATATCATGCCAGGCGTAAATTTTGCGTGGTAAAATGAACACAAAATTGCTGTTCCGTACTAATAATAAAACTTTATGACATGGAAATATTAAAAAATTGTTGTTATAAACTCTTTGATTTGAAATGCTCAATGAATTCAGAAAAAAATCCAGCTGAATAATTTCCTTTTATGCTGTGCCCGATATCATTATCACAAAAAATTCAGCCATATTGATGGTGAACTTTATTACAAAAGATGTCATTGACTCTGGCACACTAAGATTGACGTCAGCATGGTGGATTGCCAGTCAAAATTGACATCACTGCACAAACTCACGAAGTCATATGTCACAGACAAAATGGTGGATCGTACTAGATGACCTGTTGCTTGGCTTAAATGGAAAATGTTGGTGCTGTTCACAGTTTTGCTGATAACTGGGAACCACTTTTGTCGCAGATGGTGAAAAAAGGTAGAAAAAGTGTCACTGATCCAGAGATAATATTGTCATCTGTATTGAAGATATTAATTGTTTGTGGTAAAAAATATATTCCACCTGTTGGCCAACATTGACTTGGACGATTGGCCCGTGCCAACAGGTGAACAGTAATGATATGCTAATGGTGTAATATTAATACATTATGTATCATCCGAGGCTTGTTTGTCTGGTATCATATATTACCGTTTGAATTAAACGTCCCTGGTTACACAATGGTCGAGGTTTAGTTCATTTTAAGGTGTTTTGGTCGACAAAAGTTTACCGTACATATTCTCTAAACAATTCCACAAAATGTCACACCTGACATTAAAGGGTAACTCGTGTCAAATTTCACCAAATAATGTTTTAGCTGTTTTTGACAAATGACTACGTCACTTTCTCATAAATCGGTAAGGTTTTCGAATCGAAATGCACATTTTCAAGAAATTGATGGTTTAATCCCGCCCGGACGGCTCGCTTCGATGCCGTTTTCGTTGATGACGTCACAAAATGAACATTTCGCGGTCGCGGTGGTTTACATTCAGCGATTTTATAATAAATCTAGTCAAAAATGGAAAATTTGAGCTTTACATTTGTCAAGTTGTGATCAACAATCAAAAACGGACGTATTTCTGCAAAGTTGTAAATCACATCATAGTATCTCTTTAAAAATATACATGTATATCATAAAAGATTCAATTTCAAAGATTCCCTCGGGCGAACTCATACATGTAGGTACAAGTTAAACCAAGTCATACTCGAGAACCTGTTATCTTTTTCATCACTTATTTCAACAATGTGATCCTAAGTATCCATTTAGAATATCAGCTTACTATAACGGACTGAGGCTTATGTCTACAGATGTTTAAAAAATACTCGAGTTGCGGAGTTTCTGTGATATTTTTAAGGAGATTCATGTCGGTGTATTTGGCTGACAGAATAAGTCTAAGAGCATAAATATTTTTATTCATCTCCATTTAAAGAAGATGTAACAAGATTCTGTTCATGTTCAGGCATGAGGATTCTTGCCATTTCTTATGCCAACGCTAATATAGCTCTCCCATCAAGACTGTTTTTATTGGTGGGAGAAACACACATGGGAGGGAGGGTTGACATTGGTTGGTGGAGAAGGAGAGGGATGGTCCTACCATACCCTGACAGTGGCATCATAGTTCACAGGGATAAGCGTGAGGATTGGCAAAGGTTGCTGAAGGAGGGATTGACCAATTTCTAGCAAGGCTGTTTTAGAGGCGGGATGAGTGAGTGTGGGAGGGGAGATTATCATTGGTTGGTAGGGGAGGCAGGTAATGCTACCCAGTTGTGGCACAACATAGGTCACAGGGCCAAGCGGGTTGGCATTGGTCGCTGAAGGGGGGGGGGGGGGTTAAGCTAACAGAGTTTACACAAGAAAATTATCAGTTGAGATTGAAAGGAAATTCTATTCCTTTGGCTTTTAAATGAGGTAGTCTTTGTTTGAAGATAAAAGATGTGATGTATGTGTATGAATGTCTATCCTACCCTTGTGGCATATATAGCTTGACATTTTCAAGTCTCTGATTTCATGGTTATTGGCTTTCAGTAGGCTACATTTATGAAATTCCTATGTATGCTTAATTAAAAGTCAGTTTAGCGATTATAACAAAGTTGTTTTATCTATGTATTGTTAGAGTAGTGAAAGGTTTCTTTTATAAGAAGCTACAGTATTGTTTGTCTAAAAGTTCAGCATTTAAAGAAAAAGACTTTCATTTATGGTGACATGGATGTCGCAGCTAGGGAACCCAAATGGGTGAAGTGGTTTAATTGTGTACTTTTCTTGAAACTCTGCCAGAACCGCACAAGTTGAAATTGCTCTGACGTCCAATCCGTGACCTGCAGTTTAGCAATGGCAACAAGATGTGAAGATTATTGCTTGTGTTTATTACAATTCATCTGCCGCATTCCAGTCATCGTTGCCATATTGTCATGGCTACATCGCAGGTAGTCGCAGCAATAGGACACTCTCTTTTGCGGAGCGCTACAGGGTTAAATGATACCTACAGTACATGTAACTTCTCCTTAGCATCCCCTGAAGACACTTTGAAAGTATCATATTGCTAACGCCAAATCACCATGGAATATCTTAATGTTAAAGTGCCGTTACTGTCAAACAATTGGTCACTTCTAACTACCTAAGGAGCTTTTCCTAAACTCGTCTTCTCAGATGTCATCGAAGGCACAATCCCGCCTACCCAGACCAATTCATGGACAGCTATCCCGTTCCGATATCCGATATACCTCAGATCTGTCACATGATCATTTCGTTATAGCCGATATCCCCAAGATTACAGGACTGGTGTCTATAAAACAAAGACCTAAGACCTAAGACTGAACTTTAACTATGACCCCCTTCTATGCTATAAATTGATGACTCAGATGTAGGCTCCATAATGTAAGACGACCAGCTAGTCTTACATTAGGGATTAGCATCGAAATGCCAGAGAGGGGGCCCTGCATGCAAAAACTATCCCGCAATCAATTAGGACCAGTGTGGTTAAAAAATCAGACATGTCAAACTGAAACTGATGTCCTAGGTGTATCAGCGACAAAGAATTCAATTCTTGGGTGATGTCCTAGGTGTATCAGCGACAAAGAATTCAATTCTTGGGTGTTTTGTGGCATTGGGGGCCTTAGATTTATAGCACTGGGACTGTCTTAGTTTCCTAGCTGGGTTTTAGTCTTATAGCATATGGGGTCTTAGTTTCATAGTGGCTCTTAGGTCTTACTTCCTATTAGTTTGCTTCAGATGAAGTAAGTTCCGACATGTTCAGATTTAGTTAAATGTAATGTTAAGTTACTTTAAAGTTCCGGTCTTGTAATCTCTATTCATCAGCTATAATCCGTTGGCAAAGATACAATGTTTTATTTGAGCCAAAAACCTATATTCCCATAGCAGACTTTGTATCATTCCTAAAATAGACTCAATCAATAGCTTTTTAGCTCAGCTGACTTTCGTCAGAGTTTTACTTTCGTCAGCTGGGCGCCAGGCCCTTTGGCCTCATGTTGTGTGGGCGAACTTTAGAAATAATCCAAAGGCCTGCTGTAGGAGGATGCTAGATCCCCAAGATTTCTTCTGATGAAATGATTTTCTGATACTCCTGGGTTCCAACTTGTTCAGATTTAGTGAAAGACTTTTAACATCACCTGAGGGTGACGCTGTAACCGTGGCAATCGGTCTTTGGAAAAATGGCCATTGGCATCATTTGTTAAATTGCACTCTGAATATCGTATTCAAAAGCAATTTATTATGTGGAGAGAAATTCATGCTCCACTGCTGTAACAGAATCTAACAGTGAAATAATGCTGACCTATTATCTAGCTACGTTTAGATTAGTCTCAGCTTTGTAACAGGAACTGTTATTGAATGTAACCAGCTGCTTCAAGGAGAAATCAGAGAAATCCTCTGAAGGGAAGACAAGGGTCTAATTGGAAATAAATCTGGCTGTATCCACAAGTTACATTAGAGAAGATACAACGCATCATCAACAAATCCTCCGGTGGTGATATCTACTTCCAATCTGGCATCACTGGCAATTAAGCTGTTATCTCGTGTGTGCTGGAGACAAGACAATTTTGTGGTAGTCAACGTCGCATGCAGCAAAAACCGCTTATCTGCATGATTTATCGCAGTTGTCTGCAACAAGAGTCGGCCATCGCTGCATGGTGTGATAAATATCAAATCGATTTGATTGCAATTTTGCCGACAGACTTGTGATCCTTTTATTGTTCATTGCAAAGATAATATTGCACGTTTTGCCATAAATTGCTTGTCTGTAGTGTAGTTCTAAGGATTGCTAGAGGTAGACACCTGTGTTGCGACACATTTCAATATCCCGTTTCGTGGTGTTCGCTGGGGATTACAATCGATTACAGTCGGGAGCCGGACAGATTTGTAATCAATACCATGAATTACTTCAGCTTTGTAATCGGAAGACTAATAGAGTAGGACAAATCGTATGTTTGGAATAAGATTATTGTTAATTTCACCCATATTGCTTGAAATCACCGCTGGGAATAGGTAAGGAAAAATTAGATTCTCTCAAGGACGCCTAATATAGGATGTTGATATGTACGGCACTCTGTCATCTTCTTTGAGACATTGATTTCATCCAGAGGAGTCTAACAGAATAATTAGGCTATAATTGGTGTGGTCGACATATAGACACTTTGGCTGTCTGTATTATCACCGCAGAGTATGTTGTTAGGGAGATTTTGCTGAATTGTAGTTCTGTCGAAAGAATAGAAGATAAAGATGGCATATTTGTTTGTTGCCAATTTTCATTTGGATTTCAAGTGAACCAAGTGGTTTTACATTGTACGAGCATTTCAAATGATGAAGCGATGTACGTTTAAGAGTCTTGCTTTAGGAACTGAACTCAGAACAAGCATAAAGATCTCAAAGTTAAATCATCAAAATGGTGTTGCGATGGATTTTATTGTTGTCTCTTTTCAAAGATTCCGTGATGAACTAGAGAATTCCAATGATTAGTCAAAACTGAGCTATCTCTGTCGAAACAAATCAATTTTTCCTTTTATCCCCAAAGTCTTTGATTAAAATTACGAAGTTTGAAATTGAATGTGAACTAAAGTTTTTGAATACCGCTGCGAGCAGTCGCACTGGCAATTTTGCATAGCGATCTTTTAATTAGTGATGCAGAATTTCCAGTGATCAGATTGAACTTAGTGTTGGTGTTGCTGATGCTGTTGCTGTGCTTTTGAATGAATATAGACTTGGATTGAAGTTGACTCAATTCACTGTATCTAATGTTATTCAATACAGTGAAGTGAATGTTATTCAATACAGTGAAGTGAATGTTATTCAATACAGTGAAGTGAATGTTATTCAATACAGTGAAGTGAATGTTATTCAATACAGTGAAGTGAATGTTATTCAATACAGTGAAGTGAATGTTATTCAATACAGTGAAGTGAATGTTATTCAATACAGTGAAGTGAATGTTATTCAATAGCATTCCGCGAAGTTACTATTTATAGCTCACAAGGTCATTTGCATAAGATATTGATGACGTTTTAGTCACGTGACAGTCGGACATCGACACTTATTTCTACGCATTTGAGCTTATTTCAAAGTCAATTATCTTTGACCCTGCATTGTTTTTACCATGATTGATACCATAGAGTCAGAGAGAGAAATACACAGAACAATTATGTAGTATTTCCAACACTCGGACATGTGGCAGATTGAATCTAACTGCCCTAGTTAGAAAGCCTGAATCCATTACGAAACCGCATGTTTGTCCGACATTGCCTGTAATTCAGCGATGGGGAAATAGAGGGCAGCAGCTGCAGTGACGTCATCTTCGCGGAATGCTATACAGTGAAGTGCAGAAACAAAACACTTGTGAATATTTTGAGATTTACTGTAAGATATACATGTAAGAACTGGCCAAGAAAGGCTACCTTTTCAATAATGAATGCCATCATTCAGCCAATGTGAGAACCTTTTAATTATTGATCGTCAAATTTGAGAGGCAGCCTTTCCTGTGTCGCCTTTGAAAAGGATACTGAGGTCAGGACGCCCCTTACTACTAATTGCAATACCCAAGGTACCTTGAATAAAAGCAGGGGAAGCAATAAAGAAAATGCAGCATTCATGATGGCCAAATTGGAGGAAGGAAATATCATTCATACATTGTCAAGTGTGGTGACTGGCAACGACCTTTACACGAATCCAAGGTCAGGGCTCCCATCCTTCAGTTTCTTTGTCGCTTTTCTTGCACACCATGTTATGATTACCTCACAATAGAGCTTGGCATACATGAGAAAAGAAACGTATGAATTGTTAACAAGAAACAGTCATGACCTCAGAAGGAAACCCAACAAATCTCAATTATCAATTTACTGCAACAGGTGACCTTGCAAGGATTTCAAGGTCACAACCCCTTTCACTGTACATACCGACACAGTAAATTAGTGGTGAATTTCAGGCTTGTTAGTTGTTAGCCATTGTGAGGATGTGATTGCTCTTCATGAAGTATTGTATAAAGCTAACCAACCTTCATTCTGTGACCATTCACTGATTAACTGACATGGTAAAATTGCCAATATCAGACCTTGACAATGACCACGACATAACTACTCATATCTATGAATAACTAATGAAAATGATGAAAATGTTCTCAGAATAAGCTGCAGGAAGCTACTGGCATGAAACTGTCATTGACAACGATATATGTACCTGGAGTTTACCTTGACAAGATTACAAGGTCGTTACCCGTGTCCCTTGTCTCTAATGCACCAAAAGAGCGACGAGTAATGACATTTAAGTTTCTTGGAATAACATGTTACACCAATGACAGGCTATAACCAACCATAAGAATCACAAAAGATCTGATCATATGACCGTCGTTGACATGATTGACATTATGATAAAGTCACAATATGCTCGTGATAACATGATGTCAGTGTCCCTACATGTATCCCTTAATACAAACACAATAGCCAGTAAATTGAAACCAACATAACACCCAACAGTGAAAATTTAGTTTCATTCAAATGAATAGCAATGCGTGTGGCAAGCTACAACCAACCAGAAAAACTGTTCTGACTGGGACTGTTATGTTGATAAATTGTCAACATGTGACCTTATCAGGATAGCACAGGGCAGTGTGGTGGAAAACCTACACAATACAGCAATGAAAATCCATTTTCTTACAGCAAAGTGGCAGCTACAACTGACATCCCTGAATTCGTGTATGCTCTGCACTATGTACATGAAACCTTCACGGCGATATTCATGCAACCAGTATGAGCTGCTGCAGTCAGCATACGTGGCACCACAGCGAAGGTTTCGCGCAGCTTATACGAAGCAGAGGGTATGTCAGTTGTGACTGCGACTGTATAACCAACAACCAGAAGAACCTTCATGCGTCACAATGGCAAAACGTTCCTTGTCTTGCTAACAGATTGACAGTATGCAATCTTGACGTTCGATGTTTGGGTCACAGGCCCTGACACACAACATAATAAACAAAAAACTAGCCGCAAAATCAGTCCCCTCCAGTATCAACTCCGCCGCAAATGTTAAAGGGAACTGGAACCGCCGAGTGATTTATTCAACTTTTCGACTTTCACCGCCCGAGAAAGTCAAACTTCCAACTTCCTGTTTGAGTTCAGATTTGTAGCTCCGCCCCCAGTGCCCGAGCATGCGCAGTTCAATTTGTTATTATTGAGAATCATGTGAGAATCACGTGAGTCATGCGATCTTTCATTCATGAGTTTTCGTAGTAAATTCCATGGTAGTGACGTCACTCAATGATTGACAGCTAGGCGCCATGTTTCATTCATGCCTCGTTCTGATCACCCGATACGCGGGAAATGAAAACGAGGTCATACGAACTGGCTGGGCGGTTTCAGTTCCCTTTAAGCTATAACCAAGCCTGACTTTCCCCATGGTCCTGTTTATTAATAGTTCTTACGGGAGGGACTCTTTAACAGTGATTTATGACACCTTGAGTATTATCCTCCAATTTTGGTAAGTAATGGCTGTGGAGCAATGAAGATGTATACTGCAATGAAGAAGTATTTTGGCTGACCGTAGCATACTGGAATGAACAATTGGCCATAAAACTCTAGTAGCCTTAATCCCTAATGCAGATGAATATTGCTATTTGTCTTTAGTCATGGTGAAAAAAGTCACGTAGTGTATACATTGTAGTGCGTTCCCATGGTCATCGTTATCAAATGTTATGCTTTCACATGTAGTATGTGGGAAACTTGGCACTATGGATTATCTAGTTGGTATAAAAAGAAAACCAAACAAGTGTGATTTTTGAGTGGAAATCTCACATAAGTGGTTGTATTGTCTTGGCCTGGAAACCCACAAGACCACAGTTTTCTGGGTGCCAAGACAACCACATGGGCCAAGACACCAGCTCCTAGCCCTCATTGGGGACACCAGCTCCCAAATGAAGAATAGAGAGGAATAAAGACCAAGGGACGCTGCCCTGACCACAAAGCTCTGGGACTCTGTGGCAGAACTCTGACAGTCGACGGCATTGCCGAAGATGGACTGACTGCATGTCTAGCATGCAGCTCAAATATATTCCAAGCACAGAACAAGAAGCATTGCCAAAGCCTCTTAGTTCTTGCAGTAAACAATCATGTGAACAGATTTGCTTTTACTGCATAAACCGTTACCGCTGCAGCAGCAAGGACTGTAAAGTGGATTTAGGGGCTTTTACCTGTGTCAACTCTTCCACCAAATCAAATCAAATGTTTGCGTGTTAAAAATGGATTAATGCCTTTCCACAGAGCCACTTTATCATTGAAGAAGAGACTGGCATCGTGTCCGCACAAACACGTTTTGTTGTTGGTTTTTCAAGCCGTTCTAACTCAGTTTGTAGGCACCAGGTTTGTAGTTGCAAACCAACACGCTACGTATTGATTATTTTGTCCTCGCACTGTCATTGTGGGTTACTGAGGCCATTCACGCTCCCGCTTACATTCTCGCATTGAAAAAGTAACATTGGTGTGGTTTCCTCCACGCTATTTTTAGAAAAATGCCATGGAAGAACCAGAAACCATGAAAAGGAAACGATGATGTTTCTATGGCAGATACATGATTCCAACTAAACTGATAAAGAAACCAATCTTGTGAAAGTCAATATCTGTTTAGCTGTGTGATGGGTTCAGTCTCGCGTTGGTTCAAGTGCATGTAAGAATCTTTCCTCGCAAAAGAATATCGCAAAATCTGTCATGATGTCCCAAGCCGCTGAGAAAGAAGCAGTGCGAACGAAACCACCCATAACCGAGTCGAGGCCATTCTGAAATTTTAAGATTCGTGACCAAAATGAGTGGTTTTGGGTCATGCACATTTACTGAAATTCATTTGGGACTGGAAACATAATCATTGGGTTATCTCCTACTTGTCTTTATATACTCTAGTTTCACCGATCTACCACTGCTTCATTCTCGACGAAATAGAGGCCATACTGAAACATTACATCATGACCATTTGACGAATTGATGTTGCCAACCACACTTGAATGGCATGGAACGACTCTTTGCTCATTTTTAAGCCTAACTTGAATATTCAGAGACATGGTGAAACCAGAGTATGTCCTTCTTTCCAGTGAGGACTGCCGATAATTCTGACAAAGATTGTGGGCTTCTGTGAAAAATATCAACTGAGGACTTGATATCATAAATCATATCGAACAGACAGCTTCCTTACTACGAAATCTGCTCTGTTTCAATTTTTCCTGCTAGTAATTAGAGTAAGTCACCCGATCGACACAAAATAAGCAAAAATACATCAATTTTTCTCGCTTACGGGTATTTGAGTGGTATTAGTGAAGCGGATGACATATTGAGCTCACGTAAAGAAGGTAGATTGCTGACAGCAGAATCTTAAACGGATGACCCAACATTTTCATGATTGCCCGCCAACCATATCTCAATGTGTCGTACACATGCCAAAATGTGTTCTTTATTCTGTGTCAAATGGATCAACACAAATTTCATTTTGCTGGTGGTGGTGTAATATTTGATCTGGTGTGTTTGGGGACACTCATAGTATGCCAAAGACATATTGAAAATGGCACTGACAGCCTGGAGTCTCAAGGAGTCTGTTGCGTTGCCTGGGCTAGCAGTTCCTGGTTAGAACCCCACAGCATGAGACCTTGAGGAGATTGCTTTCTTTTATATGCCTCACAGTCCAGGTGTACAAATGGGTACCGGTGAGAAATGCTGAAAGGTTGTAGTGCTGAGGAACTGTCAACTCTACCATTGTTGACTGTGTTGATATCGGATAATAAACCTCTCAAGTTGGGCTCCTATCAGAGTTGGCACTACCATATTATATTGTACCTTGTGAGAAGTGCTGTTTTTGTCCCTCTGAACGTCATATTGTCTTCTCGACAGAAACTGTCCCTGAAGCATGTTAATTGAATGAGCAGAGTAATTCCCCAATGAAAAAACAAGTAAAACTGAGATAAAAGCAAGTGATTTAGACACAAACAAAGAAGCTTCCCAGAAGATTATTGGAAAAATCTTCAGGTGATCGTCAGCTTTCAAACCCTCTGGGATTAAGAGTTTTTTAGGATAGTCTTTGGAATGCTGAGAGACAACTTTTGAAGACTTTCTACTGCGGTGCTGTTTGTCCTTTCAACTAAAGGGAGATTGTAGCATAAAATGTTGCCTTTGTTTTTTTATATATTTATATATTATGTGACCCGTCACAGCAGTACCAGGCACATGTCGCACAGACGATGAGCCCAAATGACACCAGGAGATAATGGAAGATATTGATGTACTCCGATTTCACAAAAGGTAGACAACAGTGAAGTAAACAACCAGTCTGTCTCAACCTGCCAAGCTTAGAGCAGCATGTGCCTGGTTTCGCTGTGACAGTAGCCCCCTCTTTCCCAACCTTCTGCATCAGCCAGTGAAACATAATGATGTGTTTCGTGTTTTGTATTTCATAAATAACTGATGAGACGAAGTAAGGTTTTATATCAGCCTGGTTCCTGTGACAACGGCTGAAGTGTTTTGTTGGTGGTCAAACTTTGCTAGTTGGTATAAACACTTTAGGGAAAGTCAGGATAAAAACAGTTGGATGCTTATTGGTAGCATGTCAAAGTATGATGATTTGTCCACCAGAGGTACAGAGATGACATAACATTTTTTGCAATGCTGTACATGTTTACTAAAGAGACCTGAACTTTACTTACATGGGATCAACATGCTTGTGCATTGTGTTGGGATCATATTTTTCGTGACCGAGACGTTATGAAGTATGTGTCCATGGGAATAAGTTTGAAATTCTTTGTTAAGGTGTCAGCTACTGAGAATGCGGAAATTTGCGCTTTTGATAAACTGACATTTGGAGTCGATTGTCTCCCACTCTCTTGACTTCTCACGACTCCTTGCCTGGTTCCGCAACTTATGAAACATTGATGCCTCTGCTGGCATTGTGACGTCAGAGATGGTACAGCCTTCGGCAGCTGAGGAAAGGAAATGTGTTGATTTCCGTAAAATTCCACTGTAACCAGCGGCTGCAAGGTTTACAGCGTGCTTACATAAATGGTGTTAAATGTCATGAGGCATCCCATTTTGCAGCATTTCTACGTTTATGTCGCCCTGGGGGAAAAGACAAGAGGCTATTTTGATATCATATTTGTGCACTAAAGAGAAATTTTTTTCATGAATGAAAAGTTTTACTATCAAACTTGTTCATTGCATTGGCAAAGAGGGAAAGTTGAGATGCAAAGTGTTTCTACCAGTTATTCTTGTAACAAAGTATTATTGGCACTGTTACCTACATCATTCGAAATCACATGTCTTTACTCCTTCCATTAACCATGTTTACATGTATAGTAATGTTACTGCAAATCCCAAATTTTGACAAGCTAGCATGCATGATAACTGCACTATGGCATTGTGTATAACTGCGTTTCTATTTTCCTGTGCCACCAGTAAATACTTATGGCTTACCCCTTTAAGCGTTCGTGAAACCTTTTAATACTTTGATAGTCAGACAGACAATAGAAAATCAAATGATAATGGCTACTTCATCCTTGTTCTTGAAAACTTCAAAAGAAGCTGAAGATTGCTGATCTTAGTTGAAGTATTCTTTACTTAAATATCTGAATTCCCTCATAGATTATTGATACCATGGGCCGTAGCTCTGTCTTTGGAAGTATTGGAGCCCCAGGCATGTGCTTTGAAACTGGCAATTGAGGGACAGGTATTGAATGTTGAGGCAAAAGATGGTGTTCTTGAGAAATGATGGGGAAGGGGGTAAGTGTAAATGGTTTTTAACACCTTCAGTAGAGGATGTTAGTTTTTTTTTAACTTGTTGTAATACAATGGTTCTTGAATCCAGATCAGCTGTGGTGGGAGTGGAGATTAATTCCTAAGAAAGTAGGTCAGGGATTGAATTCTGGCCAGGTTTAACTTATAGTTGAAACTAAAATTCTCTGAAACGAATTCGGTTATATTACCTCATGTTGTTTTAAACTGAAGTTTGTAGAAGCTGACTAAACGTACATTATTTCTTCATGTAGCAAGCATTAAATAACACTATGTTCCATACTCTGTCCAATAAATATCTGTTGTGGACCAAATGCATAAAGCAGTTGACCAGACTCATCAATAACTTCTATATTTGGTCTGTAAGCGTGTAATACATCACTGCCTGCTCTGAAAGTCAAAGCATCACTGATGGCCTCATGGAATTGGCGGAATAAACGGATTGAAAGAAATATGATGGAACGTTCTCTCCCTTTACCTCCCTTGACCTGGAAAACAAATTTGCGACTGTTTCAGGCATGATTTTAACATGTTCCATCATATTCTGTTCATTTTGTTCTGTTCCGTCAATTCAATGAGGCCAATTACTGATTGTATGCTTATCTGCTGAATGCATCAGATAAGGCTCTATTGACATCAGTGGAAAAAGTGCATAATGAGCCAAACTTTACCTTTAAATTGAAACTGTATATCGCAAGAAGTGGAAGGAAGAGCATCCTAAACGCGATGAAGGAGACTGCTTCTACCAACTGACAAGAAGGGAGCAGGTCCTAATATTCAGACTGCGAACCGGACACACCAGGCTAAAACACCACCTGTTCACTAAATTCCGCATCGGCGAGAGCGACACCTGCATATGCAACCAAGAGCCCATGACTGCTGAGCACATACTGGGAAGATGCTCAAGTTTTGCAGACCTGAGGAAGGAGACCTGGCTAGAGGGAGCACGAATCCATGACCAGTTAAATGGAGATCTCCAGCAACTATGCAGGACCATCGACTTTATAATAAAATCCGGACTGACTGTCTATAAAACGTGGTGAACGAAAGAAGAAGAAAAAAAATTGAAACTGTATGTTGGAATGGTCATTTAAGAGTGTAATATATTGATTTGTGCAAAAAGTGGTTGGTCAGTCATCAGTATCCCCTTTTAGGGAGGTTGAGAACAGCAACTTATCAAGTATCCTTATACGTATACAGAAAAACTCTGTAGAAAGAAGACGAATTTTGTGTATTTTTCTATCCGTATATGTATAAGAATCCCTGATCTCAATCTTCCTATTCTCTACAGCCTTCTCCCCTCCATTGGTCTGTAAGCCTCTACTACACTACTGCCCAAGCTGTTCTAAAAGTCAATCAAGGCATCACTACTTGTATACTTCGCTGTTGAATGCATGATGCTAGAGTTTATATCATTCTGTTGATAGCATTTGTAACCTCTTGATAAATATTTACTACTGTTTCATTTTCTCACCGTAATATCTCTTAGTTGTTTGGTAGTTGTGAGTTTGCATCATCGATACCTATCCGATATTATATCAATTATTGGCAGAAACTGCAGACTAGTGTACTATGCTGCTGACTGGTATTTGGAGAGTAAAATACCTCAAATCCCAATTCACTAGGTTGCTTATATATATTTATGCTCTTCAGGTCTGTAAATTTAAACAAAAAGTTGGTTCTAAGGCAAGAATTTATTGGTTGGTGCCCAGATTACAAGTAGCCTCACCTATAAAAACGGCCCAACCCGATTTAATTTTTTTAAATGATTGGGACTGTCGCTGATTTTCCAACCAAAAATTTCACGAAGATGAGAACATGCCACTCATGGAGAAACGTAAATTCACAAACTCCGTCATGGAAGAAATGAAACTGAAAACTTTATCATATTTATTTAACAAAATAAAAAGAGATTGCCATACATACCTGGAATCTATGTATATTCCACTGACAGTATCCTTTGGTGTATTCCAATTTAGATTTTAATCCAAACTCTATAAATTCTATTCCAAGTTGTCTCAAACAACTTTATTTACACGTCATGCTATTGATCGCAGATTGGTGAGCCCTGCTGGAGCAGAGCCGGCTGAACGATATGTTACCGTAGCATCTGTGAGACTGAGCTCCTATTGTCGCTGCCTGATCGGGCCAGCTTCGTTAATTGCTCACCAGGTTTCTCTGACTGGAAGTTGGAGCATGCATCAGTGCCCTTTTCCCTTTACCATGTTTACGTATAACTTCCCTGGGTAGGTTTGCGTGGAGTTTGGTTAGATATTGCTTTTCCTCTCCTGAGTTTCTCTCACCAATGAAAAGTTGCTTTCAAATATGTATAACTTCCCTGAAGAAGCTTCTCTCAACATATGGAACTTCCCTGAAAAAGTTTCGTAATTCATATTGTGTCATTTAGGAGAAGTTACTTTCAAATATATGAAACTTCCTTGGGGAGCTAGTTTTTCTCAAACACGTGTAATTGCCCTGGAGAGGTTTCTCTCAAACATGTGTAAGTTCCCTGGAGAGGTGTCTCTCAAACATGTGTTACTTCCCTGGAGAGGTTTCTCTCAAACATAAAGTTCCCTGGAGAGGTTCCTCACAAGCATGTGTAACTTCCCTGGAGAGGTTTCTCACTGGCATGTGTAACTTTTCTGGAGAGGTTTTCTCTCAAACATGTGTAAGTTCCCTGGAGAGGTTCCTCACAAACAGGTGTGACTTTTCTGGAGAGGTTTTCTCTCAAACATGTGTGACTTCCCTGGAAAATCTGTGAGTGGATTTTTTGTTGCCGATTACATTCTCCTCTTCTGAGTTTCTCAAAATAATTTTTAACTTCCCTGTTACACAAAATATGCCCATGAAGAACGTTGATATCAGTTGAAAGAAGGAGAAAATATAGCTTTAGATTCAACCTGAACAATAGGTCGCTGGTTACTTTTCAATCAGCTTGTGTCCTGAAAAGACAAATTTTAAGCTAAGTGTTTTATTTATCAACCATTTCATGGAGTTTTGATGGCAATTCATGTTTTCCTTTCCTCGGTAATTATGATATACCATAAATATTCACAGTTTGTAATATATTTAGCATGTTTAGTCTGAAAAATAAGTAACCACCTTTGAGAAAGCAAAGTCTGCTGCTCTTTAAAATACAGACAGTTTTACCTGATTATTGCTCAACCAATGTCAATGTTTCAAGGTGAGTTGGAGAATTTCAAAAACAAAGGTTTCAACACTGAAAGACACAGCGGGTATTTCAAGATCTTTTTCCTCTTGATAAGTGAGTGATTAACCCTTTCGATGGAGCAACCGTATTCACCAGGTCAGGGCCTTCCCCACTTAAAAACATTCAGTGACTGTAGTCTTTCTCAGAAATGCTCAGAATATGTACTGGCCATGAGAAAAATAGGTCAAATACATGTATTTGAAATTTTTTCAAAAAGATTTCTAGTGAGGCGTGGAAGCTAAGTTGGTACTAGATTGAGGCTCAGACACCAAGGAGATTGTGATCGAGCCCCAATCAAAAACTTTTAAATTTTTGTTACTTTTTTCAATATGATGCATCAGGATAGACTTGATTCCGATAAATAACTGTTATATGATTCTTTTCTGAAAATGAGATAAAAAACACTTCAGAACCCTGGCAGGGTGATGCCGTTGTTCGTTTTTACTGGTGGTTCAAATAGAAATGTGCTTAAACTTGATACAGTCGTGACAGAATGTACCAGGTCATAAGCATATTAAACAAACATAGACTTGCTGCGTAGTGGATTTGAAATGGTTTTTTAGTGCAAGTGGCTGCTGAGTTTGACTGAATAGTCTGTCTGAAAGAAACAAAGTTTTGAGAGTCAGCCTTTGTAGGAACAAATCCCTCTCCAAAGTGTAATTCATGCAAAACAAATCCCATTTGTAGTTAAGTTCCCTTGAGTTTCGTAAAGGTCGACTCACTTTGAAGTATATTCTTATACATTCTTGCTGAAAATGAATTTGAATTGCTGTAGATCTGCTCGAGACAGTATTCAGACAAATACTCCTAAAAGTACAGTGTTTGTCAGTCGCTAGTGTGTCCTAAATGAACTTCACGAACCTTCTAATATTGCCTCGAACATTTGTTCAGAGGTTCTACCAACATAATCAATGGTTTCCATGTTGGAGGTTTCTCCTGCAAACCTGTTTAATCATGGACTCAGCAGTGCAGGATTAAAGTTTCAGGTATCAGATACGGTCCTTGCAGGGATGCTACCGGGATCAACTTGAGCTATATTGCTTCCATCGTGAACAATTTTGAGTTGCAGTTGGGTAACACTTCTCAATTCTGAAAACTGATGTCAGTAATTGGCTTTCAATTCAGTGTTTATATGACTCAGTCAGTGGTTGCTGCCTTGATGGAAGTTTCAGTTATCAAATCTGGTCCATGTGGGGATTCTCCTGGTACTAATCGAGTTACCATTATTTCCAATTCTGAACAAAATTGATTTGAAATCAATGTGTATATGTCTCAGTCAGCGGTTGCCGCTTTCCTGATATTGACATAGAGAGATTTGGTCTGGTTATTTGCAGTTTTTTTGCATCTGTGAATTGATCAATTTCAGAAAACAGCAGTTTTTGATCTGCCTTGCAGTTGTTATAATTCTTGTTGGGGCAAAGGTGTGCAGTTTTTAAGAGATTGCACCTTGTTTTGGTGTAGGCTATCTGACCTCAAGGCGGCTTTGAAACAGATTGAAAAGATATTATGTGTCAAACCAAATTTTATCGCTGGCTAGACCAATGTTCCCAGGATGTTTGCCGACGATGTATCTGGTATGGTAATTTGGAGCGGAATGGTAGAAAAGTGAGATGAACTGAAATGATAAACTAATCCGTTGTAAGCGGTTGGCATCTTTCTCAGATATCAGAAGTACATGCAAACATGGTTAGCTGATTGCTGTTTATGTTTCATCAACAAAGATTAATAGGACTCGTAGGAGCCAATGGTGCGCACGTTGTACTTTGTGGTCACAGAATAGCACAAATACAAATTCTATACATTCGTTTGGGTTTGCGGCACTGAGGCCATAAGGGTACATGGCATCCTGTGTTGTTACTCAAGATGACATTTGCCCCCTGGCCTCAATGCTGCTGAGGGAAGCAGTGAGGAGTGCTGTTTTCAGTAAGGATTTAAGTGTATTGCATTGGTGATCTGAGGTGTGCATGTTCTTAGTGCAAACAGGAGGGACCACTGATGCGTGATTTGGTATTTGGGCATCTTGAGTGTGGGAACGTACAAACCTCACACCCTTCATACTCGCACTAGTTTGAGCTTGATGTCTCCAAAAAGGTCAAGTTTGAGCACTTTTACTGTCGGTTCCTGTTGTTATAATATACCCCAGTTAAACTATGTTCGCCTTAAACAGGCGGCAGTTACTGCAAGTAACGGAGGCTGAGAAGTTACCGTTGAGGCTTGACTTACTCACCTTCCCATATGTTGTTAGTGATACGAGGGATAGACTCGTTAGTGATATAGGCCTACATGCGGAGGCAGCCTGGGATCGTTCTACTCACTAACAATTCCCTACTGTGACATCTTGGCTGATGATAGAACTGGACTAATTCCTGTTCGCGATTACCTGAAGAATACAAACAAGTTTGCGTGTTAGTTAAAAATAAAAGCAATTTTTGGTTTTTTAACTTGTGTGAGTTATTTTGTCGGTTTCTGTTGGTTAAAATGTGCGCAAAATAAAAAAAAAGGTATTCTGACATGTCTAAACACCTTGGTTGCAATGTAGGGTAGTTTCTGTGTAAAGTTATGCATCATTTTTGTCGCAGCGATTTTGTTGCCGCTTGGGTTCAAATACGGCAACGGTCGAAATCAGATTCAGTGTTTGGTCTGATTCTGTTTGAGGTGTTATAGAAAAGAAATTGGTACCTATGTCAGTATTGGTTCCGGTCTATCACCAAATAATGCCAAACGCCACACGGATGGAGCTGTCATTTTGTCCAAAACCTCAGCAAGGTGCCTCGGTTTTTAGCTCCACACTTTCGCAGGAATTGACTATTACAGACTCCCTGTAACCATTTTTGATAGATAGCCATTCTTGGTATTAAACTGGCTTTGTTTTTTCTGATATCTGGATAACAAAGACATTGTTTTCAATTGCGATATCTACCCATGCATTGGATGGTTAATGCTTTCAAAGAAGGAGAAGAAAGAACAAAAGATACACACGCCATCGCCATATCAGTGTTGCTTTCATTGCTTCGTTAGATATAATACTATCGCTTCACCGATCTGAAGACTGGTTGTGAATATTCAATTCAAGCTAGATATCATTGCAGTATTGCAACTCTGCAGCTTATCTCCATGATGGTTGAGAGTCTTTGGGGATCGTTTGCAATATGAAGTCAGGGTCTGACGTTGGCTTTCGTCTCCAAGCTGACTTTGGCCTTGAAATACATGTAAGATCACTGCATGCCAAAATTTGTAGTCAAAATACAACTGGGCATGAAGCAGTTACTGACAAGGAACTTTTTGCCAAAGAACAGAGCCAGTGTACTGCTTAAAGTCGTTTGCAAAAATATCGATCCTTAGCCAAAAATGCTCAAAATGTAATCCTTTATAGAGAAACTAAGACACTAACCCAGCAGGTCTTCCATTATGTGCGGCCAGCCTAATGAAATATTAATCTTTATGTGCTTTAAGGTGATTTATGTTCAAGTGGTTTTGTGTCCCGTGTGTCTTATTGTCAACATAAATCAATTGGAAGTAAATTTTGCGATCCTTAAATAAGATTTAATTTAACCCTTGGTGATTGATGAGCTCTTTTGTTTTCCGTTTATTACACTTTTCTATTATTCTTAGTTAATATAAAGAGAGCTGCAAGACTTTAAAGCTTCCCAGGGGATTGGTGAATAACTGTATACCATGATAATTTTTGGCTTGACTTCAAGCTGGCAGCCCTAAGTGTACTAGAGTGGGTGCATTATGTATCGCTACTGTGAACATTTGGCGATGTATACCCTATGTTACCCAAACATTTTCGCCTTATATATACTATATCTCCAAAATTTCAGCAGATATTTATAGCATCTGTCATCTGGATTCAACAATTACCTCACCATGTAAAGCACAAGAGGATGTTAAGAAATTGGGAGAACATTGGTGCCACTCCCTTTAGGATACTAACATGAGGACGGAAGGTATTGAATGAATCACAGCTTATCATCCATGTGGCGATATAATTTGCGCCTTTGGTGAATATCGAGTAGCTTATTTCAAGAAGGTTGACGTCAGACATTCTCTTGTAAGTTTAACCTCCACGATCAGAGACTTTATTGATTGGTCGTTGGGTGTTTAGGGATGGAGGACGTCTATCGGGTTACTTCCTTTCAAAGGCCAAACTCACTTGCTAATGGAAGTAAAATGTCTCCAGATACCTGTATAAACTCGACACAAAGCTCTGTGACAAATTACATTATGTGCTGAAAGTAAATTTCTCAGCAATGTTATGTAGACAGATGTCGTTGTGCAAACAAACACTATTAATACCAGGTTTCAACATATTTGCATGCATAATAACTGCACAATTGCGCTATGTTTAACTACATTCCTGTGCCACCAGGGAGTACGAACGGTGGACCCCTTAATAGTCCAACTTCTGGTTCAGATATTTCCTTTGCCAAAACTCTGACGTGCGTTTATTGGGGATCAGGTACACCTTTCAATACCTGTACCAAATTACATGTCTTGGTGGATAAAATGGCCTGTCGTTCCCAATATGATCTGCTTAACTTGAGCTGGTGTTGGAAAAGGTAGTTTCGGAATAGAAACATGGATATCAGTATTGGAAAATGGATATTTCGAAGTTTGATGGAATGAACCTATAAACCTATTGACCTTATAAAGAATGGCATCAGAAGCAACGCTTCGAAATGTTGGTTAGGAAAACTTCTTACCTATCTTAGCAATGCAAACCCACAATTCAATAACAAATTCTCACTGAATAAATATTTTATGAAGACATCTAAAAAAACTCAGTAATGTACGTTGTCTAGCTTACCCGAATGAACTTGGTTCAGAGAACTGAGTTTATTTTTCCTCAAATCCAATATCCTTTGTGATGTATACCATTATAATGGCTTTTGTTGGATAAAAATATTTCCCAGATTTTAGTAGCAATATTCTGCGGTCGAAATTATATGTTTCAGTCATTTTGTCAAGGGTAGCTAGGTCATCTTCATTGCAGCCAATATTGTCACCACACTAATCTAGTCAGGTTAAAAAGTGCTAAGGAAATCACCACAAGGAATAGAAAAATCCCAATGTTGCAGCATGCAATGATGACTTCAGATCTCTTGATAACTAAAAATTGCTCTGGCATGAGCAGCAAGCGAAGGATGAGGCATGTAAGTCATACTCCTGTAGCTTTGGGAGGACATTTGGTCCTCTGGGAAAAGAATCCAAACTTGCTTTGGAACTTTCTTGCTATAACTTGCAAATCTCTGCAGTGTCCAATGATGAGTCCTTTGAAGGGGCAGATTATTGAGGTATTCCCTGGTGTTATGAGGCAAAGACTAGGTCTTGGAAATGAATTTCTCTTAGATTCGCCCGTTGCACATGGATGCGGATTGCAACACTGCAAGTGGTTGGAGGCATTAACCAATGTCATCGAAAGATGTCACCGTGACATTTTAAGCAGTTGGATGGAGATGATGAGCTTAAATTGTCAACCAGAATGTTCCCAATATTCTGTTACTCGTGAAAGATGAATTTTTGTTGGATCTGTTCTTTTTATCGGATTGCCCATAAAAATTGACTCTGCGTATCAAGACCATGCAGGTTGCATTTACCACTAAGCTTGCTTAGGCAGTGATGTTCAGATTCTGTGGTTAAGTGTCCAGTCAGCCAGAAGTCTTCATTGACCTCATGACTTCTTGAACGAAGCAAATTTAGAGATTTTAAGAAATCAAAATCAGTTTGGGTATCTCTTGACATTGAGAACAATTGAACGATGCAATCTTGGCCAACAAGAATATGAAAGTCTATTAAGCTGATCTGCTGAAGTACGGAAATATTAATTTGTCCAGTTGGCATCCAGTACATCCCTGCCTGAGACTAGTGATCTGAGCTGTTCTTGGAAGGTAAATACCCATTTCAGACTCCTTGGATTTTGCTTAGCAATTTGTTAAGCAATGGCACCCTCTTAACACATTCACTTTAGATCAGCCTTAGTGAACCATTAATGGTTTAATAGAGACAAACGTGACCAATCAGAGACACTTGGCAGATTCCTTTGCCATTTATTGCTGACAACTTTTATTAAGTGTAATGTCAATATACATTGATTGAAATTGCTCTCGCTACGAATTTTTGGCAATTTTTATTTTTGCAAATCTTGGTTATTTGCAAAATCCGCAAAAAAAACACTGACAAAAATTATGCAGTTGACAGTATTCCGAAAATGCAATCATACCAGGATTGAGAAACATCAAAACTGGATTGAGAAACATCAAAACAAGATTGAGAAACATCATCAGGATTGAGAAACATCATCAGGATTGAGAAACATCATCAGGATTGAGAAACATCATCAGGATTGAGAAACATCATCAGGATTCAGAAACATCATCAGGATTGAGAAACATCAAAACTGGATTGAGAAACATCATCAGGATTGAGAAACATCATCAGGATTGAGAAACATCATCAGGATTGAGAAACATCATCAGGATTGAGAAACATCATCAGGATTGAGAAACATCAAAACTGGATTGAGAAACATCATCAGGATTGAGAAACATCAAAACAGGATTGAGAAACATCATCAGGATTGAGAAACATCAAAACTGGATTGAGAAACAAAGAATACATCCCTGATACCTTACTACAATGAAACGTGTAAAAACCAGTCAGCGGGATGCAAGGCAATCTTGGCGTTATATCGCATTGGTGCAGCAAGATATGTGAGCCCCCGCTGAGATTGGTGTAATCCTGGCGTTATTGGATGCATTCATCAGATGTCACGATCACTGGACACCGAGGATACAAAAATATTGTGATTACTCTCGAGGAATCTTGAGTAAATTCTGAAGCCATCTGATCAACTTATTGGAAACTCTGTTTTGATTTCGAAGAATTATCATTGGCAGAGTTGGTCACCTTTTTGTCTTGCTGGGAAAATAAAACATTATGGCACATTTTTGGTGAGACGTGATATTCTTTGGTGAGTATGAGGGAATTCCAGCGCCATGTGCAGGGCAGATCATCATCAAAAACATTAAGGGTACCGTTTGCTACACAACAACATTGACATTCAATTTCGAATTTTTTTTTCTAAATTCCAAAATTTAATGGACAAATTCAAAGATTTTTCTCAAAATAGGGGATGCACGCATTGAGTTCGCCCTCTCCTATGACTCCACACCAGTGTGTGTGTAATTTGTGCAGTCCATTGCATCCAATGCTGAGGAATTTACATCTAACAGAAATTCCCATATCGCATCACTCTATTGCACAAATTTGTGCAGCAAATCTTTAAAAAGGTTGGAAAAAACCTTCCGTGATTTATGAGGGCCAATCCGATGGACTTATTCTCAAATTCAGACTTCATTACGTACGATAATTTTTTCATCAACATTCTCGGCATTGATCAAGCACTCCCTAAACGACACTAAATCGGCAAAGATTTTCTTGCACCATTAATTCAGTGCACTGGTTCCAAGACTGATGCCGAGTTAAGACACTGTATCTGATGTATTGTGTTTGCAGGACTCCTGCGGTTTCTTTCGCAGGTTAATAGGTACAAAGATGAGGTTGCTTTCTTCATCACGTCGATTATCCTTGGGCCAGAAGGTCAGCCATACCTTAAGGTGTTTCCTTCCCGCAGCATGAATATTTCTCAAACTTTAATTTTTGTGGTTTGTGGTCTGCGTCTGCAAACTGTGCATGATATAATGCTGAAAATGCAAGATATTGATGATAGATACATAATCTGATAGATGTTAAAGCGAAATTTTTATATCAATGCTAGTTTGGCAGTAATTCTTCAAAATATCATGAAAACGATATTCCCTCTCAATCAACTAGACTTTGATGTTTCCACCCCAAATCTTGGTTCAGTACTAAGCCGATTTACAGGGTAAGAGAAATTTCGTATTGAGAATATTCAGAACACAGGATTGTTTCCTTATCTGAATCACGAAATTGAAATATTGGTGGTACTTCACCTGATGTCACTTTCTCTACGGTGGTAAAAACGGTGACAAGCAGTTTGTCCTGATCGGAGAATGTTTGCATGGAAGTGTGAGTAAACTATTGTTAGCATGTGCTTCTCAGTTCAATATTCTTGGGGAGAAATAACTGAACGGTTTTATATTGAGCATGTTATTTGTTTCCTTTTGTTCTACCAGGTAGATCAGTGGTTTGAGCACCGGCCTGATAATCAAGAAAACATTTTAAACATCTGAATAGTTTTAAACGATCCTGCATGATCACTTCTGTACCAAAAAGTTTGTTCTAACATGTCTGAATATGATGTATTTTGTGGTGGGGCAGGTGCACTGAGTAGGAGACGTGCACTAAAATATCTACTGGGTGTTTGGTTTAATCACCTTGAGTACTTTGACTTTTAAAAAGTTCCAGTTTTATATTTTCTTCTGGAGAATTTTGTCATTAATTGTGACTGAGGAGCCTAGTCAATTGGAACCGTGGTGTGAAATTAACACCAGCTGAAACAAAAACAATTTTCAACTTTGAAAAGAGTATGAGAAAGAAAACGTTTGAAAGGGTCTCTTCGAAATTTCCACAAATAATGTGTCCAAAAAGTTAGCAGGAAATGGAGTAGTTTGAATCAAAGGAAAAGTGGTCTTTTTCGTTTGTATTATCATCAAATACGTTTCTTATCCATTACAACCTGATGATCAATCACATCCTCACTTTTTTCCACCTGTGACACACAACTTGCTTTTTGTACGTTGCGGATAACTGACTCGAAGTAAAAGGGATGTCAATTGTGACTGGGTCTGTATGTCTTCTGTGTCGATTCTCTAACAATGCTCCCTAGACATCAACATGACAACAATGATTGAGTGATCAAGGTGACGTGAATATAACGACTTTAAAATGACAGCCTTTGACATATTTGTAAGGCTACATCACGATTTTTGATGTCAGTTAATTAGCTAAATTAGAAATCAAGATGGTAGATTTTCAGAGTTCCAGATCTGTGGAAATGACTTTTAAAATCTCATCAGAAACATCTAACATGTCTAGAATGATACACAGGGTCACTCTACCTTACGTTATTTTTGACATACTGTTTATATAGAATATAGAATAAAGAGTGCAGCAATAACTGGTTTTTTGAGGACAAAGTCTCAACCGGAGTGCAGGGATTATTGGTCATTTGAGGCAAAGTCACAATCAGAGTGCAGGGATTATTCGACTTTTGAGGACAAAGTCACAACCAGAGTGCTGAGATTATTGGTCTTTTTTAGGACAAAGTCACAACCAGGGTGCCGAGATTATTTTGACCTTTGAAGACAAAGTCACAACCAGAGTTAGGTGCAGGGATCCAGAGTGCTTATAGTTCACTTTAAGATGCCATCATGAATCAGGCCCCTTGGATTCTGATCTGTTGGCAGATGCGGAGCGGAAGCCATCTACGATCAATCTTCTGTTCAATGGTGCATAGAAGTTCATTACAGCTCATGTTGCCCATGGGATGCAAACTGTCACAGCCAGATTAAGAACTTTCAATTAACTCAGATGACTTAAGATCAGCCTTTATCTATGAGGGTAGTATATGATTTGTAAATATCAACTGACGATGACAGTGGCACTTTTCTTCGGAGTACCATCTGATCAAGATGGCCTTGAAGGCCTGCCCGGTTTGTTCAAATATTTGAAAATTGGATCTGATTTTGAAAAAAAGCAATAGACGCGTTGTGCCTAGCATTTTGAGATTTTAGGGAATTAAAGGAATTTGGGGGTAAAAAGTGTCTAACTCTCTAGTTAGCCAAGTCTGGCTTAACAAACTTTGCCTCATCTCTGCAGGCAGGTAGTTTGTCTCTGATGAGAGCTGCCTTTTATGCAGATGTATTGGTTAAGACCGGAGCAACATGCAAAAAGAATGTATGCCACTGTCATACAGCGATGCGAGAACCATCCTCAAGACGTTCATGGTGAAGCCAGGCAGGGAGGCACCGCACCCAGAGGGATTCTGTCTGGAATTCTGGGATTCTGAAAGGAAAGGGAGCAGCAGCATCTTCCACATCCAACTGGACATTGTCTCCTATGCAGCCACCTACATCGCATCCCTGAGAGCTATTGCTGGAAAGGTTTGGCCTCTGTGATCCAAAGGGATAAAATGAGTCAACCTGCAAGTCTAATACCGGAAGTTACAACAACAACAAAATCTTCTGTTCTAGAATAGCTGCAGTACTGTCTACCTTAAGTGTTTTTACGAGATAAGCTGGACTAGCCAAGCCTACTCTAAGGGACCAATTTGTTTCCTGCTTACTAATCCTGCTGTTTACAAACTCTCCGGACTTTAGCCATAATACTACGGTACCAAAAGCTCCGCTATAAATAGCATCGCAACTAGACATGCTAGAGGTAGTTATAGCGGAAGATAAATAGCCGATGGCATGGACACATGGTATCGTAGCGATCACGATTCTGATGAAGAGGAATATTAGTGGGACTACAGAGAGATTATTGATGTTCTAAGTACCATAATGATTGTGTGGCTTATTGGTGATGTTGGGGCTAATAGAGCAGCGACATAGTTTTGTCATTATTGTCCTTTCCTACATACTTCAACTGATTATTGCTTTGGGGCAACAACTAGTTGTTCAAGACCTTGAAACTACGCATTCGCTTTCTGGGGATACTTATTCGTCTTCTGGTGAAATGTGCAATGGTAATTTTATGAAATGATATTGTAAGATTGCTCTTTATTGCAGCAGTACTCAGTGTACGAATCTCCTGCATCCCAAGTGCAAGAGCAAAGCGTTAATCTTAATGTGATTCTAGCAAAATAGGAAAAGTGCTACTTCTTATCTAACAGAAACCATATCCAATAAAAACAAAGTCTAATGTACATGTACTTTACATGGTCACCGTCCACAAGGCGAAGTTTTCTCAGCCGCAAAAGCAACATTGGAAAATCCCTGGCGATAATTTTAGCTATCTTCTTTCAAGCCCGGGTCAACATGATATGATAAACTCCAGTGGTATCTGTCACAAAATGCTATTAATATCAGTATCTGTATTTATATTGAATATGTATTGGGTTGCGTCGGGAAGGTTTGGTATCGAGATAGTTTAAGTTTTGGCGGATGATATGGAACTTATAGGAGACATGGGAGTTGGGGGGCAAATTAGAATGGTCATCTTCAGAGTTATAAGCATAGCTGGGCTGTCGACCCCCTGGGCAGGTCGATCTCCTCGACCAACCCGAGGTCACTCATGGCAAAGTTGAGACAAAAGTGTTGGGGACTTACGAATTAATGAACTAAGGTTTGTCATAAGTAACCTCCCTCACACTATGGTAACCGGGGATAACGCCAATGTTCAGCAGGTTTTGAACCTCAGACCTCTAGTTAACTCTCTTTCATGTCTTCACAGGGACTCAGTTAAGTTATATTGCCTAGGCCTCACAGTGTTAACTTCCAATACTTCTACTTTTACCTTAAAACTAGCAATGCCATGAAATTTATCCCAAAAGTGTTAAGAGAAATTTCATAAATTTACTCTAGATTCTCGGAAGTGATTTTTTTCTGATGGAAAATGCTAATGTACCCAGTCTCACCACTTATTTGTATGAGGAGAGTAAGATTACAATTTGGCAGTTTCAACTCATGGGAATCATGTTAAAAACTTCCATTGATCACGTAAATTCATTTTTTTCTGGACGTAATGCATTCGAAGTGGACTCGCAACATTTTTTGGCACTTATGTCTGATAAGGTTTATTGACTAACAAGAGAGGATTGGTAAGTGGACGACATGCACATGTTTCATAGACTGCACTCTCAAGTGTTTTTTTTACCGAGACACTTTTCTTATTAGTGACACATCCACTAGAGTACTTGTACATAAATTGCGTAACATAGAGAGATAAGCGCGTCATTGGCGCGTAACTGATGCGAAGCAGGAAGGTTGTCAAATGTGACCTGGAGTGTACTACTGTCCAAAGTGGTCATAACAATAACAGGAAAGGATTTGGTAATAATTGGTGCCACATAGGGACCACAGCAGTATACTCTATTGGCCAAAGTGGTCATTACAACAAAAACAGGAAAAGATATAGATATTTATAAGACGTCGTTGATATAACCTGATGTGATAGGATTCATGAAGGGAAATGAATGTTGGAATGTGAGTAGGAGGAAAGGAAGGAGATCCATCTTCATTATAGGCTGTGCCCTATCTGCCCTAGCCTTGTTCTGTATACCACTGGACTGGTGGCTTCTCATCCTGAACCTTAATGGTGTTACTCCTTATGAATGTGCTGTAGCTAATGGGGTATACAGTGGAACCTCCCTTAGCGGACACCTCTCTAATAAGGACAACCTCTCTACTACTAAGGACACTTGTTTGGTCCCAAATTGATTGTTTCCATTCAATTTGACCTCTCCAATCAGGACACCTCTGTATTAAAGACGGCACTTGTCAGTCCCCTTGGGTGTCCTTAATGGAGAGGTTCTACTGCATTTTGATAAGATGCAGTAACCTTGGTGGTCAAGATGGTTGCTTCTTGGTCCGATTCATTTCAGTGTCTTCCTGGCCAAACCAAATGAAAAGTATGATGCACAGGAGCTACGGAATCAAGAGCAACAATATTATGTTGTCCCCAACTTTACAAATATCTATGGTTTAATCAAGTGCCTTACAAAGGAGCAATTTCAGAACCTCGAAACTACATTGAAGCCATAACAACATGTTGAGTGATGGCAATTGAACCAGTCGGCACCTGCATTCCACAACGATTGTCCTGTTGTTCTGGCAACGTCGAAGGTCACTGTGACTAAAATTGCTTGTTTGTTCATCACTTTATACAATGTAAAGGAATTTAAGTCAAATCTGGGATTATTTTCTAAGCCAGTTTGTGTGGTAAGAATGATTGATGGCATCCATGGATAGCAAATGAGAAAATTACTTGATGAAAAATACAAGGAGGTTTGTGGTTGAATAATAAACCTTCTATGGGTGTGCTTGTGTTCGACCCAGTTTTGCATCCAGAGGTTTCAGATTCAAGCATCACAAAGGGTTACCTGTAGACCCTCACAGAATTGGGTTTTCAAGGGTGCCACATGATATTCGGAGGGTCCTTTAATGTAATTTTGAAAAAAAAGCGGTCCATTTACCAAGGGTCCTTTGATGATATACATGTAGTCCGGTGATATATCCAGCCAATGATAGACCATTGATGCCAGTGTGTATAAAAAAGGCGTCAGCATGATTTGCACTTAGAGCTGAGGCAGAGAATAAAACCATGATAGAGCTTACAACCAGAAATATTTTCAGTATACATTGAAGTATTAAGCAGGCATAATGAACCAAAGTGTACTTACAGTGAAGTAGCATAAAACACCAATTTTGTGCTTCTTTATTTTCGTTTTTCGCGAATCCAGCTCATTCACAAAATCCTCAAAAATGAAACACCCGAGATATGTGGCGGTTTCCAGTGCAGTACCTTGTACATTACAACAACCGACGAGATAAGGAAAAATAACTTCATTAATCAATAACAGAATAGTCTCAAAAATGAAAACTCCAAAACGACCCATGCCAGACTATTTCATCATTCTCAGCGCAGAAGAAGAAGAACTTGATCAATCATTTTGTGGCGACGACCAAAAGTCAATCTGGCCGGTTCTTCCATACTGTGAACCAGAATTCAACTTCCTGCCCTAGCGATCGGAGTGCGAGAAAAAATGTCAAAGTCCGTCTGACGTCAAAGATCGGTTTCCTGTCACAGCAGCTCGGGACAAATTTCCGCTCTGTTCGTTTTGTTTCCTCTTAAAATAGCAGTTGGTGGTTGAGAATTCTAATCTATCATGAAAAGCTGACACTGTTAAATTAACTATACAACAAGATTGGAGAGGATTTCAGTTTGAATTAGTTAATTCTGCTTTGCCTTGAATTGGTTGGTGCATATCAGCAAAGGGATAAGGCAAGAAAAGGGAAAGACAGCAGTTTATCAGCGGCAGTATGCATCTCCCTGTGCCTGCAGATCTGCTATGAACAGCACTGTACCTGGTCAGACATTTTATTAATCCCCATCAGTGCACCAAGGAGTGTTTTTGGATGATCAAGGAATGTTGGCTTTTATCCCGAACCTAAGGAGAACTGGGCAGTCTGTGTTATAATATACTTAAGCTCAGTGCTCATAAGGATTTGTGAAGTGATAGGCCAGTTGAATACTGAATACTTCTAGTTCACTGCTGGTAGATACAAGAGGAAGAGGCTTTGAGGGATCTTGATAGTCAGTCAGTTTGATCATGTCTCTGCCTTTGACATGTTTGAGAAGGGCTGTGTGATGAAATATTTCCAGACTGACTGTCTCAGGTTTGAAATTTAAATAGACATTGCTTGGCAGTCATGCTAAGACCCCCAGTTGACATGGTGGTATGTCAATCAAGCTATATTTCATTGTATTTTACAATTTTTTGATATGGCACAACCAGGACAGGTTGATTAAGGCGGTTACATGTTGGTCAAACAGCACAGACTTGGTAGGGCTGATAGATGCAGGCTGACCAATGGATGTTGGCTTAATCAGGCTACGATCGGTCCATTGAGGGTCTTTACCTGATTGGTAATAAAGTTTGACTCGCTTTGTTCTAGCATTCAAGTTAACCTTGTGATGTCCCCTGATTTGTTTTGTTCTGTGCCACCACAGAAATTACTTTGCCATTCTGTCAGTTAGTCTGATTAGTCTAAAGTGGATTTTCATCAGACGTTCTTCCTTGGGGACATGACCAAAGACAATCGACTCAATTAATGTAATTGTAACACAGCCCCCAAACCAATATCATGGAGTCGAAAGTAAATTGGTAATCGTGAATCAACCAACCAGTGAGGGTACTTTATTGTGAAATCTGAGATCAGAATTCAATAAAACATGAATTTTGTATTCCTGACTCTACTATCATCATTAAAGGATTCCGGAGTCAATTTTGAAATCGATGTCGGGATGTCTGTAGTAAAAGTGTGAGCTGTTGTCAAATTTTCAAATTTTCGTGTCAAGGAACAAGTTAACAATTCCTGAACCCGGCCCATAATTGACAAAAGAAGCCCTTGTGCAGAGGATTTATCATTGAATGCAAACTACGTCATGTGATGGATTGTATTGTGATCTATCCTTGGTAAAAGTTATAACAATGCAAGCAGACACAGCTTTAGACATGTTAGAGTGTAGTGTACCTCAGTTGCCCTGTGTCTATTTCCAGGGTAGGCTGCCAAGATTTGAAATTTTTGTCTCGATTGCTGCATTGCCAGGCCATATCTGCAGAGGCCTTCACAAAGGCTGATTTCATTGCTTTTAGATTGTCTCCACTCAATAGCGCACAGCAGAGCAAATTCATGTGCACTTATCTTCAAACATAATATCGCTGTTACCATGCATCAGTTAGTTACCGTTTGTTGAATTTCTTTCTTGTTAGGTAAGCTAATCCTAATTAACGACGAGCTAATGAGGTTACATGAGGAGAAATCTTTATAAGGTACACCGGTCGTATTCAACCATGGATCAGGAAAATAAAAATGCAGTTATACTTGTTACACACAATATCATGCCTGCAAATTTATTGAAACTTGTTATGCACAGTATTCGTATATCTGTCTTCATAATGGCAATGTTGAAATATAAATTCAGTATGTTTTTACAAAATTGAAAATCTTCAACTTCGGTCAAAATGTTTAATGAACAGCAGAGGCCTTTAAAGTAACCGGAACTAGCTGTAATCTAACCGCTGATGGTCTTTAATCATTTGGCAGCCGGCAGGCAGTGGCAATGTGCTAAAATCTTAATTGCGGAAAACAAATTTTTGACAACTTTTTTGCGCAGATTAAGAAGTGAAAATATTGCGGTTCACTGTATAATCAACGATGAGTTGATATAATCATCTCGGCTATGGAGTTCCTATCTTGAAATGTGCTACATAATCTTACGGAGCAACAGTATAGTAGATAATGGTAACTTTGCTTGATTGATTTACGGCCTGCAGACAGAATTGGTAGATGGCGATTTTCTTTGATTAATCACTGATAATAGTATCATGGAATCGACAATTGTATTTGTGTCATTGTATGTGACGAGGTCTCTTCTTTTAGACATCGGTTAAGGCAGTTTTTTCTCTTGTTATTGGCAGTTTGATACAATTAGGTTTGATAGACTGATAATTATAGCTGTAGTATTAATCAGCTCGCCCTTGGGGTGAAGAACATTTTTAGCCAAAGGTTTGAAGGCTGAGATTGGCCAGTCAGGTTTAGCGTACTCTTCAGTGAAGTGATTGTTAGTATTGTATTTTTCAGATGGTATTTGAAACAGGGTATTCACATTTGAATTTTACTTGGTGTGACAACCCAGGGAGTCATTACATTTCAAAGATTGCGTTTTGACTTTGGGATGTCGTGGGTCACCTTATTGGCAATGTGTTCTACTAAAATAAGGCCAATGGGATTGGGGGGGGGGGGGGGGGTGAGGTCAATGGGTGAGCGAGAGGTAGTAGAAATGAGGTTTGTGTAACAGACGCATAGTGGCAAAATAACAGCTTTGCCCTTTCTCTCTCCATCAATAATAGGTACCAAGAGACAAATCTCCACTGGAAAGGTCAAATTTGGTCCAGCCAGCATCCCTCCCAGGGGAGTGCTGCTTCTTATAGTAGAACATCGAATTATCCTTCGACCTATTTGGCTTGTAAGTGGCTCAATGGTGCAGCAGGCATAGCTATATGATTTTGCCTTGTCTGCTCTGGAAATATTTGTGTTCATATGACAACCTAGTGACAGAATGATGAATTGGTGCCAGAAATGGCTGATTAACTCGTGTTGATATTTTGTTATTTTGCTAGCTGATGGATTGAGGATCTAAGCGAGGAAACTGGCCGACAATTGAGTGATCGCTTATTCTGTATGTTCTTTTGTAAGCCACATAATCAGTTCCGGTAAGAGGTAGAAAGTATTGTGCCAAGTATCTGACTTGTAGAGTTATACAAGTAGTTACCAGTGCTCCAACGTCCAGTTATACAAATTGTAACCGATAATCAATTGTCCAGTTTATGCTGGTTTTCACCTGTGCTCAGTTGTCCAGTTATGCAAGTGGTGACCGGTGCTCAGTTGTCCAGTTATGCAAGTTGTAACTGGTGCTCAATTGTCCAGTCATGCATTTTTTCACCAGTGCTCAGTTGTCCAGTTATGCAAGTTGTTACTGATGTTCCCTTGTCCAGTGCTCGGTTATCCTGTTATTCTAGTTGTTGATCCATTGTCCAGTTATGCATTTTGTTACTGGTGTTCCTATGTCAAGTTATGCAAGTTGTAACCGATGATCCATTGTACAGTTGTGCTCCTTGTTGCCGGTGAGGAGTCATTTGAAGATATCTCTTTCTATTCTCCTTCCCCATGTACTCTAAAGCTTGCGAGTGCTCTCACGGGTTATTTATATTGTAGACCTTATACACATAATACCTGCAATTAGCTTTGAAAGGAAGCACTGAAGGAGGTTAAGACTCAGCAGTATTCTTAGGTTTCACTCTTGGAACTTTGTGGGTAAATACATAGTATTGGGAATGGACTACTAATGGGATATCATTGTCCGGCTGACACTTAATCTTCACATTGACCTTCAGAAAGTGTATTCTTTACTTTGTCCTTGTCGAGAGACAGGCTTTGGTACTAACATAAACAACTTTGTCTGAGGATTATTGTATACGGGGGATCTTCTTATATGACAATCCTGAATGAATATTGGTTTTGGGCAGCTAGGATTGTCATTATGCAAATCTTAATGAGGCTGACACAAAATGAAGAAGGATGGGTGTGTAGGTACTGAATAAGGACCGGTATAATTAGTGTCACTTCAGGGACTGATTCAGGCAGGCAACAATCAAGGACGCTCCTGTAGATGTTACATTTGTGACCTTGATGTGTATGAGTGTGATATATTGATAACATCAGTGCTGCAAATAAGTGAATTCTCTTAGTAGTCCTGTGACATGTTCTTGCATTGGCGATAAAAGCATTAGCCTGTCGGGTAAATAGCACAGGAGGGACATGACTATTGATATCCCCCATCTGTCACACTGATTGGGATGACCTTTAGCGTTGGGAGCTATCTCTTTGTCAGGCTAGCGGAGTTGTGGAATGGAAACATTGGCACCTGTCACCTCTGAGGTCCTAGACGACTCTTCCTTTCCTTTGGGTTGTCAACACAAATTGCCCAATGATGAAACAATTAATAATTATAATTCACATCTCCCAGGAAATTCTCTATGTACCTGTACTCTTACTGATTGTGTCCACACGTGTTGTCCTGGGTTGAGGGATTGTGTTGAAGGCAAACTTGGTTGTATTCTGCAACAACAGATTTCAGGCTGAGATGCCCTCTTTGAAAGTTTGACAGAAACATGGTAGGTGACTTCTTACAATACATTTTCATCACATGAATAACATCATTGATTGTGAGCGAATGCCTGTCTATTAGTCTGCTGTCTGATCGAACCTGATTGTGATGGTCTCCCTCAGATTAAAGACTCTAAAATGATGAGTTTCAACCAAGCGTACCTGGTACTCTGAATCTAACCAATTACTTTGATTGTCTGATCAATATGAGGGGGTTAGTATAAAGGTTTTTGACCCTTATTGGCACTGATGCCATTAGTGGTATTATGATAACATTATTGGGAAAAGCAACATGCAGACACAAGATATTTGTTGTTGCGACCTCGAATAATTATCACATCAGACAAAAATTGTTTTGTTGCTAAACACAACAAATACTACAAATATCAAACCGGTTTGATTTTTTTGCAGGTCTCTGTGATGTAAGACAAAAAGATTTTCTTGTTTGTGACAAAAATTGGCTGTCGCAGCAACCACATGAGATAACACATCTGCAAATTAGTGCTTTACAGTATATGTCTTCAGCAGAATGAAGCAGTCTTTCAGATGGATTAGAAAATTTAATTGGTGAGGTTGCAAGTAAACGAACATTGTAAGACGCATGTACAATGATCAGTTCAAAGTGACTTACAAAGACTCAAAAACTTTGTTATTGATGTTATGAATACCAAACACTCCATTATTAAATGAAGTCTTGTGATGAATTGAAATAAGAAAGACAGCAGCTCCCAAATATGACAGATAGCCCCAGGCAGACGTCTTGACAAAGAATCAAAAGAGAAGTCTGTATTTAAACTGCGCAAGTTTGACCGCAAGATATCCCATGAAATCAATTAAATATAAGCATTTGTCTGCACGTCATTTTTCCGCTTTTGTGAGCGACGACAGCTTGCGAGTTACATGGTCATATTGTTCTGCCTCGCCTAAGGCATTAGCTTTCATCTTCCAATATTGAAATGTTTGAAAAAATTGGAAAGTGCCTGCGTCACAAGGAAGGCCAAAATGACAAGTTCATATTGGTGGAATAAAAGAAGTACTTTGCTGTATTGAAGAAATTGTATTTGGACCTAAAGCTGGTTTTTAATGTGAAAAAAGGGGATATTGACATTACATTTTACCGTATATATCTAGTTTGGACATGTTAGAATCTTTTGGTTTATATTGATCCCTTGTTGGCTGTGCTATCCTGCTTCTGAGGCTTTGGGTCTGTGTTCCTAAAAGGGAAAAAAGTGTCGACAGCAGTGCTTAGAAGAGATGAGTGCGTCAGGCTGCCAGCCAAGCCACTTTCAGGGGAGAAAAAACTGCTGGTGATATATTGAGAGATATAGTTAAGTGGATGGCTAGTTCTTAGATAATGGCCCCTTGCCTTTAATGGGAAAAAACTGTTAGAAGGAGCATCTGGTTTGGCGGTTCTTGTGACAAATATGTTTGACCATTCTTGACCATTCTTGCTTCTTAGTTAACACTAAGAAGCTTACAAGAATGGTCAAATATATTTGACCATTCTTGTAAGCTTACAAGAATGGTGACTATTCTTGTTAGCTTCTTAGTTAAATGGTCAAATATATCTTAATGGTCAAATATATCTTAAAATATATCTTAAAAAATATCTTGAAATATATTCTTAAATATATCTTAAAATATATCTTAAAATATATCTTAAAATATATCTTAAAATATATCTTAAAATATATCTTAATATATCTTAAAATATATCTTAAAATATATCTTAAAATATATATATCTTAAAAGATATATATCAAATATATCTTAAAAGATCTTCAAGCTGGGGTGGTACATGATGAAGAAAATACTTCAAATACTTTTGGGACCAGGGACTGTCAAGTTCGGAAGTCCTCAATGCAATTCTTGATTGAGATTTACTTGCAACATGACTGTGGTGACCAGAAGTATAACATACCATATCCCATTTGCAATCTCATCAGCAATAAAATCACAATTATGTTGGAGTCCCAACTTTAACCATCTGCAGTCAATGCCTCTAAAACACTAGACGAGAGAAAAAGTTCTGTCGGAATAAACAACGCACAGTTTAAACCAACCCGGGCACTTCTTTCATCAATCTGAATGCTACAAGTCACTAAACACATCAACCCGGTGTTAATCCAATCGACCCCTCCGCGTGATGAAGCATCTTTGATGAAAACTGGCGTAATTTGAATGGGACAATCTGATTCCGCCGTGCGAGACGACTTCATCAGCCTCACTACCCCGCAGTCGTTTACCCACTTGATCTAAAATTAGGTTCATTCTGCGGGCCGCTCGTGTCAAGGAGAACAAATCAGACACATTCTCTCCAAATTATCACAGATTTAGACGCAAGTTCGCCAAATGTGGTTTGTGGGGCTTTTGAGAGAGATTGTAGTCACAGTGACAGAAAATCAACAATTGTGGTTGCCGCTCTGATAGAAATGCACAAACTACTGACAAAAAATACAATTAAATTGTGAGTTGATTTGGTACTGAAATGCATGAGGGATTTGTAGAGGCACGTCATCAAGTTTGGTTGTGCCGCGGGAGTTTTGTGAGAAACAAGTAAGAGATGGCAGACAGCATAAGAACCTATGCCTATAGTCTCCCTTTAGGTTTACATCGAAAACTATGTGACTTTTATAAGCCATGGTTTATAGCTTGTCCTGTGACATAGAGGTAGGAGTCTGAGAGTGAGTGGGGAGAGAATGGAGGACCAGCAAATGATACTCGCTTATGTCTTGAAGAAATGAGGCATATGCGAGGCTAGCTATGATATGCAACTCTAAGTTGCGAGAAGTATTTGCATCTCCCCATGGCCTTCATTATGACCTGTCGCACTGTGCACAGAATCGTTGCGCGGGAATCAATTGATGGAAGTAATGGGATAAATGGTAAAAAATTGACAGATCATGATCTAATATACATCCTAGGGATCGTTGATGAATGATAGCCGCGCATGGTCATGCTTCCTGCATACGGAAGTGGATCACAACTTCATCATGATATTTTTGTGGCACTGGTGGGTGAGCACAGTAGACTTTCTGGCCTTGGTGATGTGCGGAGTAAGGGATAGTACTGGTTACCCATAGAATCTTTAGATATGCGATGACTTATTGGACTCCTGAAATATTCGGCAAATTCTTGTATTCAGGGACAGCTTTCACAGCGAATTCAGTGTAAACTGATGTTCTGGTTAGCTCAACAAACCATACCTAAAATTGTGGTGAAGGAAACCTTCAGACAAACACATATAAAAATTCTGCCTCACAACTACAAAAATACATAAAAAATCGTTCATGCTCTCTCGGATTAATTGCTAATCGACAAATCATCTGACAAATGGGCATAATATTGTCATGGTCACTGTTAGAGCTGTCACAACGTAATTGGCGGACGTCAGCAGAAACAACCATTAGTAATAAGCGCTTCCAGTCTCTGGTCAATGCCGTGGGACATCACGCAAGCCCTGGGCAATAATGGTGTGGAGGTGATTAAGGAGGGGCCATGACTAAAAAGGGTTTCGGTTCGGTTGGAGGTGTAGCCTTGAGATGGTTTCTTCTTGATGATGATGTGGCCTCTAATGTGATTTGTAAGGTTTCTTCTCAAGCAGATTTGATGTTCGATTCTTGATGGGGAAAATTGATACCCATACCAATTGCTTAAAGATAATGCACAATTGCTTGGCGTTAGAAATAGGAGGTAGATATAGTTAGACCAAAAGTAATTGGACGGCGTTCCCCTTTAACCCGATCATCATGATTGTTGTACAGTCTATTCAGGCAGTTACACACTAAGAGGCTTATTCCTTAGTGGAGTATTTTTGGTGCAAAGTAGCAGAAAATGGTGTGCATCTCCATTAGGAAAGAGTTGATACGTGGGCTAATTTCCGGATTTGTTAATGTTTTTGTCAGATAATCACATGATGTAATGAAAGAGTTGTAAACCGATTTTACATCACTGCATATGTCCTTTTATTGCAATCCTTCAATTAGGCATGAAGACAATGACGGCATTGTCCCTGAGGGTTTTTGATAAAGTACATGTACTTATATCAGTGTCTTCTCTGACTGTTTTGAGTGTCATAGGCTGACATGTTTATAACATTATCATTGGTCAAAAGCGATTCAAAAAAGATATTTGAGTCAGAATGAGTCATTTAAGTTAACATACAAAAATGATTCAAAAAGATATTTGAGTCAGAATGAGTCATTAAAGTTAACATACAAAAATGATTCAAAAAGATATTTGAGTCAGAATGAGTCATTTAAGTTAACATACAAAAATGATTCAAAAAGATATTTGAGTCAGAATGAGTCATTTAAGTTAACATACAAAAATGATTCAAAAAGATATTTGAGTCAGAATGAGTCATTTAAGTTAACATACAAAAATGATTCAAAAAGATATTTGAGTCAGAATGAGTCATTTAAGTTAACATACAAAAATGCATAACTTTAAAAAACGTATCAGTTAAAACAACTACATGTAAGTTTCTTATATGATATTGTAAATTGATCAGTTGATTCAGAAGCTGGCGTCATTTGGTTCATCAGTGATTAATATACAGCCATCAAGTGATGGATGCGTTTAAGTTTTACTTACCAAATGATATAGCATACACAGAAAAAGATGATGAATTGGATCTCTATCCTAGCACCAAGTACCTTAACAAAGACAAAAATTATTTTGTAGCATCTTTTTCCTGTCGCCCATTTATCATGCGTGTGTTGTGGAGGAGAGAGTATGCTGGACATAAGAATCTCTAGAGCCAGCTGCCGCCTTCAAAACTAGACACTACAACTCGAATCACAGCATGATGCTACTCAGAACTGCTACGGCAAATTGCGATATGCTCAAGCGTGAAATAGCAAAATGCATCATATTTTATTCAAGGCTTCTTCTCGCTTATGTCACGACTTGCAGATTTTGACAAATGAACCGATGCAATCAATCAATCAATAAGCTAGTCAAGTCAATTTTTAACATGTCTCCTGTGACAGGTCATGTGCACTTTTGCATGGGAATAATGAAGCTGTTATATTGAGGTTTATGAAATTTGTCTGAATTTTCCCTTTTTGAAACTATTTTAAGGTAAGTTTGTGTAGTTGGGAATAAACCAGGTTATGTTGTGTACTACCGTGAGTAAAGCTGAATACAGCAGCAAATCATTATTTACTTGGTGAAACAGTGTGGGTGGAACATAGGAAAATGACATAGAAAAGATGCTGTCTCTAATCCCTATCTTCTCATAAAAAATATCGAGAAAACTGCATGTATATATATATTTTGTACAGAATGATAAACCTCTTTAGAGGGTTTGTTATTTTTTCTGCATTTCTATCAAAAATTTGTAAGAAATGAACCTTGCCATGGAAAAGTAATGAAAGGTTATGGGCAGTTAATCTGGTCTTGGATGCAGGGTTCAGGTGAAAAATGGATGAAATCTCGATGCTGGTATGCTGCCTGAGCTCCCCTTCTGACATGTCGGATAGGACATATACATGTACGAAGCAACACAATTATATCAGATTGACAAACTTGGTTTGTCGTCTTTACAACTCACATATTTGGACTCCGGGTAAAATCAGTTGGTTATGTATTTTTGCAATGTGTATTGAGCTGTACCCCTGAGGACATGAAATTTTGGTGAAACAGTCCAAAATCTGTGCAAGACTTTTCCAATATGTACCCGAATTGACCTTATGACATCTGGGTGTGAAACGTGTTGATGTCATATTGAGAAAAACAACAATGCGACGATGCCAGATGCAACATCCAACTGTGTTGAAACGCCTTTCTAGTCGTACAGCACAGTTTGGTGTTTGTTACATTCACCAACTAATTACTTAGATTATCGATCAGATGTTTGTATTGTTTTTTTGTACCTCACCCGATTTTGTCTTGCTCATACAGACGGGTAATTTTGTTTTAAAACACAGCATGTGTTGGACATTTGCGCCAGTATAACAGCCGGTCCTCCAGCAGTGCAGCACTGCAACAACCAGTAAAAACAGCATGCAGTCCATTTGCTGCTCATGGAGGGTGATGGTATAGAAACACCTTCTCTGTCTTTAAAACACAGCAGTTGTGCTTCCATTCAAAAAGTGACAACCTTATTGATCAAATGTGTGTACTGTTTTATAAGTTTTTCGGATGTTTGCCTGGGTCATACACAAGAGACAAGTAAAACAAGCGTTACGCCCAGGTCCCACGTCACTGAAGGGTGTTCACTCTCACAAGTGCACTCACATGATTTCAAAACATAAGGTGGCAGCCACCTTGGATTTTGATGTGGTGACCTCATTTTCGATAGGGTTCTTACGCCTGCATGTACAGTACATGTGCCACCAACCAAAGTTGGCTTGGATACATTGCTTACTTCTACAGATATTGCGTTTACAAGTGCACAGGAGATTTCAACACATCAGGTTGCAGCCATCTGGGATTATATGTGGTGACGTACTTTTCAATACCACTGCCTGTGTACGAACACACCAAACTTGGCTGTGATACTTTGGAAACTTCTACAGATATTGCGTTCACTAGTGGCCGGATAGACAGATATACGGACGAAGTTCATGTCCCCTTTTTGCTCCGCGGAGTGACGGGCAAAAAATTCAATATGTCTATCATACTATAGGACATGTAAGTGGGGCAGCTGACGGCCCCAGCAGCGCAGTATACTGTAGCAGAAGCAGTGAAAACAGCATGCAATATACTTGTCACGCAATGGTAGATGAGGTTACAAAGTACACTCTAATTTAAGTCTATTATTGTTACATGTGCGTTAATTTCACACAACAGTGGATCGTCAGATTCGTTTCGTGATAAACTTTAATGAGAATTTCTGATGTATTGATTCAACAACATATGTGTCCTGATGTTGGCCTGGTTGGAACCATAACTTCATATCTTTTCATCTGAAAACAAAGTTAGTATCAAACTGATCATGATAGTTTCACAGATTTTGTGATAAAATATATATTGATCGCCATTGCAGATTTCTTTTGCACTGCAGTTATTTTAGTTCATCAAATGACTCCTAGGTGACAATACCAGATTAATTCAGACCTGCCACCTATTAGACAAAATATAAACTAAATCTTTCTATCACTTGAGAGCAGTGGAAATGATTTTCTGGTCACTAATGTCAATATAGCTGTTTCAGGAGCAACTATCTTTGCAAAAAAATTTGTTTTATGTGAAGTAGCACTTACTGATTTTAATAAAATCATTTTTGCTCTGCCCCAAAAATACAGATACGCTTTCAAAAACTAAGGCCGTTTCTGGATTGGACCACAGCCTAATGGGGTATCAACCTTTGGAAGGAAACCAAAGAAAGTCAATAGCCTTCATCAGCCTAGAGAAGCAGACAGGTGTTATTTCAAAGTCATATAAATGTGTTCATAATAAAGCGTATCTTGTTGACAATCTGATTTCAAAGTGAAGCTTTAGCTATTTATTTCTTGTGAGGGTTGCGGCAATTAGACATTCCTTTGCAGTGAAATTACAAAATTAGCAATAAGGTATGGCCTTAGCCTTGAAGGATATCAAGTGAAGTAGGTGGTAACGTTATAATGAGATGGACAATTTTAGAGTTTGCCAAACTCTTTATAAACATGTTATACAATGGGTGATATGAATAAAGACGAGCAAATGCTTTTTTCTAAGACTCCACGTACATTTACACTAGGCCTTTCTGTACAAAATTGAAGTAAAAGCATTCGCTCGTCTTTATTCATATCACCCATTGTATAACATGTTTATAAAGAGTTTGGCAATTTTTTAGCAATTCTGAGAATAATTATATCGAAGTTGAAATCAGTTGAGAATGCATTTGATGTTTTGTCAGCTTTGTTTATAAAGTGGTTGGTTTGTTTCCCATCAAATCTGCCAAAAAAGAGTTTTCGTAGGAAAATACCGTGGTATGTCAGATTTTGTGTTCATCATTCCTTGACATTTTAACACGGCATCGCTAGGAAGTTTTTATCGGTTAGCGGATCACATGTGGCGGTTTTGTTATCGTTAAATTTGGAAATGTCAGTGGATCAAGCTGTTCAGGATGACACTGAAACTGTGGCTTGTCAACAATGAAAACTCTATTCCCATACATGTGCCCATTATGTGTGCAAATTCCTAGACATTATGGCTACACTGCAACAATAATCATTGAAATTGGTCACAATGCTTTTGTACTGTTAGCTCAGTGCAACATCCATTGCTTGGAGCATATGGTGATATTTAGATAAAGAAATATCATTATATAGAATTACACCATCAATAGGTTCATTGTGTTAAAAAGGACCAGTTGGTTTTTGAGTTTGATGCTCTTTTAATTAACTGAATTCCTCAGTATAAATAATGTTCAAACTTCAAGTGAATGATATAAGCTCCCTTGCTTTCTATCTAGAGAAAGGGGCCATTCTGTCAACAAGGTGGCTCAGTCCTAACAAACAAAGCTTGGAAGTCGACCACCATCACTTTTTCTGGTTGTCTCTCGATATGATTCCCGGGTTGACCTGCAAGCCCCAAATATTGACGGAAACTTACTAATTATCACCATGGTATTAAGATTGCACCAACAAATCATTTGCTAACATTTAGCCATTGATTATCCTTCACCGTGTTGAAGAGCTGTGGTTGATGATGTCTCACCAACATCAGCTCTCATTGTCTGTATCTGTAACGATGCAGAAAGCTTTTGGCCAACTGTATCGTAGACGAATCATGACAACTGATTCACGTCTGCTCTTGTGATGTCCCCTAATGGAAGAGACCTCTTTGTCCATTATCCCAACGGCTGTCGCCAATAAACTTGTATGTCACACACCTGCTGCATAGCAATTGGGCGGGAATCCCATATACTACAGTCGCCAGTTGTGATTTTGGTATTGGAGTAGTACTATTTCCAAAAGGAATATTATATTTCCTTTTGGGTTATAAAGGACCCTATTTTGCTTTCTGGTCCGGGGTTGGGGGGCAGAACACCACTTTGCCTTACAAAAGAGCCAAAATCAGCTCGAAAAACATGTTTTTTTGTGATGTCTCAGATAGATTTTTAGGCCATATGCCGTAAATGACCCGTGATCCGCAGCAAGAGTTTTTGTATCATCATCTCAGTGCAGCCATAGCCAAAAATAGCCAGATTGTCTTTGTGCCATCGCTGACACATAATTCATATGGTCATAAAAACTGGCTGTTGCCGGTTATACCCTGCTCGCTTGCACTTGCTGGCTTATACCAGTTTTTTGCCAAATGCGCATAATCGCCATCATAAATGCAAGAGTACCACCCAAAGTTGTTGACAGGGAAGCGACAGTCTAAAATAGCCACACCAAGTCTGGTTATAAGTACACAAAAGATAATGAGGGTGCCTGCAGGCTGAAAACTAGATAATGAATATACGGGTACACCTTCATATAATTAGCACTCAAATTAACACTGATTCCGTCTTGGTCATGTCGATTTCCTCCTTTCAACTGTGCGGAATGATGCAACAGAGAAAAATATATCCCACGGCACTAATTATCTGACGAGTGCTGTTTGAAGCATCACTGACTGGTATTAAAAAACTAGGATGGGCAGGATTCACCTAATTTTTCAGACAGTTATCTAAAAAGTACATTATTAGGACGGAGGTGGTTGTACTTTGGTGATGGGTGCTTTGATCATTATGTTTTTGGCTAATTGGTGTTGTCTTGCACTGGTTTTTCCTCTTGGACATAGCAAGGTGTTGACGATTTCGAGAACTTTGTGGATTCAGTGGAGTCATTGGCCAGGCTGGTATCGGTGGTCTGTGGGAGTGTGATCATCTTATTGCAGTTCTCTGACTAACCAGGTGATTGGGAGTGTCAGTTACTTCCCCAGTCGTATTGGTAGTATTTGTTTAATATTGGCAGAATAAGGTTTCGGTTTAGAGGTTGAGTGTCAGGACCGAGTGCGTCACTTTGGATCATAGTCCTGACATAATCTGAGGAATTGTTTTGATTGTTGGCAAATTTCAAACTCCTTTCTTAATATATTTTACTGTGAACTGTCAGAAAATTGAAATAAATTCAAAATCTGTGAAGGTATGGCAGCCTTTTTGGTTATCAGTTACAATGAAGCATATTACAAGCGATCACTGAAATCGTTTTCACATTTGATAGTTTAGAATTTTGACATCAGCCTGTAGGGGGTTAAAGAAATTAATGATTAGCAGTTGTCTCTTGGACATTTTTCACTGGGCACGTCATTAGTAGTGTTCCTCATCTCCATGATGAGGCTGCATTGATCACTCCGACATAAAAAACGCATATATATCACCAAGATGGAATTTCGTGTCAGTTTCTAATGACGTTTCATTCTTGATCATTGCATTATCACATGCTTTGGTTAAATGATAGCATCAATGCTTTATGTGACAACTATCACAAGCGCTATCGACTTCTTATAGTATGGTAATGTTGCGCATTTCTAATCAGTGAAATTTATAGTAGGCTGATTAGAATTTCTTCAACCGATCGCCTTATGGTATGCAGACATGCCAAAGATTCAATAGATGCGATGTCCCGGATCAGTTAAGAATCGAATAAGCTGTGAATTGATTTGTCAACGTGTTTTTCATGTGTTGCAAATGTTGCATTAACATGCAATCTCGTGTTGCTTTGATGCAGCCTGTTTCATGGTCACATTTAAGTGTTGTTTGTCAACGGTTAGGGCAATGGTTTTACAATTTTAGGGTCAACTTTCCTGAGGATTCCTATAAGCATTGGCAAAGATTTCGCCAAAAGTGCTGGGTTTCCCTTTGGTTTCCTCCTGCTAGGGCTTGCAGGCTGTTCTATTTCAAGTGTCACCCATGCACTGATCTACCGCTCTAGGACATTCTTGTAACTTACCTATTTGACAACACAGATGCACAAATGCCAAATTCAGTGGAGAAAATCTGATGTCAACACAGAAAGCCACTAGCAAATATTTGAAGAGTTTCATCGAGAGAGTCTACCTAATCTTTTTTTAGCTCAGCTGACAAAGTCAGCGGAGCTAGTAGTATAGCTGTTCAAATGGTGTCCGTCCTGCAATCCATCCATCTAGGGACCCATCTGTGGACAAAATTGGACATTTCTGACCGGGAAGACCTAGCCACTTCGTTGACGGTGCTAAATTAGGAGTTGCCCAAGGTGAACTCAAAAAACGAAAAATCGGCGCGATCCGACCTGTATTAAGAGAATGAGGTCATTTCGCGTTTAGATTTCGTTCCCTTTTTACCTCGGTCCACAGAGCAAATATTGTTTTCAAATGTGGCTGAATATTTTTAAATATTTTTTCATTTTTTACTTTTAATGGAATTAATATAGTTTTCACCGCCAGTTGGCGCTGCAGGCACATTGCCTGAATTTTGGCGATTTCAAATTTGGCGGTGGCTTAACTTTTTTGCAAGCAGTGCCGCTGATTGGCCGATCGATAGAAGAGATGCCACCATTTAAAAATGGCGGTAGTCGCTGCTTCAATGAAGGTGAGTGAACTTTCTCATGTTCAATCGGTTGATACTCTTTTAATCAACATGACCATGTACCTGAAATTTGTTTAGGTACTGAAAAGAGTCTATATAATTCAGATTTATCAATAGTTTTTTATAATATTCCGGAAATTTTGTGCACAAATCAGCGGAAGTTGGTGCTCGTCTCATGTCATTTTGGAGCGAGAAATTTGTTTCCGTCGATCTCTACCACTGAAAAATCGCTTGCATAGCTTCGAATTTTTGTGAAAATAAGTATCTGAACTTGGTTTCAAATAGTCTAGAGAGTTACCTTTGTGGTGATACATATGGTATGTGATAAATATTTGTGGAATTTGTGAAATTCGGTTTTCAAACGTGCCGATGATGCAAGCGATCTCGCGTGAATTTTGCAAGTCCTGATATGTCGACCGGGTGTCAAAAATCACTCGCCTAAATTCAATTGATTAATCTACCTAAAACGCGCAATTAAAACGGCGAAAGATCGTGATAAACACTCTGGTGGCGGTCGCACTAAATAACGACCGGTAGGGCCCGGCGTGTGGCGGAGAAAAAAAAGGTAGCGCCCGGAGGTTGAAACGGGATTTTTATGCACTTTTACCTGTATATATATGTTGTTTAGATGTATTTCTAACAGTTCTGTAACTTTTTTGACCAAGCTTGCACCCAAAGTTGGTAAAATTGATGCTTGTTTATGGACTGCGCTAGCGACCGGAGAATTCGCCGTCGGCCATTTTGGGACGGTCAACAAATCTCGCCATTTACGTTTGTTTACAATTATTTTGAAAGTCACATTATGACATCGTAGTATGAATTCCACTGCAGTTTCCTTACGCAGCAATGCTCATGTTTTTGGTTGGCAATCCTGTACTGTCTGTACACTGCGCTGTGCAGGCTTAGAGTATAACTCAACAGGCCCTCATGATTCATTTGATGGACACCTTATTTGATAGTACCTCATCATTAAGTCCACTAGATCCTGTTCTGTCACATGTCGAAGACGATAGACAATTTTCAAAATGTAGTACACCACTCGCTCACGGCTCACATCATGTGGGCACGGTTGGCTGTTGAGTGTTATGGTTCAGTCTGTGAGACTAATTTAAAGAGGTTACACTTTTATTTTGAATTGGAAAACAACCCCCAGGACTGACTTTTCACTGAGTGATAAGTGTGCCCTTCGAAGGTTAAGTCTCTTTCTGGATTTGCTTCCATAGATGCCTTGTTCAGGATATCATCTGACCGATGCCTGATCAAGCACAGACTGTATCCGGTGGTGTACATTTCCCCGTCTATGTCACCCTTTTTTATTCAGTCAGTGTTAATTTCTCTTCTCTTTTTTTACAGATTAACTGTTGTTGGTTATTGCAAGAGGAGTCGTTGGCACATTTCAAGTCCAGGAAAGCACTTGCTGTTCCCACATTCAGAGTAAGGTGTGCTTACTCATTTTACTGCTTTCCATTCCTGGAGAGCGTTATCAAATATCTGCCGTAAGGCAACAAATATCTGCCGCAAGGCGCTTCAAATATCTGCCGAAAGGCATCAAATATCTGCCGCACCAATAAAGTTCATTTTGTTAACCAACTCTTTATCTTCTTCGTTGCCTCATAATAACGGTACCGACACACACTTGACCCTTGCCTTCACCTATCCATTTCAGCTGAGCGCCAGGCCCTTGGGCCTCTTGTTCATGTCCACCTTCAAACAGAAGACTTGCAGCTTCTTTTGACTTAAGATGGAGCAGTTCTACTTCTGAAAATTTACGAACTTGACTCAGTAACTGATTTGCTTAACAACCCACATACAAAAACACCAAATTCAACTCCAAAAATCTCTTGTGCCTGATGTCAAGACAAAAAGCCAGTGGTAAACATTTAAAAGGATTTATTGAAAGAGTTACGACATGTAGCTATAAGTTTGACAAAAAGAATGCTTCCTACGTATGCAACTCAGAGAATCTGGTATCAACACGGCAAGCCACTGATAAATATTTGAAGGGTTTCATTAAGAGAGTTACTAACTCTGTTGGACATGTCCACCTTATTATGTGAATACCTGCAATGCGAATTGAATACAAAACAGCCCGTTCAACACCTGAAAAACAAACTGATGAATTAGCTGAGAGTCATTCATGAAATCTAAATTGATAGCGATCCTTGCGAGTGCGTAGTGTAATCACTCTTTTGTCAACGCGAATGAAAATTGATTACACCTCTCTAGCAGGTGATTTTAGCATCACCAATCCAATTAATGTGGAGTAGCGTCAAAGTGAAATATACTTGTCCACGGAAAATGGGACTTATTAGCCATCGGGACTTCTACTCTCAAAAGGACCACTTGGGGGCGACCTGTAATGATTCTGATTGGATGATAAAAGATTTGACGGAATTTCTTTATTAGTTTCAATAGAAGCTGATAATGATTAATCACATTACTATGTTTGTCGGAGAAGGGCGGCTGCTGCGAGGAAATCGAACTGATGTTAGTGTTATAGCTTTTGAGTATGACGTTAAAAATGACCTTGCTTGCTGATCAATTCAGTCATTAATTCTGAGAAACTCATTTCTTGACAGTCGTTGTACTAATGACAAAAAACGCATCTGATGTAAAAAATGTATCAATTAAGTTTAACATGTTTCAGTCAGAAACAAATCATTGTAAGCACATTAAGTTTAGCTCCTTTGTAATCCAAGTTGTATTCGGTTGTAACAAATTACTCAAGATTGAATGCTCAGAGTAAGCTGATCAACGTAAGAGGTCCTGTTTCGCAATTTTTTTTCCGACAAAAAACCCTGTCGATTACGGAAAAGAGAAAGCTACGAATTACAAACTCAATAGACATGGGTCATTAACCTCATGCTTCTTGCGTGATGTAGTAAGCTGGATGACTTCACGTTCAGTTATAGAGGTACATTTAAGCAACAGTACTTGGAACTAGAAGTCATGTTATGAAAGTTATCTAATGTAATATTTTCATTGTCGGCTCATCTTTGCAGTACTTAAAAGGGTTTAGGCATCTTGCGATTTAAATCTGACTCCCATTTTGCACAACTGTCGTTTTAAGGTTAGTTTCCAAATCCAAATTTCCAAATCCAAAAGGGGTTAATTTGCTGGTGGGAACAAGCAGTGCCCCCTCGTCTGTCAATGAGATTAGGGAGCAGGGGAGGGGGAGGGGGGGGGGGGTTGGAATGCCCCAGTGTTGATCTTATCAATCTTATCAGCAAAATCAAATTACAACAGCACTGCTCCTGTCATTTTATGCCGTTAATGCCATCAAAACGGATTATGGCAAATGTTAACGTTAATGTTTGCCATGCTAAGCAAATTGGCATTTTGTTATCGGATGCTGATGCATTATCCGGCTTATTCAATCACAAGGTACATCACTTCTCATATTTTTGCAACCCATTGCCATTTCCCCAAAAAATCTGGAGAAGGAATAATTTCCGCTTGGTCGCAATATAGCTGATATGAAATTGCCTCATGAATTGCATAACAACGCCTTTCTCTCTTTCTACTGTTGCGTATCAATGATTCCAAAGTGAATTATTTGCAGTGAAAACTATTTTTCCACGTTAATAGCACCTGTCGGCATCGGTTAGTTCCTTTGCTTAATCATGGTAATGGAAAAAAATGATTCGTCAGGCATTAATTTATTTCTTTTGCGATGAAGTGTATTCAGTTGGAAATTGGAAAAAAAAGGCAATGAGGCAGTATCTGTTTTAAAACAGATTTAAGGAATCGGGGGAAATTTTTGTTTGTGAGGATGGAAATTGCTTAACATGCTAAATACTGTAACCTGTGCTGCCAAAATTATGCAATTCGTGAACATTTCTTTTTAAAAAAGATGAAATTTTAAAGATTTTTATTTTAGCATATTACAAAATTTCTTTTAGTTTTCAATCAAAAAAATCAAAAAATATTTTTCGCACAATTTTTTTTGCGAGTCAAAGTTATTTGCAAGATCGACGAAAAATGAAATGGGGTGCAGTATTTTTTTATTTTGCTTCTCACTCACCTCCTAGAAATGTTGCAATGGCAATATGACCAGATTGGGTTAAATGTACTTGGTCGAGATCTTCCTTCGATTAAGTATTGTTTCAGATTAATGCATCCTTCAACGCTCTTTATCAGCATTTCTTAAAAACTTTTCCAATCAATTCATGGCTTCTTTCTACCCGCAATCCTTACGGCGATTGTCGGCATAAATCGCAACCCTCTCTTCACCAGGAAATTAAACACTTCATCATTGCATCAAAGGTCGAACTGAAGTAAAGGACACTTGAATTAAATATGTTAACGATTGTTGTAACGAAACAGGATACCAAGTGTCTTCACCAATGGTCATGGTCTTTCCCACATTTTCTTACATTATACTCTTCCGTACAGCTCAATTCACAATTAACATCCCTTAATTGGCGTCATTGGCACATCATTGGTGCGCTACTCAGCCTACATTGCACATATCTGAAGCAAAGCTGGAAGGAGGTCAATTGTGACTTGGAATGTAGGTCAGTTTTTCATTGCGGGTGTGCCTGATTCTTTGTTGCACCAAAGACAATCTGTTAAGACTAGTTTTTTCTCTCACTTGCACAGGTTTCATTAATGAGTTATCATGTACTTTCTGCTCTAGAATTCAATTATAACTGAGCAATTTGTTGCAGGGCAAATGTTCCGTGATTTGAATGATTAGTGTAATTTGTCAGCAGGTCGCACGTTTTCTCATCACAGAGTTAAGCCAATTCAAGCAATAAATCATATTTTATTCTTTTGACATTGCATGAGAGTTGCAGAAAGGTCTTATTTGTTTCATGCAGGTTTTTTTGTTATCGGGTGTAATCGACCTTCATGATAGGTCACAGTCATCCATCATTAGTACATGTAGTGTCGATTATTTCATTTGTAATCTTGTAACGGGTGATAAATCTTTTCTCACATTAGTCTTTTTCAACTGGTTACGTGTTTTCTCATCATGGATTTAAGTCAGTTGAAGAAATATTCACATTTCTTCTTTTAACGCTGTTATTGTGGGGGAAACAGGAAATACTTATTCAATGCATTAGTTTTTCTTCTGTTGACAATTAGGGAAGGACATAGTTGTTAATTAGTCAGCATCCGTCATCTTTTGCAACATCATTGGCAGATGTTGAAGTATTTCACCAAATATACCATTTTCAGCAGTTTGGCAAGTTTTTCGCAACAGCGTTAAGCCAATTAAAGCAATAAATCATGTGTTCTTCAGACATGTCTAAGGCATCAAGAGTTGCTTTTTCAGTAACAGATCCAAAAAAGCTAATATCTATGAAATATGTGTTTTTGTGAATTGCGGGTATTGACATCCAAAATGTTCTCAAAATATTCTTTTTGGCAGGTTGGATGTTTTCTTGTCTATGATTTAACAGGATTTTAAGCAATAAATCATGTGTCCTTTCCTAGTGCTCTCAGAGCTATACTTGCACAGTGTGTGTTTTTGTGGCCCCATTGACATTCAAGAATGCAATACCCATCCATCAACATCAATCAACTTGTTCCAATGTCTATTGGCAGGGTGTTAAAAGGTTTTTCAAAACATGCTCCAACAATAGAAAACATTCGAATGCACTAGACATGCTTTCCACAGACCTGTCAAACCCCTCAACAAACTCTTTCTTTGCAGCTACCGCTATTTTTTTAATCCATGTTCAAGAATAAACAAAAGCAAAATATAACTTGGCATTTGAAGTATGTGACTTCAAGTGAAGTAAATGATGTTTGCCCCCATCAAAAACTCAGCCAGTTTTTACTTTGCCCAAATGAAAGTTGTCCTCCATGTCCTCTCAAGCCTTGGTAGAGCCAAATTCAATAAGTAATCTACTTATAACTCATAAGTAATCCCCTAAGTCACAGTATCTATGCTAGACGATATTACCGATACCAAATCATAGATATTGGAAAAAAATGTGTCTAGTGATCCAGTATCTAACATTGGGAGAAAAGCCAGTAAAAAAAATCGTTTTGGTAAGATGGAAGGCAAGAGTTTGCGCAAGTTGCTCGGAATTTTTCATCGATTGGATGTCAAACCTGGGAGACATAAATGATGATAAAACACTTTGTGGAAATGCATTGATATACTCTTTCAAGGTAGTCTCTTTTCTCAACTTACTGCCCGAAAGGACAAATGTTGTTCTTGATTATCTGGGAACCTGTTTTAAAAGGACATCAACATTTATTAACAGTCTTGAAAGTGATTAACCTTCAACAATGCTTACCCTTCCTAAACAATGCTCTCCTCAACAAGCTGTCCTCAAAAGTACAAGTGTTCACCATTATCTAGATACTTCAGACATTTCTTTTAGTCTTCGATCAGTTGGTCTTGAAAGAAATTGAAGTGTCTTTATCTGGAGACTGATCCGACATGGACTAAGACAGCTGTGGCCAGTGAGGCAGTGCTAACCCTCAAGAGATGTGCCACAACAATCCAATGCTGTCAATACACTGTCACTTGCGGTGCTGTTTTGCACTTGGTGATTTTTTCCCCGGACCCAATGCCAGAGATGCAGTGTCTGGAGATGCTGAACATTAATAGTACACAGGAGGATTCAATGAAAATATCTCAGAGGGACTCGGAGGTATCATTGGTGATTGACAACTACCAAAGTGTGCATCAAGATTTTTGTTTTGACTCTGTGATAAAAAGAGTCTTCGTACATAAACAGTGCTGAAGTTGTGTGAGATACTAGAAACACCTATCAGTCATTTTGGAAAATTTCATTGTGGCCGAGCTGGCTTCTACCTACATGTATAGTCTTCCAGATATTGAAGGAAACCAACTGTAGTCCAGGCCCTTAGGTAATTGAGAAGTCTATTTTTTATGAGGTGAACATTTATTTCATTGTTTAGGAGTCAAACCCATGGCTTTAGTGTCATGATGCCAGACTAAAAACCACTACACCACGCTGCCTTTGGTTAGTGTTTTGAACCTTTTTATCATCACTGCCATTGGTGGAATTGTGAACATGGTCAAGGCGGATTCGCAAAAAGTTAGTCATCCACCTGCATTTTTTGCTGTAATGAAAGTGCACCTTAGCAGAAAATGTGTAATTGCCAAAGCCAGACAGTATGGAGACTACAACACCACCAGTTGATGAAACTTTTCTGGGTGGGAATTAATCAAGGAGAAAATCAAGCTAATTAGTACGTACCGTCCTGGAAGGATCAGAAAGTTTGTTTTTATATTCATCTGTTCATGGAAAATACTGTTGGCGACTTTCTGTAGCCGTGGTGGTGCTTTAAAACAAAGATTTGAGTTTTCGCAACTGCCAAGTCTCTCCTCCTTCCTCATGAGTTCCACCAAGAATTAGATCAGGGTTCATTGCTACTGAGCGGCTGGTCTTAGAGAGAGAGTGAGGACGCACAGGTGGGTGTGGGTCAGGGGGTAGGTTTATACTTGCTGTACTACGCCCCCTGTGCCCCCCTGGACATTTGATGGTCTGAGATTCTCCCTTGGCAGATCCGTGCAGTCAGCATCGTCACTTCATAAATTAGAATTTAGTGACCCGTCAGAGCAAAAGCAGGCGCATGTCGCACAGAAGATGAGTTGAGATGACACCAGGAGATAATGGAAGAAATTGATGAACTCGAGATTACATAAAAGGCAGACAACAGTGAAATGAACAACCAGACTGTCTTAACCTGCCAAGCTCAGAGCAACATGCGCCTGGTTCGGCTGTGACGAGTCACCGTACATTTATTGAAATTCCATGCTATCTGTTAGGAGCGTGACTCCATAACAACATACTCTTGCCTGAATTTTAAAAAGCTGCTCTAGGTGCGGACATTGGCTCTGACCATTCGTATTTTTACAATGGCAAAAGCATCATGCAAAAAAATCATTTGTGCCCGAATGGTATTGAAAAGAAGCTGATGCTAAACATTTCTGAGCTCCTCCAGCGGTGATTATCAATTGGCCATATGGTGATGATTGGCGGTATCCTGAATTGTTAGCGGTATTATGTCTGTGATGCAGACAGTGGCATTCTGAGACAGACGTAGAAAAAAGGTGCAATGCTGTATACCTCATAGAAAAAAGATGTAACAATACTGCATATGGCGTCCCTTTACATTTGTCGAGTCCGTTGCATACATGTACATGAATACATGTGCATAGAAAGCACGTAACATCCATTCTGTGATTTTTTGCAATGGAAGCAATTTCACGAAATGCACATTCCTAATGCATTTGGCAAGTGGCTTGGGTTTTGATGAATTGGTTATGCAATCATATATTCATTTAGCCATGCAAATGCTCCAGTTTCAACGATCTGAGACCTTTTTTTGGACAATCAAGAAAAGGGAGATTTGGTACATGTTTGTTCGTGATGCTATTCAGGATATGGTGATGAATCAGTTTGGATTGACGATGGGTTGACGACTCCAAGTTGTCTGAGGGACATGGCATCATGTTTCAGTCTGGCCTTTGTGTTGTTTTCATACTTAGGTCGTAAATTTAGCAGGTTTCTTGTGAGGAACTTTGGTAACTGATGGAACTCAGAATGATGCAAAAACATCGACATAAATTGAAATGTTACACACAAACTTTATCCCTCGATAGACTCATAGATATGATAAGTAAGGAAGTTGAGAATGATGGGTGGTACAAGTTTCATCCATTAGGTGAAGGGTACCGGGTGCAGTTTTTCAACTGTAAAGATATCCAAATTTCAATGATATTTCGTAAAAAGTCGCGGTCTGATCAATTTACCATTTCTAATCATGAAAAATCAAGACATAGTCTTGTATGGCAGAAAGTTCGAACTTTTCCAATTCAACGTTTTATTCATACGATAAGAGTTGAGATTTTTGTGAAGATTTCGTATCCGATTTCCAAGTTAGCCATGTTCTGGAAAAATATCCTCACTATCAATCTGCGAATCCTCTTGTTGAAAGAAATTCCTCTGATAACATCAGGAGGTTTTCTGAGGTCATGTGAGAAATCAAATGGCTTGCTCAATTATTGTTTATCAGATAGTTTAACTGAGGATGTAGAATTTTAAACATTTCCACAAGTTTTATGTGAACTGGAAATCTATTTGCGACACAAATTATTGATTGTGCACTGCAGAAGCTCTTCAGTGACATAATGTGCAATGACGTAAACTTGAGGCTTAAAATTGTGGCTTTTTCTGGGATGTCGTGGAGTCAACTCAACTTTGCTCTGCTCACATTTAGAAGTTGATCTGTATATGGATGATATCAATCTTGCCTCTTGCTTCTGATACAAAACTTGATCCTCCAGGGTTTTGGAGGTAATCTGAATATATTGTCCTATAGAGGCCTCAGCGGACATCGGCCTTCTCCAACTAGGTCAATTAGCGTGTCTAGAACCTCTCCCCAAGGCAAACGATATCTGTACATTTCTCTCTAATGTGACTCCAAGGATATAGTTGAGAGGACACATATGATAATCCTCCCCTATTTAGAAACCCTTGGAGGGTTGGTATTTACTGTAGCATGATAGAATATCATTTGGTTTTACTCAGATGTTGACTGTACTGCACAGTCCAAATCACAATTGACATCCGTGTTGCTTCACGTCACTGGTGCATGAGTTGTGGGCCTAGTTGCCCGTCACTGACGTACCGGTGACGCGCTTATCTCTCTATGTTCTGTATATATTACGCACGACCTACGCGCTGGGTAGCATGCCAATGACGAGATTTATGGGATGTCATTTGTGATGTGGACTGTAAATCACAAAATTATCGCAGGCATTTTATTTTCGTGAATTTTGCAAATAACCTCAATTCGCAAAAATACAAATCGCAAAAAATATCATCTGATTGGAAAAAGTGCAAAAGTTTTAGTAATATGCCAAAATAAAAATGGTGAACATTTTATTGCAACCGAGGACTGCCAGCTTTGCATTTGATGGCAAATGTAGAGACAAAAGACAGTTTACCTGTACAACCTTGCTATAGGTCCTTGGTTGGCTATCAAGACTGCTTGGGTAGACATCCAAAAATGTCTAAAATATGCAGTTGGCGCCTCTGTGTTGCAAAAATAATACACAAATCAGTTTTATGTCTAGGGTTGTTGGTGTGTTTTCTGCAAGTTTTGTAGTGGCTCTTGATCTGTTCATTCAGATATCATCACTCGCCTGTGCCACATTCTGGATTTCATGGTGTACAAATGGATGTCAGTATGGCAGATATACAATATCCTCCAATCTGCTTGGAGAACACCATTTCCAGCCAATTACCCAATGACGAACTGTCATAAAAATGTGCACGTTCACTTGCTACTCTTTGCTTAATGTACACTTCTCCCAAAAATCTCAGGAATGATGTGTGGATACTCAATTTGAGCAATGCTGGGTATTAGGAATTCTCTCTATTTTCTAATGACGTCCCTTGTGGATCTTTTCCCCCACTTAAGAATCTCATTTTCGTGTAGACCGTAAAAATCACCATAAAAATTTAAATATTGTATTTTCTGCAATGCTGGGTATAATCTTATTTGCGAAGAGCATACAATAGTCATGAGATGTGCCAATTTAGGCTGATTTTCACTGTAAACCCTGGAAAAATCTCACATTAAGTGCTCTCTGGTTGATCAGTGCTGTCTGGTTGATCATCAGTGCTGTCTGGTTGGTGCGTCAAACACTTGAAACACCAAAGTATCATGACCTGACTAAATGGCATATATCATATTCTTCAATGGACGACTCAGAATTTTGGCATAGGTGCCTTGTCAATGGAGCTTTTACCAGTTCAATATAAAACAGCTATCAAGTGCAACCTCACCTAGTTTCAACGAACATGTTGAAAGACTAGAGTGTCATCAACTTGACTAAATGGCACGTATCAGGTTCTTCTTAGGGCACGACCAGATAATGGATGACTACAACATTCACTAATGTAAGGGTATCTTTTCTTAGCTGGAGGGAAATCACTTGGGAAGAAGCTCTGAACATCTGTAACGTTAAATGGCCTTTTAATGATCCCTTTCCTTGAGACTGGACTTGTGGCGTTTGGCCTTTACTTGTGTATATCTCCTGACCCACTTGTGAAAGGATTTTCGTTTAAAGGGACAACTGGGGTGTTGAATTTTGGTAGCCAGAAAAATGATACCACTTCATGCCATTTAATTGCAAATTAAAGAGGCAGTAAAACTTGCCCGTTTACGGTAGTAACTCTATGGAGCCTTTCTACCAGTGTGCTATTTCTGTGTGCCAATGAAAAAGGTTTGTTATACATTTTCCCAGGTTGTTGAACCAAGAAAGAAAACAACTTCTCACAGTTCTGCTACTCGTTTCATGAAACCATTTTTCTCAACGATATCTTATAACATATAAAAATCCTGCCTTTGTGTATCACTGGAGGTGTGGTACTGTGCAAGAGGGTTTCCCCTCACAAAGTATCTCGACAACGCTATCGTATTTTTATAACGTTTCCAGCCACTTTGTGCAAAAATGCTTTCTTTAGAAGAGGTGGCAAAGTCACCTAATATACCCGCTCTAGCTGTTTACCGTTTCTGGCTCCATCTCCGTACAAACAAAAAATTCTGTCTTCATCTTGGCGGAAGATCTTCGCCTCAATCAAAGCATGTTTAGGGAAGTGCAAGCACAGGGAAAGAGTCAAGAGGTATGGGGTTTCACACACTCCATGCCTCTTACTGGTTCCAATAGATTTGACATATAAAGGAAGGATTTTTTTTGTGGCTAACTTATCTGGATAGTTGTCCAGGTAATCAACTGGTTTAAGAGTGACATTGGTTTGTATGCTCTTGAGCTTTGAAGTGCAGTGGTAAAAGGTAATAAATTGGTATTCCTCTGGCAGCTGTTTATATTGTAGCATAATCTACTTAAATTCTCCTTTGAGGTCAAAATTTCAGGTTTTTCATCACTCGAAGCTCAGGTATGGGTGAAACATTTAAAATATTGACAATTCACCTTTAGACAAAACTCTGATGATATATTTACCAAACGAAGTCCAACATGTCCAAACGTACCCTTAGGTGATGAAATATCCTGATAACAATCTTTTTCTGTTAATTGACAAAAAATCGAATGGCAAGTTCACCGCTTTGACATAACTCTGATGTTTAAGTACCAAAAGGAAGTCCTAAAAACTAGTACCTAGTCGATAAAATATCCTGATAGCAATCTTGCCGGCTAATCAACAAAAAGTCAAATGGCAAGTTTTCTTTGGGGAATAACATGCATTAAGCACATAGATATCTAGCATCTGGCATTTAAAGCTGAAGATTGCATTAAGTTACTGATCAGAAAAAAATTATGAGAACCATTCCAAGAACGTGAGCAATGGCAATTGTGTTCCCTTGTAAAAAACTATCTAGCCTATGGTTCACCGACAAATTTTCACCTGTATGTATTCATTTTTGCAGATTGTGAAATTTCTTTCGCTTTTTCTAATAATGTCTAATCCAAAGATTTGTTTACGATTTTTATTTTTGTGAATCTCATTTATTCGTGAAGTCCGCAAAATAAAACGCCTGCAAAAATTTGGCGGTTAAAAGTATGATCATGTAATTACTCACTGAACGATTCTATTCTCATGGTTCAGTTCCTTACATTAGTCGATTTTGTGACATTGGTTGTAAAAATCCTATCAAAAAAGTATTAACTTACAGATTACATTGCTAGAAAATAATGAATTTTTGATTGAAATAGTATTGCCTGTCAGATTATAAGAATTAGCTAAAAATATGGAAATGCCTATTGGCAGTTTTGAAGCTGAACGACAGAGCTCGTAATACTTTGGATTTAAATATTATTGGAAGTTGTATAAAGGGAAGGATGTGTCCTTGGAGGAGAGTGGATGGGGCCTATTGCCCCCCTCCCTAGACAAAAATTTTAAATACGACTCTGCCATGATGATTTCTTGACCATCACTATCAATATCCTCACTGTATAGAAATTGGCCGCATTCTTTTCTGTGGAAAGTCGTTAAAAATAGTCAATTGTCCGGGAAAGAAAGAATATTGTGCTGCAAACATGGTCCCAAGTCTCGCAGTTGTCACCGCTATCATTTAATGGATCTGACGCTCCGGCCCAGAATACCTCACACCACTCCAAAGAAAATTGCATTCCGCAGAAGAAATTGGCAATTTTAGAAAAATGAGACATCTCGACAATAGCACTTGTCATTTTTTTTCAGCGAAGACCGATCTAGAAATATTCCTCAGTCGATGCCAATTGCCTCTTATATGAAAAAGTGGTTTGGTCTGAGTTCTGATATATTGAATGATTTGTCTGTTAAGATTGCCCTTGTGTAAGGATTTTGGCCAGATTGGAAATTCTATAGTGAATTTCTGGCACTTAACATGCTTAAGTACGTGTAACAGTATTTACTAGTATCAATATCGCAAAAAGAGAATGTCCACTTTTGGTTGAATCAAAGATACAAAACCATTTATATTGAAAGAGGCGCATCTTGGTTCTATTATTGGCACCTATTTTTCATTTCATCACTCGTATTTCATGGACAAGGAATTCGATATGTTTTTCAAGGACAAAGGCGTATCATTGGAAAAGATGAGACACCTTCTTGTTCAGTTATCATTTGAGGGTTGCTGGTTCTCAAATTATTGACTGGGAGTGTTAGTTTTATATGAAACCGATGTTTACACTACAAGAAACTTCAGATTATCCTGATGTTGTAGTTGGGGGCGATACTAATTATACAGTAGGTGCTGAGATTGTGACGTTCATTTAACAAATTCTGGGAACAAGGGCTGTCTTTTAGAGGTGGGGGTCGAATTTGGATTAGATTTTGGGTGCCTGGTGACTCCGAAGAAGCCTGTCGCACAGTCTCTTCAGTATCTTTTCGGCTTCATGGGTTTGGCTAACTTGAAGTGCATGGCTCCTTGAGGCTGCGTATCCATAGACTCTTTGCTCGTCCTGTCTTTCCTAGTTCCATGTTGGCTTGGGATCTTGTGATGCACCCACACAAAATGAATCTTTTCTTTGGCATATAAGACATTCTATTGGTTGTACCAAGGAAAAATGCTTTGGAGACAAATGGAAACAATACTTCAAAGTCCACAGGAGAACAGCCAAAAGATACACAGCCACAGACATTACAGAGACAAACATATTGCTTAGAATTTGTCAACGTTTCCATGTTCTTTGTAGCTGCACGATTGTTTGTCATGTAGGACTTGAATACACTATTCTATTGACGTGTATCCTAATGTACACTTTCTGCTTGTGAGACCCTCGGAAGCAGTATCTATATACCGGTAGCGTCCGTCTATGAAATTCCAAACTCTCCCTGCACTTCAGGATATTGGAAACCCAATCTGCCCTGGAGTCCTGTCATCTTGTGGCAAGGTTTCTATTCCTAAGCAGCTGTGATGATACCTTCGTGGGTAATGATTTTGAAAATGGGCATATTGTCAACTCTTGCTGGTGTGAATACCTGTTGTTCTCACCTTTATACTATTTATATTCGGATGTTCTTGGTATGTACCGGTAGTTTGTCCTTCTTTGAAATTCCCCTCACATGGAACTATCCTTGCCATTCAGGATATTGGAAACCTCATCTGCCCTGGTGTCTATCCTGTCCTATGTCCTGGTTTCACGAGTATGGAGATATCAAAGACATCGAGTACTTCTGACAAATTACAGGTCGTTGACTTGTAGTGCTTATAAGGACAATCTTAAGCAGGCAACAGGTTTGATGAGGTCAATGTCAATATGCAATTACACGTTTGCATTCACGTTTGCATTCTTAAAAGTGAGTTTTTGGAATCAACTCTGTTAACAAGTGCAGCCTCCCCCCCCTGCCCCGTCACATGTTTTTCACAAGTATGTAAAATTTGTCTTAATGGTGTTTTATGTCATCCGTTCCATCATTTTGGGGACTCGGCAAAAACTTTAGTAAAATTTTTTTCCATTTTTTGATTTTTCCAAGAAATACTGCCTATCCAGGAACTCCCCCTTCCCCCAAATGTATGTTGGGCTTTACTTCCATACTGTATTGCTGAAACATGAAAATTCTGTTTGGTCATGAATCAAGAAGCAATAAGAGCAACTTTCTAAAGAAATCTGACCAGTGTTTTGCACTCCAAAGATCCAAATGATGTTGGCAAAACATTTATGAATGGATTGTACAAGAATAGGGTCACAACTTACGACGTGGCCAACTCGCTTCCATCCACACATCTCAATCCATAGTTTCTCTCTGATTACACTTGGCTGATTCATGGGCTTTAATGCTAGTGTCAATTGAGATCTATAGCTAAGACGTCACTAGTTGAATTGACAAATGTTTAAGATGGCGTTAAATTTCCCAATACCAGACAGCGCCAGGTTGCTGGGTTAGTGGTGAGTGAAAATCTAATCAATGGAAAGTGTGTCTCAAGACTACTGAAGAAGTCCAGAGATGTATCAGACATCTTAAGAACATGTTTTTCATGCAGTTTTGGGATGAAATGTTGTGTTCTTCCCCCAGGGGGCCTATTGCCCCCCCCCCTCACGAGGAACAACAAGTTAAATGCCGCCCAGCCTTAATGGACCTATGGCACTATTATTGGTACTAATACCAAGAGCTACCGGCTACCCAGTCCTCAGTACATTGTTTTCCTTCAGGTCAAGTGCTTTAGTTCTAAAAGCATCTTAGAAATAGGTTCCAATTTACAGGAATAAATGCCATTTTGGTCGCAGCAGCACCTTGTGAAATAAGGAGTGATAACACTTCTTCATCTGTATTCAGGAAAGCACCAGGTATATTACATATATCATTAAGAAAGATCGAATCGACCTCTGCCTGATTGGCTGCACATGATATGATTTCTTGGCAGCATGCAAGGGATTGCAGCAAAACATCACTGGTAAACCATCCTGTCCTGGTAATATGGTCATGAAATTGCTATGAGATGAGGTCTACTGGTGCATGAACTGTAACTGACGTTTAAAGGATGTACATGTTCCATTTTGACATGTTTGAGGTGATGTGCAACCCCAAAATAGTTCTGCTAGTGGCTTAGTCATATGGTGTAGAAAGGAACTTTGAGTCCTCCGTTGGTGAGGTTATACCTAATATCCTTTGTGGCAACTTAGATTTGTTTCTTTATCAGAACAGACCTGCCTAACCCATTATTTTTATTCTTCAGCTTTGAAATTGTCTAATTGCCTTGAATCCCTAAAGCCTGGCCAATTAAAACTACTGCCACGTCTTTCCCAACTATGGTGCAATCTTAAAAACCTCAAATAAAATGCTAGTGCATTAAAAACATATAATTGAGGCTCCCGTAACAAATATTGCCTTGACAGCCTCCGGCTCAATGCCAATTATAATTTGCAGTAAAGGGATTTACTTAATTTTGCTCCCTATTCCATCTGTCAAAGAAAGTATTAATCAATTTCAAACCTTCACTGGCAGGAGTGTTTCATCCTCCTTTAGCAGGCCTTTGTACACACTCTGGCATATTTTTAAGAAATGATCCAAGGGCCTGCTATAGGAGGATGGAGTCTTCGCTAAATCCGTTGGACAGATTTCTGTTCTTAAGGCTAACGCTGTTTGTGCAGAATTTGTAATTGAATTTGAAAATTAGCCATCAGTTAATATGAGGCCATACCCCTTTAAGAGCAATTACTTCCAACATGTCAGACATGTAAGATAGGATACTCTTGTTTTGAGATTCATATCAAATCATTGTGTCAGGTAAATGCTGATCATGGCAATTTCCCCTTATCTTGGTAATTACTACATCTAGTCTTAGCATTCCTTCCCGGCCCATAAACCTATACTGAGGAGGTATATACAGCTTCAAATTATTCCCACAACCATTACATGTATATCTTTTAGTCTCAACATTGCTGGGAGTGCTGACATGAATGGAAACAAGTTGCCGTTGGCCGACTGAAACAAGTAAATTAGGGTATATGTGCATTGGCCCCTTCTGTGAAGGCTCCGCTGCTCCGACAAGAACTTTCTTGTTCCTTGCATCTATTTGATTGTGAAGGCTCCCCTACTCGATCTCCAACTCGATCTTTCGAGTTCCTTGCATCTACTTGATTGTGGACAAACAATGTTAATCATCCGCTTTACTCATTTCTTGTATTTGATCCTCTGCTCTGTTTCGTTATTCTATTGTAACGTGATCAGCCTGCTAATCATCGATGATCATAAATTGGTCACGTTGTGGTGATTACACCAAATAAGCTTAAGAATCTTCTTGCACTAAAAAAAGAAATTCAGTTGCATTCAGTCCCTGCAGTGTTTAAGCTAGCCTTGAATCCTGTGACCAGCCTGCTGATATCCGATGTCACACAGTGGCAATGTGATCATCTTTCCTTTCTTTAAAAATTGATGTAAAAAGTCTTATTACTGTCTTATTACTACATTATTGCTTGGAGACTCAAAGCGAACTTAGTACAAGCAATACAATGCCTTTCCACGCATCAGTCGGTATCAAAGGAATTTGTGCATCATCAGGTCATACGCAAGTTTCTGAATGGAACCCTATTGCAGCCCCTACTGTCCACAATTGTTCATCAGGCTGTGTTAAGCTTACTGATCTGCGCTGGACTTATAAACAGGAAATGAGAGGTCCACCACCGAGAAAATATAAAATGTTGACCAAAACGTTGGTCATACGAAATCCCCTTTAACAGGAGCAGCTTCTCAGATCCTCCTGTTTATCAACTTTGTAGTTGTTTACTTTCTTAGATTCTCTGTTTAGAAATTGGCTTTCTTGTCAATTGCATGTGGTAATGTATACCGTTTGGTTAAAGTTTTCGGATTGTGCCATCAGATTCCCTGAGTAGCGTGTCTAGTCACTTGATCAGTGGAGTGGATTTGTGTATTGGGAATCTCAACAAGTACCTAAAGTTTGAACTATTGACTCTAAACTTTACGCTTCTTCTGACATAATTGTGAACAAATCATACGGTTGCCAACTTCTGAATTACCTTGGTGTGTCAGGAGAAATACTCTGTTTTCTGTTTATAGTGAAGCCTTAAAAAAAATCTGTTCATTCTCAAATTTTGAAAATTGAAACTGAAAATTCCTGACTACCCCATTGTTGTGGGAAACTAGCAAAGAAGCGATATTTCAAAAATCAAACACCAGTGGTGCCATTTTTTCGCATTGCCAAAGAAAGCATTCCTCCTAATGATTACTGGTTTTATTTGAAAGAAATTAGGCACTTCCGTTTTGTGATTTCCCAAGACGGTTCATAGCTTGATTGTTCTTCTGAACTCAAGAATGGTCAAGGTAAAGGATCTATCGAGATATTTGGGGGAATGATCATTTGTATTCTGCTTGCACAAGTGACCATTCTAAATCGTGTGATGAAATCAATTATTGCGTTTGTCTCGAAAAGCCTTCATTGGGACTTATCAAAAGTTAACTCGACTGTTCCCTGTGTCCACTTGATTTCCCCAAGGCATGACAAGAATTGTCTCTGAGCAAAATTAGGAACAGTCAACTCGGTCAAATTTCTGTTAAAGAAGTTGATTATCCGGGGATGTAGAGACTTAGTGATAGAAGTTTTCAATTCAATAGTGAATTGTTGATAACACGATATATACGATTGTCGTTGGCACCTGTTGCTTTGGGATGAAATAGAGCCACTAAAAATTAGTAAATGGCTTTAAACATACCAACATGGAATCATCTTGTCAAAGTAGAATGATCCCATTTACACATGCATATGTTTAATGTGTGTCCTTGACAAGGGACCGAGTGATGACCTAAGGGGTTAATATGATAAATCATGCATCTATAAATAGCTACCAATAGCAAACAGTAAGACTCGACTTACTTTATCTTTGTATCCTTTCTGGATGCTCGTAGTCCATAACAACAGTTATCGGTTATGAACAACAGCAAATAGTCTATTTATTTGTGGCACAATGAATAAAGTCTTATCCTCAATCCTTTTCATGTGAGTGTTGGATATCACAAACTGAGACCTGTTTGCATATTAATCTCAACAGAGAAGATCCTCTTTGCAGTTAATAAGAATCGGACAGACGATCGATAAAATGCAAGATTCCTGTCATGGTATGATGAGGCAGTGATTTGGTACCGATGCTGCTTTGAACCTTTATAGGAGTGGGCTCCACCACTGAGATTCTCTCTGAGATTTTCATTCACCAAGTCATGTTACTTTCTTTTCTGTGTGAGGAATGGTACATGACTTTAGGATAAGGGTCATGGGCAAGGCACTTATTATAAACTTGGCTCTACCACTGAGATTCTCTCTGAGATTTTCATTCACCAAGTCATGTTACTTTCTTTTCTGTGTGAGGAATGGTACATGACTTTAGGATAAGGGTCATGGGCAAGGCACTTATTATAATCTAGCTTGTTGGTTCCTGTATTGGAATGGGTTATGCCACTCAGATACTCACGAGGTTTTCATATACGTGATCGATGTAACTTCCTTTTCCGTTAGATTCTTGTCCTTCATGTGTGGGAGCATTGGGTAAACCGCTTAGTTTAAACATTGATTTCTAACTGATGCCGGTTGGAATATTTATTAGGAACCGTTCTCCCACCCAAATTTTCATCTAGTAGTAGAGGGATTGTCTTGGGCAAGTCCCTTACCTGTGGAAGATTAAAGGTTCTCCATCATGTCTATCCAGATCCTACAAGGAAATTTGAATCTGGTACTGGATACATTAATATGTTGGTTTTGGTTTTATTCAGTCCATCTTTGGTGGCATTCAAATCTGCTCACTCCACCAAGGTTACATCTGACGGAAAATACCTCCTTGATTATATAAACTGTTTGCCAGAAAGGGATTAATACAGGAAAAGGCAAGCCTACTGCAGAAACTGCAGTGAATATTATCAATGAATCGGCGGGCTTTGGAAATAATCTTACCAGATAACTTTCAATGTCAATATTCATTTCATTGATTTCTTATGTGATCAGGATGTTGATATTGGTCTCAACTGTGAGCAAAATGTTGCAATTTCCCAACCTGGTGCAGCTCTGCATGTCTGCGTCTCCCATAACCTTGATCTCCTGAATTTATATATTACGTGGATTGATATTTAGGAATTTGGACTAAATGCAAAAGAAATGTGATATAATCAAGGGTCAAAGATGTAAACTCAAGTCAAACAGTGACCAGCCCTCGATAGTTTGAGCGGCTTGAAACCTTTCTAACATGGTTCAGACTCGAAGGCTTTTAAAGGCAGGGCGTGTAATAAGGAATGAAACCACCATGTCTGAGGAGATTGATTCTGCTTTGTGCTCTTAAAGGCTGAGGTGACGATCAGTTGGTCAACTGATTAGAGCAATTCTGGCGGTATAATGATATAAGGGTCAACCCAGGTCAAAGAATGAATCTTTCTGTGACTTACTCTAACCTTTAACAGTAAGATTAGCAGGGAAGAACAGCTTGATTAATCTGTAAGAGACAGATGACCTGAGCAATGAGTCAAATTAACCAGTTTTTTACCAGGACCTTGTCTCTGGTTTTTGCAGTGCTTCCCATCCACACTCCACACAAAACAGCATAAAAGTATAGCCGACGACAGGCTGGGTACATAAAGCATGGTTCGAAGATGACAACACTGTGACTTAGACTTGTGAGTGAACGTGAAAAAGGGCATGTAATGAACTGGAGATTCAGAAGGGATGTCATTGTGCGGGTGAAAGATGTTTTGTTTGGGCGCTGAAATGGAAAGAAATATCAGGGCGCTGCGCCTGGACGAAAACCATAGTGGAGAACCCTTCACCATCATTAGACTATCAAAGTTCTCCTTCCCCCACTGCTGTAGACCAATTACTCAAGTTGTCTCTTGAAGTGGCTGGCAATTGATTTAGCCACATCAATAAAATTATGTCTAGCAGACTTTGTGGTCTTTAATTTGGAGGAAAACTGACAGGCATGCTAGGTCTCTCATCACTTACAGGTTTACAAAAGGGACATATCAATTTGTGTGCCATGGCTAGTTTTGTTTTGCATGCTAGGTTTAGCGTGTAAACCTCAAGCAAGTTGAACCAAGAAAGAAAAGCGTATAGCTTTTAGCCAGAACCTCCTTCAGATGCAAGCCTTACTCAAGCAGTTTTGTCAGGTGCACCTTGATTAGGTTAATACTTCTCTTTCCCTGAAGAGAGTGCTTGACATAAGATCAAAAGCTAGATCACTAGGTTGTTGATGAACAAGAGGTGAATTAGCTGCACTATAGCCTGAAGAGACAGTGACAGGCTTGTATAGCACAAGCTATCTGTACTGAAAGTCTCTCAGACTATTCTTAAATCTAGCTTCTGAGAATCTGAAGGTCTTATTTTTCTCTAATCTTAGAATTCTGATGACAAGACTCAGCTCCTCTCAAGCACAATGTTGCAATACTTTGCTGCCCTCTGCACTTTTTGACTGAAACTAAAAATGACACAGGGTGACTCAAAATAAGTTACCGTATGTGCTGACTAAACAATCAATGAACTTTGATTTTCATTGTTTTTATTGACCCGATCATGGTTTGAGTAGTAACCATTGGTGGGTCTCCGTGTAAACAAATGAAGTTAGGGGAATTGAGCTTTGAATGTGTTTTAGTTTTTCAATGAGGCGTAAAGACACCATCCGCATCGAGTTTCTACCGAAACGTGAGAATGAATTGAGTATTCTCTGACGCAACACAGTTTACTATTAATTCAGTACAGTACTGAGGAGCTAAAGTGAAGGTCCCTTGTGATAAAGTGTCAGCAGTCTGATTAGAGCGGTTGATTAATATGACACGTGCTTCTAATTGAAATGTGCTGTGTCGCATTAAATCATCCACACACCAATTTATCACTATCAGTTTAGGAGATGCTGCATGCTGGCACATTGAAGGTTGAATAGTAAACTCCATGTGCAGGGTTAAAATTGGTTTTGAGGCCTGATGAGATCTAACATCATTCATCCTGATGTCACATCAATTGTTTGCAGTCTTACTTTAAGAAAGGTTTGGTCTGGCGTGCTGCTGATTGCTGAACTCTGGGTGTATATAAACCTTACACCCATACTATTAGTTTAATTGGAGATAATTGATGGTTGGTGATTTTTCACCCAGTGTCACAAATGTAATTGCTTTTGAAGCAAGATGGGATCGGTTCATTTTTCATCCTGATGTCAAATAAATTGTTTGCAATGTCAGTTTAAGAAAGATAAAGCAGTACTGTATCTTTCATCCAGTGTCACATTTAATATGAAGAAAGGCTATCAAAAGAAAGAGCATATGACACCACAGGTCCACCAGGCCAAAAGAGTTTCTATAGATACGCAACCTTACTGCCAATTGAGTGTTAAATATGGTTGGTTGTCAGAAGACTGATTACCGGAACGCATTGAGGTGACCCATTTTGCCAATGATGACGTCACTGTTTTCCCTCGATCAGATTTGTGGTGATCTGTGGTCACATCCTTGAAGTTATGGAGGACTGGGTGTGATGTCAAAGGATTGGAACTGTTAAAAGAATGTTGACCAGTTAATGATGATGATCTCCTCACTCCCCATCTCCTATATGATCTCGTCTCCTCATCAACAGTGTGAATCAAACACCCATCTAATTAAGAGATATAATTGTTACCATTGATCCTCTCTGCTTGTATCTGACAAGAACTGAAATGTCAATCATTCTCAATGCATCACCTTGTGAAAATTTCTGAAGAAGCTGAGGCTGAGGCTACAGATCATAAACAGCATGTGAACAAGTGTTCTGTGATCATGATGATTGTCATCGTTGCATGTTAATTAAGTGTATTTGTGTATTCAGTTTGTCATATGAGAATACTATAAGACAGATGTATTGTTTCAATCATTGCAAATCTGTCAAAAGCTGCAAGTTACTCTGGTGCTGGTACGGCAGTTGTGTGAGTCATTTTAATGGAAACAACCACAGTAAACAAACGTTAAAGGGGCTTTTATGTCTGTACAAAAAGTAATGTGAACTCGCTTATCTCTCCACCACGTTTGGGTATACAAGGCAGACGATCCTTCTACATTTATAATGATTCCCACAATGACCATCCTCTTGGTACAAAACTGTGTCGTCCTGAACAGGAAATGAGTGGCTATCAATCGATCAGAGAATGTTGCCTAGAGGAAGAGGCTTGATAGCGACCCGGATATCAGACATCCTTACCAGTTGAATGTAAAATCATCAAAACCTCATCCTTCATGACCAGATGGCAGATGGACCACCAAATATGTTTTAGCGAATCCAGACAGGTCAGTCATCGAGAAAGGTCAGCTACGCGTACTTTAGTGTAAAGTGTACTGTGAAGGACCAATATGGATTTCGTAAACGACCTCGGTTTGCACAATTTGGGGAAATTAAGGATTGACCATAGGCATCACCATTTTGGGCTGAACTTGAAAGCCTAAACCAATTAGAACTCTTTGAAACGAATGCCAATTTCAAGAGTCAGAGTCCGTCCTTTGTTTTTCAGAGAATAGACACCCAGATTTCAAGTGGGCAATCACTTCATTTTTGGCTCACCGTAAGGGGAGTCTATATGATAGCGCTGTGTCCGTCGTCGTCGTCGTCGTCGTCGTCGTCGTCGTCGTCGTATCCTAACAGTGGCACGTTTCTTAACTGCTAGGGCTATGAACTTGAAACTTTGTACACAGAATGCCCTAGGTCAGCTGACCTCTGACACTGATTTTCGGTCCGATCTGATTCTCTGTTTGGCCACCAGGGGGCCAAATGTCGATATCTAAAAAGTGTGATATCTCGCTTATTAGTGACTTGTTTTCGATAAAACTTTTGTTGTAGGTACTCATAGCAAATATACATTTTATATTATACGGGTTTTTAATTTGACCTTGTTTTCAAGGTCGCAGAGGTCATATGGCGTAAATTGGCCATTAGAGTGTAAACTATGGCACGTTTCTTAACCACTAAAGCTATGAACTTGAAACTTGGTACATATAACCCCCTATATCACATAGCCTCTGGTGCTGAATTTTGGTTCGATCTGATTCCTAACTTTGCCACCAGGGGGCCAAAAGTGGAAATCTAAAAAGTGTGATATCTCGCTTATAAGTGACTTGTTTTCGATAAAACTTTTGTTGTAGGTACTCATAGCAAATATACATTTTATATTATACGGGTTTTCAATTTGACCTACTTTTCAAGGTCACAGAGGTCATATGACGTAAATTGGCCATTAGAGTGTAAACTATGGCACGTTTCTTAACCAGTAAAGCTATGAACTTGAAACTTGGTACATATAACCCCCTATATCACATAGCCTCTGGCGTTGAATTTTGGTTCGATCTGATTCCTAACTTTGCCACCAGGGGGCCAAAAGTGGAAATCTAAAAAGTGTGATATCTCGCTTATAAGTGACTTGTTTTCGATAAAATTCTTATGGTAGGTACTGTTTTGAAGAATACATCACATATTATACGGGTTTTCAATTTGACCTACTTTTCAAGGTCACAGAAGTCATATGGCGTAAATTGGCTGTTAGAGTGTAAACTATGGCACGTTTCTTAACCAGTAAAGCTATGAACTTGAAACTTGGTGCATATAACCCCCTACATCAGATAACGTCTGATGTCGAATTTTGGCCTGATCTGATTCTTTATTCGGCCACCAGGGGGCCATAACGGAAAAAGGAAGAAGTGCAATATCTTGCCTATTTGAGTGAATTGTTTTCGATAAAATTTTATGGCAGGGACTCCTAGCAAGGATACATCACATTTCTTATGATTTTTGGATTTGACCTCCTTTTCTAGGTCACAGAGGTCAAATGGCGTAAATTGACCGTTCGAGTGTAACTATGGCACGTTTCTTAACTGCTAAAGCTATGAACTTGAAAGTTGGTACATGTAACCCCCTACATCAGATAATCTCTGACACCGAATTTTGGCCTGATCTGATTCTTGATTTGGCCACCAGGGGGTCAAAACTGAAAAAGTAGGACGTGCAATATCTCGCTTATTAATGACTTTTTTTCGATGAATTTTTTGTTGCAGGGACTCTTAGCAATCACACGATATTGATCTTGTTGATGTCATAGACAATTATTGGTTGGATCATAAACTTATATATACTGCCCTGTCTTATTACTTGACATCAATACAGATCTAAAAAAAGTCTTCATGCCTGATTGTGTTCACCATATTCTCCTCTAAACTAAGCATGATCCTGCCTAATAAAAGATGTATACGGTGAGCACAATGGCCCCTGGCCGTTTCATTAAGAAGTTCTAATTGCTTTAGGATTTCAAGTTCTAGACAAAAATGGTGGTACATGTAGCTACGGTCAAGCCAAGGGAGTCGATCAGTCTCTTGTAGACTGATTGCAAGGTTGTTAGCCTCAGAGATTTAGTTGATAGTGATTTCTGTATGGAAAACACATAATACCCACCCCATACATGTAGGTTTGCTTGTCAAGTGGAAACAGAAATCGAAATTGTGGTTTGGGGCAAACTCCTTGATCAGGTTGTGTCATTTGTATCATGATTGGACCCCGAGTCTGGCAATAAAAGTAATTCATTATCAGGATATACAACAATAACATCCCTTATATGTTTGGTGCCATGCTCTCTGTATACTTGGAAGAACTGGATCACAGTCATTGCTCACATCCTGCGGGGAAAAACAGACATATCCGTGTCAACCTTCCAGGTCAGTTCATCCATCTGCCGGAACTGTATTCCAAGATTTTTTTGTATCATTAAGTGTAGTTTAAAAAGGGAAAATCCATTTGCCTCGCTCTGAGTGGAGAGGGTTTTGGTAATTCAACTGACACCCTCCTGGGTTGTTGTAAAATGCAGCATTTTGCATGGTTTTGGCTGCATTTTAGCTCCACCCTCGAGGCTTGGTATCTCAACATACAGTCCAAATCACAAGTGACATCCGTCCTGCTTCGTGTCAGTGACATGCAATGTACACGCGAGTTGCGCGTTAATGAGGCACCAGGGAGATGCTTGCATAAATTAAGTGTCAATGACGTGCCACTGACGAGATTTACGGGATGGCAATTGTGATTTGGACTAGCTGTATGTCCAATGCCGAGGGTTCAATTTCTTAATGCAGATTCAACCATAACACAATCCAAGTTGTGCCGTATGACACATCTTGAGGGCTGTTTTTTTCTTCCTTGTCCATCGGACTGTTGACCGTCCGGCTCAAGGTGCCATCCATCCACCTGCCTGATCTCGCCGATTAGCATCGTACTGACTCTTAAAGGTGTACGCCATTCTTGTTCATTGTACATATTTTCGTGTGCATCATTTTAAATAGTTGATGCAAACAGAGCCATAGCTCAGATATGCAACTCGGCTGAAACTTGGCATTTATTTCACTTCTATATAAACTCTACATGATAGCATTCTTGAAATTTGTTTCTAAGTGTACTCAAATTGGAAACTTTCAAATTCTATTTCAAATTTCAAATGTGGACAAATGGGAAGGCATTTATACACCGAACATGCCAAAGGACTGGTGTTGATTTGAAAGGCTTATACAATGACCACAAGGCTGCATGGTCTTTCATTGCGCACGGATTATCAAATCCCACGCAATATAACCTTATATTATGCACACTTCCTCAGCATCCGTTTGCCGCTGGCTACTTCTGTGTCCATTCCAGATTGGATTTGCGGTATGCATTGTGACAATGTCTTTGATGGAGTAAAGGGGACTGGAGGATAAGTTCATTTCTCGGAGAGACTTGATAGAATTTGCATATATCTGATTGAGTCCGGGAGGTCAATGCGGTGTCGTTGTCCTCCATCCTGGCGATTTATGGCATAAGTGACCATTATTGGCACTTAGGTAATTTGGCAGAAATCATGGAATGATCGAAAAGGAGAAATTATCCACAGGTGTTTTTGTGACATTTAGGAGTAAATCAAGGGTCATAATTGGTTTGTCACATTCCTCAGTTGGTCAGTTGTCTGGCTGAATAAAGCCATTTCCTTTGTCATGTTCATTCGGAGTTGGAAAAAACCACAAAAAATATATTGCTTGAACAAGTTGAAAGAAATTCTTGGGAGAAATGACTTTTTTTGTCTGTTGCTTGAGTTGGATGAGGCATCTGTAAAACACCAAGTATAAGAAATAGTAATCAAGTAGAAATAAAAGAGAAATCAACCCCTGTGGAAGATTCTAGTCTGCAGATATTGTTCATTCGTTTCTGTTTCTTTTTTTCAGTCCTTATGTCTTGCATTATGTAGAAACTCCCTGATTAGATGTCAGTTTTCAGTTTTTTGCGATAGCCAAATCCTAAAAAATGCTTTCTTATTCTCACATTGTTTTGTCGACAGTTTTATCACTCAGTGGGGTGAATTCTTCAGGGATAAGGCATCTTGTTGGTGTTGTTGTTGATAATCTCAGCTTTCCTTCTGTGTCAGTTGTGTCTTAGATTTGCACCTCTTGAGCAAAAGCTGTAGATGAGGTCTTGAAAAACAATTGTTAAATTCTCAGAACACATCCGATTGAAATTTCAAGGGAAAAGAAAAGAATTTTGCCTGTCGGTAAAAGGGATAACAAAACAGTTCAAGTTTATTTGAAACATAAATCTGCTTTGGTGATTTCAACACCTTTGCATTCCAACAGGCTAAGGTTAACTCAATTTGCAATATTTAAGTTCAGGTGCTGATCCTGTGGCAGGTGTAGTTGATTGTTGAGGTAATAAAACAGTAGAATGGTGAGAACAATATGGCTCTGATGATACAAAACGATCAGTCTGTTCCGAGTGCCATTTTCATTTGTACTTTTTCAAATAAGTCGACATTCAACACGTTTGAAAGGGTTACCAGCAACTTTTGGAATAAAAGTGACTTAAAAGAACGTTTACGTGCGTCAGATTATGAATATCTTTCAATCTCCGCCTCAGAGAAAGAATTCCGATTGCTTCCTCGTCAACTGCCTCGGGTTGTTTATAGAGGCTTCTTTCAACAGCCTTTCAAACCCAACCTCATGGGATGTCTAGTTCAGCCAGGTTTACTGCTGGGATTGAATTTGGTCTTTAAAAAAATGATGAGAGATAAGGTTGGCACCTTGACGTTTCGCATTGGCCTTTGGCACATTTTCAGACCAGAGATCATGTGAAATCACAGAACGTAAGTAATCTTCCTTGCCAGCCATTAGCTGGCTGTGAAATGGAAGGCGTTGAAAAATCTGCTGAGCTTGTTCTTGCTGTTTTAACATTTTAGTTTGAAAAGTATGGCTCCTTAAGGTTAGGTAAACATATTTCTGTTTAGCATGTTTAGTCTTCCTGTAAGTGTTGTGGGAATTGCCAACAACTTATCTTTCTCACATGCAAGGCGAGAACTTTTTATGAGTTGGCTGGGGCTCAGATTTTGAAACAAAACATTCCAGAGGAGGATGGAATAGAAATGAAAATAAAATGTCTAATAATTTGTATGGTTTCGTAAAATATGAAAGGTAGTCTGCATATCAGTGGGAAAGATGCATAACATAAAAGGTGATATCAAGCAAGTAAAGTTGCACTGACCATATTTTTACTGTTCAACAAATTCTGTTCCTGTTTCCTTGATGGTAATACAATTGTTCCTCTTTCATTCCTGTTTCTTTTTGAAGGTAATACAATTGTTCCTCCTTCATTCCTGTTTCCATGATGGTAATAGAATTGGTCCTCTTTCATTCCGGTTTCTTTGAAGGGAATATAATTTATGTCTCAAAACTCTATGCATCGGTGCATACAGCCATGAAGACACTCATTACAGATGTAAAATGATACTGTCCAACAGACCATGCTACTTTAATAACAACAGTCCATTGGAAATTGAAAAATCACTCCTTCATTCTTTATCGAATATGTTATGGTGCGCTAATACACTTGATCATGTTGATGCTTTTACAAAGTATTTTGCATCTTTTGAGAACAAGCGTGTGCTGAAACATGTTAATGCATGGTAAGCTTGCATCAAAGTTGATATGAATAAAGATGATGTTGGACAACCGCCTAGCTTCTAAGACAATCACAAAAGTAGCAAATTTATGTGCTCGCTCTTTATCTTTTATAGGAAGTTAAGCGTTTCAAAAAGGATTATGAGTCTTCTAGCATGTACCTGGGCTTAGAAAGCTGTAAATGATATCAAGAGAGCCTCAAATGTTTAGTGACCTATCATCCAACTGTCCTCATTTCTTGGTGAATTCTGCCATGTTAAACGGTCACAGAAATTTTGTGGTTTTATAAGCTGTTGAAATAAAGCAATGTACAATGTCCGGTAAGTGTCTGATGTTGCTTTTTAACATGTTTAGTGCAAAAATAAATATGGCGAAGGTTATTTTCGGTAATTCATCACACTTTGAGGAGATTCTGGACTGGCGACTTACTTTGTATGGAAGACGAAAGAGATGATTTCATTCTCATGTTTCGACTTCAAAGACTAAGCGGAAAAGATCAAGCAACTTGGCTCTATTCCATTGTTTGAAGTACAATGGTATTCCAGCCTCAGGTAGTCTCCCAGGCTTTATATACGGATATTACTGATATCATGTCACTTAACTTGACTCACTTGCCCGCTGTGTGCCTGGACAGCTCATGATGGGGCGAAATTGGGCAAAACTAAGATTGATGAGAAATACGGAGGCCGATCTTGGCCATAAAAATAATTATACGGAAATAAGTCCAATTGTCGCTTGCGAGGAGAAATTGCATTGCTGGTGTTCTTTTTCCGTCGTTCTCTGTTCTGGCCATTTTTAGTCTTGACCATGTCGTATAAAATGTACTCGGGCAAAGATCAAAGCACTGCCTCTTTTCTTCTATTTGCGAGCCTTGCTCGATGCACAATGGTAAATAAAAAAACACCAACGTACTTATTTGATTATTGCTGCACGGTGCAGAAAAATGGAAAATAAAAAAATAATAGTATTTTTGTCACAGATGTTATGACGTTGTTGTGGCAAGATATGCTTTCACTGCATTAACAGATGATGGGATTAGCTTCATTTTTGCACACATTTTACACCCACTAGAATGCCAAAAGTACTGCACACAAGCAAGTTTTGTTGAATCAGTGATCGCTGCAACCTGTGATCAGTTACTGGTTTTACCTGCAGATGAAAAATCTTTTATCACAGATTGCAGCAATGAAAATCACTCGTTTGCAGGAAGTTAAAGGAGGGTCTCAAGGTGTGAGTTGGTAAGCACTGATTTCTTGTAAACCACACTCTAGAGAACTTTGGACAAGGACAGTAACTCTCAAACTAAAACATTCTCCACATTCCTATGTGGATTTGACTCTCAAATGGCTGAGGGAGACAAGGCTAGAAAACGGAAAGTCTCTTGTGGAGAAGCGCCCTTGTTGTGAGATGGCATCTACAGTTTTGTTACCCCTAAGTTTACTGTAGAACAAAGACAGTGTTCTTCATATAGTCTACTGCTCTGTTCCGATATCGTCAGGTCTTATCCAGATCTTCGGAAATTGGCTAAGTAGATGGACAGGCAATGATAAGCATCTATTGTATTGATTTGGATTACAGGAAGCCTTTCCGGCCATCACTGTTATGGATGGAGTCTGAAAGATGAAACTTATTATGTCCATGTTTGGATAAGAAATAGGACTTGTTTACTGAGATGGATATAGACACAGGATGATTGGTCAAGTCGGACCAACACTTTGTTACACCACTTTGGCTGCAGCCTTAGGATGTATTGCAGGAAAACTTGACAGTTAATCTGTGCTTTGCAAGCAAAAATGTAATTTAATCAAAGATTGGCTGCATTCTTAGTCAAGTTTGACAATAATTTTATAGCTTTGGCTGTAGCCTTGGGTTGCATTAGACTGGCCAAGTTGACGGTTTTTTGCCTAACTGCAGCAGGTTTTGTTTTGTCGTTGTTATGAGAGGTGTGAGAGGGGGTAAAGTTGTCTTCTGTACTACCTAATTTACCTTCTCAAGAGGCCAAGTATGGCATGGGTGGGTAAAGCCCACCTCAAGAGGATGGATATGGCCGAGTGGTACCAGTGCAACACATCTGATCAGACACCAAAGCATGTGCTCCAGAACTACCCACTCTGGGACACCAAGAGACTGGCGACATGGCCATAGGGTGCATCAATGTAGACTAAGCTCTGGGGATCAAGGGAGGAACAAGAGATGACAGCCAAGATTATTAGAGACATAGGCCTGATGATTTAATATAGCCATAAAAAGAAAATCGAACGCTAAAAAGAAGAAGGTTAAATTGAAAAGCGCCGTGCTTGTCTTCACATTTCACGAGGCATGACCTGGATTAGTATTTTGAAAGGATGAACTTGTCTTTTTGAGAGGGAAGGCCTAGGTGGCTAATCCTGGTTGGCTGATGGCTTGAGACATTTTCGAGGGGAGAGTTCAGATTTGGTCATGGCTTTGGTATGTCTGTCGTAGTTCTCAACTTGATAAAATTATTTGGCGTAAAGTGCTTCTCCAAACATGTTCTGGTCTAGACAGTGATTATGAAGCAAATATTGGCACCTGCGACATTTTTTATGAGACGTGAGTGGATCAGAAAATGCACCTGCATACTCTATTGATTGAACATGACCAGTAATGACCTCCTCTTGTATAGCCCACGGGGAGGTTGGATAATGTCTTGCTAGAAGGGAACCATCAAGTTTTTGCCTCTATGAGGAATAATCCAACTCCTTAACCAGACCGGTACTGATGTCCTTTTGTACAGAGGAAGCCTGAAGTCAAAGGAATTGTACGACATTTTTGCAAAACTCCTCATGTAACTATGAATATACGCAACTTATAATGGAAGATACTTTTTCATAACAGTTGATGTTGTTAACGTTGGCTCTAATGGCTTGGCCAAGTTGTAATAAAAAGCTTTTTTCATATAACGTGCTGATACCCTTGGTTGTGCATGCTTTAGGGCTGTAAGTGATTAGTATTGCCCCTCCCCCTCTCGACATCACCATGCAGATAAACCGGCCTAAGGTATCATGAGATATCACGAAATGAGAGTGAAAGAGAGGCAATAACTGCAGGACATCCAGTTATCCACTTAGATGTGGACATGCAACACATTGCACCTTGCTTCACGAGCGTCCATAAATGTCCCATGAAAAGTGCGACAACGGTGAAGTTAATCTTGCGAGATGATGAGAAGGAAATGAGCAATTCTGTCCGATGATTACGAGCAAGATGTAATCATTCATACACTCAATGTGATTATATCTCAACAATGAAGTAGACGCAATGACATTCAACGCATCACTCACACTTGATGGCCATTTTGCTAAAGATTGGTCCGATAGAAAGAAAGTTGTTGTTCTTCTTCGTGAAGCTGGTCACCTACATGTTTACCAGCGCAAGTTTGTTGTTGGTGATGGGCCTGCCTATCCATTTGTTTTGTTGCTGTCCTGCCATAAGTGCCCCCTAATGAGCAATTTGTGTTGCTGCAACTTGCAATCATGACCCCTTGCTACAAAAATGCCATAAATGTCTAAAAAAACAGAATTCAAAAACATTGCGGACGCTCAGAGTCTTAGAAACCGGGTCCATCGTTAACACACTGTCTTTAATGCTACATGTACCTGAGGAGCTTTCTTCTTCTACAGCATTCCCTCTGCACTTGGAGGTGTCATTCCTCCAAAGAGGCCGTATGAGTGATTTTGGATGCCACTATGATTAGGCACCAATTGGTTTTATTGGCCTGGTGACTCTGTCTTTGGGAAGAGGTAGAGTCCAAGCAAGCTGCTCATGTTTCTCAGTCAGTGGGGTCCGTTGCTTGCCCTGTCATAGACACCAAATACGAGGAACTTCGGTTTTTAGTCTCATTCATGTTCAAAGGACAATGAAGAGCCAGGAATTTTATTCCCTTGAAAGCCACGCCTGTTAATCCAGAAATACAAGCCCGAGTTCTCCCCAGGGTTGACCCCGGACTATTGCGTGGTAGCCAGCAGTGTTTAATAACCACCAACTAGGCGGCTCTTCACCTAAGGAGCCAAATGTCATATGTTTATGGTTAAAGTCAGCCTCATCAAGAACGGCTAGACATCTTACTTAGGTCTTGTTATTATTTCCTTATTGTCCATGGGTCCCATATTCCCCTGAGCAATTTCTCTCAATCGCCCTAATGAATCGGCCTTGATTAATTGCCATCATTAACCAATTTGATCTCTCGGCTCGAACACTGACTTGATGAATGGAATATTGGCTAACATGGCTGGCTGTCCTTCTGAAAAGTGCTTCAATTGACTCAGCTATGGGTGCGATTATTGGTGAAAACCTTGTTAACACTTTCAAGGGTCCGTGTTTTTCTGTGTTGAGCAATTTTAACTCTTTCCGTGCCAATCGATGCTGTGGGCAAGTAAAACCATTCATTTTGGGAAGATGACTTGACTGGCTTTGTGTTTACTGTTTATGATGCAGATAGATGGTGTCCGTCTTTATCACAAGCAAAGTTTATATGATACATGACTGAAATTTCAAAAATCTTATTTTGTGCTGGTCCAGCATGAAATGAGGGCGAAGGTGTACCAGCAGCAAAAGGTTAAGGAAGGTCTGGCCTTGTGATCTTTGTTCATTGGTCAAGTATGGCTTGTGAATGCTTTCGACGACACAAGTGCCCACTGCTTACTCTTTCAGACATCAGTGAATAAAAAATTTGGGTTGGTGGCGATCGGTCTTCCAGAACCTGCTGATACTTCTCATGTATCTTTCAACTTTTCATTTTCCATTTTCATATTTTAGACAATTTCTATAATTCCTTTATTTTCCTATATTTTCAGGTAAGATTTCATCTAAGAAAAAGTTGAGAACTTGAGTAGTGTGTACCTAGAATTGCTGTTTGATAACAGTTTTGCATCTCTTCGGTACGTAATCTGGTTCTATGTGGTTCCCATTTCCCCGCTTTCGAAAAATTCTTCAAGTTTTGAATTTTGAGCCAAAAATTTCACTTGATTCTCCCGTGGGCTCTCTAACGGAAAACTATGGCGTCAGAAGCAGAAATTTCAAATTTCATATTTGGTACCTTACACCCACTCTTATGAACTGATCACCTTAACCATGTCGACACCTCAAACGTAAAAATGCTCCATCCATCCATCCATCCATCCTGATTCTTTGGTTTATTATGTTACCTTAACAAATGTTTAAAGGGTAAGAAGATATCACTCTTACAGAGGAATATTGGCTATTGCTTCGTTTCCCGACTTACCTTCCGAACACCAGGCAAAAATTGAGGGTCAGGCAACTACATGATGATACCCTTCTTGTTGCCGGCACCCCTCAGAAATATTGATCAGTCTTAAGGTTCTGGAACTTGCAAACAAGTGCGTTTCCAGATCCGAGGTGCAGAGAGTTATAAAGGTGCGAGATGTGACTAGGCCTTATTCTTTTGTTGCAGTAACAACTTATATTTGTCCTAGCTATTGTTTGCTATTGTATATCAAGTTGCAAGATGATGAAAAGAGTTTTGAGATCCCTGGGACGTGACGACCAGAGATTCACAGCATCCTTTCATCAATATTGATATTTCCTTAGGCAAAAACCAAAGGACAATGCTCTGACTAGACATTAACATGTGTAATCAGGTTTCTTGCCCTCGATTGTGCTATGTGAATTTTTATTATGTCGGAACATATGAAGTTTTTATAAACATGATAAAAGGAACTATGTACAAGTGGAAACGAAGTTGCATGAAAAAAGCAATGTAGCTTACAAAAGTCAGGTATTGAAGCTCTCCCATTTTCGTGTTTTCCCTTTTATCATCTGCGAATAACAACTTTCTGAAAGTTTCTCTCAGCAAAATATAAAAAATGTCATTTGAATTTGAAAGTGGCAAGAATATTTTTTGACACCCTGTATAACTGAAGTGCATGGTTGGAAACAGTTTCTAGCCTGAAAAACTTGGAATCGGTCATGTAAAAATAACAACAGTGATTCGGTTTCTTACTGCCTGTCTTGTCGTTTGCAGGCTTATGGTCCCAGGCTAGTTTGCGTATTGTTGCGGTTCTCAGACAGAAACCTGTTTACCTATCGCTCAGAAGCTCGCATCGCTAGGAGAACAACACGAACTTGATTACATGGGTTGTTTCTAAATACTTATGATGGGTGTCAAGTATTCATGGTCCTACATGTTAAGGTTTAAATTTGATCCATTTTAGTAATGCCGGCTGTGTTGAAATCTAGAACATACCAGAAATGGCTGTAAAAACCTATGAACTGCGTCATTCAATGTTTTCGTCTGTTTACCTGTTATATTCAGATTTACTCGTCTTTGGATAATGTCCAAGGAAAAATTTGTGGCTATTCTTGTTTTCGATTTTGTGAAATAGCTTCTTTTGTGCAGTTTTAAGAAGTTTGAGAAGCTGTTACAGAAAAGATTTAGTGTTTCGGCGGTTTTATTTTTCATGAAATAATATTTCTTTGAATTGATCTCCAACCACAGTTCTACAAACATGACTTCCTTTCATGCTTTAAAAGTTGTCATTGACATTTATGCTTTATATCTCCTATGACACATCCATGTTTCCACACATCACAAATACAGACATTTGAGAAAAATACGCTATGGTATAGAATAACTTGTCAGAAACCCAAGAAATGTTCACGGTACATGAAACCTGCAGGTAGCGTAATCCACTATGGCTTCCCTCTGAGAATCGGAAGGAAACGAACCGTTTACAAGTTTTTGTATCTACGAGTAAACATTTCCTGAAGACTCCACTCGCCCATATGCAGGAAGGAAAAATGTCAAAGCCACGTACTGTCCTGGATCATAATTTCTTCAAATCGTCAACCATGAGATCCAATTTAGAAGAAATTGTTGCCTGTTAAATCGTTTCGTCACTCTGGTTTTCAGTATGGTGCTCGAGAAATTCATCATTATTTCGCTGGTTTTGGCAATCTCTTCCATCACATAACTTATCGGTGTAGCCCTAATCTTTACTGACAGGTGTGGATGTGCTGTTTCAGGTTGTGTCATTGGATACTGTTTCTGAGTCATGTCCAAAAAAGTTATGGCATTTTCTGATAGCATAGATTGTCAATTCACTGCAATCTATGGACGTGCTTGCTGTGTGCCGTGTCAGTTTTGTGACAGGGTAATGCATAAATTGGCTCATTATTGAAATGGTGTGCTGCGTGCTGTTACCATTGGATGGGCAAATGGCTTGTTGATGATTGGCTCCCGCTAAAAAATGTACAATGGCACATGACACCCCAAAAATCATCCTAGTTATCAAGGCATTGATTCTGAGATGAAGACTCTAAAACCAAGCCACCGAAGTCAGAAGGGGCCAGCCAATTTGGTGTGGAATAAAAATTGTGGTGCTACATGTACGCACTAAAACTTATTAAATGCAGCCATGTCACCTCAATGTCACAATACCCGAGTTTCAACAGAGCCCATATCAAGCACTTTTTTCTTCCGGATGCAAGAAGAGGGGACCAAATGCGAAATCAGTGTTTTGTTAGCTTCTTACTGGCCGCCTTGAAGGATATCTTGAGAGATATCTTTCTTCTGACATGTCTGACACGAAAGGTTCCCCCATTGCCAATAACGGTTGGCCATCTCTCAGCTGCAGCAATATTGAATGCGAGAAAGAAATGATAAGAATATATGAGGCACGAGGCACAAAGCAAGCCAATCCAGATCATTATTTGAATCCATCTCCCTACACAAATAATGGGAAATGGATATATAATCACTTTTTTCCTACCGCAATCAAATTTTCGTTGATGCGCATGACCACCTAGTGGTCTTCCAGCATGACCACCATATCACATACGGCAAACATGAATTCCAATAAGACGGGTTATCACTGACTAATATCAATAAAACCAACACCTGAGCAGTGAGATGTGTAGAGCTCCGGTAATAGATATCAAACCATGCACCGTTATGAAATTCAACATCGACATATTTACATTCATCTAAAATTCGCAGTAATTGTCGTTTTCGCCAAAGTTTTATTGACATGATGAGAGATTCGTCAATGATGTCTTGAGCTTATTGCCTATCACTGCGGGAAGTTATCAACTTGCTGATTTATTGACTTGTTAAGTAAATCGTCCACGTCCCCAAACGTCCAGCGTCCAAACAATTCGTAGCAATCTGCATTGGAAACGTATATCAATACGTCTGGTAATCACGATTTATTGCGACGAGGCAGTCTGTCATGGCCATGATGCTGCTTGATAACTCCAATGGCATAAACGCCGCAGTATTACCAATACCGAACGGTTTTGTGGCAGTTTGTGATCTTGGCTAACTGAGACTGATGATGGTCGTTGGTGTAAAATGTCACCATGGTGCAAGTGACTTTATTTAGCAGCTCCATCAACACTAACTGTTCAAATAGTGGTTGTGATATTAATGACACTCCGGTCAGGTTAATGATTTTACCAGTCCCTGCAAGGAACCATTTATCAAATATATATGTAGCACTGGCATGGCATGGGGGGAGCAGCATGGATTTTCTGGTCAAGGAAAGTGATATTGCCTTAGGCTGGTGTCACATTTCGAAAAACAGAAAAATTCATATAGCTTGAGGGCTGTATTTTCAACTTCTTTATCATGAAACTGCAGATAGATCACAATCTTTGCGAGGTTCACTCTCCCTTCTACCCATGAGCGGTTCATAAATAATGATGTTGTTCACTTACGTGACAACAACTGTCACTGTCCATTCTCAGAGGTGGTGTAGTTTTATAAAAAGAAAACTTGAGAAGAAACAAAGTGGATCAAGTGGCTTTGCATCCGAACTCATATGTATGTCTCTTTGACCTTCCGGCCATACAACCACCTCACCTACTTATCGCCAATATCTCGCTGTTGTCCACATCATCATCATTTCCCTTCGCCAAGTTGAATCATTCATGATGGTTCGTGAAATCAAGTAACTGCTTATTCTTTATTCTGTTCTGCTGATGATGCAGACATTAGTCAATGGCTGTCAGCCGCCTTCGGGCCAAGCCTAGGAATCTGTCATGAATGTGGGAAGTAGTCAAACTTTGGTCTTTCAGCGGTCAAAGCTCTGCTAGTTGTATTTCTTTGGCAAAATGTATTATTTATGATGGTCAGTTATCCAGCGATGGTTGTTGGAAGTCTTCACTTAGTGCTCTGCTGCCTTAGAAGCCTGGTCAAGGGAAAGCATGATAGTACCCCCATAGGAGTCATCCTCGGGGGTCGTAATCAGTCTCTTTTGATGAACAGCGATAGCTTCTTGAAGTTCTTTTACTTTAAGTGGTGGCACCACAGTGCACATACAGGGCAGGGCGCCCCTGGGGTTGTGGAAGGAGCATTCTGTGTTACTGCTAAAGGTATATTTCTCTGTCAAAGTGTGTATACATACATATTAAGTGAATCATTCATGATTCTTAGCAAACTTAAAGCATAAACAGGTGGAAAAATGCTGTTGAATATTCTTGTTTGTG